>NC_139010.1:4574400-5174400 GCF_964374135.1 Grampus griseus
CAAAGAAATGGATACACATAAGTGCTGACAGTATAAGCAGAGCTCCACTGGCAAGTTTTTCTCTATATAGTGTCACCCACCTCCTCTGAAGATTTATCAGCATCCAGGAACATCTCCAGCAGCAGCTTCTTGAGTTTTGTCAGCTCCAGGCGTCTACCTCACTTGGTGAGCTGCGCTGCAGGAAATTGCCCTAATATATTGTAAGCATTTTCTCTAGTAGATCCGTTTATCGCTGTTTGTAATTTGCTGTGCTATACTGCAAATGCAAAATTGCATGCAAACCTACGGGAATACAGAGCAAGCGTTGGTTAACACCATGTTCATTGTGGGGTGCTCAGGAAGCAGTGTTCAAAGCATTTATATCCCTTTGTGTGTTTGCTACTTACATGAAAGCATTTCACTGTGTTTTAGTTGTCTTAGTAAGTTGGTTAGGGATTTTCTGTTGACGTTTAATGTATAGTAAATTTTCCCGTTGAAAATAATGGGGAACAGATTACTTTTTGTTGTTGTTGTTCAGAACATTTGAGTGTCAAGAATGGATTAACTATTGTCAAGTGGGAGGTGGTTCTGCTTTCATTATGAAATAAAAACAAGTTGGTAAAGGAAAGATCTTTTTGCCCAAACAATTTCTCAGAGAAACTGCTCTAGGCAAAGAGCTGGTTTTCTGATTCCTTTACTGACTGTGGCTATCTTCAAGTGAAAAATAATACACCATTAATATTAGATACTGGCTAAATTTAATCTTTGAATTCGATTCGTTGTTCATATCTTCTGGAATTGTTTGCTAAAAACAGAATGCTATTTTGAGTTCCCAGTTTAAATCTGTAAGTATTTTTATTGTGACACAAACCATTTTTAATAGCTAATATTCATTTATCATTAATAAGCCACAAAGTATTACATAGAAATAAGTTAGAAGTTACTACAAAATGGTCCACTAATTGTACTATAGCATTACTTTCAATGACATGGAAATGTTGTTGGTATAATAAATTGCCTACTTGTTACATATATTATTACTTTAAATTACATTTACTTATTACTTTAAAATGTTATTACATATTACCTTACAATTTTATAAATTCTAAGTTAAAATACTACTAAACACTTACAAAGACTGAATCTAGTAAAAAATAATTTGAGCCAGGCCTACAACTTTGCTGCAAATGTGCATGGAAAACACAGTGGATTAAAGGAAGATACTTAAAGCATATTCTGGGACATTCCCTTCTTCTGTACGTTATTAACTTTTATTTTGAAAAGATACAAAAACTCAGATAATGAGGAACATTTTCCCTAAACCATTTGAGAGTTCATTGATACTCTTGATGTATCATCACTCCTGAATACTTTAGTGTGTATTTCCTACAAATGAGAATGGTCTCCTCCACAGCTACCACACAAGCATCAAAATGAGGAGATTCGCCTGGGTACGGCACTACCGTTTCATGCACAGAGCCCATGTGCATTCTGTCACCTGTCCTGATAACCATGACGGGATGCAGGGAGTCGTCAGTCTCCATCTCCTTCAGGCCGCAGCAGCCCTCGGTCATTCCTTCACTTTCAGGACCTTGACACTTCTGAAGATTACAGGCCAGTTATGTTCTAGAATGTTCCTCAGTTTGGGTTTGTCTGATGTTTCCTCAAGATTGGATCCAGGTTATGTGTCTTTGGCAGGAATAACACAGTAGTGCTACTGTGCTTTTCTCCCTGCATCCTAGGAGGTGGCATAGGATTTTAATTTGCCCCATTACTGGTAGAGTGTGCCAGTCTTCACTGCAAAGTTACATTTTTCCCTTTTGGAATTCAGACTTATCTTGTAGAGTGGTATTTTAACATGATATAAGTATCCCATTCCTCTTTAAGCAGTTAATTTATTATTTATTTTTTGTATTTGTATGGAAGCACGTTTTCCAATTTGTTGAATGGAGTACAATCTGTTACCACCATGATTTATCTTGATGTTCACGTTGTCCCCAATCTGACCAGTAGAGGGGGCCCTTCACGCTGACTTTGGGTTTCTTTCGACATGTCCCATCATTCTTTGAGCACTTCAGCGCAGCAAGATGTTCCAGGTTTGTACCTTCCCCGCCCAGCCCTAGAATCAGTTCACTTCTCCTGGCACCTTTAAGTGGAGAAAGCAATTTAGAAGCCAAGATCTGCACCCTAGGCGTGCTCATTGCTACTGAGATGTCATTGTTTCCAAGCAATTTATTGAACAGTGCTACATATATGTATGCATATAAATATGTCTGTGTACACATGTATGCATACATGTGTGTTTTGGAGCAAACAAACACATTTCCATTTGTGTTTACTTCTATCTATCTATATATTTTGGACTTGAGTTCCTACGGTTCTTTCAATCCCAATTCAATACACAGGTTTAATTCTAGTTCTTTCCCCTTTCCATATTTGTAACCACCTTTGCCAAATGTAAGAAACCTGGGTCCCATTATCCTTAATAAACTAACATGGTTTGATCAGTTCCCCTGTTCATAACTAGTCTTGCATCTTCCCTGCACGATGTCCTCCTCACCTCACGCTGGCTCAGCTTCTCGGGGCTGCACTGCCCCCCACTCACATGGACACCCTCCTCGGCCTGCTCAGACTCTGATGGCCAGCCTGGCTTCCCTCCACGGGGACTCCTTCTTCTCCCTGTGCACTGGGCTGCTACCCCAAACCACCCCGTGTGGGTCAGAGGCCCCACGCCAGGCTGCCCCACGGAGGGAAGCTCTTTTCACTCTGTTTGGACTGTGATACTTCACCTGCACATTCTATAAACTTAGCAGGAAATGCACATTTACCAAACATAAATGTGAAATATTGTTGGACACGTGGTGGGAAAGTTGAGCTGATGCCTTCATGCCATGAAAAGTCAACTAGAAGCTGTACATAATTTTGTGTTAGAAATTCTCAATGTCAAATAAAGACATAAATTCTGGATTTCAGCCAAAGGTGTACTTTTAAAAAATCTACTTTTAAATGTATTTGTTCAGGACTAATTTGGCATGGTGTTTGAAGAAAAATTAGTATAATTAGCAAAGAGTTATAGGAACTAAAATTCCATGTACATAATAATCCCAAAAGCATTGCAGGGATTTAGAAATATTTTGAAGAAAAACAAAGAGGCAGTATTTATATTTTATTTTTTTTTATTGAAGTATAGTTGATTTACAATGTTGTGTTTCTGGTGTACAGCAAAGTGATTCATGTATATATATACACACACACACATATACACACATATATCTTTTCCATTACATATGTATAGATATATATATCATATATATATATATATCATTTCCATTCCATATTCTTTTCCATTATGCTTTATTACAAGATATTGTATATAGTCCCCTGTGCTATATTGTATAGTGACGTGTATCTGATAATCCAAAACTCCTAATTTATCCCTCAACCCCCTTTCCCCTTTGGTAACCATAGTTTGTTTTTTATGTCTGTGAGTCTGTTTCTATTCCATAAATAAATTCATTTGTGTCATATTTTAGATTCCACATATAAGTGATATCATATGGTATTTGTCTTTGACTTACCTTACTTAATATGATAATCTCCAGGTCCATCCATGTTGCTATAAATGGCATTATGTCATTCTTTTTGATGGCTGAGTAATATTCCATTGTATCGATGTACCACATCTTCTTTATCCATTCATCTGTCCATGGACATTTAGGTTGCCTCCATGTCTTGGCTATCGTAAATAGTGCTGCTATGAACATGTATCTTTTTGAATTATAGTTTTATAGTTTTGTCTAGATACATGCCCAGGAGTGGGATTGCTGGATCATATGGCAACTCTACTTTTAGTTTTTTGAGGAAACTCCATATTGTTTTCCATAGGGACTTCACCAATTTACATTCCCACCAACAGTGTAGGAGGGTTCCCTTTTTTCCGCACCCTCTCCAGCATTTATTGTTTGTAGACTTTTTGATGATGGGCGTTCTGACTGGTGTGAGGTGGTACCTCATTGTAGTTTTGATTTGCATTTCTCTAATAATTAGTGATGTTGAGCATTTATTTCATGTGCCTGTTGGCCACCTGTGTATCTTCTTTGGAGAAATGTCTGTTTAGGTTTTCTGTCCATTTTTTGATTTTTTTGTTGTTATTGAGGTGTATGAGCTGTTTGTATATTTTGGAAATTAATCCCTTGTCAGTTGCATCATTTGCAAATATTTTCTCCCAGTCCTTAAGTTGTCTTTTAGTTTTGCTTATGGTTTCCTTTGCTGTGCAAAAGCTTATACGTTTGATTAGGTACTATTTGTTTATTTTTGCTTTAAGTCTTTAAGCCATTTTGGGTCTATTTTTGTGCATAGTGTTAGGGTATAATCTAACTTCATTGACTTACATGCGGCTGTCCAACTTTCCCAGCACCACGTGCTGAAGAGACTGTCTTTTCTCCATTGTATATTCTTGCCTCCTTTGTCAAAGATTAATTGTCCATAGGTGTGTGGGTTTATTTCTGAGCTCTCTATTCTGTTCCATTGATCCATATGTCTGTTTTTGTGCCAATACCACACTGTTTTGATTACTGTAGCTTTGTAGTATTGTCTGAAGTCTGAGAGGGTTATGCCTCCAGCTTTGTTCTTTTCCCTCATGATTGCTTTGGCATTTCTGGGTCTTTTATGGTTCTACATAAATTTTATGATTATTTGTTCTAGTTCTGTGAAAAATGTCACAGGTAATTTGAAAGGGATAGCGTTAAATTTCTAGAATTGCTTTGGATAGTATGCTCATTTTAACAATATTAATTCTTCCAGTCCAAGAGCATGAGATGATTCTTTGAATCATTTTCAATTTCCTTTATCAATGTTTTATGGTTCTCAGCATAAGGAGGTTTTCACCTCCCTGATCAGGTTTATTCCTAAGTATTTCTTTTGGATGTGATTTTAAGAGAGATTGTTTTTTTACTTTCCCTTTCTGATATTTCATTGTCAGTATAAAGAAATGCAACTGATTTCTGAATGTTAATCTTGTATCCTGCTACCTTGCTGAATTCATTTATCAGTTCTAGTAGTTTTTATATGGAGTCTTTAGAGTTTTCTATATATATTATTATGTCATCTCCATATAATACAATTTTACCTCAGAGAGGTAGCATTTATAAAATATATATTATTGATACTAAACAACTTGCAGATCTCCTACACTGATGCAAGAAATATTAGAAAAGGTATAGTGAAAACCCATTTAATCTCCAAATCCTATGATCATCCCAACTATAATCCAAAATTAATTTGAAAGTAAAATTCTTTTTTCTATATCTGTTACCACAGTACCATCTTTCAAAGATAAGTTTATGATACTGAGTATCATGACCTACTCAGCAATTTAGATGCCATGTATTTGAGAATGATAAGGACCATGGAGTGCTCTACTATGCAATTTATGAAAGAAATAGATTGGATATATATAAACAATGTGATATTGATGAATATCAACGAAAGAAGAGCTAAGACCTCAGGTTGCTTTCTAAACTCTAGTATGGCATCCGTTAGTATATTTTAATATTTTTGCAGCCACGGCTTATCAGATGCCTTTCTGCATATACTAATGTAGCTTTCAGGATATATTTAACTGTGCCAATATGGTTTCTCAGAATTAAAACTTACTTTAAAAGACTCAAAGCCTAAAATGTCACAAGATAGGCAGGCAAATCTTGCAACTATTTCTCCAGGAAACAAGGTATTGGGACAAGTAAATGTCACTATGAAAGCGAGATATTGAGTGTAATCATTTTATGGTCCGGTGACCTTGAATTTCTAATCAATTGTGATTAAGTTTTCCATTTTCAATAATTTTATATGCAATAATTGAATTTACAAAATCTGTATAGGTTGACATTATTTTGATAATTATTATTACTGAGAAACAACTAATTTAGGAATTATAGGTCTTTACCTATGAAAGAAGCTCTCTTCTAATTTACTAAGAGGTGACACACGCAGCCTTGTGTCCTGGGTGACCCCCAGCTCTGGTTATTGTGATCTCTGCACGAAAGAGGGAGCCTCCGCTTCACCTCTTACTACTTTTAGGTCAGGAGGGGGCTGCATTTTTGACCCCCTAGTTTCAGTGTTCCTCAGTTTAGAGAGGTTTCCCTCACCCACCTTAGCCTAGAAAATCGCTGCTTAACCTGTGGGTTATGGACCTTATGTGTTTCACGTACGGTCCTCAAAGACTTGTAGGCCAGCTTGCAGGCCCGGTCTCTGCTCCCAGACCACCCTATTCTTAGTTAGCAACTACAGGAGAACATTCTCTAAATGTGATACAGGTCAGGGCTTCGGCCCCTCTGGCTTCGGTATTTCCACAGAGGGTTACCCAGTTATATGTGGATTTCAGAAATGGGACGTACTTTTACTAACACATTACTCATTGTTGATATGAAATTCCAACTTAGCTAGGCTTCCTCTTGTTTTGTTGCTTTGTTGTTTGTTGTTGGTGTTTGCTAAATCTGGTGACGGTATTCTCCACGGCCGAGAATAGCGTACGCATGGCGGGGAGGTTCTGGAGATTCTTGGGAAACTTGCTAGGTTCTGAGAGAGCCTGCCTGAAAGATGGACAAGCATATACGGAAATAATAAGGCGGCTGTTCCCCAACTCCTTGCAACAGTCGACCTCCTTTAGACGAAACCCCTTTTAAATTAGTTTGGAAAGATCCCGCTCGTTTTCCTCAGGCCTGAGCTTCTACATGTGAAAAATCAGGGCGTTTGGACTCTGAATCCTTGAGGATTTATGAAAGCTATGGACCTCTCTCCAAAAACATGCACATAACAAAGGTACAGTTTCAGAGGGCCACGCCGCCTGCTCGAAGGCCTTCCTTGGCCCCCGGTCAGGGCTCCAGAGACCATTTGGATCATCTGACCTCTATGGACCTTCCAGCCATGAGGTCGTCATTCTGTGGCTCTCATCGTACTTAAGGAATAAGAAACCGATGTGCAAAGGCAGAAAACCATGAAGCTCCTTGCTGATACCATCTTGGAATATTTTTGTCAGACGACGTCAAAGGTTTTACTAATGTTGACCTATTAGTTCCTGCATCTCTGCCCACCTGATAGGTCAAAAGTGGTTCTGTGTGTGCTGTTTACATGAGGAAACAGAGTCAGTGGAGGAAAGGAGGACTTTTCAGGACTTGAGAAGAATTCTCTAAGCATCATATCCTATTGGACCCCTGTTTCCATCTCTTGTGAATGGAGATGAGACCTAAGGAAAGGCGAGATTCCCTGATATAGTGGACTCAGAAGTGTCTGGGCAAAACTTCCTGGGAGACAACCTGGCCGAGACATCTAACATGATAGTGAAGCTGGAAGAAAATACTGCCTGGGGACTCTCAGTGGGAGAGAGCAAGGTTGTATGAAGTTAGTTGCTGATTGTTGAGCACTTGCTCTAAAGGCAGTGTGCCAGGAGCTAGCTTCATTTCTTCATTCAACCCTCAGGACAACCTATCATCACCCCCATTTGATGGAAGAGGAAACTAAGGCTTAGAAAGAAAAACTTTTTCAAGGCCATGGAGGCTTCATGATATTCACCTTAATCCATACAATACCCCATGTGGCACTGACGGGGTGGAGAGAAAGTACGGTCCCACATCTCTATTCTTTAATTCCAGTAAGATCCCGTGATGCCAGACCACCAGGAAAACCTGAAGGCAGAAGGCAGATCTGGGGACCCAGACTAGTGGTTCCTGCAGGACAGGGGGCTCGATCTCACGGCCTGAGGTAGAGCTGCCATCCCGCTGACCTGGCTGTGTCACAATGCCCCTCGGGGAAATGATTCAGGGAGCCACATCAAAGACATGACAATCACACAGGATCCCTGGAGCAAACTCAGCTCCCACTTCAGAGTGACAGAAATCATTACCCAGGTCAATAATGCAAAATCAACCAAAAATTACTTTCATTTTCTACGGTAGTAAAATGATAACACCAACCAAATTCAAATTCAAGACATTTGCCTTGAGAATAAAAATGACAGTTTTTAAAGGTTTTTGTCAATGAGCAGCTTCTCTCATTCACTGCTTAAAAAAAAAGAAAAAGATCTGAAGTTTAGGGAACAGACTCCAGAAATGACTTTTAACCTCGCCATTATCTAAATCGATTCCATTTGACCCAGTTTTCCTTTATGTCAAGGTCAAAAGCACTTGTGGTCTTATGGACTGAATTTTTCCATCTCTAAAGAACAGAGAGCTGTTCAGAAAATTGCCAGTGGGAATAAAAAAAGGTAACCAAAACCTTGCATTAGTTGGACCAAAGCAATCGGGAGGAAGAATTGTCTTTTATTTTTCACAGCAAGACGGAGAATTAACATTTTTGGAACACTTATTTCGTGCCAGATGCTAAGATGCTGAGCACATTAGGTACCTTATCTTATTTAATCCTGACAGAAATTTTGTCAGGCAAGCATAATACTCTTTGTATTACATATGAGTAAACAGAGGCTAAGAGATTTTCCAGCCAGTAGATGGGATTCAATGTCACTAGGTCCAACTGCTTCCCGAGAGAAAAGAACAATTCTTCAACTCTTTTTGGCTAATATTTAAAAAATAAGTTTTAAAAAATTGAGGTGTATTCTATATACCATAAGATGCGCATATGCATCTAAGTGATCCATTTGATAAGTTTTCACAGTTGTTTCCATTCCTGTGACCACTACCCAAAGACACGTTGAGAATAAATACCTCCATAACCCGAGGAAGCTCCCTGTGGCTTCAGCCAGTCAGTGCCGGTGCACCCCAGGTGGGTGCTGCTCTGCTATTTGTCACCAGAGACTAACTTTGCCTGTTCTTTAAAGTCATATAAAGTGAAATAATATATTCCATTATTTTCTTGTGTCTGGCTTCTTTCACACAACATAAGCTTTTGAGATTCATACATACTGCTTTTTGTATTAGTAGTTTGTTCATTTTCGTTGCTGAGTACTATTCCGTTTAAGGGAAATGCCATAATTACATATCTATTCTCCTGTTGATGGGTATTTGGGTTGTTTCTAGTTTTTAAATGTTAGGAATAACGTTGTTATGAACACTTGTACAGGACATTTTTGGGGGTGGGGGAGGCATATATTTTCATTTCTTTTAAGTAAATTCCTAAGAGTGGAATTGCTGAGTCATAGGATAGAAGCTTATTTAACTTTTTAAAAAACTACCAACACATCTCCAAGGTGTTATATTTTTGGATAAATATTAAGGCTTATTCAACAAATATTTATCAAGGGCTAATAAATAGAACAAAAATCTCTGCTGTGAGGGACAGCTAGTTGGGGAAGACACAATAAACCAATAAACAAGTTAAATACAAAATGTCAAAGGGTGATAAGAGCTGTAGAGAAAAATGAAATTCCAAGGAAGGTGAAAAAGCATCTGGCTTGTGCACAATTAATGTTAACTATTGCCATTTTTAAAAAGAGAAACTAGGGGCTTCCCTGGTGGTGCAGTCGTTGGGAGTCCGCCTGCCGATGCAGGGGACGCGGGTTTGTGCCCCGGTCTGGGAAGATCCCACATGCCGCGGAGCGCCCGTGAGCCATGGCCGCTGAGCCTGCGCGTCCGGAGCCTGTGCTCCGCAACGAGAGAGGCCACAGCAGTGAGGGGCCCGCGTACCGCAAAAAAAAAAAAAAAAAAAAAAAGGAGAAACTAGGTTCTGCTTCTTTTGTGACTCAGAAGTCAGCTCTGTGGATTTTGCAACAGGGAGACGGTTTGGTGACCTCAACAAGAAGAGTTTCAGTGAATCACAGGACCTTTTAGTTAGCTATGAGTCATTCTTGCCAGTGGACACAGAAGAAGAGTTATCAACCAACCTAGCAGGCAGTCTGGGCTCAAATCCTGGCTTTTCCCTTACTGAGTGCCCTTGGGCAAGTTATTACTTTAAGTCTCAGTTTTCTTATTTGCAGGTAAAGATAAAAGTGCTGTCCTCATAGGATTATAAGGTCAAAGGAGATAATGCTTGTCAGTTGCTTGACACAAAGACTGAGATACGATAAACACTCAGTTAACGTTGGTTTTCATCATTTTTTAAAAGGAGCCTTTTTTGTTTCTTACGTGACCTAGTTGAGCATTTGATGGTCATATCCTGTATTTTCTCCAAAATGTCCGCGTGTTCCCTGAAATTTACATTCCCGTGGTCACGGCTTGCTGTGAATCGCTGCCTCTGTAAGGACCCTTTGAGATCACCTCCATTTGACCTCCTATGGTGTCTTTCTCTTCTCTGTGCTGAGCCACACACGGACCCCATGGAATCGGATATTCCGTTCCAGAGCCTGGTCCCTCTGACGCCATGCCATCTGCTCGGTCTTCCGCCGTTGTTTTCTATTTCTCTCCTCCCCTCTGCTCTTAGCATCCCTCCACCCCAAATCTCTGTTCATCTCTCCCCAGAGAAGTTTGTCTCATTTGTTTTCTTGTTCTCTGAAACCCAGTCTCTACCACCGAGCGGCTTTTCAACACAAACTTTTCCCTCCAAGAGAAAGTTTGTATGGCATTTGTACTTGATAAACAACATTTGGCTAATGTTATCTCTCTTTTTTTAAAAAAGTAAATTTATTTTATTTGTATTTGGCTGTGTGGAGTCTGCTGCGCGCGGGCTTTCTCTAGGTTCAGCGAGCGGGGGCTACTCTTCGTTGCGGTGCCCGGGCTTCTCATCGTGAGGCACGGGCTCTAGGCGTGCGGGCGTCAGTAGTTGCTGCACGCGGGCTCAATATTTGTGGCTCACGGGCTCTAGAGCGCAGGCTCAGTTGTTGTGACACATGGGCTTAGTTGCTCCGCGGCATGTGGGATCTGCCTGGAACAGGGCTCAGAACCCGTGTCCGCTGAATTAGCAAGCGGATTTTCAACCACTGCGCCACCACGGAAGCCCTTAACGTGCTCTCTTTTGTCCTAGTTACCCTCGTGTGTGAGATGAGATGTCTAATTTTGGACGGGGATTGACATTTCCCCATTGTCTGTCTGAGAGCCTGTGCTTTCTCAGAAGAGGTGATGTCGAAGATCCTTGATTTGGCTTTCTGACCAGTGGAAGAGAGATTTGCCGTTTGTTGGGCCCAGGTTGTGCCTTTTCTTCCCTCCATCTCCTGCTTGCCTGGCCTGGGGCCACCCTTAGGGTATGGTGTAGGGCGAGTGGTAAGGGCCCTGCTGGCTGTGTACTCTGCTCTGTAGAAAGCTCTCCAGCCCTGAACTGTGCTCCTGGGCTTCCCTTGTAAAATATCACCTCGGTTCCTGCATGTTGGTTTCAAAGGAAAACTTCGTTTTTTATGCCTCTTAGCAAACTGTATTCCGTTCTTTTGGTATTTTGTAATTGCAATTATGCCTTGAATTGCAGCTTAATTGTTTTTCTTTTACTTTACTTCTCTGTAATTGCCAAGCTTTCTAATTTTATTTTCTTTTAAAAATACTTTTAAATAATTCTCTTTCCTTAGCACCAAAAAAAAAAAAAAGAAAAAAAACTTACGCACAAATCTAACAAAATATGTACAAGATCTATATGAGGGAAACTACAAAGCTCTGATAAAATAAATCAAAGAATAACTAAATAAATGTACATGATAGGAAAACAATAGTATAAAGGTATCAGTTCTTCCGAAGTTGATCTATAGACTCAGTGCAATCCCAGTCAAAATCCCAGCAAGTTATTTTGTGGAAATCAACAAACAAATTCTAAAGTTTAAAGTTTATATGGAAAGGCAAAGACCCAGAATAGCCAACACAATATTGAAGGGGAAGAACAAAGCTGGAGGATTGACACTATTTGAGTTCAAAACCTCCTGTGAGCTACAGTAGTCAAGACAGTGTAGTATTGGCAAAAGGATAGACAAATAGATCAATGGAACAGAGTAAAGAGCACAGAAATAGATCCACACAAGGATAGTCAATTGATCTTTGACAGAAGAACAAAGACAATTCGATGGGGAAAGGATCATCTTTTCAACTAACGGTGCTGGAACAACGGGACATGTACATGCAAATAAATGAATTTAGACACAGATCTTAAAACTTTCATAAAAATTAACTCAAAATGGATCATAGGCTGAAATTTAAAATGCAAAACTATGAAACTCACAGGAGATAACAGGAGAAAATGTAGTTGACCTTCCTTGGGCTCAGCAACGGCTTCTTAGATAAAAAAGCACAGATAAAATTTTTCTTAGACAAAAGAAAAATTGTACTTCATTAAAATTATAATAAAAACTCCTGCTCTGTGAAAGACACTGTTAAGCAAATGACAGGCAAGCTACTGACTGGGAGAAAATATTTGCAAAACACATATCTGAAAAGGCATAGTGTCCAAAATACACAAACTCAATAAGAAAACAAACAACCCAACTTAAAAATAAGCAAAAGATCTGAACAGACATCGCACCAAAGAAGACATACTGACGGCAAATATGCATATGAAAAGATGCTCCACGTCTTTTGTCATATCTCAACAACAATGGGTATGTAGCTCAACAACAACAATGAGCTACATACCCACTATACCAAATACTGGCAAGGATGTGGATCAAACATAATCTTTCATTCACTGCTGGTAGGAATTCAAAGTGGTACAGCCACTTTCAAAGATAGTTGGGCACTTTCTTACAAAACTAAACATACTCTTACCATATGATCCAGCAAACGTGCTCCTTGGTATTTACTCATTTAAATTGAAAACTTATGTCCACACAAAAACTATAGAATGTACTACACAAGGAGTACACCCAAACATAATCTATGGACTTTAGTTAATAATAATACGTCAAGGGCTTCCCTGGTGGCGTAGTGGTTGAGAGTCCGCCTGCCAATGCAGGGGACACGGGTTCATGCCCCGGTCTGGGAGGATCCCACATTCTGCGGAGCGGCTGGGCCCGTGAGCCATGGCTGCTGAGCCTGTGCGTCCGGAGCCTGTGTTCCGCAACGGGAGAGGCCACAACAGTGAGAGGCCCGCGTACCGCAAAAAAAAAAAAAATAATAATAATAATAATAATAATACGTCAATATAGGCTCCTCAGTTGTAACAAATGTACCACACACTCATACAAGATGTTGATAACGGGGGGAACTGTGTGTGTGGTGCGGCATGTGTGTGAGGGAATATACAGGAACCCTCTGCTTTCTGATCAATTTTTCTGTAAACCTAAAATCTCTCTATATTAGTTTGCTAGGGCCGTTGTAACCAAGTATCACACACTGGGTGGTTTAAGAACTGTAGAAATGGATTGTCTCATGGTTCTGGAGGCTAGAAGTCTGAAATGGAGGTGTTGGCAGGGTCCCGCTCCCTCTGACTCTGGATGGGACCCTTCCTGGCCTCTTCCAGCTTCTGGGATGTGCCTGGCGGTCCTTGGTGCTCTTGGCCTACAGCTGCATTCCCTGCATCCATCGTCACATGGCCGTTTTCCCATCATCTTCCCTCTCTGAATGTCTTCCCACTCTGAGGGTCCAAATTTCCCCCTTTTATAATGACACTAGTCATATTGGACTAGGGCCCATCCTAATGCCCTCATCTTAACTTGATTATCAACAACGACTCTATTTCCAAATAAGGTCACATCCACAGGTAGTGGGGACTTCCACATATCTTTTTAGGGGATACAGTTCAAACCATAACATGCTCTGAAAATAAAGTGTGTTAATTAAAAAAAAAATCCTCTTTCCTCCTATGGATAGAAGGAAGATAGGGAAGGTGGAATCTTAAAAATAATGCAAATAAACGTATTTACAAAACAGAAACAAACTCACAGACATAGAGAACAAACTTATGGTTGCCAAAAGGGAAAGGGGGGGGATAAATTAGGAGTTTGGGATTAACATATACACACTATTATATGTAAAATAGATAAACAACAAGGACCTACTGTGTAGCACAGGGTACTATATTTAATATCTTGTAATAACCTATAATGGGAAAAGAATCTGAAAAAATATATGTATAACTGAATCACTCTGCTATACACCTAAAACTAACACAACATTGTAAATTAAAAAAAAGAAGGAAGATAGGTAGACATGTGAAGAAATAACTTTCCCAACCTTGGCTTAATTCCCTGGCATAGATATTTGACAAGTAAGAGCTATAAATTCTAAGGATTGATGGCATTAATAATACGATTTTACAGCATCCTCAGTATTCTGTCAGAGTAAAGGGAAAATATTAAGTCAAAAGAAAAATGATCCCCTCCTTTTTTTATATAACATACATAAAAAATTTTAAAATGCCTCCAAATGAAGGCTATAATGGATATCAATGTCTAAAAAGCAGCAAATTAAACTTGAATAGTTTTAGAGATGATGTCTTATATTCAATGGCATTGGGGCAACGAAGCTAGGATTGAGGGAAGAGAGAAATACAGTTTGTGATTGTATATATGATTACCTAGTAAACTGGCTGGTTAGCCACCTTGGTTGGAATACGGTGCTAATGAGGACACGGCCTCAGATTTCCTTACGAGCCGGAACTGACCTCTGTTCCAAGCCGTGGGCTGAGATCTGGACCCCAGCCATCTCTCTGTCTCATCGGATCAAGCAGTGTCTCTGGGACAATGCGTACAGATCCACCTGTGCCAGAGACAAGTGGCTGCCTGCTGTTCAGTAGCCACTCCCCCCTCCCCCTAACACACGTAACCTTGATTTTGTCCAAGATAATGTGCCCGGTTAAGAACAGCCATCTCCCTAGGTTCCAGGAGACCTAATTCTGCTTGAATCACTGTTGGACGTCCCAAAGAAGGGCTCTCAAGAACCTGGCCCTTTCCTCCTCTTCCTTCCTGGGTGTGGATACAGTATCTGGAGGTTTTGCAGTCCAGTCTTGACCATGACTAGGCAGGCCTCCCTCTCAGGAAGGGGAACGGATAGAAGAAATCTGAGACACTGAGCAAACCCATGGGGTTGCTTCTCCCTCTCTCTCTTTTTCCCCCTCCCCCACCGTTTCTTGCGGTTTTATTTGTTAAAGAAACTAGGTCATTTGGCCTTTATGATTTGCCACAGTTGGGATGTTGCTAAATTGCATCTGTGCGCTATCAGCACATGCTTTCACCCTGTTTCCTGTAAACTGGTAGCTCTCAGGTCCTGCTCTGATTCAAGCTGGGGTCTTTGGGAGGATGGGAGGAAATAACCTCACAGATGCTTCCATCATGAGACACACAATGTACTTATCTGTCTTTCTGTGATGTTAGCAACCCCTGATGATCTTGAGGGGCTCCAAATATATGATAATCTATCATTTTCGTATTCTTTCATTTCTAGGCAGTTGATAAAGGGAGACTTTTCCTCACCAACTGTTTGGCTGCTTTGAGGAACAGTTCATATGGAAAAGATAATATAAACTTGATTCTTTTCCTTTATTCACCACTTTCCAAAATAATGGGTTAGTTTCCTAGTATCCTCAAAGACCACTAATGAGGAGGTTTTTAATATGCTCGTTTGTGTGTTTGTTTGATCATGAATTACTCTTGGACTAAAATATATGTGAGTGTTTAAACCCGTAGCTGTTATTATCTTTAGTAATGCTCAAACCGTCCTACCTTTGGCCCCAGTGAATCTCTTCAGGTGGCTTCTGGGTCCATGTTATGCAACCCCAGCAGTTTTGACAGCTTCCTTGATGCCTGGTCTCACAAGATGCTGCAGTCCCATCTTGTGTATCTCCTGGAATCAGACATTTCTCCAAGGAGCCCTGGTTCCTGTTAGTAGGAAAAGGTACTAAGAACCTTAATCTGGTACTTGTGGTACTTATTACTAGTGGGCTGGTCATTGTTCAAGACTTTTTCAGTGGACAGAGCTAAGACACATGCATTTTAAAAAGGTTGAATATTAAGTACATTATGAGTTTGTGAACTTCCTTGATTTTATATTTGACACTGAAATCTTACTTCCTAACCACGTTGACATAATTATTTACTTGCTTTTGCTCTCATCCACCTACCTTGGTTTCAGATTACCAACAGCAGTATTATTACTAACAATGTGATTACACATTTTAGAGTTCTTAGGATATATTTCTTTAGAAATGCAAAATCAAATTACTCTGTTTTAAAGTCAATTCGAATAATGTTCTCTATGTGGTTATGCCAGACAACTCAATATGCAGTTAGATTTGTTTCATTTTGCTTTAGATTTTTAGGGATTAATATGTAACTTTGTTTTATAAAACATTTACATCGTTTCAAAATTAACTCTATAGAACAAGTTGTATTCAGAGAGGTCCAGCTTTTATCTCTTTCTTTTCCATCCTGTTTCTTTCTATCCCTTAGGAATAACCATTCTATTTTGTCTTTTAATTCATCCTTTCATGTTTTATTTTAATATAAAGGGACATACTCATATTCACCCAATGGTAGCATAACATACACACTTTCTCACCTTGCATCTAGCAGGGTATGGGGACATATTTCACAGCAGGGTATAAAGGCATACCTCATTCCTTTTTTTTTTTTTTTTTTTTTTGCGGTACGTGGGCCTCTCACTGCTGTGGCCTCTCTCGTTGCGGAGCACAGGCTCCGGACGCGCAGGCTCAGCGGCCATGGCTCACAGGCCCAGCCGCTCCGCGGCATGTGGGATCTTCCCGGACCGGGGCACGAACCCGTGTCCCCTGCATCGGCAGGCGGACTCTCAACCACTGCGCCACCAGGGAAGCACCAATCCATTAATTTTTTTTTCAATCCATTAATTTTTAAAATGTATTGGCATAAAGGTGTTAATCATATTTTCTTATCTATTTTATTTCAGCAGCATGTGTCTCCTTTTCTTTTCCAGTATAAATCCCTCGGGACTTTGTTCTCTCTCTCTCTCTCTCTCTCTCTCTCTCTCTCTCTCTTTCTCTCTCTCTCTCCTTTTTTCTCTCAGCTTTCTTTTTTGTTTGTTTTTTTGGCCGCGCCATGCAGCATGCGGGATCTTAGTTTCCCTACTAGGGATCGAATCCTTGCACCCTGCAGTTGGAGCACAGAGTCTTAACCACTGGACTGCCAGGGAAGTCCCTCTCTTTTTCTTAATAAATCTCAACAAATGTTTTCTATGCATTTAATCTTTTCAAAGAACTAACCTTTGTTTTGGTTGATCCTTTCTAAGGCAAGTTTGTTTACTTTATCATTACCACCTACTTTATCACTCCTTCCTTCTACTTTCTCTGGATTAATTCTCCTGTGTTCTTGAAGTTAAGTTGGAAGCTTACCTTATAGAGTACTATTTTGGCCGTCCCACAAATTTGGTATGGAGTATTCTTATTATTTTTTATGTCTAAATATTTTCTCATTTCCATTACAATTCTTCTTGGACCAATAGGTCAGTAGAAGTCTATTTTTAATGTCTCAGTGTATGGTTTTCTATAGGTTTTTGTTGTTGCTGTTGTTGTTAATGTTCTCTAGCATAATGTCTGATGCCAATCCTTCTAAATTTGACGGCGGTAGCTTTCTAACCTAGAAAAATGGCCAGTTTTTGCAGGTCTTCCATATGTGCTTGAAAAGGTTGTATATTCTATAATATTTAGGTATAATGTTATATATTATCTACATACTCATTACTATTTGGTTTGCTTGATTTATCAATTATAGTTTGTCAACTACAATTATCTGCAGAGAGAAATATCAAAATCTCCCATCATTAAGATGAATTTTTATTTTTGTTCTTTCAGGTAAGTCAAGTTTGGATTTAGGTATTTTGAAGTTAAATATGAATTTCCTACAAATTCATTCTTATGCATTGAAACTTTTATCATCTTTAACACTAGTAAATCCATAGCAAAACTTTTTTTTTTAAATAAGTTTATTTGTCAGCTTTTGGGGGGTTAATATTTACCTGGTACATGTTTTTCCCGTCACTGACTTTCAATCATTTAAGATTCTTGTGTTTTAGGTATACCTCTCGTAATCAGCATATGCATAGAATTCTTTTAACTCATTCTCATACGCTCTGCCTCTCACTGCCGAGTTTAGTCATTTTACATTTATTATAGTTACTGATATACTATATTTGGAGTCATTACTATAATCTTCTGTGTGCTTTTATTAGTCTGCTTTTTCCTATTTTTATTTTCCTCCTTTTTTGCCTTCTTTTGGAATGATGGAGGGTTTTTTTTTCCCCCTCATTCCATGTTTTTCAGTCTACTTAGTTTGGAAATTATTATTTTTTTATAGAACCCCACTGCATGGCTGTATTATAGTTTATTCAACCAGTCACCTACTGATGAACATATGGGTTGTTTTCAGTCTTTTGCTTTTATACATAGCACTGCAATAAATAGTCTTTTACCATTTCTGTTTTTTAAGAGTGGTTTCTAGTCTTATGATAGCTACCCTAGATCTTCAAATACATGTGCATAGCTTATAAAGACTAAAATTAAATAGCATCTTTAACCTCCTCTTGAATAATACAAGGACTTTCAAAAACTTTGATAATGACCAACACTCTTCCAACTTACATTTCATGTTGTTCAGAATTTTAATACTTCACCGGTTTTTTTACTATAAATCAAATCTTATTAAATTATTTTATATTGTAAATGTACATTAGATTTACCTACATATTCATCATTTTCATTGTTTACCATTTTTCCTTGTATAACAGGTCTTCCATCTGCTTCCATTCCATTTTAGAATTCACGAGGTTCCTTGGATCTGAAAGTTGGTGTCCTTCCACAATACTGGAAAAATTTTCATCCACAGTCTTTTAAAATATGGCTGAATTCTCTGTCTCTCATGCTGATTCTCTGTTAAGACATGTCACATCCTATCATTTTAGTCTCTCTGTTTCCCATCTCCTCTTTCACATTTTGTTTCCTTTGCCTCTCTACGCTGCATTCTGGAAAGTGTCTTTGACCTGTCTTCAAGTTCACTAAATTTCTCTTTAGCCATATCTAATCTGCTGGTTAATCCGTCCATTGAGTTTTCATTTCATTTATTGCTTTTTAATTTTGATTGTTCTTCTTTTCAAAACAATCTTCATAGTCATTTTGTGTGATCTGTTGTTCCTAGCTCATAGTTTCAAGTTCTCTTAGAGGATTTGTTCCTTGTTTTTCTTTATTCTGCTGGTTCTCACACATACGACCTTATTTCTTGTAGATTTTTGTGATTTGTGCTATGAGCAGCTTATTTCCTTGGACCACTATCTCTGGAAGTTCTTTGAGTTCTGGGTTGATGTTAAGCTCATCGAAGAGCATTTACATTTAGTTTTCACAGTAGCCTGAAGGGGCTACCAACCTGGGACCACCTTAAATAAAATTATCCACTTGTGATTTTTGGCAGCTACAGAGCTTATTTGAATTTAGTCTGAAAACTTGTATAATATCTTATTTAGGGTTATATATTGCAGGGGAGTGTCTCTTTTCCCAGCTCTGAGTCTGGACAAGTAAGTTTCCTTGCTTTACCTTCTGCACATTAAGGTTTTTTTCTGGTTCATCCTAAAGCTTACAATCACAGGCCTTTGGGGGCCCAGTCTTATGTAAGTCTTTTGCGTCAGATTCCTTACTAGGGGTGGTTGCCAGGATTTTCATCTGGACTCGCATCTATGTACTCATCAAAGCAGAAGCCCAATCCTGTTTTCAACAGAAACCCTCAAAATGAAAGCTAGCTTTGTACTTGCTTCACTCCTAAAGTTTGTGACTTTGCTTTGTCTTGAGTATCTGTGGATTTCTTACTTTGGTTCCATCCATCAACGCATTTAAAAGGAAAAATGTAATATTTATTCAACAATGTAGTCATTTCAATCAGAAGGGCTGGACAAGGTGCCCAAACTGCCTGAACTGCCAGAAACACAAGTTTACTTTTGTTTTTTTTAAATTTTTTTTGCGGTACGCGGGCCTCTCACTGCTGTGGCCTCTCCCGTTGCGGAGCACAGGCTCCAGACGCGCAGGCTCAGCAGCCATGGCTCACGGGCCCAGCTGCTCCGCGGCATGTGGGATCTTCCCGGACCGGGGCACGAACCCGTGTCCCCTGCATCGGCAGGCAGACTCTCAACCACTGCGCCACCAGGGAAGCCCTACTTTTGGTTTTGATGGAAACTCTTTGGTGACTCGGGGACTAAACACAAATGGCCCATAGAAAACTATTCACACTCCACCTCTCCTCCATGATGGGTCCCTTAGATGGAAGTCAGAACAATGAATCACCAATTTATAATAAATTACGAATGGTGGCGTTCCTGGCATGTTACCTGTCACAGATGAAGGATACATTTTTCTAAGCGATTCTCTTGAGGAGAGAGTGGATTGCTCTTGTGTGAAGGTTAAAGAAATCTGATAAAACTCCTCCAGCTCTAAGATGAACTTTTCAGGACCATTTCAAAATGTTCCAAAGGGAATGATATCCAGGCTTATAATGAGTCCTTAAAGCAACACTTTAGCTGCCAAGAATAGCTCAGAGCATTTTGAATCCTACAGTTACCGTCTCTCCTGAGACTCAGTGTTGTAGCCGTTCACAACTTGAAGACCATGATTTATTTATCCCCCAACACTATGAGAACCAAAATGGACTGAGCTCATTTAAAATGCAGATGTCACTGCACTTTAATTACAATTGCCCCTGTGATTTTTATTGTGAAGCACAAGCCCACAGATAGAGATTAGACAGATCTGGGTTACAGCAGCAATGAAATATTGTGGCCTAAGATTGAAGTGAGTTTTAAAACACACACCAAGAAAAGGGGGAAACAGGTCCAGAACAAACTTGGCTGACATCAAATTTTTTTCTCCCCTTTGATAAGTATCTTGCTTCAGACCCCATGGAGGGACGTTCCTCATGACCTCGGGTGGAAGAAGGAAGAGGGTGTGTTAATTATTCCATGGACAGTGTCTCCTTCAAGAAACTAGAAGAAGCTTGTGAATATTTCTAAAGGCTTCTTAAAGGCACAAAACTAGCTCCAATTCATGGAAAATGTCATTTCCTTTAGAGACAAGGCCGCATCTCCTTTTTGGGAAACATGACCTATTTAAATGAGATACCAAAGATGCGATTGCATCCAGCTCACCCTTGATACTCACAGCCAGACTGCGGCTCACATCGCATGCTTGTCAGAGATCATTCCTGAGCCACACACACCCGAGAAAACCAACAGAAAACCCCAAATAAAATCTGCACCCACTGTTAGAAATAACTCAAGGAGGCCACGGCAGCACCACTTTGCCCTGAGGCCTTCCGCCTCATAGTGGTTCAAATTTTGTGACATGTTGGACTAATCTTTTCTTGTCAGTTTGCTCCTGTTCATAATGATGCCTACATCACAAGAGGTCGTGAGGCTAAACGCACGTGAAGATAAAGCCTGTGCAAATGTTGGTTGAGATAAAGCACGTATATATACAAAATCACGGCTACGTGAATTTCAGAAGTGGAATGTCGAATAGCAGGAATCCCATGCCCGGAATGAATAGACCCTAAGTATACTCACTCCTCCTTTGATCCTGCTGACAGCTCCTTTTCAAGTTACAATGTCCACACGCCATCATGACAGAGAGTGGGAGGACAGCAGCTTAAATGTCTTTGCTCTGTTGGAGTAATGGACCCTGGGATGGGCAGGGACAGGCCCTCAAACCAGGAACTCACACAGATTCAGATGGCCCTCTCCTGTAGGGGTTCCTCTATTCAAATGTTCGTGTTCTGGGGGCAGAATTTTTTTTTGGCTGCACTGGGTCTTCATTGTGGCATGCGGGCGCTTCACTGCAGGCTTCTCTAGTCGTGGCACACAGGCTTAGTTGCCCCGCGGCATGTGGGATCTTAGCTCTCCGACCAGGGATCAAACCTGCGTCCCCTGCATTGAAAGGTGGATTCTTAACCACTGGACAAGCAGGGAAGTCCCGGGGGGAGTATTTGTTAACAGGGATGGTGATGGGGAGAGGTTGCCACTGGCGAAACCTTATGACCAGCTTTGCCCCCCAGATCCCGAACTAGCCTGTTTAAGCAATGTGCCCCCTTCTCAGAGTCAGGGAACCCCTATCCTGTTGGTCCGTGTCTGATACATGTGGCTCCAGCACCTGGTCACAGGTAAGTGGATCGTGGCGGTTGCCTTTCCCGAAGCCGGCTATGGGCTGGCCTGTAACCTATGAGATCAGGTATCACAGACAACTCAGTGCATCTTGGATGATGGGAACTAACTGAACCAATCGTAGCTTTTTTTCAGAGCTTCTGAACGTGAGCTAGATCCCACTTACAGGCAGCAGCAGGAGCAGTGGAAACAGTGTAGCAGAGGAAGTGAGCCACAGCTTCCCCTACGGGAAGAGGGAATAGTGGAGCTCTGAGGTATCCCCAGGGCCACTGGCAGTCTGTGAAAGCCATCGTCATCTGGAATGGTGCCTCAGTCTTGAACATTTGAAATTACTTCTACTCCATTGTTGTTATTGTGGGTTTTTTTGCGGTACGCGGGCCTCTCACCGCTGTGGCCTCTCCCATTGCGGACGCACAGGCTCAGCGGCCATGGCTCACAGGTCCAGCCGCTCCGCGGCCTGTGGGATCTTCCCAGACCAGGGCACGAACCCGTGTCCCCTGCATCGGCAGGCGGACTCTCAACCACTGTGCCACCAGGGAAGCCCACCATTGTTTTTTTTAGTAGAGTTGTTTCTTCAAGAAAACTGCTCCCTGATCTTGGCTCTCCCTTGCCTCTCAGACCATGTGCGTGTCTTAGCACATCTGGTCGTGGTCGTCCAGTTTTCCTAATCATGTTGTTACTGTGCTGTGAAAAATGGAAAATGTGAGTATGGAGGATGTATGGTCTTACAACGTGAATTACTGAGACTTGCAATGTAACAGCTTATCAATCCTTGGAGATATTGTTACTTGATATCTTCTTAGGGAATACTTGTCTCTGAATCTTAAGCTGGAAAGTCACTAGAAAACTGTTTAGAAATAAAATAAAACCACATGTCTTCTTATTTTTTTTGGTATGTGCATTAAGAATTGCTGTCAGGGCTTCCCTGGTGGCGCAGTGGTTGAGAGTCCACCTGCCGATGCAGGGGACACGGGTTCGTGCCCCGGCCCGGGAAGATCCCACATGCCGCAGAGCGGCTGGGCCCGTGAGCCATGGCCGCTGAGCCTGCGCGTCCGGAGCCTGTGTTCCGCAACGGGAGAGGCCACAACAGTGAGAGGCCCGCGTACGGCAAAAAAAAAAAAAAAAAAGAATTGCTGTCAAATTTTCCATAAAATCTGTGTACTGATCCTCAAAACAACCGATAAAATCTCGATTATGAAAGGGAAAAGATCTGAACAGACACTTCACCAAAGAATACATACAGATGGCACATAAGCATGTGGAATGATTCTCAACACTATTTGTTATTAGGGTACTGCAAATTAAAAACAACAACAATGAGATACTACTTCACACCTGTTAGAAGGACTGAAAGTCCAGAAAATTGACAGGACTGACAAGAATGCGGGGCGACTCTCATCCATTGCTGGTGGGAATGCAAAATGGTACAGCCTTTGGAAGACAGCTTGGTAGTTTCCTATAAAGCTTAACCCAGTTTTATCATACAATTCAGCCATGTCACTCCCAATTTACCCAAGTGAGTTGAAAATTTATGTCATACCAAAGCCTGTACATGAATGTTTATAACATCTTTATCCATAATCATTAAAAACTGGAAGCAACCAAGGTGTCTTTCAAGACAAATGTATGAACAAACTGTGTTACACCCTAAAACGGAATATTATTCAAAGATAAAAAGAAATGAGCTATCGAGTCATGAAAAGACGCGGAGGAGACAAATTTACTAAGTGAAAGAAGCCAGTCTGAAAAGGCTACCTACTGCGTGATTCCAACTCTTTGACGTTCTGGAAAAGGCAAAGGTGTGGGGATAGTAAAAGGAGCAGTGGTTGTCAGGGGTTTAGGGTATTGACTGTAGCAACTGTACCACATTAAAGTCAGATGTTAACATTAGGGGAAACTGGGGGGTGCTGTTTCACACACTGTAAGCAGTTTAGTGGATATGGATGCAAATGACTGTTGACCACAGACATTAAAACATTTTTTTCCCGATGGAAGTATAATCGTTTCCTTTCTACCACGAGAGAAGCCAGTGTTGCCGTCTATTAAGCCAATTCATGTTAACATTCTTATTGCCTCTATACGTATCTGCTCTTGGGATTTTCCTTTTAATCAGTTGAAACCCATTATTGTTTCTAGGGAGTGAGTAAAATTAACTCTTAGACATGTGTTCACTTTATATGAGTATGAAGTCACGATATTATACTTAAAAAACGGACCCTTTAACAATCCTATAATATACGAGTATAATATACAAACAATGGGTTTAATATAACTAAAACATAAAGTTTGTTCATGAAAGCCTTTATAACGCTAAGCTGCAGGGCTTGGCTGTCATTATGTATGTGATAAAATGTTATAAAAAAGAAGTTTGCATCCAGGCAGTGACAGGGGCATATTCAGTATCCGCTTCACGGAGGTGAACCTGATGGGACCAGACTGGAGGCAGGACAACCGGGTAAAAAACCACCATCAATGTCCAGGTGAGAGATGACAGGGGTTGAATATGAGCAGCTGGGCATACGAGGTGAG
Source organism: Grampus griseus (assembly GCF_964374135.1). NCBI lineage: Eukaryota > Metazoa > Chordata > Mammalia > Artiodactyla > Delphinidae > Grampus > Grampus griseus. The sequence goes on from NC_139010.1 coordinate 4,598,868, forward strand.
AACTGCTTAGCAGGAGCTGATAACTGATGGGTCGGAAAGGTCCAATGAGCACCAGGTCTCTGAGTTCTGTGAGCAGGTGGAATTAACATTGGAAATGCAGAAGACAGAGGTAGAGAACAAACGTATGGATACCAAGGGGGGAAGGGTGGGATGAAATGGGAGATGGGGATTGACATATATAAATTATTGATGCTAGGTATCAAATAGATAACTAATGACAACCTACTGTAGAGCACAGGGAACTCTACTCAGTGCTCTGCGGTGACCTAAATGGGAAGGAAATCCAAAAATGAGGGAATATATGTAACACCCCCTCTCCCGTGAACACCCCCTCTCCTATGAGCATCCTGCCACAGAGCAGTGCGTTGGTCACCATCAAGGAATCTACATGGACATGATCGTCCACAGTCCAGAGTTTACGGACAGTTTCACTCCTGGCATTGTACCTTCTCTGGGTTTTGTCAAGTGTATCTCATACATCCTCGTGAGAGTATTGTTGGGGAGGAAGAGATTATAGTCAGCCTTTCTAGGTTCTTCTGGCTGCTCTAAGAATTAAATTGATGGGAGACAGCAGACGAACTGGAGAAAATCAAACAAAGTTGAATAACACATATACGTGGGAGAGACCCAGGAAAACGGACTGACTCACCAAAATGGGTGAAGCCTTCCTCTTCAATACCATCCTCACCTAAAGGCAAAAGGGGATGTCCAGCCAGGGTGGAGAGAGTCCGTTTGGGGAGGGGACCAGGAAAAACACAGTAGACAAGGGTGACTGTGATGCAGATTCAGGTCCCTGCCTTCTCCTCTCCACCCCGTCAATGTCCATCGTCTTCCTTGGTAAGATTTTCTAGAGAACAGGGACTGGTGGGTCAGGCTCCTCTTCCAGGTCTTGACAGGGAGTCCCTTTACCAATGGAAAAGCAAAGGTTCAGCAAACCAGTGTGTGCTGTGCCACCTAGGGATGACGGATGGAACCCAGCGGTGTGGCCTCAGATCTCCAGGAGTTTCCCCCACCACAGCCAGCCCTCTATTCTTTGCCCACATCTCTGGCGATCGCTCTATTTCTGTCGTCAAACACCACACCCCACCCCATCCTACCCCACCCTGATCTAAATTCTAATCCAGGCAGCTAAGGTCCTTGCGGAGTTCTTGCTGGGCCTTGATTGTTTTCAGCTCGAGAGAGTCCGCGTGCTCAAGAGACACTTTGGGAGGAAAATTAGGTTCCCCTGCAGTCCTGCCTGTAAAAATGCTAGTATGAAGTTTCACGGTCCAGAAGCTGAATCAGTAGATGATTCCATCTCAGGAAAGCAGTCTCTCGGTGAAGGAAGACTGAGGTTCATGGGTGGAGCACATGATAAACCCGGGTTCTGAGTACTGGGTGCTGCCTGTCAGGGTCGAAGCATCTTGGGCAGTTTGAACTGTCTCTGATGCTGCATATTCAGGTCAACTTTCCGAGTGGCTTCCACATATTTTGCTGTACAGTAGAAACTAACACAACCTTGTAAAGCAGCTATACTCCAGTAAAAATTTAAAAAACACACAAACAAGAAATGTAGAAGGAAGAGTGTCTTGGGGTGGGGCAGGTGATGAGCGCCATTTTGGACAGGCTTCGTGGGAGGTGGTTTGGGACTCCCAGGTGGAGAGGTCTAGAAGGCAGCTGTGTAGGCTGGTCTAAAGCTCGAGGGAGAGGTCAGAGCTGGAGTCACACTTAGGAGGTGAGGGGTCAAGACCAAGTGAATGGGTACCACAGCCCAGGGAGAATGAAGACGGTGGACCAAGCCACCTCTCTTTGAACACAAGTGTTTACAAGGCAGGTGGAGAGAAAGCTAGTTCTGAAGGAAACCTAGAAGGGACAGTCAGAAAAGTAAGTAGGGGGAAGCAAGAAGGAAAGGATTTCCATAAGAATGGAGAGGTCAGGAGAGTCTAATTCTGCAGAAAAATGAAACAGTTCAAAGAATAAACACAGCCATGCACTTCCACTGCACTGGGGAATATGCTGGCCACAGAGGGACTAGAGCTGTGAATGGGAGGCAAGGGTTTGGAGGATCAATCTGGCAGGTCTCTGGAGGAAGCTTTAATTTGAGAACAAGAACCTGGTGAAGATGTGACTGAAGGTGCAGACGGGGGAGAGTTTATGGCTGGAGAGCCCACTGGAAGTAGGCCAAAGGGAACCCAGAACTCAGGGGAAAGAAGGGTCTTGGGCAGGGGGAAGGACACCTGTGCGCTGACCTGCAGGGGAAGATGGGCAGAGAAGAGCACATCCTGTCCACCAGGAAGCGGGGCGAAGAGGAAAGTTAGACCCAATGGCCTCAACTTTCTGGATGAAGTCCGGGGCAAGCTGGCGGCAGAGTTTGAACATGTAAGTAGAACTTCTCAGGGAGCTTAAGGAGAGGGGGAAGGTTGGAGCTGTCACCGAAGGGAGCTGAGGACAGATGGACTGAGCACAGATTAAGGGGCCCACTGAGCATGCGCTCTTCAGTGGCCCTGGTCTGCGGCTCCCTGACGTCTTCCCGCAGAGCCCAACCACTCAGCAGAGGGACACAGGTGACACACAAGGAGTTCACTGTCCAGGGCTGAGATATACTTGGGCAGGGGCAGCTGGAAACCTTCATGGCCAGAAAGAACTGGAATTAGAGGGAGGCTGGAAAGGAAAGATAAACTGCGGGGGCTCTGGGGTGAAGATTGGAGGCGTCCATCCACCATGAGAAGGATTTCAGAGTGGACGAGCCTCCCTCAGAGTGTGGGTTTATTTCATGAAAGAGTAGAAAGAACGGTAGACAGAGTCAGGAGGTCAGGGGCCCCCTGTGGAGCTTTGAGAAAATTCCTTAACCTGTATCTCAGCTGCGTCATCTGTCTAATGAGAACGCTGGGCTTAAAGGCTCCCAAGGTTTCTCTAGCAAGTAGCCTGGTATTTGTGTCCTGTCGGGTATTTACTGATGAGCGGTCAGTATCTCAGGTCCTTTCTACCCTCTTTCTTACTGGAAAACTACCAAACTTCTACCACAGTCCTTGGTCTTTCCGACAAGTCTTATCTCCAGGTATCCTTCCATCCAGTGTTGTCTCTGACCTGGCTTCAATAACCAAGCAGTTGTTCGTCCTACAGTTTCCACTTATGCTTCCAATACCAGATCATCTGCATCACCGGTGGGACAGTGGTTCCCGCCACACACGCTGTGTCTTGCAGAGGCTGACTTGGGTCAGCCAGTTAGATGCTCTCCCACGGTGCGACCAACTTTGTTTTGATCAGTAAACATAATAACTCCTATTGATCTCATCTAAATTTTTCTTCCCTTTGTGGGCTTCCCTGGTGGCGCAGTGGTTGAGAGTCCGCCTGCCGATGCAGGGGACATGGGTTCGTGCCCCGGTCCGGGAGGATCCCACATGCCGTGGAGCGGCTGGGCCCGTGAGCCATGGCCGCTGAGCCTGCACGTCCGGAGCCTGTGCTCCGCAACGGGAGAGGCCACAACAGTGAGAGGCCCGCGTACCGCAAAAAAAAAAAAAAAAAAAAAAAAAAAAAAAGGTTAAATAGACATAGCATTTAACCATTTGTAAGTGTACAGTTCAGTGACGTGAAGTATATTCACACTGTTGTACCTCCATCGCCACCATCCATCCACAGAACCTTTTCATCTCCCCAAACTGAAACTCTGTCCCCATTAAACACTAACTCCTCTGTCCTCCTCCCTTAGCCCCTGGCAACCACCATTCTACTTTCTGTCTTTGTGAATTTGATTCCACTACGTACCTCACATAGGTGGAATCATACAGCATTTATTCTTTTGTGACGGGCTTATTTCACTTAGCTTCACACCTTCAAGTGTCATCCATGTTATTGCATGAGCCACAGTTTTCTTCCTTCTTAAGACTGAATAATATTCCATTGTTATTTTTGTTTATCTATTCATCTGTTGATGGACATTTGGATCGTTTCTGCCTTTTGGCTATTGTGAATAGTGCTACCATGACCCTTAAACATTTTTAAATTGACAAATGTAGGATAAAAGGGAGAGAAATACGGGAGTATATGTGGAGGTCAGTGGGACAGGAGCTGGTTACATCTCTGTGTAGAGAGAGGGCTTCTCGGGTCAGAGCACATCAATGATTAGCTTGGAGGAGACGGTGCTTCCTGACTGCTTGGCTGAGGGAGCATTTGTTGCGTCCCCTCGGCCTTCCGGGAGAGTGGGCGGAAGGTCAGCCTCACTGGCACTCATCCTGCACGTGTAGGAATGTGTTTCCCTCTGCATTTGGGAAGGTGGTGCAGAAAGAGCATAAAGTACAGATAATCCTTCTGCTTTCTGGCATATCCTTTCCTGCCCACAGAAACTCTGTGTCCACGGAGGGGCTTTGTGTATGGTAGGTGCTTAGGAAAATCTGTGAAGTGATTGACTGAACAGCTGGTGTATTCACTGACTATGGAAAATGACCCATCTGGAGGGGTCAGTGCGTGGACGTGCAAGGTGGATTCCACACTGGACCCCATAGCTGACGGCCAGGAGAAGAAAAGGAAATATCTGATGGACAATTCAGCGCTCAGGTGACCCTTCCCCGAACTATTGATACTTTTTATTTGCTACCAGCATTCACTGGAATGTCTTTTTAAGAATGAGATGTGATATGTATTTTGATTCCAAGTGTCTGAAGGGATCATAAGTTGGCTTCCATGAGAAGTGGTACCGAGGCGTCATGCGATGAGGGTCTCCCTGCAGGAAAAGAAGAAGGAACTATAGCACTTACGGGGCTTGGTGAGAGGCGCTGGCTTGGTTCACAGTGATAGCTTTCATCACTGGGTACAATTTTGGGAGGTGAGGGTGAGCTACCCTTTAAGGAAAACTGAGAACACAGGCTGATGCGCCAAAGCTGACCTTTGAGAGAGCGTGGAGCTGGGCTTTGCTCCCGAGGTCAGCTCGGAGTAGGTGTGGAAGGGCCGGCTGGGATGTCTGTGGGAGTGTGGAGCTCAGTGGACTCGGAGTGTCCCTTGGCCTGACTCTGCGGTGGCTGACAGACGGATTGCAGAGCATGTGCTCTCCCTCCTCCTGGCAGGTGGACATGGACAGCTACGGTCAAGAAAGCCCTGGTGAAGGGCAGGCGGAGGCTGTGGTGCCACTGGGCCTGTGGGCAGCACCAGACCCCAAAGTTAGTTGATGAATGTCATGAATTTGCATATGAACAAAGCCAGGGCCATCACCATCTAGGTCAAAGGGATAGGTGTGGACCAAGACATTTCTAGAGCTCCAGTCCTTCCTGTTGTCAAGTGGTGGGATAGTATCAGGAGAGATGGGAGGGGTGGCCTTTCCCCCAGTTTGTTCAGAAATTTTATTTCATTGTGAGGCTTGGGCATCTTATGACCCGTAAGTCCCTCCCAGGAGTAAGAAAATTATTCCATATAGATTCAGATTTTTCTTGACATCTAGGAATCAACCATATTGAATAGATTTGCCCCTCGTCCCACATCAATGGCTAAGAAATGGTAACACTTTCAGCCAATATTTACTATCCACCCACTTCTGTCCATCTCACCACTACCAGCCCAGCACCGGCTACAGTGATCTCTGAACTGTACTACGGCAGCATCCTCTAACCTTCCACTATCTACTCTGGGAACCTCCGATTGGCTCCAAACTGATGCCTGAAGGATCTTCTAAAAATGAATATCTGATTGTGTGTCTCTCCTCTGAAAGCCCTTCATTGACTTTCCATTGCTCAGAAGATAAAGACAGGTTCCTTGATGTGGTTGATGAAGCCTTTCATGGTCTGGCCCCACCACCCGCTCCAGCCTCACTGCCCAGCTGGGTGCCCTCATTCCCTGAGGCCCAGCAAACTGGCCTTCTTTTAGTCTCTTGTATTTGCCAAGCTCTCATCTGCCCCAGGGACTTTGCACATGCTATATTTCCTGTCTGGAACCATTTTCCTCTTTTTATCTAGTTAATTCCTACTCATCTTGCTTCAGCAATCACTTGCTCAAGGAAGCTTTTTCTGATGTCTATAACCAGTTCAAATCTCCCTGTTATAGACTTTCATAGAACCATGAGCATTTGTACTTAGAAATAAGTGCAATTTTATATTTATTTGTATTTTTTAAATTGATGTTTGTCTCCCTTCCAAAGTCAGCTCCATGAGGGCAGAAACAATATTGCTTTTGCTCATCACTATCTCAATGCCTGCCATTCACTCAACAAATATTTATGGTTCACCTGTAATGTGCCAGGCACAGTTCTAGTGCTAGAGATGCTGGGATAAACAAAATAGACAAGGTCCCTCTCCCCATGGAGCGTGCTTTTTAGCACATATTGGTCTACTAATACTAGTGTAATGAAATTATTCAATGCCTATAATGGGTGTGGATACCAAAAATCATATAAATCTTATATATTAATTGAGAAAGATAAAACATTCTAAAACATTCAACATATTTACTAAATAAGGAAGTAGAGTGTTTTAATTGTGCCTAAACTAAAGAACAAAGGGAGGAAATATTAGCCAAGAGGGTTTGACTCTAGGCCTTTACTGCTCAAGTAAGGAAGCAGAATGTTCTGATGGCAGCCCCTTCAAAGCTCTAGTGATAATGGACACAGACAGCAGCATCCAGGGCATCACATCTGGTCATGGCCAAAACCAGTCAGGTTCATTGCACACTGGACGTGCAGTAATGTAGTGGAGTTTCACGCAGGGAATTGAACAAGAGGACATCTGACACTCCTCACAATTTTATGATGCCCTTGTTTGGCTTGTGAGTCTATATGCCAGCTCCTTAGTTCAACATTTACTGTGAACAGAGGTTGAAGGCACCGCCACTATCCTCAAAGAGCTCAAGGCTTAGTTAGGAGACAGAGAAAAAAAAAACTATTAAATATGGCAGGACCTTTGCATTAACACAGACCCACACAGACCTTTATTGCAATACAGACATGAGATTACTAACTCAGGCTGGGAAAAGAAAGGGGCTTTCCAGAGAGGGTGATGCTTGGAAGGAGGAGTAGCAGGCAGATATGCAGACATGCAGAAAGGCTTCCATGTGTCTGGAACTGCACGTGCAAGAGTACACAGGTGAAGTAATAAATGATTTTATCTTATTGAATGGTAAAACAGTACTCTTTACAATAGCATTAAAAAATCAAATACCTAGGAGTAAATCTAATAAAAATGTGCAAGAGTTTTACCCTGAAAACTACAAACATTATTGAGAGGAATTAAAGAAGACATAAATAAGTGAAGAGTTATACCATATTCAGGGGTTAGAAAGAGCCCACAGCCCACAGCCAACATCATCCTCAATGGTGAAAAACTGAAACCATTTCCACTAAATCAGGAAGAAGACAAGGTTGCCCACTCTCACCACTATTATTCAACGTAGTTTTGGAAGTTTTAGCCACAGCAATTAGAGAAGAAAAAGAAATAAAAGGAATCCAAATCACAAAAGAAGTAAAACTGTCACTGTTTGCAGATGACATGATACAATACATAGAGAATCCTAAAGATACTACCAGAAAACTACTAGAGCTAATCAATGAATTTGGTAAAGTAGCAGGATACAGACTTAATGCATAGAAATCTCTGGCATTCCTATACCCTAATGATGAAAAATCTGAAAGAGAAATTAAGGAAACAATCCTATTTACCACTGCAACAAAAAGAGTAGAATACCTACAAATAAACCTTCCTAAGGAGACAAAAGACCTGTATGCAGAAAACTATAAGACACTGATGAAATAAATTAAAGATAATATAAACAGATGGAGAGATATACCTTGTTTTGGGATTGGAAGAATCAACATTGTGAAAATGACTATACTACCCAAAGCAATCTACAGATTCAATGCAATCCCTATCAAATTACCAATGGCATTTCTCACAGAACTAGAACAAAAAATCTTAAAATTTTTATGGAGTCCCAAAAGACCCTGAATAGCCAAAGCTATATTGAGAAAGAAAAACGGAGCTGGAGGAATCAGGCTCCCTGACTTCAGACTATACTACAAAGCTACAGTAATCAAAACAATACGGTACTGGCACAAAACCAGAAATATAGATCAATGGAACAGGATAGAAAGCCCAGAGATAAACCCATGCACCTATGGTTAACTAATCTATGACAAAGGAGGCGAGGATATACAATGGAGAAAAGATAGTCTCTTCTATAAGTGGTGTTGGGAAAACTGGACAGCTACATGTAAAAGAATGAAATTAGAACACTCCCTAACACCATATGCAAAAATAAACTCAAAATGGATTAAAGACCTAAATGTAAGGCCGGACTATAAAACTCTTAGAGGAAAACATAGGCAGAACACTCTATGACATAAATCACAGCAAGATCCTTTTTGACCCACCTCCTAGACAAATGGAAATAAAAACAAAAATAAACAAATGGGACCTAACGAAACTTAAAAGCTTTTGCACAGCAAAGGAAACCATAAACAAGACCAAAAGACAACACTCAGGATGGGAGAAAATATTTGCAGATGAAGCATCTGACAAAGGATGAATCCCCAAAATATACAAAGAGCTCATCCAGCTCAATATCAAAAAAACGAACAACCCAATCCAAAAATGGGCAGAAGACCTAAATAGACATTTCTTCAAAGAAGATATGCAGATTGCCAGCAAACACATGAAAGGATGCTCAACATCACTAATCATTAGAGAAATGCAAATCAAAACTACAATGAGATATCATCTCACACCGGTCAGAATGGCCATCATCAAAAAATCTAGAAACAATAAATGCTGGAGAGGGAACCCTCTTGCACTGTTGGTTGGAATGTAAACTGATACAGCCACTATGGAAAACAGTATGGAGGTTCCTTAAAAAACTAAAAATAGAACTACCATATGACCCAGCAATCCCAATATTGGGCATATACCCTGAGAAAACCATAATTCAGAAAGGGACACGTGGAACTTCCCTGGTGGTGCAGATGTTAAGAATCTGCCTGCCAATGCAGGGGACATGGGTTCGAACCCTGGTCTGGGAACATCCAATATGCCCTGGAGCAACTATGCCCGTGCACCACAACTCCTGAGCCTGCACCCTAGAGCCTGCGAGCCACAACTACTGAAGCCCATGCACCTAGAGCCCGTGCTCTGCAACGAAGAATAGCCCCCGCTTGCTGCAACTAGAGAAAGCCTGCATGTAGCAACAAAGACCCAACGCAGCCAAAAATAAATAAATATTTTAAAAAAGAGACATGTACCACAATGTTCATTGCAGCACTATTTACAATAGCCAGGACATGGAAGCAACCTGAGTATCCATCGACAGATGAATGGATAAAGAAGATGTGGCACATATATACAATGGAATATTACTCAGCCATAAAAAGAAATGAAATTGAGTTATTTGTAGTGAGGTGGATGGACCTAGAGTCTGTCATACAGAGTGAAGTAAGTCAGAAAGAGAAAAACAAATACTGTACGCTAACACATATATATGGAATCTAAAAAAAAATAAAAATGGTTCTGATGAACCTAGGGGCAGGACAGGAATAAAGACACAGACATAGAGAATAGACTTGTGGACATGGGGAGGGGGAAGGGTAAGCTGGGACGAAGTGAGAGTAACATTGACATATATACACGGCCAAATGTAAAATAGATGGCTAGTGGGAAGCAGCCGCATCGCACAGGGAGACCAGCTTGGTGCTTTGTGACCACCTAGAGGGATGGGATAGGGAGGGTGGGAGGGAGAGACAAGAGGGAGGGGATATGGGGATATATGTATCTGATTCACTTTGTTGATTCACATGTAGCTGATTCACTTTGTTATACAGCAGAAACTAACACACCATTGTAAAGCAATTATACTCCAATAGAGATGTTAAAAATAAATAAATAAATAAATAAAATGAATAGACAAACCACAGACAGGGAAAAACTATATGTTTTATTTGTAGAACATATATCTGACAAAATACTTGTATTCAGAATAAATTATTAATTAATACATGAATAGGAAGATAAACCATCCAATTCTTAAATGAACAAAAAACTTGTACAGGTACTTCACAAAAGAAGATATGCAAGTGGTCAAAAGCACATGAAAAGATGCTCACATCATTAGTTGTCAGAAAAATGCAAGTTAAAACCACCATGAGATGCTGATATCCACTAGAATGGTAAAATAAAAAATATTGACAGTAGCGAATGTTAGTGAGGAACTCTCAGATATGATGATGGAAGAGTCCAATGGTGCAATCAGTTTGGAGAACTGTCCAGCAGTTCCTAGTACAGTTAGACATATAACTACTCCGTCACCCAGCAATTCCACTCCTAGGTATTAGCCCAAAAGAAATTTTTTAAAAATCTCTTCACAAAAAGACTAGCACAAAAATATTCTTAACAGGCTTATTCATGATAATCTCAAACTGAAAACAGCTCAAATTGTCCATCAACAGAAAAATAGACTTTTAAATTGTGGCACTTTCACACGATGGAATGCACAAAAGAATGCATCCTGCATGATCTCACTTATGAAGTTCCAGAACAGACAAAATTCATTTGTGGTAACATCAGAAAATGGTTGCCTTGGGTTGGGGAATAGTAGATTGACTGGAGAGATGCACAAGAGAGCTTTCCAGAGTGATGGAAGTGTTCTGTATCTTGCCTTGCATATATAATTGCTAAAACTCGTTGAACTGATCACTTAAGACTTTTAAATTTTATTGTATGCTAATATATCAAAAGGAAGAAAGGGAGGGTGGGAGGGAAACAGGCAGGCTGGCAGGCGGTCTGGGCAGAGAATCTTGAGTAGCTGCATATGCCTGGAACAATGGTCCTGTGAAGGAAAGGGATAGGAGAGGAGTCCGGGTCCTGCTCGTGAGGACCAAGCTGACTGTGAATTCTTTTTCATGTAGTCAAAGAGGAAGCCTGAGTGATCCTACACAAGTGAATTCCCTTTGTGCCCAGAAAGGTTCCTTTGATGATAGAGGGGATTTAGGGAGTTTGGCATCTGCAACCACCAGGGGGATGTTACAGAAGGTAATTTGGAGATCCTAGTTGGTTACAGTGATACATACAATGTTATTTTTAACCCCTCAACAGGTGGGAGTAGCATTTCTCCGGTTGCTAGGAAAATTGTGTTCCTAGCAATTACATGTTGGTTCCTAATTTTAAAAGTCCTGTGGGAAAGAAAAGTCTTAGGGAAAGTAGAAAGCTTTATAAGCCAGCACTGGTATGTCATGCTAGGACTGTATCCCTGCTAAAATGGAGCTATTTTTCTCTTAATGTACTCATGGGTGACTGTCACCATAGCAACGACGATGCTGGACAACGCTGGGTCATTAATGGAGGACTCTTGCTGGCTGTGTGATGAAGCATTCCAGGGAGTCCGGTTCAGGACTGCAGGCAGGTGTTGGAACAGATGGGGTGCCCTAGAGCTGACGGAAGTACCCGGGCACAGGGTGAAGTTGTGGGCTGAGGGTCATCTGGCAGGAACATAGGATTTCTGCCAGCCTGTAATTACTCCCTGGCAAAATCCTGCAACCCCCTCGGCATTAGACCAAAGCTAAGAGTGGTTTCTTGGGCAGAGTAAAGTGAAAGTGCGTGTTTGTCAGATGAAAAGCACATCGTGCTGGCAGTAAGAGACGAACCCCAAATTGCCCCAGGCTCTGGAGCCGTCAGCTGGGGCTCTAACTTCCCCATAATCTCCACCTAGTTGCACGGGCAGTTGGCCCAAATCTTTTGTAAGGTGCTAATAAGACACAGTTTAGCATGCCCTCCTCCCACCCCCGGCCTCTGAAAATACACAGGACCATCTCTGGCAGAGCCCAGGGCTGTGTCTCAACACCCCTGACCCATTTCAATCCCAAATGCAGTGTTCTTTCCACTTCGCCACTGGAAAGCCATTTTAGGCAGCTTGTCAGTGTCTTCCAGGGGCCATTCTGTGATGAGATACAGGGGCTTCCCTTTCTTCTGGCCTTCCACGTGTTTGTGCAAGTGCGAGTGGGTGGCACACCACCATCTCTGTCTCCACCCTGCTCCCAGGCCGGCCCTCCTCTCCCCACTGCAGGTCAGCAGAGAGCCTTCAGAAATTATCCAGACCAACAAGTCTCACCATTTTTCCCCCCTGCCGACGTCACATGTGATGGATGAAGTCCACATGCTTGACAGGATTCAGCGGATGCACTTGGATTCTGATGGAACAGCAAGAAAATGGACGAAAAAGGCCCTGCAATGATGCACAGTAAAGAGCGCCGTCCCGGGTACCGCTGGAAAGGACGGTCGCCTTGACTCTGGGCTGGGACTGCAGGGTGCCCTCTGCCCCTCCACCCCGTCCCTCCCACTCTCGATGTATTTTGAATGCGGGGAGTCAGTGTGCATTTCTCTTGCGGTAATCTGAAATCAACTCTAATTCCTTTTGCAACGTTAAAGCATCCACAATCTTACAGTGCACTGAGAGTCACTGAACTGTCAGCTGCTGCCACCCCCTGAGACCCATTTGTCGTTCCTGCCATCCTTCACTTTGCGGCTCTGTCCTCCTTTCTCTCCACGTAAGCTTCTCACTGTTCAAAGACGTGGAGGAGAGGCACCCCATGTGCCTAGGTGTGCAGGGCATTGATTTGCAGGGAGAGAGAGGTTTAGTCTTCTGCCCCACCCCTTCCCGTAGAAGGTGGAGTTTTGGTGCCCATCTCAACATCTGCATCAGAAGAGTCGAGAGGTGTGGACTTCGATTGCGTACACATTTTCCCCAATGCGTCCTAGAGTAAGAGGCTGAGGGCAAAAGCAAGTCCCCACCGCATGCATCCCTGGCCACCTGCAGAGTCCTCCCGTGTCCCACCACGCCGAAGGACATGCGGGTCCTCCCTGGAACAGTGGCCAGAAGCAGTCATTTTCTAAGCAGATTTGGGGAGGGAGGTGCCCCAGGGAAGGAGAACCAGAACCTTCTAGAAGGAAGGCGTGCCAGGGCTTCATATTTAATTGGAGGCAGCACTCTGCCCTCTCCACCTCATAATTTTGAGAGTCATAGCTCTCTCAAACCAGCAGAGGGGCGGTGTGAGCGTGACTTTAAATTTTTTACTGTGTTTGTATCTGGAAAACTGGGAAACCCAGGATTACGTGGGAGACATCATGCAGGGTGGTGCCCAGTGCAGGGCTGTTCTCCAAAGAAGTTCAAGACCACCTGACATCCAGGGGGAGGTGGGAAGAACTCCGTACTCGGCCCAGGATGACCCGTGTCAGCCGTGACCTTGCAGAGACGATTTCAACAGTGTGGATCCGGCTAGAGTACGAGAGGCAGCGACAGCATCTGTCCCTGGGAAGATTGTCCCAACAGTCCCACGAGTGTCAGCGAAGTTCCCTGGAAGACGGCTGGGCCCAGAGAAGAATTAAACTTGAGTTTGATGCGTCTTGGACAATTTCCCTCAAGGTCCATGTAGAAAACAAGACTTTATTTGTTCTTTTGTTTTGTTTTCCTCCTCTCTCCAGGGTTAAAATATCCTGGGTGCCCTCCTCCCAGGAGAGAAATGGAGAAAGTTCAAAGGATGGAAAGAAGGAGGTTTGGAGGAGACTCCAGGCTTGGTTCTCCTCCAGGCTGCACGGGTCCAATGAGACAGACACATTTGGTTTGGATGCTAAATGAAGTGGAGAGGAAACCTTATAATGGGAGCTGGGCAGAGGAATAAATCAAATAAAAGAATAAGGCAAGCAGTTATCCAAGTGAAATGGGCTTCCAACCCTGGCTCTTAATGAGGCTTTTACTTTAAACGGCTGAGTTTAATCAGGCAGTGTTGTTTCCTATTGGGAGCTGGGGGAATTGCGGTGATTGTGTTGGGATCATACCCAAACGACGTTTGACTGTGTTATCTTGTGCAGACAGAAGTGGCCAGCGGAGTGAAGGAAGCCTGGAGACGGGCTGAGGGATGCTGAGGGTGGTGGAGGAGGAAATAAACACACGTCCTGGCTGCCTCACACTGTTGGTGAGACTCCAGGTCCTGGAACTGGACTGCCTGCCTTTGCATCCAGAGGCCCAGGAGAGCAGACAGAGGTGGGGCTGGAAAAGCCTCAAGGGAGAAGGAGAGGAAGAGCAGAGTGACAGGGACACAGGCGCCCAAGAGCAGCAAGATGCTGTAACGCCGTCCGGCATGTATCTGTCTGTCTCCTTCTGTGCGCGAGATCTAATGGGGGGTGGGGAGGGAGAGGAGGGTCCCCGAGAGGGAAGAAGGCCGGAGTGAGAAGCTATACAAGTCACAGTGCTTGATGCCCCCCCCACCCCCCGCCGCCTACTATGCGAGGAACTGGCATGTATCTGTCTGTCTCCTTCTGTGCGCGAGATCTAATGGGGGGTGGGGAGGGAGAGGAGGGCCCCCGAGAGGGAAGAAGGCCGGAGTGAGAAGCTATACAAGTCACAGTGCTTGATGCCCCCCCCACCCCCCGCCGCCTACTATGGGAGGAACTGGTCTGTACATGACAGCACACCCCCCTCCCCGCCGCCTACTATGGGAGGAACTGGTCTGTACATGACAGCACCCCCCCCCTCCCCGCCGCCTACTATGGGAGGAACTGGTCTGTACATGACAGCACCCCCCCCCTCCCCGCCGCCTACTATGGGAGGAACTGGTCTGTACATGACAGCACACCCCCCCCCCGCGCGCCCCGCCGCCTACTATGGGAGGAACTGGTCTGTACATGACAGCACACACACCCCCCCCGCGCGCCCCGCCGCCTACTATGGGAGGAACTGGTCTGTACATGACAGCACTTACAACGCTCGGCAGATTTGTGTACTTGTCACGTTAGTGACGTGGACAGTAAGTGCTCGCAGGCAGCGCTATTTCAGAGGGAAAACATGCCTGAACCATTTTCTGGAATTTCTTTCTCAGAAAAAGTAAGCCAGAATGGCCTTTCAGAATCTTGTGTTTGACAGTATGACGCCAATGGATAAAATACAATGTTCAAATCTAATAACAAAGTGAGCTATTATTAAGCATTCTATGTCACCTACGGAATAGGTGTATTTTTCCAGGTGCTTTTAAAACATCAAAGACTTCCACTCTCCTGGGTATGCCCCCTCGGGGTCAGCGGTATCAGGGAAACTCAGAAAAAACAGACGGGGCGGGGCAGGGTCCTGTGGACCATAGTTTCTGACACCAGGTAGCGCACCTGCCCTGGGGGACGGGGAGGTGCTTCAGTATCTCTCCGCCCTGTGCTTCCAGAAGGGCTGGCCCCAGAAGACCAGAGAATGGAGAGCCTTTTAGCAGAGCTGGGTAGTTGCATGGAGAACCTCAGAAGGGGACCCCGGAGGTCTAAGTCTGATTGACTTGATGAGGGAGTGGTAAGGAGAGGGGTTGTAGAAGGAGATCTCTGTGGCACTGAAATGAATTTCAGAGATGAGAAGAGCTGTGAGTGGCGGTCCCCATGCTGCTACACCAGTTCAGCTAGAACAATCCGGAAGAGATTTTCACTGGGCAAATCACAGGGGTGGGTCTTGACACAATCTTAGATTTTTAAAGTCAAAGAGGATTTTTTTTTTTTTTTCGGTACGTGGGCCGCGGCCGCTCTGCGGCACGTGGGATCTTCCCGGACAGGGACTCGAACCCATGTCCCCTGCATTGGCAGGTGGACTCTCAACCACTGCGCCACCAGGGAAGCCCTAAAGTCAAAGAGGATTTTAATGATCGTCCATTTCAACCCCTTCATTTTACAGATGGTGAAACTAAGGCCCCAAATAGTGGAGGATCCTGCATATGTTTGGAAGGAATAAAATAATGCATTTAATTCCCAGTAAAGGGGGTCAGAACTCATTAACATCTGAGTGTCCTCCCCTCAGTCCCCAAGGCAAAGATAGCGGCAGCCCTTCTTTCTCCGTGTCCTGGTCCAAGTCTCCCTCCATCTGCCCAAGGGCTCTGTGGTGGTTTATGAAAAATGGCTGCAAATTCTTGGGCTCTCCCCCCATGTGAGTTGGGGTCTCTGTCCCCTCCCCGTGAATTTGAGCGAGCCTGTGACTTTCCATCTACAGAATGGCAGGAGTGGCCGGATCATGAAAGGCGATGCTGTTTCCACTTCGCTGTTTTGACTTGCTTTTGGAGCCCAGGGGCTGCTCTGCTCTGGGAAACCTGGGCCCCTTGGGGACTCCCTGTCCGGGTGGCCCTGGCAACAGCACTCCCTGAGCTGAGAGCTTCCCTGGCTACCCAGCCGAGGTAGGTTCCCAGCAGGGACACCTTCATGAAGAGAAGACACTTATGCACTTTCCAGTCCCAGCTACTGAAGCCTCCCCCCACCCCGTTGCTGAGGCTGGTCCTTGGGGAGCAGAGACAAGCCACCCAGAGGGCTCTGTTAGTGTCCTCGACCTGCAGCATCAGCGGTGCTGGGAGCTGTGTGTTGGGATGATCTAGAGTGTCCCTAGGCAGGGCAGTTAGTAGCGTAGTCTGGCTCAGCAGTTCTGGAGGGAATTTTGACAACTTGAAGAATCACTGATAAATTCTGCATACAAAGATGTTCGTAGGCAAGACGAGAGGGAAGGTGCTTTCAGCCCTTGCCCTGAGTGCTTTAATTGCTTTACAGATATCTCATCTGGTCTTCCTAATGGCCTCAGGAAAGGATGATTTTACAGAGGGGGAGACCAACTCTGAGATCAAGTCCTAGTTGCCCAGGGTTGCGCGGTGACAACTGGCAGAGTCCAGGCTCGCCTCGGGCCTGGCGGTGCGGTGATCAACGTTCCCGCTGCCACACTGCCGGTCTTGGGTGGACTCTGAGTTGGCTTTGTCTCATATTTATGTTTCAGAAATTGGAAACAACCCCAAAGTGCAAGAGTGTGTTATGGTATACCACTTCCTTAAAAAAAAAATACAGCTAAGTTGCCAAAGATAATTTGAAGTCCTTGCAGATGCAATAATAATAATAATGATAATGATAATGATAATAATAATACAAAAGAGTGTTGATGAAAACAGTGAAACACAGAATTCTAGATAGGCCTGTGTATGGTGATATGGGCTGGACTGCGTCTCCCGAAATACGTATGTTGAAGTTCTCGGCCCCAGTACCTCAGAATGTGACTGTATTTGGAGATAAGGTCTTTAAAGAGGTAATTAAGTTAAATGGGTTCCTTAGCGTGGACCCTTATCCAATACGACCAGTGTCCTTATAAGAAGAGATTAGGACATACAGACCTACAGAGGGAGGACCATGTGAGGATAGAGGGAGAAGACAGCCATCTACATGCCAAGGAGAGAGGCCTCAGAAGGAACTAACACCTTGACCTCGGACTTTCAGCCTTCAGAACCGTGAGACAATAAAGTTTTATTGTTGAAGCCTCCTGGTCTGTGGTGCTTTGTTATGGAGCCCTAGTAAAGCAAGACAGCTAGTATTGTAGAATGGCTTTAATTGTTTAAATTCAAATTGAACCAGGAATCGCTAAGCCTCTTAGCTTCAGTGAAAAGCATTTTTTGTGACCTCACCGCAAAGGATGGTCAATGCCTCTTCAGGCATTAGAATAACGTTATTGTTTATGCGTTGATTTGAGCAGCCCAGAGGCCACAGGGGTTAAATCTAGCGGGCTTTGAAAAATAATGCAAGGAAGGCTACCTGCTATCACAAGTCCTTTATTATTTCTTCTTTTGAAAATCTGCAGAGCATATGTGTGAAATTTCCTCCCTATTTAGGGAGTTGCTGCCTTCCAAAGGCTCAGCTGCTCTCCTTTAGCGGCTGGAGAGCAGGGAGAGGGGGCAGGAAATGCACCAGCCGCCTCTTCTAATCACCTTCCCCACGGCCTCAGGCTGTGGGTGATGTGTGAAATGGGCCGGTTATACGTCCCCTTCTCCCAGGGGGAATGTGAATTTTGCACTGAGTCTTACCTTCTCTCCAATCTGGCCTCAATCCCTCTGAGCACCCAGGTTCCTGCATGGCCACAGGTGCAGAGGGCACTGGACTTGGCCCTACGGTGGGGAGAGAACAAATATTAATGCGAAAACATCTTAAAGTCCACCTACCTATCGAAATGGTCTCAACGTGAAATGGAATTTTCCATTAAAATAAGCCAAAACACCAAATCTTTCCAGAAATGACATTGGAGTGATTCTGGGGAGGAAAAGTGGGCCTCCAGGAAACGACTGCAGCCTGACCCTTTCCCTCTGCTCCCATCCTGGTGGGCTCAGGAGGCAAGGTCACCAGGCAGCGCGTTTTCCCTCCCGAGCACCACCGTGGGCCCTTACCACCTGCACTCCGGGGCCTGGGGCAGGGGGACTGTGACGTATCCACACGTCTCCCCAGCACGACGCTGGCAGCGGTGACCAGTGGATGAACGGGCCAACGGGTGAGTGCACACACCATGGTGCCTCTCTGCACACAGCCCTGACCCCTGTGACACGCTGCCCACTCCAAGGATGCCACAGGGAGGGAGCCTAGACTTGCCTTCCCACCCAGCTTCACTGCTGAGCTGCAGCTTTCGTGGTTTCCCTCAGAGCTCTGTGTTTCAAGGAATGAACACACTCTGTAAACAATACCGCCTGCACCACGCCCCCAGTCTCCGACCCCCAAGATGTATTTCTCTGTGCACCCCTTCTCTCCCCTCCCATCTGGGGTCCTGTCTCAGACTGTGTGTGGTCCACAGCGGTGGGGAAGGGGGCCTAGGGGCAGAACTTACCAGAGTCAGAGGAGTAATGAAAGAAAAGGAGGCCAGGTTGGAACTTCGCAGTCAAGCCATAAATGAGCTTGTTTCTCATTTCAGCGATTTATAATGGAATGGACACTTTAATTAATCTGATAATAAATGCTCCACGGAGAAAGCTAACTACTTAATTCTCGGAGCTTCTGTTTCCTCATTCACAAAAAGGAGCCAACCTTGCATTAGTTTTGTGGTGAGAATAAGGGCATGTGCTTGGAATGACTTTGTACACTCTAGAGCGTTACGCAGGTAGAAATAATAATACTAATAATTATTTTATATAAAGAATTCAGTACTTTTGATCTTGAGAAAACCTGGGGTGCATTTGAAGAAACCTGCCTTCGTATTATGAATTAATTGATTTTTCAGAAAATAATCAAAACCCCCTTTCCTTTCTCATTTTTTGGCCCAACTCAGCCAGAAAACTTACCTTTGATAGTAGAATCATCTACCATTGCTTTGTGTTGCTGCGCAATTGTTTTCCAGTTGTTTCCCATGGATGAAATGAGACAGGATATAGGAGAAGTCTGCAAACTGTATAGGGCTGTACACATTACAGTGGAATGTTAGTGGCTCAGTGCACTGACGCCCAGAAACTGAGGAGAGAGCTGCTCCGACTGCAGTGTGGCGTCACCCAGGTCTCAAGGTGGGTGTAAGTCCTTTGGCCGTAGAAATGGACAGCAAGTCCTCTGAGTGTTGGGTGTGTAGGTCTGTGCCTGGTCTTCGAGTTTCTGTGAGGGATATGGACAAATTGATGGCCTAACAAGGTAAGTCCTCAGTCCTGCTGACAACATGAAGGTCTTGAGATGTGTGAGGGAGCTGACCCCACCTGGGGCGACTCCCTGCTTTACCATGTTGGGTGCTGTCTGAGCAGATCTCAGGACCTTTGCAGAAGAACAGTGTGGGCCCAATAGAGGGGCTGTGTAAGGATTTGCAGCTCTGATGGAGGGTCCAGATCTGCAAACCTAAGGGGCCAAGTGCAGGGGTAGGAAGGGGGGGTGACAGTGTCACCTCATCATTCCAAGCAAAAAAATGATATGGAGGCACGATTCTACCCAGACTTGAAACGGGGCTTTGGCCTCATTGCAGAAGCAGAAATGATGGAATTCAATGCCAGGAAGAGACTGACGTGCTGTGGATGACGGCCACCACTCCAGACGACGGCGGCAAAGCTGTAGCCAGTCTGAGTTCACTGCTTTGGCCGAGCCTGCCCGCGTGATGACAAGCATAGAGGTCAGCGTCAAAAGCTCTTTAGGATTGTGGGAACAGAGCAAGCCTTAGGCATCCGTCTTGTGTAGGCCAGTCAGGGAAGTGGGGGCAAAAGCGGCCCGTAATGCTGTGACCGATGGTCTGAAGGGCTGAGGCCAAAGTTGGCTGGAGCATTCAGGGGATTAATGCACTGTGGGCGGTTTTGTTTTGATTGTTTGTTTGTTTTTGCGGTGCGCGGGCCTCTCACTGTTATGGCCTCTCCCGCTGCAGAGCACAGGCTCTGGACGCGCAGGCTCAGCGGCCATGGCTCACGGGCCCAGCTGCTCCGCGGCATGTGGGATCTTCCCGGACCTGGGCACGAACCCGCATCCCCTGCATCGGCAGGCGGACTCTCAACCACTGCGCCACCAGGGAAGCCCTGTGGGCGTTTTAATATAGGTTTTATTATGATTTAGGGATAGTAAGGCCAACAGATCAGGAGACGATTGCCACTGAAAAGATAGTTTGTTGTTGATGGTTCCTGAGAGGAGAGGACGCACCATGCCATGAGAGAAGAATACATGGGGAAGCTCCAGGGTGGCCAGGAGGCAGAGGGAGAGGGTAAACGTGGGTAAGAGCCTTTACTGTGGTTTCCGGGGGAAGGAACAGGTGAGAAGGGTCAGCAGGCTAGGATTGGCTAGTTTGAATCATTTCAGGGCTCTGGGCGTAGGAGCTGCACCTGGTTGTCTGGTACCTGGCCTGGGTGATTAGGACAGAGGGACAGTGGTCCTGAGTGAGAGCCCCATAGAAGAGGTGGTGGGATGTGGCCTCTGGATTGGTTGGTTTGCGTATGTAGGGCGTGTTCACAAGCTAGTCATTTTCCATCACTTGGAATTGGGTGACCCTGAAAAGGTCGGTTCCCCACAGAGTCAGCAAGGCCCTGGTGTACAAGACATCAGAAAACAGAAAATAAAAGAAAATGTTAACAGAGTGGGAGTCTAACTTTTTTTTTAGGGAGGATAAGGAGAAATCCTGGAGACAGTGGGCAGAGAGGAAATGACAGAGGGAGTGTTTCCAGGATGCAGTCACTGCCCAGCCACTGTATCTGCTCCTGGCGTCAAGGCCCGGGCACCCTCCGTGCAGCATACAGCCCGGCTGGCTGTCGTTTGTCCGGGACTGCTGTTTGGAAGCAGAATGGGCAGAAGCAGGACATTTCGTGTAGCCATTCTGATTAAATGGCCCTAACAGAAGATAAACACATTTTTGTGGTTGTTGTTAGTAAGATTTCAAACTCGGGCTAAGGCATATTTTGTGTGCAAGTGAATTAAGGTTGTGTGGCTGCAAAGACCTAGAACCTAGAATCTGAATATAATTCATGAAATTTTAAGGCTAGAAATACCTTACTTGTTGCATCATCCAAGCCCATCTTTTTTACATGAGGAAACTAAGGCTCAGAGATACCATGTGGAACGCACTATATTTTTATACTAACAATTGCAGCAGATAACCTTGACGCTTACACCCCTTCCGGCTCCATCTCATGCGACAAACCTTGCAGGGTTGTGGGGAGGGGATCGTCAGGGAATGAGAAAGATAACTGCTCTTCCCATGATTTAATAAAAACAAACCTGGAAGAGGAGTGCCTTTGAAAATTGTAAAATAGCTAGTGGGAACCTGCTGTGTAGCTCGGGGAGCTCAGCTCGGTGCTCTGTGATGACCTAGATGGGTGGGATGGGGGTGTGGGAGGGAGGCTCCAGAGGGAGGGGATATGGGGATGTGTGTGTCCATGTAGCTGATTCACTTCCTGGTACAGCAGAAACTAACACAACATTGTAAAGCAACATACTCCAATAAAAAGAAATAAACTAAAAGAAAATAAATGAGCACTCTCACACAAAAGAATTGTATAACAATTCATATAGATGTATTATAGAAAAAATTAAGGTGAGGAAAAAAGGCTAAGTATGCCACCATAGGTTAGCAAAAAAGGCCATATATATGAAGACAGAGGTTTGCCCACTGGCAGTGGGGATTTGTCAGGTTTTTAGGTGCCCGGCAACCAAAGCCCCTTGTCTCGAGGGAATCCCTTGTTGTGGGTGCCTCAGTAGGAGGCTCTGGCTTCCGCTGTGGGAACCAAAGTGAATCTCACCCTTTTCCCCATGCTTTGGGAACCTGGCGGGGGCGCATCCCCCAGACACACCCCTCCTCCTCCTTGAATGCTTCCCCTGGGGCTACTTAAATGAGTGGTGCAAAGACGAGACGCCTGTCTGTCCCCGAGTCACGCAGGAGCGGCTCAGGCAGTCCAGACTGTCCTTACAATAGAGTCAGCCTTATATGACCTGATTCTCCCGTCATGCGGGGGGTCTGGGCCTCCCCTTGGCTGGTTCCCTGTGCAACTGGATTGAACTTAGGTGGAACTTGCCTGAAGAAGCTCACCGACTTCTGAGGTCAAGATGCTCCCAACCGGAAGAGCATTCAGTGCCTTAGGAGGGGACCTTTTCTTTGTGGCCTCAGCCCCTTACTCTCCCCACTCAGGGCCTCACACAGAAGCCACTGGCAGGGACAGCTCCCATCAAAAATGTTGGGAACCCCTGGTCATCTCCAGGGAGAACCCAGCTCATGGCATAAGGAGCAAAGTGTCACATCCATAAACCAGTGTGCACAGTATATTACTTTTTAAAAACACACACACACACACACACACGTATGTATATGCATAACTCTAACCCTTGTAACCCCATTGTAAGTCAAGAGCTGTGTGTAGATATGTACATATACATATATACACACACACACATACACATTTAGAAAAATAGAAAAAACTCTGGAAGCGTGTACCAAATATATCTGTTAAAGAAGCTATCACTTTGGGGGGGGTAGCATTATAAATGCTTCTTCACCTTCTTTTTTAATAAATTTATTTATTTATTTATGTTTGGCTGCGTTGGGTCTTCGTTGCTGCACGCAGACTTTCTCTAGTGGCGGCGAGCGGGGGCTCCTCTTTGTTGCGGTGCGCGGGCTTCTCATTGCGGCGGCTTCTCTTGTTGTGGAGCATGGGCTCTAGGCGCGTGGGCCCAGTAGTTGTGGCTCACGGGCTTCAGTAGTTGTGGTGTGTGGACTTCAGTAGTTGTGGCATGCAGGTTCAGTAGTTGTGGCTCGCGGGCTCTAGAGCGCAGGCTCAGTAGTTGTGGCGCATGGGCTTTGTGGCTCCGCGGCATGTGGGATCTTCCCAGACTAGGGCTTGAACCCGTGTCCTCTGCATTGGCAGGCCGACTCCCAACCGCTGTACCACCAGGGAAGTCCCGCTTCTTCACCTTCTTTATCCCTTTTTTTTGCTTTGTTCTCAAAATGTACAGTTGGCAGGTATTTTATCTCCAAATCTGTTTTCATCTGGGCGAAGCACGGAAGTTCATTCTTAGCTTATTGAAGTGGTCAGAGTTTCCTTACGCTCCAACTGCAGCAGCAGAGTGCCCCGGTCCCTCCTAGCCAATGCAGGGGCTCCAGTTCTCCGCCCTGCCCATCTGGAGGAGGTGTCACTGAGCCGCAGGAGGCTGGGGGCTGGTCCCCTTTACACCCTTGGTTCGTCCCCTCAGTGCCCATTTCTTCATGTGGTTAAACTGCTTGAACACAGGGTACATGAAGAGCTGAGGCCCTTGGAGAGAAAACCTGAACGAGCCCAGCGATGCAGGTACAACTCTGGACGCGCTCCTGGAAAGCCTGCTGCCGGCTGTGGGCATCAGCAGTTGCCTTCTGTGCACCCAAGACAGAGCATTGCAGCAGACGGGAGCCGAGGCCAGAGGTGGGCCGGCACCGGTCAGACGCTGGCCACATGGGTTACACATGTGAGGAACTCCCAATGTGCATCTGTGAAAACGAGGAGGACTTCACAGGATTATTGCAAAGTCAAATGAGACAATATATACTTAGTATGGCTTCTGGCATGTAGGTGATTAATAAAAGTGAGCTGTCTTGGGCTAAATTGAGAGAAGGGGAAATACAAAGCATTGGCCAGGATTCGGAGTATGAAACGCCCATGTGCTGCTGGGTGGAGTGTCAGCTGGCATAGCTGCCTGGGAAGACTGATAACATTTACTGAAGCCGAACTGACGCAACCCCATGACCCAGAAATCCCATTTACAGGCGCAGACCCAACAGAAGTGCATACGAATGGGCACCAGATAAGAATGTTCTAAGCAGCATGATTCGTAATGGCCCAGACCTGAAAACAACTTAAATGCCCATCAGCAAGAGAATGGATAAATCATTTGTGGTTTATTCCCATAATGGAATCCCCACAGTGTCCAGGATGAACAAACTACACCCACAGAGAACATGGTGACTTTTACAAACAGTCTGAGTGAAGGAGCCAGACACTCACGGTCACATCACATACAAAAGTGGGTGAGGTGGGCCAGGTGTTCGAAGGCTTCACGGTGAGAGGCCACCCACGCTGGGAGAGGTGCTAGGGAGGGGGCGAGCCCACATGGGCTTCTGTTTCTCGATGTGCGTGCCAGTTACGCAGGCGGCTCTGTTGTAAAACGTATCAAGCTGTACGCGTGTGATATATGCACGTTTCTATATATATTGTAATTGTAATTCAATAAAAAAGGTTTTAAAAGGAAAGCGTGGTTTAAAAGTTTTAAACAATCATTTAGTTATTATTATTATCTCTATTGTTACTGGCTGGAGCCTGAACTGAACTCAGGTTCAGCTGCTCATCACTCAAAAGTCAATGTTCGAGGGCTTCCCTGGTGGCGCAGTGGTTGGGAGTCCGCCTGCCGATGCAGGGGACACGGGTTCGTGCCCCGGTCCGGGAGGATCCCACATGCCGCGGAGCGGCTGGGCCCGTGAGCCATGGCCGCTGAGTCTGCGCGTCCGGAGCCTGTGCTCCGCAGCGGGAGAGGTCATAACAGTGAGAGGCCCGCGTACCGCAAAAAAAAAAAAAGTCAGTGTTCGAGAGGCAAGAGTTGCTGGACAAGAAAGATGTTTTATTCAGGAAGCTGGCAATCTGGGGAGATGGCAGACTACCATCTGAGTCACAGATCAGAGGGCAAGGGCTTTTAAAGGAAAGCTTGCAGGCTGTGCTGGGGTGCTGCGTGCAGA
Source organism: Grampus griseus (assembly GCF_964374135.1). NCBI lineage: Eukaryota > Metazoa > Chordata > Mammalia > Artiodactyla > Delphinidae > Grampus > Grampus griseus. Next base: position 4,623,753 of record NC_139010.1, read on the forward strand.
GCAGCACGTCAGCTCCGCCAGTCATCCTGAAACTGGTCACGTGAGGGTCTGGTCAGCGCCATCTTGATTGTTTTAAACGCACTTAGTCTTCAATTCCAGGGTCAGTTTCTTCCCATTTTCTCATTAAGGCCAGTTCTTGGCATTGTGCAGGCCCCAGGTTCAGTGCTGCCCAAGATGAAGCAGCTTATGCCATGGCTACAGTCTGGTCACCACGCAGTTAGCTTTTTCCCTCTGGTGGTGGTTTTTTTACCTGCAAAACAACCCAGGAATGTGCATCAGACACTGTTATCTATGTCCTTCAGGGAGGAACTAAAGATTCTGTGACTGTTCCATGGCCAATGCACTGTTTAAATTGTTACCAGTCCTCCAGGCCTAACTGTGCTTCTGTCACTCCATGTTTACATCCTGTCAATCCTTAATGCTTGAGCCAGGATTTTAGGGGAGGCCTAGGAGACTAAAGCCTTTTCCTAGGAACAAGAAACGGGGGACAAGGAGGGGCCTTTGTACCTGGGAGGGCCTCGCAGTGTCCTGCTCAGGGTAGGATGGTCGTCTTGCTCCTGTGCAGACTTTCTTAGTAATTCATTCAGTGCAGTTACACGGAATGTCTTCTGAAGGAGACTGGCTGCTTTGGGGTGATAAGTACAGGTTATTGAGGAGAGACAAGAGCTGTCACATTTGACCTTCTCACCCCTGTGGCCCCAGGATGCAGAAGCCCAGCTGGGGAGAGGAGAGGGCTGTGTGGCTGCGCTCCTGCCCCGCTGGCCCTCCCCAGGGCTGGGAAACGCCCTTCGGAGCCTCACGCTTGGCAAATGGTGCTGCATGAGGGACCCACAAAAATGCAAGATTTCATCAAGTTTAAGGGAAGCCACGCATTTCAGAGACTAACAAGAAAGACGGGTGACCCCTGAAGTGACTCATCACCTGGAATCCGGCATGAACTTAGAGAGCTGTCGTCCCACAAGCATGCTTTGGGTGAAGAAACCTAACTTAGACAGGGAAGCTGATGTATCATGACAGAAGGGTCTTCCACTTTACAGAAGGCTGGCTTTTCTCTCCCCTCCTGCCCCCCTTTCCTCTTTTTCTTCCCCCCTTCTTCTCCCCCATTCCCCTAACTGGCTAAATGAATGGGGGCAGGAGAGCCTCAAACTGTGTTAAAACAACATCGTTCTAAGTAAGCCTGTGTTTTTTTTTTATTAAAATATTTTTTGCTGTTATTTGTTTAGCATATCACAGTCTATGGTAAAATTCTTTTTGAAATTTCAGGAGGTTTCACCTTACTAAAGGAAAAGAGAAGTGATTGACCCATGGCTTGATGATAATAGGGTTCAAAGAGAAATGGTGGCTTGAAAAATCAAAGGGAAAATGTTGGAGATATTTTCTTACATAAACCTTTAAAAGCTCAAGGATAACATGCACACAGTAAAGTGCACAAGTCACAAGCATGTTTTGAGAAATTTTCATGTAACCACCACCTAAATTGACTATTACCACCGTGAGCCCCTCATGTGCCCTGCAGTCCCGTCCATATCCTTCAATATCATAGATTAATTTTGCCTTGTTTTAAAAGTATAGATTAAAAATTGGATCATACAGAATGTATTCTTCTGTGACCGTTTTTTTTTTTTTTTTGGCTCAATGTTATGCTGGTGAGATTCATCCATATTGTTAAGTGTGGCCATATTTTGTTCACATTTATTGCTGGAATAAGAGTGTATTTTAATATAGTTTATTTATTTATTTATTTATTTATTTATTTTGTGGTACGTGGGCCTCTCACTGTTGTGGCCTCTCCCGCTGCGGAGCACAGGCTCCAGACGCGCAGGCTCAGCGGCCATGGCTCACGGGCCCAGCCGCTCCGCGGCATGTGGGATCCTCCCGGACCGGGGCACGAACCTGCGTCCCCCGCATCGGCAGGTGGACTCTCAACCACTGCGCCACCAGGGAAGCCCAAGAGTGTATTTTAAACAAGCGTCCTTGGTGATCACAAGGCAGGCAGTGCCCAGCCTCATTGTGAGAAATACTGCCCCAGACCCCGTCAACATAGGTACACAGCGGCCCTATTCCATTCCCCTCACTTTTAGAATCACAAGTACAGGAAAAATCAAAAATAGTCCTGCAAAAACCAGAGCCAGGTGCAGATTTTAAGTTAATTGAGGTCAAGAGCAATTTTGTGGCCCCCCTGAGTAGAGCATCTGAAGTAGTGCCATGGACAGACTACAGTTCAAAAACTACTTTTTCTTTCTTTTTTAAAACAATTTTTTTTCTGATGTGGACCATTTTTAAAGTCTTTATTGATTTTGTTACAATATTGCTTCTGTTTTATTTTAATTTATTTAAAAACTTTTTTGGTTGTGTTGGGTCTTCATTGCTGCACACGGGCTTTCTCTAGTTGCAGCAAGTGGGGGCTACTCTTTGTTGTGGTGCACAGGCTTCTCAATGCAGTGGCTTCTCTTGCTGCGGACCACGGGCTCTAGGCTCCCGGGGTTCAATAGTTGTGGCTTGAGGGCTTAGTTGCTCCATAGCGTGTGGGATCTTCCCGGACCAGGGCTCGAACCCGTGTCCCCTGCATTGGCAGGCGGATTCTTAACCACTGCGCCAGCAGGGACGTCCCTATGTTTTGGTTTTTGGCCGCAAGGCATGTGGGATCTCAGCTCACTGTCCAAGGATCGAACCTGTCCCCCCTGCATTGGAAGGTGAAGTCTTAACTGCCAGAGGAGTCCCCCCAAACTACTTTTTCTCCCATGGAGTCAGCAATATCCAAATCCTTGAGGACAGAAACGTGTGTGTGCGTGCATGAGTGTGGTATGGGCTGAATTATGTCCTCCTCACACTCATATGCTGAAGCCCTAACCCGCTGTCCCTCAGAATGTGACTGACTGTATTTGGAAACAGGGTCCTTAAACAGGTAGTAAAGTTAAAGTGAGGTCATCAGCGTGGCCCTAATCCAATGTGACTAGTGCCCTTATAAGATGAGGAGATTAGGACACAGACAAGCACAGAGGCAGGACGGTGTGAAGAGACACAACAAGAAGACGGCCATCTGCCAGCCAAAGACAAAGACCTCAGGAAAAGCCACCCCTGCCCACGCCTCGATCTGGGACTCTGGCTTCCAGAACTGTGAGAAGGTAAATGTGTGCTGTTTAAGCTCCCGCATCTGTGGTACTTTGTTAGGGCAGCCCGAGCACACCAACACGTGTGTGTGTGTGTGTGTGTGTGTGTGTGTGTGTAGGAACAGGCAGCAGCAGGGTGACCATACTCCCACACCCATCTCTGCCCCGCTTGGTTGGAGGCTCCCCCCGATGACCCCACCTCGCCTCTTCCTTCCTCTGCTACCTGGACCAGGCTGGCCCAGCTGTGCTCATCTGAGTGGCAGCGCTAACTGACGCGAGGCCAGGCAGCCTCTCCGGGGGGATCTGAGAGGGAGGACAGCCGTGAGATGGTAGGAAAACCTTCTCCCTGCAGCTCAGAGCAGGTGTGGGTGGGGAGATTAAAAATTAGGCTTAAAGGAAACAAAAGATGCTTCATTCAACTCCATTCAAGAAAAAGAAACAAAACACATGCATTTTCCTCACCATCAGAGCCTTTGAGAAATTGCATCAACGAATATAATTTTTATCCTAATTTTGAGTCCTTTAAGAATAGCCAGGGACTTCCCTGGCAGTCCAGTGGTTAAAACTCTGTGCTCCCAATGCAAGGGGCACGGGTTCCATCCCTTGTCAGAGAATTAAGATCCCACATGCTGCAGGGTGCGCCCCCCCAAAAAAAAAGCCAGTGAGGAGAAGGGCAAGCAGACTCCCTCCCACTGGAGGTGCTGAGCATCAAGGAGCCTGACTCGTAAGGAGAGAGATGCCAGGAGCAACGGGGAAGCTTATCTTCCCTCTGATGCCTTAGTTCCCTATGTGGTGATGAACGACCCCAGTGCTTGAGACTGAATTTGCAAGTCTGCAGGAGGTTTGGTGAAACAGTCCGCGCCCTCTGCTGATGCTGCCCCGGGGTCACTCCACCAGCACTGCTGTCTCAGTAAGCCACAGCGGCTGCTGCTGGGCTCAGCCACTTGTGATTGGGAAGCACTACATCATCACCTTTGCTTCCCACTTAGGGTGGGCTTTGGCAGGGTAAAAATCCCTGCAAAACCGGGAATTTCTGCATCACAGTTGATCCTTGTGAAGCATGCCACTCTCCTCTGTACTCCCACAACTCAGAATCATCTATACCTCCACATACGACCATCAGGAAAATTTTTGTACTGCCTGTGTGTGCATTCTGTAAGGGCTCAAGGAGTAGAAAGGTCTTTTAAAAGTAGTTGTGTGTTGGGACTTCCCTGGTGGCACAGTGGTTAAGAATCCGCCTGCCAATACAGGGGACACGGGTTCGATCCCTGGTCTGGGAAGATCCCGTGTGCCGCGGAGCAACTAAGCCTGTGCGCCATGACTACTGAGCCTGCGCTCTAGAGCCCGCGAGCCACAACTAACGAGCCCACGTGCAGCAACTGCTGAAGCCCGGGCGCCTGAAGCCTGTGCACCTACAGCCCATGCTCCACAACAAGAGAAACCACCGCAATGAGAAGCCTGTGCACCGCAGCGAAGAGTAGCCCCCGCTCGCCACAACTAGAGAAAGCCCGCGTGCAGCAACGAAGAACCAACACAGCCGAAAATAAATAAAATAAATAAATTTTAAAAAATAGCTGTGTGCTTGTGCCCAGTGCAAAACACTGATGACACCAGATGGTGGTGAGGATGTGCAACAACAGGAACCCTACAAAACCAAACATACATCTGTGCTATGATCCAGCAGTCACGCGCGCCTTGCTATTTGAATGAGTTGAAAACTTATGTCCACAGAAAAACCTGCACACACATGTTTATACAGCTTTATTTACAATTGCCCAAACCTGGAAGCAACCAAATGTCCTTCCGTAGGTGAATGGATTAATAAACTGTTGGTATACCCGGGCAATAGAATCTATTTAGCACTAAAAAGAAATAAACCGTCAAGCCGTGAAAAGACATGGCAAAGCTTAGATGCATATGACCGAGTGAAAGAAGCCAATCTTGAAAGGCTACATACTGTATGATTTCAACTATAATGACACTCTGAAAAAGGCAAAACTATGGAGACAGTAGAAAGATCAGGGGTCGTCAGGTGTTGGGGGGAGGGAGGGATAAATACGCATAGCATAGAGAACTTTTAGGGCAGTGAATCTATCCTGTATGATGCTATAATGATGGACACACGTCATTACACGTTTGTAAGACCCGCAGAATATACAACATAGGTGATGAAGATGTGTCATTGTAGCTCATTGACTGTAGCACAGGCACCACCCTGGTGGGAGATGTTGGTACTGGGGGGCTGGTGGGGGGCAGGAGGTCTATGGGAAATCTCTGTACTTTCTGCTCAATTTTACTGTGAACCTAAAACTGTTGTAAGAAATAGTCTGTATAAATAAATAAAATTAAAAGAAAGTGACAGGAGAAACCATACCTATAGACGGAAATTACAGCCTAATTTTAATTGAACTGGGGAATAGGCAAAACTGTTGTGATCTGGTGGGAGTGGCAGGGGGCAGTAGCAGGATAGGTCCCTGGCCGTAGAGACGATGTTAATGTGGTTTGACAAGAAACCATAAAGGGAGAACACGGAGCACCCACCCCTGAGTGAGTGAAACCCCCTGGGGTCTCGTGAAGGGGTCCAAGATGCTGTGTGAGCAAGGAGTGTCTAAGCCTGACAAATCTGGTTCTTTGAAGGAACCGTGATTTTCCTCTGAAGTTACAGACGGAAAAGGGAGACAGTGAAGGGACGAAGAGATTAGGGGAACAGAAACTTGAATGGGACTGGGTCCTTAGAACTATACTGGAGAGCAGAGAAGAGAGGTGCAGGAAAAGAGTGGGGGGAAAGGCAGAGAGTAACACACGGGAAACTGATTGTAGGTCCGTAGTCCTACTTTTAGAAGTTCTGGAAAGAAGAATAGATTATATTAGTAAAGAGATTTAATTATCCAAGCAATCTTGTGAAGTGAAAAGACTGTTACGACATTTCATCACATGTGAGATGTCGATTATTGAAAAAGCACATTATTTTTGGTGTTATAAAGAAAGACAAAAGCTTGCCAATTAAACTGTGACACTGTTCTGCTTATCCATTGCTGCGAAGCAAACAAGCGAACTACCCCAAGACTTAGTGGCTTACTACAATCACCATTTGGTGGTTTCTCCCAGTTCTGTGGGTTGACTCCGCTCACCTGGATGACTATCCCTCAGGGGGTCCCGTGTGGTACCCTCAGATGTCAACTGGGGCTTAAGGCGTCGGCAGACTTGATGGGCTGGACATTCGAGATGGTTCCCTCACATGCCTGGAAGTTGATGTGAGCTGCGGGTGAGGAACTCAGCTGGGGCTCTTGAATGGAGCACTATGTATGGCTCCGCAATGGGGCTTCTTCGCAGCATGGCGGCTGTGCTGCCAGAGAGGGCATCTCAAGAGTGCGTGAAAACACCCAGGGCGAAGTCCGAGGCTCCTATCTTGTGACCTGAGAAGCCCCAGGACAACACTTTGGCTGCCTGCTGCTGGGCCCCAGACTGAAAAGGAGAGGAGTTAGATCTTCATTCTGATGCGGGGAACAGCAGGCACACACGGGGACGAAGGGCTTGGCCCTCTCTGGCTGCCATGGTCACTACCTTAAAGGTTGACTCAGGAGATACACACAGGGGTCATACCAGCCTCTCAGTCCTCTGAGATATCATTCATCTCCTTGAAGGGATTTGGTAATTTCTCCCACTTCTCATTGTACTGCTTGGCGAGTGAAAGGCAAGCCTTTCGCATGGATCGCAGTACAGAGTGTAACACAGCTTTCTTGACTGTGGGCATCTTCATTTCTTGGGATCTGTGAAGCACTTGGCTGTTGCTTTGCAAGAAGCCATAGAATTGTGAACATAACTGCAGGGATGGGATTGCTACATGTACCAGTCAAGGGTCAATCAGGGAAGCAAAACCACCAAAAAGCAAGGAATAAGACCCTGCACGGACCTGGGAGACACTGAAGAAGCCAGGGCCCAGAGAGGGAACAGGAATCAGAGAAGAGTCACTAAACCGCCCACCTGAACCCTGGTGCAGGAGGACAGGTTGAAGCTGTCGGCTGGCTACGGAAGGGAGCTGCCGCAGAATCTGGGAAAGCTGTCACCTCTGAGTGTACTCGTGCTTCCGCAGGGCTGAGCTAAGTGTCTGGTGGTGGACTGGGGCTGCTGTTGGATTGGACAGCTTGTCAGCAGCAGGGAGAAAAAGACAGGAATGGAGCTGGGAAAGCAAAGAGCGGGCTGGAATCTGCAGCCCCCTCGGCGTCTGCCTCTCACTGCATCTGACCACAAGGGCCACCTGGCAGTGATGGCAGCTTCTTTGTTTCTGTGTTTTAAATGTCATGCAGGGTTCTCTTTTGGTAATTTCTAACCTGAAACCTCACAGGTTTAGAGATTCTAAGAAACATACTTCCAGCTTAACTTGATACAGCCCACTGCTCATACACGAATATCAAATCTACACTCCACTGCTCTTTTCTGGGCTTTTCTCCATGCATGATGACTTTTGGTTTCAGTGGTAAACGAAAGTGTTTTCTCTTTCTGAAGATTTTTTTTAAATGGCAATTTAATTCAACACGGGTAGTTCCAATACAGGCATTATCAACCACAGTGATGACTATGAACAGCTGCGACAAAGTTTGCACATGCACAGGTCATGACAACAATGTCACAACTGACTGGCCGTGTTTATGAGATGCTGTCAACTGCAAGGCACATCTCACTACAGAGACATTAAATTGTGAGAAATGTGCATCTTTATGAGTTATTATTATTTCCATTACTTTCATTTACAGGTGAGAAAATTGAGAAACAGAGTCTAAGCAACTTTTGAATTAAGGAAGGTGACAGAAAGATGGATATCACAGAACATTTTATCCAAATTCTTCAATTTGTAGATAAACCAACAGGTCAGAGAGCTTAAGTGTCTTGTCTGTTTTAACATAACTCGGTCAACATTGAGTCAGGAGGTAAATCTTTTATTCCAAGGCCAGCTACTGCATTTGCTTGTATTATACTGACTATAAAGCACAGAACCCAAGTTTTGATATGGCTTGACACAGACTTTTTCAGTTTGTTTTGATGATGACTCATGCTAAGAATTACATTTTACTTCTCAGCCTGATACACGATACATAAATAAATACATAACTGAAACAAAAGTTTTATGAAGCAATGTTAACACTTCTACACATTATATATTCTAATATTTTCTGATTTGGGGGTAATTCTTTTTAATGTTAAAAATATGCTGGGTACTTCCACTTCTGGCAAAAGAAGAGGGCTTCTTTCAGACCAATCTTCCCATTGAGAAAGAGCAGAAAAGCTGGAAAAAATATTTGTAAGAGATTTGATTGCCAGAATAAGAGAGATCAAAGCAGTGAGGACTTGAGGGGTCAAGATTCCAGAGAGAAGGGAAACCCAGAATGATGAGCCCTATGTTTGGTGCTGCACCTTCCATTGAGGCAATTAATTATCCCCAAGTAAAGCTGCCGCTCAGAGACTGAAAGGCTGAGCAGAGCCTTTGACTGAGGCTGGGGCAAAATCTGATGTTAACAACACCAAGGAACAGGGACCATGGTGAACACCCCAGATTTTCAGGTGAGACACTAGAAGTGAGAGTGAATCAGAAATAGACCAGCTCTCATAAGTGCTAAAGTTCAAATCAGCTCAGTCCAAAATTATTTTAATGTCATCCACCCCTTGCCCAACTGCTTGTTCCAAGCACAAGTGAATGGAAGCTAGCATACTGCGCCTCAAAATATTTTTCATACAAAATGTGAACATTCAATTAAAAACTACCTGACGTGAAAAGATATAAGAATAGACCAAAAGCCAAGAGAAAAAAAATCACACAATAGAAACAGTCACATAGGAGATACATTAAAATAAGACTTTAATATAACTATGATATATATGTTCAAGAAGTTAAAAACAGTATGGAAAATTTAGTCCAGAGAAATGCAGACTACAAAGGATAAAATGGAAATTTTATAACTAAAAATTATAATAACTAAAATTAAGGATTCAAGGAATAGGTTTAACAGCAGATTAGACACACCTGAAGAGAGAAATAGTGAATTGGAAGACAAACCAGAAGAAAAATAACTGGGTAGGAGTAAGAAAAGACAAGTGGATTTTAGAAATACAGAAAAGGAAACAAAAGTCATATGGTTTATAATATATATATAAATTCAGTTGAAGAATTAGAAAAAGAAGAAGAGGAAGAGAAAGAGGAAGAAGAAGGGGAGGAGGAAGAAGAAGAAGAATGGGAAGAAGAAGGAGAGTGGGAGGGAGAGGGGAAGGGGAAGGGGGAGGGGGAGATGATGAGGAAGAGGAAGAAGGAGAAGAAGGGGAAATGGACCTATAAAAAATGTTTTAAGATATAATAGCCAAGGATTTTTCAAGCTGAAGAATAACATCAAACCACTAAGGTAAAAAGCTCTGTGTAACCCAAGCAGGATAAATACAAAGAAAGACACACATAGGCAAATCATACTCAAACTACTGAAAACAAAAGACAAAGTCTTCAAAGCATATAGAAAAATCAAGATATATTTCCTTGAAAGAGGCAACAGTAAGACTGACAGTTGATTTTTCCCCGAAAATAATGGAACTAGAAGACAGTGTCATTAGTCAAATTGCTGAAAGAAAATACTGCCAAGCTAAAATTCTAAGCTTGGTGAAATTGACTTTTAAAAATAAAAGTAAGATAAAGATATTTTAAGACACACACACATAGACACATACTGAAAGAATTTGTCACCAACTGTCGTCCTACACTAAAGGATATATTAAAGGGAGTCTTCAGGCCAAAAGCAAGTGATCTCGGGTAGAAGTTAACAATGGAAAAAGAATGTAGATAAAGAAAAACGAACTATTACTCTAACAATAATAATGTCTGGTAGGATTTCAATATATAGAGATAGAAATAAAAGACTCAATAACAATAGCATGAAAAGCAGAAGAGGGATAAGTGTAGCTAAACTGTTTTAAGGTCTTTGCATTATCCAGGAAGTGACAAAACTAATGACATATTTTAATGAGTCAAGGGCGCATTTTTTTGTCTTCTTTCTTTTTTTAAAATTTAATTTATTTATTTTTATCCAGCAGGTTCTTATTAGTTATCTATTTTATACATATTAGTGTATGTATGTCAATCCCAGTCTCCCACCCCCTGCTTTCCTCCTTTGGTGTCCGTACGTTTGTTCTCTACACCTGTGACTCTATTTCTGCCCTGCAAACAGGTTCATCTGTACCATTTTTCTAGATTCCACATATATGTGTTAATATATGATATTTGTTTTTCTCTTTCTGATTTATTTCACTCTGTATGACAGTCTCTAGGTCCATCCATGTGTCTACAAATGACCCAATTTCATTCCTTTTTATGGCTGAGTAATATTCCATTGTGTACATGTACCACATCTTCCTTATCCATTCATCTGTCGATGGGCATTTAGGTTGCTTCCGTGACCTGGCTATTGTAAATAGTGCTGCAATGAACACTGGGGTGCATGTGTCTTTTTGAATTATGGTTTTCTCTGGGAATATGCCCAGTAGTGGGATTGCTGGGTCATATGGTAATTCTATTTGTAGTTTTTTAAGGAACCTCCATACTGTTCTCCATAGTGGCTGTATCAATTTACATTCCCACCAACAGTGCAGGAGGGTTCCCTTTTCTCCACACCCTCTCCAGCATTTGTTGTTTGTAGATTTTCTGATGATGAAGTGTGCATACTAATTTAAGATACTCATTAAAGGAATAGTAAAAGAATGTATACCCCAAAACTATTAGATGAGGATCCATGGAGTTACAAAAATGCTTAAACAAATGAAGTTAAGGAATATAATAAAAATCAAGGACCAGGCACAGCAAGTATAAACTGTCTGGGAATTCACTTACCAAAGAACTCACAAAACCTACACAGATAGACAGAACTTCTATGCTCTTGTGAGTATGTGAAAGATCAGTTCTACCGCCAAAATCAGTAAATTCATTGCAACCCTAATCAAAATTTAAGCTGACGCTTTTCATATATTTGATAAACTTATTCTAAAATTTACGTGGAGGAATAAAGGGCCATGAATAATATAGTTGACTTTGAAAAAGAAGAGAGGGGTGACTTGCCCAGCTAGATATCGAGGCACAAGTTATGGTAATAGAAATCGTCTGTTACTGGCCCAAGAACAAACAAAAGGCATAAATGAAGCAGAAAGGAGCGCTCAGAAACAGACTCTTGAGAACGTAATACATTTCAGAAAAGCTGTCACAAATCAGTGGGGAAAGGACAGACTAACTCACTAGGGACATGAAGAAAATAAAACTGAACGCTACCTGATATTATAACTAGGGACTCCCTTACAAGTAAAATTAATAGAAGACAATGTTAGTGGCCTAAGAGGGGAAAAGCTCAAAAGTACAAACCATAAAGCAAAAAAGATTGGTGGGTTTGATTGCATCAAAAGAAAGGATTCCTAGTCAATGTAAGTGGGATGCCACGGACAAAAACAACAGATTAGGAGAAGATACATGCAGTATCTAAAGCCAACAAGGGAAGATACCTAGATTAAACAAGAGACTGGCAAATCAGAAGGAAAAAGAAAGAACCCTGGTTGAAGAATCAGCACAGAATATGAACCGGCAATTAACTGAAGGAAACGTGAAAGGTGAAGAAACATGTAAAGAGATGGTAAACCATAGTAATGAGAGAAATGTAAATTGAAACAACCATAAGATCTCACTTTACACTCAGCACATTAATACAAATTAGAAAGGTAGGGGGGGAAAAGGAAGGTAAGAAAGTAGAGAGAAAGAAATATTAAAAGGTGCAACAAAAATTGTAACGTAATAAATTTAATCTCACACATATCAGCAATTAGACACTAGACACTTCAATTAAAAAAAAAAAAAGATTGGTGGGCTTCCCTGGTGGCGCAGTAGTTGAGTATCTGCCTGCCAATGCAGGGGACACGGGTTCGAGCCCTGGTCTGGGAAGATCCCACATGCCACGGAGCAACTAGGCCTGTGAGCCACAACTACTGAGCCTGCGCGTCTGGAGCCTGTGCTCCGCAACAAGAGAGGCCGCGACAGTGAGAGGCCCGCGCACTGCGATGAAGAGTGGCCCCTGCTCGCCGCAACTAGAGAAAGCCCTTGCACAGAAACGAAGACCCAACACAGCCCCAAATAAATAAATAAATACATTAAGAAAAAAGAAACAACACCTTTAAAAAAAAAAAAGATTGGCAAGTTAGGTTTAGGAAAAAACTCTATGCTGCTTATAAGGAATCACTTTAAAGAGCAGGCTAGAGGCTTTTGCTAGTCAGCTGAGCCGTGGCTCTGCTACTCAGCCCTCCAGGGCTCTCTTTTTCCTGACCGTTTTCCAAATCTTGTCCTCCGGCGTCTCGTGGATTCCGTGCGCCCCTATTGTATTTCCAACAATCCCATTTTTGCTTAAGGTAGCCAGACTTGTCATCTGTTGGTTGCAATAAAAAACTCTGATTAACGCATTTCTGGAAGTCTGGTCTTTGATTCCTAAGCTGATAGATACACACACACCCGCCCACTGCCATCCAGAAAAGAGAATGTGCTGATTTCCCATTCTTCTCCGTCTGATATTAGAAAATTGAAGGGGTAGTCAGTGGGGTCCTCTAACTGGAGAACTCATCTTAGATTAAAAAAAATTTTTAAGTCCTATCCTTTTATTCCCAGGAGGTTCTGCTTTGGTTCAACACACTCAACAAAATGCCTGGACCCGTTTACCTATCACTAGAGAAGAGTTTCCCTCTAACTCTCAGGCACTCTGCTCTCCATGTCTGAGCTAGGAACACTTTGTTCTATAACATCTTCATCTTATTTGATTCCCCCCTGCCACACACACACACACACACACACACACACTTATTTTGAACTGAAGAAAAAACTGTCAGCTCCAGTTCCAAACCAAAAAGATGGTTCTACTGAGCAGGGACACCCAGCCCAGGCTCCTTCTGTGAGCTCGGTCCCTGAGTGCAGCCTGGGGTGGGCAGGGGCAGAGGGTGGCTGACTGTTTAATTGACAGGTTGCAGAAGGATGGTCTGCAGACAGAACATAACAGCCAGCCGTGATGCTATGTTTGGACTGAACCATGTTTTTTTTTTTGTTTTTTTTTTAAGTTAGCAAACAACTAAAAGCACATTTTAAAAATCTAGATTTTTGACATCATGACAAACACAAAGCCCATGGAGGGGCACGTCATCGCCAGTTTGCCTCAGTCCTCAGTGCTCTCTGTTATCACCCTGCACTGAGGCTGGCGTCAGCTGGTGTTCATCTGTCGCTCCCGTTGTTTCTGAATTAAAGGTGGAAAGAGCCATTTGTGTGAAGAAGAATGGGGAAGAATGTATTAGCAGGGCTGCCTAGTGGCTGGGGAGTCTGTGCCGTGCACAGAGGGCAGGAATCAGGCTGATAGAGGGCCCTCACTTGGCCTGCCACACTGTGCCCTGGGCACTGGGCTGCACCCACCCCAAGGGGGATCATTTTCTAATTTGCTCAAAGACTTCATATAGGCTAGTTGAGGCAGGACATATATTATATACAACGTATAACTGTGTTGAAAGGGTCAGATTCAGCCTGCTTTGCTTACGTTGCCTGGTCAGCTCCTGTAGACATCTGAATTGGCAATCCTTGGTTTATTTCTTTTACTCCTACTGTTTCATAAGCTACAATTTCACAGGATTTTCAAGACAATCCAGAGCATGAGGAAACATTTCCCACCTAGGCCTTGACAAGATGATGCCTTTTTTCTTACTACAAATACTCTAAACAGATTTTGATCCCCCCCCGTCCCCCGTCCTTTTTATCCTCTGGGTTATCTGCTTACTAGAATATTCCATGCTCATTCCCATTTCTAGGCCTTTGTCAGTGTACTTTCCCCATCTGAAGTGAGCTCACCATTCACTACACCTGTCCAGATCCTGGCCACTCTAAGGTTATAGTGGACATCTATTTGTTCTGCCTGCAAAGCACCTTTCTATGGAACAATGGTATGGGGGACACTGTGGTTTCCACCCCAGACTCCCATTGCAGGGCCCATGTATCTATATCTTAGAGGCTCGAATGTCAGCTGCTGACAGCTCACAGCTGCATCCTTCCCAGTCACAGGGAACAGCCTTGCCCAGGGTCATGTCCCCTCCCAGGGCTGCCCTGCAACAATGACCTACTGATACAAAATTCCCTGAAGGGTCACCTGAGGCCTCAGTTGCAGCTGCAGGGTGGTGGTTTCTCCCTCTGCCAACCCTTCCCTCTTCACCCCCAGGTATCTTTGCTGAGAGCACCTACAGAAAATCTTCAGCACAGGGTCTGGTTCTGAGTCTCTTTCCAGAGAAGCCCATCTATGGCCATTGGTACCAGCAGTGGTCGTAGGGAAGTAAACCCTTTAGAGTCATTTCAGTGGGACTGTAGACTTGGATCATTCAGAGTGCAGAGTTGGCACAAAGATACCATCACCAGTGGTAGGAGAAATGTGGATAGGACTGCACGCTGTAGAGGTGCAGCTGTTATAATTTTCACCAGTGGCAAAGTGGGCCGGGATTCACCAGGATGAAACAATGGTAGCAATAAGGACTACGAAATTGGATGGTTGTTGCTAAGTGCCCTTGATTCATTGATGAAAGGTAATGACAGTCAGGGTGATTAACCATCAATTCAGGGCAAAATGTGAAAGTCAAAAAGTTTCTTTGCAGCATTTAAGGAAACCTTAATCTCTTACAGCAGGAGGGCAGACGGAATGGAGGGCCAGGCTCAGAAGTGAATCCTAAAAGTAGAGGAGCTGCGGAGACATTTGAGTTCCCACTCCCAGGAGGTCTTCTATACCAAGATCAAGGCCTTAATGGGGAAGAAATAGACCTCTGAATCTTGGAATGAGGGTCTCTGGGTAGATACATTTGAGAGCCTTGAATCCCCAGGCCCCCCTGAGCCAGCTGGTCCTGTAGAATCGGTTCATTTCCCCTTCTTAGGAGATGACTCCACCTCTTGTTCAGAGATTGTGCAGGGTCCTCAAGTGAGTTGGTATCTTCTAAGACACTGCTTATCTCCCTTAAGGTCTACTCCACCTCCCATCCTGGTAGCCAGACAGATTACAGGAGTCAAATCCCAACTCAGCCCTCTTGATGGGGTGCTGGGCCTGTTAAGGGAAGAGGGGGACAGAGAAGCAGCAGGGTCTGGCTGATGTGTTCCTGCAGAAGCGGGAGGGTGGATGCATGGCATGGTGTCTTGAAGGTGCTCAGTCAAGGGGAGACAGAAGATAAAGTTGAGTGAAAGATTGTTTATTAGCATGGGAGTTTCTCCCGTGATAGAGGATTAAGCACCCTGGAAAAGATCCTGGGAAACTGTGCTAATATGCTGCTATTAGATTTTTGAAAGTTTGGAAAAAGGGATGGCTCATATGAGTCGAAACAAATGCCAAGACTTCTTTGACAGATCGTAGAGGAAGGCATCAAAAGGCTCAGAGACGTGGGCGTGCTAAGATGGACAGACTACGTAAGGCTGAGAACCCAGAGCTGACTCTGTCCTGTGAGAGGCCCGGAGGACACCTGTTTATCAAGACCGCAAGGGTGTCCTTGGGAAGGGGCTCCAGCATTGCTGAGAAGCTCAGAGAAGGCATCCTTTGTCTGCCAGTGTTGATGGTAGCAAAAGGAATGATAGGATCCTGAAATAATAGAGGTCAGAGGGTAATAATGACCCATCAGAAGCAAGATGGGCACAGTTATCACAATGAAGGGCGAGGCTGAATGACAGCAAGGGAGATGACGTGCAGCAAGCTAAGGAGCTGGTTCATAAAACACGGGCTTCTCAGAGGTGAGATAAATAGGCACCTGATGAGGGTGTGGCTTAGCTGACGGAATGGAAAGAAAGCAAGGTGGATGATCAGAAAGGCCAAGGCAGCGGTCGCGATAGAAAGTCAAAATCCTTTGCCCAGTTTTGGGGCCCGAACCAGTTCTCAGATCTGGAACCCAGTGACTGAAGGAGAGACAAAGTCTCTTTGAGGACGGGCACTTCAACAATGCAGCAAATGTGTTGGATAGTAACTACCCAGACGTATCCATCAAGGTGCTGAAACAAAACAGAGACTATAATATAATACAGTACAATATAATACATCAATAATATAACATAATACAATACAATGTAATATGGGGGGAGGGAGAGAGAGATCTGAATTCATCTGCATGGATTTCACTCATGCAGTTGCGGTGGCTGGCAAGTCTGAAATCCATACGGCAGGCCAGCAGCCTGAAAATTCGCGAAAGGGTCGACGTTGCAGTCTTGAGGAGAATTTCTTCTTCTTCACGCAACCTCGGTCATTACTCTTAGGACCTTCAATTGATTGGCTGAGGCCCACCCACATTACGGAGGGCCATCTGCTTTACCCAGAGTCTACTGATTTCAATGATAATCACGTCTAAAAAATACCTTCACAGTAACATCTGGACTGGTGTTTGACCAAAGATTTGGGCACCATAGCATGGTCAAGCTGACATATGAGATTAACCATCACACCAGACCTTCTCCCAGTGCGATCTACTGCCATTTACTTGGATACTGTACATTGAGGGCAAAGGGAATTCCCAGCCCTTTCAAAGGTCTGGATTGCCATTGATATCTGGGGTCCTGGCCCTGGTATGATTTACAGGGGGTCCATCAGGGAGGTCATTTTCTTGGTTCCTAAATGAAAAACTGGAATGGACATTCTTGGTAGGTGGCAGCACCCTCAGATTGGTTCTTGGCCTGTAAGCCGTAAGGTATTAAAGTAGGAAAGGCCAAGGAGAAGGTCTAAACCACTCCTCCCCTGGCAAATGGTAAGGCAATAAGTAAAAAAAGAATGCCACATTCCATGGATTAGAGCTAAGTTCGAAAACATAATGAACGCAGGAGTGATGGTTCTGTGATAACCCAATGAAACTCACCAGTCTGGCTTCTGCAAAAATCAGTGGATCATGGCCAATGACAGTGGGTAATCAGAAACCTAACCAAGTAGCAGTGCTACCTGCAGCTGCTGTGTTGGATGTGATGTCTTTGCTAGATTAACCTCCAGCATGTGGTATGTGGCCATTGACCTGCTGAGTGAGTTCTCGTCTAATCTATTCGGAAAGGATCAGAAACAGTTCATGCTCACGTGGCACAGACAATAGTGTCCATGTATGGTCTCGCCCCAGAACTATCCTAACTTTCCTGCTGTCTGTCAGAATGTAGTCCAGAGAGATCTGGACCATCTGGACATTCTACAGAGTATCACATTGGTCCACCATATCAATGGCATAATGTAAAATAGACCAGATGAGCAAAAAGTGGCATTGGAAGACGAGATGAGTCATTCACTCCAAAAAGTGGGAGAAAAATTGTGTGGGGATTCCGTCCCCTCCCGCATTGCAGTGCCCTCCAAAGTAAGAGACAGGTGATTACATCTCATACCTCCCACTGTTAAGTAAGTACAATGCCTGGTGGGCCTCTTGAGCTGGAGGCAGCATATTCCATACCTGGAAAGATGCTCTGACCAATTTACTGGGCAACATGGAAGGATACTGGATCTGAGTGGGGTCCAGGGCAGAAAAGGGCGCTGCAGCAGAGGCCCAGGCAGAAATACATGCAGCTCTGCTGCTTCAAAAGACCCAGATGCCAAAGCTATCTGTGGTGGGAAAGGATGCCTTGTAGAGTTGATGGTAACCTCAATAGGAGAATCACAAGGCAGATCTCTAAGATTCTGGAGCAAGGCCATGCCACCTATACAGAGAATCACATACCATTTGAAAAAACAGCTGTAGACACTCTATTAGGTCTTGATAAATGGAGCATCAAGGTGACCACATGGCCAGACCTGCCCATCCTGAACTGGCTTCTGCAGACACACCAAATCGTAAGGTCAGGTGGCTCAGCAACAGTGCATCACAATGTGGAAATGGTCCATCTGAGATTAAGCACACGGAGTGTCAGAAGGTGCATGTAAATTGTGTGCACAGGGAGCCCCAACCTCCATGGCATCCATCACTTTTGCACTGGCCTTGCCTCCAGCTCACAGTGATGGCTGGATGGAAGGTTCCTTTGTGACCAGTGGAAAGCAAGATGTTGAGCTTGGTTTGTGGATGGGTCTGCTTGTCAAAAATAGATCGCAGCTGCCCTGTTCGGAGGTGGCTCTGAGTAGCCACTGAATTTCTGAAGGGCTAGGGATCCAGGCAGCAATATCTGGTCACCCAACTATGGAAAAAGAAGAGGCGCAAAATAAGCATAGACTGAGACTCGTGGGCAATTGTGAGTGTCCCGGCTGGTTGGTCAGGGCCTGGAAATAGAAGGATTGGAAAGTGGAGAAGAGGGACGTCTGGATGGAACCATAAGAGAACATCACCCATTAATGCCCACTAAAGAGTATCCGCCTTGGGAAAGGCTCCAAACAAGAAGCTAGGCAGAATGACTCAGCGAGTGTAAGTCAGCCACTCCAGAGCTGGCACAAGGGCCGAGTGAACAGAGCAGCTCCGCGGCAGAGATGGAGTTTATACACGGGCTCAACCGCAAGAGCTTCCACTCACCAAGTCTCAGCTAGATACCGCTACTGTCAAATGTCCGCCCTACCAGCAGGGGGCGGCCAACACTGAGTCCTGACACAGCACCACCCCTCGAGGAGACCAACTCTCCACTTGGTACAATTGATTTGAGTGGAAGGACGTACATTCTTCTGGGTTTGCCTTTCCTGTCCATGGGACCTTGGCCATTATTCCATCCATTTACAAAAGGATCCTGTAAATGTTATTGCAGGCCGAGGGACTTACTCTACAGAAAAGAAAGTGTGGCCATGGGCACAAAGAATCCACTGGTCCTGTTACATCATCACCCAGAAGCCGCCAGCCCGGGAGAGAATGCATCTCAAAGATGCAGCTTGTAGATGACACCCTGTGAGGGTGGGCTCGTCCTCCAGGATGCATATACAACGTAAATCAATGACCGTATGGTGTTGTGTCCCTTTGGGACTGAATAGGAGTAGCCACACTTACCAATACTCTCAATGACCACTTTGGGAGTTTGGGCTTCCCCTCTCCATTACTTTAGGGGCTGAGGGCAAGGGAAAGAGTCACCATCCTGGCAGGGATTGTTGATCCCAGTTGTCAGGAAGAGGTAGGACTGGTGTTGCGCCAGAGAGCAGGGAAGAACACGCTTGGCATTCGCGTGATCAACAGGAATCTCTCGGTGTTTCTACATCTAGCTTCATTGGTGAAGGGCCATCAGCAGCAATGGCCTGAGGAGATTATGGTAACCAGGGTCTCAGCCCCTCAAGGATAAGGGTCTGGGTCATCATGACAGGCCCCGGGCAAGGGTGGGTTAAATCTAGAATGGGTTAAGGAAGAGAGGGTGTAAGTATCAGTTATAACCTCAAGAGCACCTACAACCTTCTCTTGTAAATTTCTGTCAAAACAAGACCCCTGAAAATTCTGGAGCAGCTGTTCCCATAAGGGACAAATTCATCATAAGAAGCAAGTAGGTCTGAGCCATGCAAGGGGGTGGACAGTCCTGTGTGCTGTGGTTCCCTGACCCAGTATCCTCTGTAGAGACAGTGAACCCCTTCCCTGATGTCTAGGAATATCAGAGGTTGTGTCCTTCACCGGGGATGACCCTCAGCTTCAGAGACCTGAAGGTTACACCCTCCCCTAGAGAAAAGGCCCAGAACAATGGGGACACGGCCCCCTTGTCTCAGCTTGGGACAACTCTTGTAATCGAATTAGGTCATACGGACCCCCACTTGGGTCCTAGCCTGGTTGAGGTCCCCTGCCTTGGTGGGGAAGGCTCTTCTACCCTTCCGGTTCGTGCAACCAGAAGCCAAAAGCAAAGCTGATGCAGTGCGAGCTTTATTCAATGGCCAGTGGGAACTCAGCTCACAAATCAACTTCTCACCTGGGGAACGATGAAGACAAGATTTTAAGGGCAAAATTAATGAGGGGGAGGCATATGCTTTGGTTTTCTGGGAGTAGGCTGGGTTCTTGGAACTGGAGTGCCACCTCTTTTCTGCCCTGTTATGGTCCTTTGGCATCTGGGTTGGAAGCAGGTTGAACCATCGTGGTGCAGACAGGCATAGATCTTAAACTGACTGATTGGTGGTGAGGTAATAGGGAATCAGCATCTTCACCCTCTGGTTCCAACGTGCTCATGGGTAGCAGTTAACTAACTTCTTCCACCTGGTGGGAGTTTCAGTGTCTGCAAAACAGCTCAAAGGACATGACTCAGGAGGAACTAAAGGTTCTTGGCTTTGTTAAATAACTATGATTATTATTTTGTCTTGCTTGACTATTTCCCTTTATTTTTGCATTTTCTCATTTTTCTGATTAAATTTATTCTTTGGGACTCAGGGAAGGCCTTAGAGGCTAAAGTTTTTCTACAAACAAGAGGCAGGTGGAGGACATGGTGGGGGCAGTGTGCTCTGTCCAGGAAGGCCCCATAGGGTCCTGCTTGGTTACACTCTCAGCTCCAGAGCTGCCCGGAGGATCCGCTGAGCCTCAGGTGGAACCACTGCCCAATCCTGCCTTGTTTCGTCCTTACAGGTGTGTCCCAGGAGCTGTCCAATAAGCCTTTGCATGCGGTTTCCCCTCACAGCGTCTGTTTCCAGACCTTGGGAGGGACCTCCCGCCAGCTGCAGTCATGTCTCTCACTGCAGCCAGCCGCCAGAGCACCCTGACCCTGCTGGCCCAGGGCAAGGTCGTTGCCTCCCACTTGTGGGGAAAGACAGTCTACGATAAATGAAGCAAAAATTAAAGAAAAAGAGTCTTGGGCTTCCCTGGTGGTGCAGTGGTTGAGAGATCGCCTGCCGATACAGGGGACGCGGGTTCGTGCCCCGGTCCAGGAGGATCCCACATGCCGCGGAGCGGCTGGGCCCGTGAGCCATGGCCGCTGATCCTGTGCGTCCGGAGCCTGTACTCCACAATGGGAGAGGCCCGCGTACCGAAAAAAAAAAAAAAAGAAAAAAAAAGAAAAAGAGTCTTGATTTAGTCACTCTGGGGGGTATCCCATAGTGCTCTAGTTCCTTCCTTCCTTAGATATATTTGTTTAGTTTTCTCTGAGTCTTGTAGGGGGCTTGAGGGCTTTGGGGTTGATCAAGGAAAAAAGTATGATTAGGAGAGGCAGTAACGCACAAGCTTTATTGGGTGGTGCTCGGACAGACGGGGATGTGTGGGACAGGAAGCATGGGACCACCCAGAAGGGAAGTGGGGCAGGGAAATTTTGGGAAAGAGCAGGTTGGAAGAGGGGGCTCACATATCTAGGTGATGTCGCTCAGCAGCCCCACAGGGTGTCTCTGGCTCAGCGAGCATGAAGGGCCTCAGCAGTTTGTCTTATAACCATAGGTTCTATCGGACCAATGGCCAGCGATGTGGGATGAGATTCCACGGGGGATGCAAAGCAGGCCATCTCTAAATAGCTAAAAATGTGCTCCTTTGGACTATTTTTAAATAATCAGATGTATAAAAATTTGAGTTTGGTGTCGATGGACTTTGAGCTAACAGGTCGCAGCCTGCAGTGAAGAAATGAACAGCCTAGGGCCCAACACACAGGGCATCCCTGGCTCACGCATGGAGCAAGTCTGTACGGTCCTATCTATCCTTTTAAAAACATACCCCTGGGAGTTCCTGGGGCTCCAGGGGTTAAGACTTTGCCTTCCAATGCAGGGGGTGCAGGTCTGATCCCTGGCTGGGGAGCTAAGATCTCACATGCCTTGTGGCCAAAAAGCTAAAACAGAAACAATACTGTAACGAATTCAATAAAGACTAAAAATGGTCCACACCAAAAAAAAAAAAAAAAAATCCCCCAAAATACAACCATTCCCCTTTGGTGCTCCAGCCGGTTTGAGCTGAAGTTCTGATAGCTGCAGTCAACTGTTAGGTCCTGTCTGATGCAAAAGCCTAGCTTAAGTCTTCCTGTCTTTATGAAGCCATGAAATGAAGATTTATTCCCCTCCCTGGTTGCTCGGGGCAGTGAGCTCACACCCCTTGGCACTAGGGTCTGCCTTGCGTTGTTCTTTCACAGTTTCATGTTTCGTCTTGCCTGGCCTCTCTAGCTGGTTAGCTCTCTGAGAGCAAGGCCTGGCCCGATGGTCCACTTTTCTCAGGGCCCCGGGGCCTGGAGTTGCATCCTTCCTTTTCCTGCAGTCAGGAATGTCCCCTTCCACCTCCCCGAAGGCCTCAGATTGGCCAGCTGGGGACGGGCTTTACTCACAACAGGAGAGATGTGAGATCCTGAGCTGACCCAAAATGCTGCCTGAGTCACCAAGGCCCTCCACGGTTCTTGCCTTTCGGGTATCTTCTTATCGTCAGTTCCTGAGTGCTCACAGATGTCTGGGACTTTGGGCCACCTGCCTTGTTTAGCCCTCTTACCAGCCTGGTGCCACAATCAATCAATTGTAAAAAGTAAAGCCTGGATTGGGAATCGGGGGTCCTGGTTCTGGTCCTGGGGCTGTGTGGCCTTGGACAAGTCTCTTGGGTCCGCAGTACCTTGGTTTCCCCATCTGCAGCACTACTAGTAACCACGAACATGTGATCCAGGCTTCCCACGTGTCGGGCACAGGGCCCGGACTGTCTCGTGTAACACAGCAATGTGATATGAAGTCGTGAGGACCCCTGGGCTTACGAGACGTATGCAACTTGCCTGAAATCACACGCCAGTAACTCCGAAGTCTGCGGCGAGGTCTTGGATGGCCTGCCCCTCGAGCCCACGCTGTCTACTGACAGCTCTACTGTCCTACGTTCTCCATCTGGACTCACTCAGCTGCCCTGTCTCCAAACTCTGCACACGGTTTCTGCCACCCAGCTCCCAAATGCCCTGATTGCCTGAGAACCTGTCTGGAGTCACGGCATTCTCATTAAGCATCAGACAAATATGTGAGATTTCAGGCAAATCACTGTGTCTGGACTTCCTCGCAGGAGACTTAAAACATTAAAGAGGCGATATTTAAAATGGGTTTGGGGACTTCCTGGTGGTCTAGTGGCTAAGACTCCGCGTTCCCAGTGCAGGGGGACCGGGTTCCATCCCTGGTCGGGAAACTAGATCTCACGTGTTGCAACAAAAGATTCCACATGCCACAACTGAGACACAGTGCAGCCAAATAAATAAATATTTTAAAAAATAAATAAATAAAATAAAATGGGTTTGGCTACTTGCTTGCTCCGTTGAGGAGAGTGTTATTTCAGGGAATGGATCTGATAGCCACTTTGTGCTGCCCGAGGAGGACTGTTTAAAAACACATGTAGGGCTTCCCTGGTGGCGCAGTGGTTGAGAGTCCGCCTGCCGATGCAGGGGACGTGGGTTCGTGCCCCGGTCTGGGAAGATCCCACATCCCGCGGAGCGGCTGGGCCCGTGAGCCATGGCCGCTGAGCCTGCGCGTCCGGAGCCTGTGCTCCGCAACGGGAGAGGCCACAACGGTGAGAGGCCCTCGTACCGCAAAAAAAAAAACCAAAAAAAAAACACACCACTCTTTCTTTTATAAAGCAGAAACTAACACACCATTGTAAAGCAATTATATCCCAATAAAGATGTTAAAAAAAAAACACACATGTAATAAAGATGGTTGAAAAAAAAATGAGCAAAATAAAATGGTTTTTGGAGATGCTGTGGAGAACAGAGCTACAGAGTGTCCAGAATCACTGTCATTGATTTGCTATTTGTTATGTAGTCGTTTCTCTCTGCCCCATCCATTTCAAGCGGGTGGACGCATGTTCAGAGAGTGCCAGCGGGGTTCAGGGAGTGACGGCGAGGTTCTGGGTGGCGGGAGGTGTTGGGAAGGGCTGAGCTTTCTCACTCTCAGCAGCAGGGGCTGGGGAGCGCAGCCAGGGAGGCTTAGTTTTGGAAGATGCCTCGGGACAGCAACCTCCTGAGTAGGTGAGAGGATGTTTTTTTTCTTTTGAAAACACTCTTTTTGTTTTTTTTCTTTTACATCTTTATTGGGGTATAATTGCTTTACAATGGTGTGTTAGTTTCTGCTTTATATCAAAGTGAATCAGTTATACATAAACATATGTTCCCATATCTCCTCCCTCTTGCGTCTCCCTCCCTCCCACCCTCCCTATCCTATCCCTCTAGGTGGTCACAAAGCACCGAGCTGATCTCCCTGTGCTATGCAGCTGCTTCCCACTAGCTATCTGTTTTACGTTTGGTAGTGTATATATGTCCATGCCACTCTCTCACTTTGTCCCAGTTTACCCATCCCCCTCCCCGTGTCTTCAAGTCCATTCTCTACGTCTTTATTCCTGTCCTGCCCATAGGTTCATCAGTACCTTTTTCTTTTTTTTAGATTCCATATATATGTGTTAGCATACAGTATTTGTCTTTCTCTTTCTGACTTACTTCACCCTGTATGACAGTCTCTAGGTCCATCCACCTCACTACAAATAACTCAACTTCGTTTCTTTTTATGGCTAATATTCCATTGTGTACGTGTATCACATCTTCTTTACTGGGCATATACCCTGAGAAAACCATAATTCAAAAAGAGTCGTGGACCACGATGTTCATTGCAGCTCTATTTACAATAGCCAGGCCATGGACGCAACCTAAGTGTCCATGGACAGATGAATGAAAACACTCTTGAATGTCTCAGTGTTCCAGTTTCCCTGGAACTGAGCAGCTGCTGCCTTTCAGAGGAGCTATAAATAGGCCTCGCCTGTTTGAATAAATAATGCAGCAGAATGAGCATGGAGAGGGCCAGGTGCGCTGGGCAGCCTGACTGTAGCTGGGGGTGAACAGGGCCTGGGGAGAGGAGAGGGCGTCCCAGGCCCAGCTCCCCAAACCCAAGGGGGCCCCCCGGGGGAACGCCAAAGGGGAGCCTGGGACTCTGATGCCTCTCTGCCTGAGTGAAAAGCGCCAGGTGGAGGGACGGCGCTGAAGCTATACTCAGCCTGGGTGTGACAGCTGCCGGAGCTGCTGTCGGCGCCTCTGACCCGAGGGGTCGGTGTGCAGTGGATACGTGCGTCGGCTCTCTCCCTCCGGGCTGGGCGTGCGTGGTGGCCGCCTTGGAAAGGTGCCCATGCATCCAGTGGCTTCATCAGGGGTTGTGATTCTGAGTGTTCTGAGCCGTAGGGGTGAGTCCCTTCCTGGCAAAGATAAACACAGGACTATCTGAGGCTCGATGACCGGGGATCCTGACTTGGAATGTCAACACTTCCACAGCCCCTGCTGCTCCCCTATGCGTGAGCACCTGTTTCTGTTACCATCAGGACATGCATGTTCTGGACTCACCGTGCTCTCTTGCATGATGTGAGAAGCTAACAACTTGTTTTGGAGAACTTGCTTCCAACCCAAGGTGACCTCAGCCCAGGAGACAGAGGAATGTCGTGTCCCGAGGTTGGGCCGAGCCCTCAGGGAAGTCAGTCCCGTTCGATCACGTCCATGCCAACCTCCCGCCTGCTTCTCGGGGGAGCCCGGGGACAGCTGGCCCCGGGGGCCAGAGCTGTGGCACAGTCTCCCAGTCCCCCCAGGCCCGCAGGGGAAACGTGATAGAGCTGGCACTGCCAACAGCATTGCCCAGGACAGATGAGCATTTTTGTCTTCCGTTTCCACAGATCTCCTGTCCTGGACTTTCTACCACCCGTGTGGAAAAAGACGTTTGATTTTCTGTAGACGTGGACTCCGTAAAAGCCCCTTCAACAGAACAGCTACATGTATGATTCCAGGTCTGGACTCCAGGTTTTTTTTTTTTGCGATATGCGGGCCTCTCACTGCTGTGGCCTCTCCCGTTGCGGGACACAGGCTCCGGACGCGCAGGCTCAGCGGCCATGGCTCACGGGCCCAGCCGCTCCGCGGCATGTGGGATCTTCCCGGACCGGGGCGCGAACCCGCGTCCCCTGCATCGGCAGGCGGACTCCCAACCACTGCGCCACCAGGGAAGCCCTGGACTCCAGGTTTTAAGACCAGAAAAATGTAAGTGGGCACAGGGACAAGCTCGGGCACGAACTTGCCCTTTGCTGCTGTGACGTGAGAGTAGTGGGTCCTGGGTGGTTTCTGAAAGGAAGCTTGGGGAGCACCCATGGTGACAGTTAGAGGTCATGGGGGGATCTGCTGCCTCTGCCCCCTAACCTGACCCCCTCGTCCACACGGACCCACGCCAGTAATTGGTGCTTGTGTTGTAGGCTGTTTGTAAACACGCGGGGAGAAGAGAAACCCGTCTCTGGCCCTGTTTATGGTCGACGTCTTCCTGGATCCATCTTCACAGGGTCTGGGAGAGCTGCAAGGCCTGTGAGTTCTCTAACTAGTTGTAATGGGAACGGTTGTTTGGGGTGAAGGCACCCCTAGAGAAATAACAGCTCTCTGGCTTAGACCCATGCTGAGGTGTGCCACCAGGTCTTCCCGCAGGGTTTGTCTGGCCAGGTCCCTGTTAGGAGGGAAACAGACAAAGGATACAGAAGGGGCCCGACTGTATCTGCCCAACCCATGTCCAGCCAGGGCCGGCCAGCAGATTGACCCAAGGGGTACCTTTGGTCAAATTCTAAAGTTGCTGTTCCTCACTGGCCTCCAACCAGGTGGGTCAGAGTAGGCTCCTGCAAACATCCTCGGACCTGAAGGACTACCCGTGAGGACCCCCTGCCCATGGCCCCGGAGGAAGCTCTGTCATCTCAGAGGAGTCAGCTAGGCCCACCTTACGAAGTGCTGCCCTAGATGAGACAGCGTGAGACACCGGGGGTAAGACTGAGCAGGGCTATCCAAGCGAGGCCAAGCTGACAAGGTCTCCGTGGTCCCGAGCACGCGGCAATATTGACTTTCACCCCGTGTGCCCAGACAACCGCGGCACAGCACGTCATGGGATCAAACGAGGCACCCTCCTCACCCTGACCCTGTCGCCCTCAGAGTCTGGACCCATCCATCCTTCTACTTCTTTCTCTGCCATTTCTCCTCCTGAACGAGACCTCTGCTGCCCTAGTCAGGTGGATGCATTGCTTAAATTCCTCGCACACAACCCATTGGCTTTTTCCCTTTGTTCACACTCATTTTTCTGGTTGGAATCTCCTTTCTTGCCATCGCTACCTAGTCAAATACTCAAATGTCATCGACTTCCTCATCATATTGACTCACATCTGTTCTGTTTTCATGGAGTTCTTACTTTGTGCCAAGAGATTTACACATATTAATTCTGGTCCTCTCAACAATCCCATCAGACAGAGATTATTATTCCCACTTTATAGGTGAGAAAACCAAGTCCGGAGAAGCTAAGTAACTTTTTGAAGATCACAGAGAACTGACAAAGCTGGGGCTCAAATATATGAATAAATTAATGAATTAATAGGAGTCTGTGCTGCCAATAAGCAAGTGAAAAGATGCTCAACATCTTTAGTCATTAGGGAGATGCAGGTAAAAACCACAATGAGATACCTCCTCACACCCACTAGGATGGCTGGAATAAAAAACACAGACAATAACAAGTGTTGACAAGGTTGTGGAGAAATTAGAACCCTCAAACATTGCTGCTAGGAATGTAAACTGATGCAGCCACTTTGGGAAATGGTCTGGAATTTCCTCAAAAAATTAAACACAGAGTTAACATACGGCCCAGGAATTCCACTCCTAGGTATATACCCAAGAATTGAAAACATATGTTCACACAAAAACATATTCTTGAATGTTCTTGAGATCATGATTCATAATTGCCCCAGAGTGGAAATGACCCAAATGTCTGTCAGCTGTTCCATAGATAAACGAAGTGGTATATTAGTCAGCCACAAAAAGGAAGGAAACCCTGACATACGCTGCAACATGAATGAATCTTGCAAACATTATGCTGAGCAAAAGAAGCCAGGCACAAAGGACTACATGGTGTAATAACACCATTTATAAGAGATGTCCAGAATAAGCACATCTATGTATAGAGAAAGTAGATTAGTAGTTGCCAGGGGCTGGGGAATGGGAGAAATGGGGAATGACTACAAATGAGTATGGGGTGAGGGAAATGTTCTCGAATTAGATTGTAGTGATGGTTGCACAACTCTGTAAACAAACTAAAGCCCGTTGACCTGTACACTTTAAAAAGATTAATTTTATGGTATATGAATGTATCTCAGTGAAAAAAAAGAGGCTATGCTACCTGAATTCGCAGAATCATTCATCAAGCATTTTTTGAACACGTGTTATGTTCCTAGAATAGTGTGGCCAACACCTAGCACATAGTAGGCACTTTAAAATATTTGTTGACTCACTGATTGGGTGTCTGTGCTTAGCCCAGGAATAAAGAGATAATGAAGATGTGATTTCCCAAGAAGCCATAAACATTACATATCGTATTATTTCATTTATATAAGATTACATGAAATGCAAACTGAACTATAGTGATACAAAGCAGACCAGTAGTTGCCTGGGGATGGGGAGGGAGACCAGAGAGGGGAGTGGGGGAGAGATTACAAAGAAGCACTAGAAAACTCAGGAGTGTTTATTTATCTTGATTGTGGTGATTTTGCGTGTGTGTGCGCGTGTGGTGAGAACGTTTTTATTGCATCTCATACTTCTGGGGACATGTTTTTTCCCTTTCATTTGTTTTGAGATACTTTTAAAATTCCCTTTTGATTTCCTCTTTGACTCAGCAATTGTTCAAGAGTGTGTTGTTTAGTTCCCCTATTTGTGAATTTTCTCCTGTTCTTGCTGTTATTGATTTCTAGTTTCATTCTGTTGTGGTCAGAAAACGTACTTTGAATGATACAGAGCTTCCTAAATTTGTCAGGATTTGTTTTGTGACCTAACGCGTGATCTGTCCTGGAGAATGTTTCATGTGTGCTTGAGAAGAATGTGTGTTCTTCTGCTGTTCTTTGGAAAGTTCTGTATATGTCTGTTAGGGCCATTTGGTTTATAGTGTTGTTCAAGTTGGCTGTTTCTTTACTGATCTTCTATCTGGGTGTTCTATCCAGTATTGTAAATAGAGTATGGAAGTCCCTTGTTATTATTGTATTGCTGTCACTTTCTGACTTTGGATCTATCTATATTTGTTTTATATATTTAGCCTATGAGTGTCTTTCAGGCTATGAGTGTCTTTAAATTTAAAGCGAGTCTATAGTAAACAGCATATCACTGGATCTCGGGTTTTTCTGCTTGTTTGTTTGTTTTTATTTTTAATCTGTTTAAATCTGTTCAGCCACTTTTGATTGGGGAGTTTAATTGACTTACATATAAAGTAATTGCTGATAGATGAAGACTAACTGTTGTCATTTTGTTATCTCTTCTTCATTTTTGAAGGATAATTTTGCCACGTATAGTATTCTTGTTGGGCAGTTTTTTTCTTTCAGTACCTTGAATACATCATCCTACTCTCTCCTGTCCTGCAAGGTTTCTGCTGAGAAATCTGCTGATAGTCTCCTGGTGGTTCCCTTATCTGTGACAAGTCACCTTCCCATATTGCTTTCAAATTTCTCTCTCCACCCTTGACTTTTGACAATTTGATTATAACGTGTCTTGGTGTAGTCTCCTTTGGACTGATGCTGTTTGGGACGTTTTCAGCATCACGAATCTGGATGTCCATTTCCCTCCCAAGATTTGGGAAGTTTTAGCTATTATTTCTTTAAATAAGCTTGCCCCCTTTCTCTCTCTCTCCTCCTTCTGGGACTCCCAAATGCATTAATTGGTTCTTTTGTACCAATACATCTCATGGGCTGTGTTTACTCTTCTCACTCTTCTTGTTTGTTTGTTTTCTCCCCTGACTGGATAATTTCCACGGTTTCTCTTTGAATTCACAGACCGTTTCTTCTGCCTGACTGAGACTGCTGCAGATGCCTTCTATTGCATTTTCCATTTCGTTCGCTGAATTCTTTAGCTCCAGAATTTCTGTTCAGTTCTTTTTTTTTTTTTTTTTTTTTTTTTTTTTTGCGGTACGTGGACCTCTCACTGTTGTGGCCTCTCCCGTTGCGGAGCACAGGCTCTGGACGCGCAGGCTCAGCGGCCATGGCTCACGGGCCCAGCCGCTCCGCAGCACGTGAGATCTTCCCGGATGGGGGCACGAACCCACATCCCCTGCATCCGCAGGTGGACCCTCAACCACTGCACCACCAGGGAAGCCCCCAGTTCTTTTTTTCATGATTACTATTTCTTTCTTCAACTTCCCATTTTGCTCATGTTCTGTTTTCCTGACTTTTCTGAGTGTCTGGGTTCTCTTGTAGCTTGCTGAAGCTTCTTTAAAACAATTATTTTGAATTCTTTGTCAGGCAATTTATAGATCTCCATTTCTCTGTGGTTGGTTACTGGAAAGTTATCGTTCTTTCGGTGGTGTCGTGTTCCTTTGATTTTTCATCTTACTGTAGCCTTGCATTGCCCTCTGCACATTTGAAACAGTGGTTATGTCTTCCAGACTCTATGGTCGGGCTTCCATGGGGGAAAGACCTTCACCCATGGGTGGGTGTGAGGGCACCAGCTGGGTGGGGTGCAGCAGCTCCAGCTAAAGGAGGTGCTATGGTGGCTCTGGCTCCAGGGGAGTGCAGTAGCATAGACTTTGGGGAGCTCCATCAGCTGAGCCACATTGGTGAAGGCTGCAGGGGTCCTCAGCGGCCACGGCTGGGAGCGTCTGCAGTGGTGGTGAAGGCTGCTGGCATCCTTCTGCTCCCCTTTTCTTCTACGAGGGGTAGTCACAGCCAAGGCCACCCCTCTTGGTCTTGGGATTTAGGGCACAGACGTGCAAAGTGGCTGCAGAGGTCCAGGGCATGGGCACGTGGAAGCTGGCAGTGGCACCAGGGTCTGTATTCCAAACACTTTTGAGTTTCCGTCTACCTATCCTGCAGAGAAATGCTCCTATAGGAAATTATTCACTTGACAGATGGAGAGATAACCATGGCCTTTTTTCCTTAACAACTTAAAGCCCCGATTAGCAATGTGCCTTGGAGAAGAGTTTCATCCTCATCAACACAATATAGGCTGTGGATATGCACATTTTTGTGAGCGATGAACAAAGTTTCTAAAATAAAACTCTGAAATAAGTAAGCCATCATAAATACTAAGATTAATTTTATGAAGCTCCCTGGAGTTGTTACTCTCCTGGAATCTGCTGATGGTACCCAGAGTGAAGCCTTTCGTTCTGCTAACTTTCGGTTAAGAAAATCTTGTTATCCATTTATAATGCGCTTCACTTGAATAGGGTATGACTCAGGGCCTCCCAAACTCACACTTCCCACGTGGAGCTCAGCGTGACATTCAAAGTAGTTAACCATCAGCAGGCGCGAGTAGTAACCAAGCACACAGACACGGACCAGCATGCCGTGCCGGTGCGCACGAGCTAAATGTCACTGCCGCTTGGTGTTAACCTCTCGCCTCACTTTTAGGCTCAAAAGGTAAAATGATTTCATAGATATCAAAAGGCCTTCACCCAGAAACTCCTATAACTGCAGTGGCGCACGTGAATTATGGTGTTGCATTTCTAGAAAGCTTTACCTAAGAGAAAGGATAAAGTAAGTGGCAAAGTCATAGGCATTTTTGTTACAAAAAATTATCTCACTGCAAAGTGGCTTCCTATAATAATGAGGTACATGGTGGAAAATTTTGTTGAAAGGAAGAGTAAAGTAGAGTTGGTGAAAATTACTTTTTATCCTATTTAAAACTCATTTTGTTTTGTTCAAATATATTTAAAACATTCGCAGGGAAAACAACTGGTCTCTTTGGTTAATAACTGGAAAATTAACCAAATTTTGGAAAATTTTGGAAAATAACTGGTCTCTTAAGGTTAGCTGCCTTAAAGAAGTTGCAAGTAGAAGCAGTTTGGTAAGATGTGAGGCCCGTAACTTAGTAAAGAAATCTTTCTCAATGCTAAAATAAGCATGATTTGGTGGTGGGGGAGATTGGAGTGTATGCTGGGAGAGGAGGTGAGACAGTGATTACAAAGCGGGGGATAAAATATCTTGCACACACCATCTGTGTGTTGTGTACAGCAAATGCTGGGATGAACCCTGAAAGCAACCCACAGATTTCCATGTGCATCATTACAGAGGCAGCCTAGTTTCATAGCGACTTCAAAGTAGGGGATCAAACGTGTGATCGTAGCTGATTTGACGCCTCCCTGACCCTCCTCAACTCAGCCCAATTCCAGGCCAGATGAGGCTGTGAGGGTGAGCGGACTTGGCAGAGGCCACGTGGCAGCTGTGATTGGCATTTTGGAGGCCGGAAGGAGCCCGTATTCAAGGGTGAGACAAAACAAAATTTTGGAATTAATGATAATTATCCAGGACATATTTCCTCCCTTTGCGATGGACATTCCTCTTCAATTTTTTGATACTGACCATTTATGCTTGTGCAGCACAGGGTTAACTCAGCAGCTCTGGGGCTGTTCAAACCCTGCACCTTCCAAAGAAACTAGCTCCTGACCGGCTTCTGGGAGATGAGCTTCAATTCCTTGGAATAGGCTGCCTGATAAGACCGTTTCTGTGTACCTGAAGCTTTGGGCCCTGCCATATAGTTTATGCTAACAGTGTGATTTCTGGCGGGGTCCTTGGGCCATGCCATAAGCGTTTGAGCCCTGAAGTAGCTGGAGACTGAGAACTAAGTCCAGCCCTGTGGGCGTTCCATGCTTATGTGAGAAAACCCCAATAAGAACCCTGTACCCCAAGGCTGGGGGAGCTTCCCTAGTTGTCAGTGACCCACACACGTTGTCACACATCTTTGCTGGGAAAAGTAAGTGGTATCTACACAACTTCATGGGGAGAGGACACCTGGACCTTGAGCCTGGTTTCTCCTGGATTCCATCCCCTCACTCCTTTTCCCTTTGCTGGTTGTCATCTGCATCCCTTCACTATAATAAACTGTAACTGTGAGTATAACAGCTTTTCTGAGTTCTCTACGTCTTTCTAGTGAATCACTGGCAAACTTTCTATCCGAGGGTGGTCCTTCTGTCTCACTTGAGGGTGGCCTTAGGGACCCCTGACCACAATGTTGTTCTCGCACAAACCCAGACGATCTTCCTCCAAACAGCCCCAGGCTGTGAAATACGTTGCCCTCCACTCCCTTTTATCAAACCTGCACTCCTTCTAGCTGATCTCTGAGTCCTGAAAAATCCAAGACGAGCACCTTCCAGGCCCAGGGTCGCTCTTGGCCAAGCAGTCAGAGTGACCGTGGGTACTTCTGTGGTGGAGCCTCATCTCGCTCCCAAGTATAATAGTGTGAGGCCGGAGCACTGTGTCCCCACGATGTCCACCCAATCTGTCAGGCAGACAGCTTCTACTTTGATTTTCTAGTTACACTGAAGTCTCACCTCCCCCCCTGGAATGTAGCCCAGCCCTAACCGCCAGCGAATGGTTAAGGCCCAGACCATGTTCTTACTAGTTGGTTCCCCTCTGCCCTAGAGCTGGGCCCTCTCCTCCGTGTCCCCAGGGGCCCCCAGGCCATCAGGGGACACGACCACCCTGATCCAGGTTCTGGCCTAGTCCGGTGCCTCCAGATCACTGCCGTGGCTGAAAGCAGCCCAGACTCCCTCCTCTAAAACATACTGAATCAGGGGGCAGGACAGACTAAACCCCAAAAATGTATTTTCCAGCCGACTGTCATCCTTACCTCGGCCTCCACCTGTAGAGGACAAAGCACTGTGTCCTTTGTTCCTGGAAGACTTGGAGTTCTTAGCAGGATGTGAGTGTCGTGTCCAGGCTCCATGCAGCTCACTTCCTCGGCCACCTCAGGCCGCCCCTCCCCTTCCAGCGGAGGCTCGACTCCCACTAATCATTCAGATCCCAGTTGATGTATTAATAATTCCTTGGGGGAACCTTTCCCGTGCCCCAGTCTAGGTCAGGTGCCTTTGGTCTATGCTGTCATAAAATTATGATCTTTTCCTTCCAAGAGTTCACCTGTGTTTGTAATTACTGGATTAATGTCTCTCCCCTTGCAGACTGGGCTCCATGGATGTTACGTCCCATTCTGCTTACCATGTATCCCAGGACTTAGCAACGTGCCTGGGCTCAAGACATGGTTCTTGGACTACATATGAGGTCTCAATGTCACAATCACCTTGCACTTTAAAAAAATTATGACAATGTTCTCTTCCAGATACGTAAACTCAGTCTTCAAGACCTTTTGCTCTTGTAACTTGGTCATCTGTTCGCAACCTTCAAAAAATTAGAGGAGTGATTGGTTGCCAAGGTAACCCATCTATAACTGGGAAAAAAGTAGCCCTGCAGGAAACAGATGTGCAGGCCTGTGTGGATGAGTCATCCTTCTCCACGCCTTTTCCCTCACCGTAGAAGGGAACAGAGCTAATTCTGGGGAGCTGCGTGGACAACTACACAGAGAACAAGTTCTCCTTGAAAAAGTGGCTGGGAAAATTCTGACACGTGCTCCAACACGGATGGACCTGGAGTGAAATAAGCCAGACAGAAACGGACACACACTGTAGGAGTCCACTGATATGAGGTACCTGGAAGATTCAAATGCATAGAAACAGAAAGTAGAATGGTGGTTGCCAGGGGCTGGCAGGGAAATGGGAGTTGCTGGTGCGTAGTTACAGTTTGGGAAGATGAGAAAGTTCCGGAGATGGATGGTGGCGACGGCTGCACAGCAACGTAAATGTACTTCATGCCACCGAACTGCACACAAAACGAGTTAAATTGCAAAATGTTGTCGTATATATTTACCACAATAAAACAAAAAAAGAGATGAATGAAGAGATCTTTCTAGTTAATCAGGAATTCAGAGGAAGCAATTGATGCTTTCTTGTTCAAATACTATAATCAAAGAAGTAGAAATTCTGTAAAGACACACAGTGGGAAAACATGGCCCATGAGCAACAGATAGGGGGTCTCCCTGTGACAGGTCGAGGACACCTTGGTCCCGTGCAGCAGTGGCTGAGGATCGAACGCACTCATGTTTATTTAATCCTGTCCCGTAAAGTGTGAGGGAAGAGTCCCTGCTTCCTTTGGAGCGTCTGTCAGTGTTCTGTATGCCTCCAGGCCGTACATCGGGAAGACCAGTCGACATGGTGAGGAACGCTTTCCCAGATGCTGGAGAAGGGGAGTGGCATATGCACAGCACCTGCCCTGTACCTGCAGCCTCTTTGCTCTTCATTAATCCTCAGACACAGGAAGCACACCCGCGACCTAGCTCAGGAAGGTTATGAGAGAGAAGGAACTGCCTGGAGGTTACATCTTCTAAGAGGCAGAGACAGATTTAAATCCACCTGATGCTCTCGAGGGCGGCCCCCTCTGAAAGGGGCAGCACGGGTCTGGCTTCCGTTTTCCAGACTGAAGTGTGCTACAACCCCCTGGGGTCCCCTCCCCCACCGTGATTACGTCCCAGACACTCCCTCCGTGAAGGATGTTGGCCCTTTCCTTGGTTGGTGATGTGGGATCTGTGTAATCCTGGAGATTTCCTGCAAGAGGAACTCAAATGCTAAGAGGTTGGGCTGAATATCCCCAGTAAAAAGGGTTCACCAGGAGAAGCTAGAAGGGAACCCCCCAAAACAAACACGTTCAAGCAAAAGGCAAAGTTCCCAGCATTGCACCAAGCCCTCCCTTCTCTCCACCTAGAGTTCTCGCCAGGCTGCCCGGCAATGCAGGTGGTGACGGTGCTCAAAGTGAGCTGCCCTTTGGCAGGACATAAGGTGTGGCATTTGGGAGAAGCGGGCTTCCTCCTTCACGCAGGGCCTACTTCAGAGCGCCTCTTCCGGCATCCAAACCCCAGGTGCAGTGATGTCCACCCTGACAAGTGGCATCATACAATCCCCTCCGATTCTGGAGCCAGACGCGTCATCACCTTCCTTAAGTTACTCCAAGATCCCCAAAGGGCCACGACTTCCGGCAGAGGGGACCTGATATAAAGCGCCAGAGCCTCTATTTCTCCACCATTGCTCTCCAGAAAAACCCGTGCAGATGTTGTTTTTTTCCAAGCGAAAGAAAGGAGCTGATTTGACTAGACCGGGGAGAAACGTTGTGAAAACAAGTCCGGGAACTTCCTGTAACGCAGAGACTGGATGCTGCCTCCTGGAGGCTGAAGGCTGTCGGGTGGCAGCAGCTACAGTTCACGTTGTCTCGGCATCAGCAGGGACAGAAAGCAGGCGAGGAAAGCGGACCAGAGCCCTGGGCCGGGCGGCCGGGTCAGCGTGGGTGGTGGCTGCAGAGCGGCGGGTCATCAGTGAAGGCCTGAGATGGTCAGGAGTCAGGGCTGGGGCAGGCATCCGGGGACCCGAGGCGGGGTGGGGCCGGAGGGTCTGCGGGACGAGGCAGCGTGTTCCTGGTGAGGCGGGAGGGACTTGGGATCACGCAGAACTGGAAAGCTCCTTCGTTGTAAAACATAGCAAACGTGATAGATGCTCAATGTCAAAAATCCTAACAACAGAGCGGCGTGAGCGTGAAACTAAAAGTCCCTGCCTTCCTTTTCCAGCCATTTCCCTCCTCTCCCCGGGGATGACCACTGTGTAAATACGCCTCTCTGGTCTTTCTTCTAGGTATCTGGAAACACGTAGACGTCAGTCTTCCAAATCAGATGTCCTATGAAATGCTAGATTCCTTTATTAGTATTTTAATCAAGTTAAATCTGAATCCAAGCCCCCATCCTCCATCACCGGGGCTTTCCCACTCCAGAGTGGCACAAAGATCCCAGGGTCCTGTGCCAGCCGAGGAGTTACCAGCTGCTGTGTGAGCCCACAGGGTCCCTTGAGGTCCGGTGCCTCCCAGGGTCCTGTGCCTCGCTGGAGGCTGGGACACTGGCGTCTTTGACAAACAGATACCGGTTCCCTGGGTCCAGCCCCACAGGGCACATCAGGCTCTACCCTCACTGAGGTTTGCCATCCTGCGGGCAATATCAAGTTTCCCTCTGGGCCTAAACCCCTACCTCCTGCTGCTTTTTAGTTGGAGGGATATCTCTGTCTTGTTCTTGCCTCTGAGGAGGCATTCTCTCTCTCTCTCTTTTCTTACCTTCAAACCGCGCCCTTGTATAATCTCTTCACTGAATGCGTTGACTTCTAAGGACCTCTGTTTTCTACCTGCAAAAATCACTAAAGCAAGAAATTACCAACCGTCTAAGCACCTTGAGGAAGGGAGTAAACTGCGAACAATGCACAAAATAATAGAACGCACACAAATATTCCAGGATTACATAAATGGGTCCCACTGTACACGATAGTCTAAAGCTTGCTTCTTTCACTGAAGAATAGACGAGACATATTTCTTTGCCAGTATATTTAGATCAACATCTCCTTTTTCAAACAACTGAGCAGAATAGTATTCCACGATTTATTTAGCTATTTCACGCTTAATGGAGATGTCAGTTTCCCTTAAGAAAAACCCCACACTGTCAGTGCCATACTCGTACACACACCTTTAAGTGCACATGCACGTTATTTCTCCAGAAGAGAAACTTCGAAGTGGAATTACTGGATTTACCGGATCGGCGGCATATACTCTTTATATTTAAATAAATATTGCCACTCCTTAAACATACCGAGCCAGTTTATACTTCCACGGGTTCTGAGCACACCTGTTTCTATATCTCCTCACTAATCCTGAGCCTTATTAGTCGTTTTCTTTTTTTGAAATCCATTTTGTGGGTGAAGAATTGCATCTCGTTATGATTTTGTTTTGCATTTCCCTAATTACTAGAGTAGTGGAGCATCTTTTGAAGCTTACTGGCCACGTCTATTTCTTCTTCATGATCTTCTCCTAGCTTTAATCTATTAGTTAAAAAAAATTCTTTTCTTATTGATTCTAAAGAGAATGCACTTTTCTAATTCATGAAATTAAACCTTTGTCTTAACGTAAGTTACAAGTTTTTTAAATTCCAGTTTGTCATTTATCTGTCAGCTTTGTCTGTGGTTGTGATTCTGACTTAACTGGTAAAGGGTAGGAAAAGTCGGTAAACATTGCAAAACTGCATAAGGTAATTCCAATCAGCCAGGTTTGAGAAACACCAGTGCAGAGAGTAAAACACACAGGGACAGGGAACCAGAGAAAGCTTCCAGGTGTAGCTGACTTAGTGAGCAGTCTTAAGTCACTGAGCTATAAACATGAGGCCACTTTTATACCAGCCCTATAGCCTCCCTAGTTTTGCCTTACTTTCCATTTCATTCACCATACGGAAGCGAAAGGGAACGACCAAGTTTCTCTCCAGCCGGACACCCTTCAGTGGCACCGCATTGCCCTTATAATAAAACCCAAACTTCTTCCCCTGACTCCGTAGGTCCTGCATGATCTGGCCCCTGTCTATCCAACTTCATCCTAAGTCACCCCCCCCCCCCTTTGCTCTCATCAGCCATTTCTTCCTGCTCACTCAGGGCCTTTGCACCTGCTGCACCCTCCCTTCCCGACTCCCGTCCACCTCTCATTTGCACGGCGAGTGCCTTCTCCTTCTCTCTCCTTCACAACCCTTCAGAGATGTCTAAGAAGACTACCCCACCCCCTTCTCCACTCTGTGCCCTGTTTATTTCCTTCACAGCCTACCACGACTTGTCATTATTTAACGCACTTGTTTATTTTGTTTGGGAAGCAAGTATTCCCCCCGACATGGGGACTCCATGGGGGTGGCCACCAGGATATTCCACTGCCTGGCACATTTTGTGGCACGTAGAGGTCGCTCCATCGCTGTTTGTTGAGTGATGGAGTCACAGCACGGCCCCACCGGTGTTTCCTCCAACTCCAGCCCCTCCCCTTGGCATAGAACAACGGCTGAGGAGAAGAGGATGAGGGGCCCCTCCGGTCCCCAGGTGTAACTTGTGCTGACACTGTCCTCCCCTATGGACCGTGCCTCTTGGTCTCCCAGGTGACGGATGTGCTGGTGAATCTCGACAGCTGGTGGGCGCCGGGGCCTCTGCTCCTGCTTGGAAGTACCGGAGCCGGGCTCTGGCCCTCCCTGCCTGCCGCCCTTGACGCGGCAGCACCTGGACTCCTCTGTCTTGGACAAATAGCTCCTCTTCTGGCTCAACATGGCCTCCTTTCACCTTCTGCCCATCGAAATGTGGGGAGTGAAGGGAACGTTCCCCAGAGGCATTTTGTCTCCCTTCGGAAATGGACTTAAAGCCCCAATAGAAGGCAGGTATGGTCCCCCCTCGATTTTTCCATTTCCATCACCACATATCTAGGAAGACCCTAGGACAGTTCAAAGGATCCAGATGCCAGATCTTCACTCTGGTCTTTTCAGAAGCTTTAGACCCAGCAAGGGGAGGGGCGGGGCTCGTGGTCTCAGAGGGAGACACCCCACGGTGCTGTGTTATGGGCACAGGGTCTGCTCAGCATTGGAGTGCTATCATCCTGTCACTTCAGGTGGTTTAACATGCCCGCCTTGACTGCAACAAGTTGTCACATCTCTTTACAGTGACAGCCTGCAGCCCGTCCGTCTGGAAAACGGGAATTTTACATCCAGGTGGATGCTGAGAAGATTGACCACCAAGCACTGCTGGCCACACCTGGCCCGGCGGGAGTTCTTGACTAGGAGACGGCATTGGTGGGCGGTTCTACGCGCCGCTTCCAGGGGACCACAGACAAGGTTGTGGGTACGATGACTGGGAATTTGTCCCTTGACCTGAGGCTTTTCCTGTTCAATCCTGGGTCTTCTGAGAAGGGCATACATATGAGAGAGCCAAGGTTTGCCCTTTGGGATGTAACCTCTGAAACTTAATCATTCCCCTTTTACTGAAGCCCAGTAGATTTCCTGGTATAACCCACAAGGCTCCCTAGTCCCCAGGGGACAAGATGTTGATTGCCTGGAGAGGCCCTTGGGAATATGGCCTTTGTACAGCAGTGATTAGTATCAGTCACTTCAGCTTTTTTCCAATTCTAAACTGTCACACAGCCTTAGGGGAGCACAAAAGAAGTGTCACCAACACACCCTGTCCCTCCTACGCTCCTATACCACCACCTGCTTAAACCTCCCTTAGATTAGCTAACTCTACAGCCCTTCACTGGGGCTCTGGAGAGGGTCCTAGCTCGACCTTCATTTATCCTGTGCCCCACTGTGAATGATGGCATCACTCCCAGGCCCCTGCCCCCCAATTCCTGGGCTCCAGCGGGTCATGGAATTTATTGTTTTAAGCCTAGATTCAGTGCTCTGGCTTAAGGCTGAAAAAAATTTTTTACATCCAAAATAAAAATAACTTTACTGAGCCTCCTAAAATGCATATCATTTCAATTGAATTACCTATCTTATTGAATAAAGGGATTGAAGGAGAAATCTGGGAATGCTCATTAGCCACTAAAATGTCAAAGTTCTGCTTTCCGTGAGAAGCAATAACGAGGAAGCAGTTTTTCTGGGTTTCGTACAGAAATTAGATCTGGACTCTCCCAACACTAGGCTGACTGGTGATAGCCCTTTACTGCTTTCCCTGTTCTCTCTTTTTTTTACTTGTATTCTTATAGTCTTTGCTTTTTATTTTTTTTACATCTTTATTGGAGTATAATTGCTTTACAATGGTGTGTTAGTTTCTGCTTTATACCAAAGTGAATCAGTTATACATATACATATGTCCCCATATCTCTCCCCTCTTGCGTCTCCCTCCCTCCCACCCTCCCTATCCCACCCCTCTAGGTGGTCACAAAGCACCGAGCTGATCTCCCTGTGCTATGCAGCTGCTTCCCACTAGCTATCCGTTTTACGTTTGGTAGTGTATATATGTCCATGCTACTCTCTCGCTTTGTCACAGCTTACCCTTCCCCCTCCCCGTGTCCTCAAGTCCATTCTCTAGCAGGTCTGTGTCTTTATTCCTATCTTGCCGCTAGGTTCTTCATGACATTTTTTTTCTTAGATCCCATATATATGTGTTAACATGCGGTATTTGTCTTTCTCTTTCTGACTTACTTCACTTTCCCTGTTCTCTTGGCAATTACATCCACCCCCGTGGAGTCAGCTGTTAACTGACGATGATGGCTGTGATAACTCCAGTTCCTCAGCTTCAGCCCAAACCTTTCCAGATCTCCACGTGGATGTCCTGTGGAAACAACTGCTCAGCATGTCCAAGTGACCTCATCCCCTAAGCCTTTGGAATCTGCCACCATTACAGCTGCTGCCTGGGTTCAGACCCTCTACCCTGGCATCCTTAATATCTCTCTTACCCCCCCATACGGCATTCTAGCCCCTCGATTCCGCAGCATGGTGGGTGTCTGTGTCCTCCCTGTTGTCTCCTCTTCTGCCAGGAGCCCCTCCAGGCTGCCCAGGACCCCCATGCTCCCACGTCTCTGCCCTGGGTCACAGTTCACTTGTCCAGGGTGGGCACACAAGGCAAGCTGGACCACCTGGACTCCTACTCCAGGATCCAAACTGGGTCACAGAAAGATGATTTCTGGTGGAGGGAGGTGTAAGGATGAAACTCTAGAGAATTTCGCTGCCATGAGGAGGAAATGAAGCCAACACACAGAGTCAGGAGGTGGAAAATCATCTTGGGGATAGTTGTATTTTTGAGGCATCCCGCCCTTCCTTGGTGTTTGTAGGTTTGTGTGTTTGCTTGCTTTGGGGAGGAGAGTTTGTTGTTACAACAAAAAGAGGAGAGAAATGTCTTATTTGTCCCCCGTCTGCCCCCTGCCCCCGCACCTAACACAGAGCCTGGCACGTATTAAGTACTTGAGTAGCATTCTCAACTGCTTGTCTCTCCCTCTAGGATAAATCTTTGAAGACATAAAGCCATGTCCTATTTGTACGCCCTGCACCAAGCACACTGCCTGATACATAGACAATGCTCAAGAATGTTTACTGCCCTTGTCTTAAGGGCAGGAAGAAACAGCTGATGTAGAGTAGCGGGGGGCCGTGATAGAAAAGAGGGTTGACCTGGAGCAGTATTTGATGGTAGAATCAACCCACCCCAATGGGACAACATGGGTGGTCCAAACAGAGAAAAATCAGCAGATCTTCTGGTTTCTGGCCGCCTGGCTTTGGTAGCTGTGTGGATGGTAGCACCCTGCAGTGTGTAGAAAACACAGGGGAGAAGCATGTTTCTTCTTCTTCTCTCAAGGTCGCCTGTGCTTCTCTTTGAGCCCAAGGAATTTTCCAACACTTCCCACTGTGCCCCAGGGACGTAACTGCAGCCATCCTTGTGACAAACACCCATGAATACCTGCTGTTTACAACACAAGTAGCTATTTTTGGATTCCTGTTGGTTAAAAAATATAGCCCTCACATTCCAAATTATCAAAATTCTAAAACTGAATAAAGTCTTCTTATTTAACTAAAATTTTTACTGGGAAATAATGGTTTTTAATGTGAAAGTTCAAATTTTTATCAAATGAATAAGTTCAATTAATTTCATGCACTTGAGATGCAGACTCAGTCCCTGAGAGACGGGGCTAGAGATGGGACTGCAGGCACGTGAGGGTGTGGACAAGTTCCTGCCACCGCATGGCTATGATTGAAACCCACAATTTTCCTGCTTTTAGAGAATAACGAATCTCCCTGGGTGTGTTTTCTATCTTTGTTTCCATCTGTCATTTGGGGTTCTTTGGAGATAAGTCAAGCTACCATCTCATATGGACAGTATCAATGCTAAACTGAAAAATAATCATAGGCTGAAAGGAAATTAAGACTGTGTCAAGGTGTGTGTGCGTGCGTGCGTGCCTCTGTGTGGTGAGAAAGAAAGAGTGGACCAAGGAGAGACATCCTAAAGAGAGACTCCCATTTCCCAGCCACTTGTGGAAATCTACTTCAGGTCACCTGGGACCAGGTGTGAGTCATGGCCTTGGGCAAAATTCCTGTGTGCAGTCAACAAATGAATGGGTGGCACCTTGAGATGGGCTGGCCTTAGCTGAATCAATGTCTGATATGGCAATCTCTCCTCAGACCAAATTCCCACTGAGGTTCCTAGGTGGGACCTGACCGAAGGAATGGATGGATCCTTGAACGTCTCAGTCCTCTCATGTGTTCATTAAATGTTCATTTAGTTAAAGAAAAGACAATATTCTCACAGAGTAGCTCTTTGCATTATGATGAAAGTCTTGGTTTGTAGGTGTTTTCATATAAATACGAAATGGCTGTGACTTTTTATTCCTGAAATGCATATTTAACATGCAAGCTACAAAAATTAGAAAGAATATTAAAGTCATATTTGGGGGGGTTAATGCCATGCTTTGCTAAGGTTAAAGAGTAACTCTCTCCTTCCCTCCAATTTTGAGGCAATTTTTAAAACCCTCTATGGCATGTAGCTAAACTCAAGCTGCCCTTCTAAGACCTGGAGACCCAGAGGCTAGAAACCAAATTATTTTTACCTTAGAGAAATGAACCATCACATAGGCGCACAAGGAGCTTTGTATAAGGATGGTCTTTTCAGCATTTATTTACAGTAGCTAAAAACAAACAGCAACCTGAAAGCCACATAACTGTGGCATTAGGGGAATGGCTAGATAAACTTTGACTTATCTATGCCATAGAACACAACAAAACAGTTAAGAAGAACGAGGTGAGCTCAGGCACTTATTAATAAGGACCCACCTCTAAGACACAGCAATAATAATAAAATAATAATAAAAAAAACCCATACTGAACTCTTTTACACTGTTGGTGGGAATGTAACTGATTCCTCCTTGTGCACCTCTGTGATAAGGAAAACAGTATGGAGGTTCCTCAAAATATTAAGATCTACCATGCAATCCCTCAACTCTACCTCCGGGTATACCCTCCAAAAAACGAAAGCAGGGTGTTGATGAGATGTGTGCATGGCCATGTCCATCACAGCATTATTCACAATGCCCAAGATATGGAAACAACCCAAATACCCATCATCGGATGAATGAATGAAAATGAGGTGGGTTATATATACAATGGAATATTATTCAACCCTGAGAAAGGAGGATATCCTTAGGACAGCATGGATGGGCCTTGAGCGTACTATACAAAGAGAAGTAAGCCAGATGGAGAAAGACAAGGAGTGGATGATATCACTTATATGTGGAATCTAAAACAGTTAAACCTGTAAAGAACCGAGAGTAAAATGCT
This sequence comes from Grampus griseus, assembly GCF_964374135.1. Lineage (NCBI taxonomy): Eukaryota > Metazoa > Chordata > Mammalia > Artiodactyla > Delphinidae > Grampus > Grampus griseus. The sequence goes on from NC_139010.1 coordinate 4,667,661, forward strand.
GGATACCAGGAGATGGTGGGGAGAGGAATTAGAGTGATGCTGTTTGAGGTCACAAACTTATAACGAGCAGTAGATAAAACATAGAGATGTAATGCCCAGCATAATAAACATAGGACTCTTGTACTATAATTATGTAATGTGATACATACCCCCATGTCAGCCACCACAGCACAACATATAAACGTATCAGAGCAACGCTGTACACCTTAACCTCCCACAATGTTACATGTCAAATTTATCCAATAGTAAAACATTAAAATAATGCATACTATTTACACTAAAAACACACTTACACACGTAAAACAATACTTTATAGTTTCTACGTAGAAGAAGGTCTGTAAAGGAAACTTGATAAGCTGATAAAAGACTCCCTTGGAAAGGGCAGGGGCAGAATTGGGATTGAGAATGGTGGTGACGGGGAGCTTAGCCTTTTATGCAATGTTTTCGTTTTTCACAAAGAAACTGTGTCCATGTATTATTTATATAGTTCAAATTTAAGCCCTTGTAAACAATCACAGTATTACGAGGTTAAAACATTTATTTCCTGCCTTGGTCTATTTAGCCAACCCTTAATATTGTCCTGAAACTCAGCGAATCTTCTCCCTGAGGCTTATTTACTCCAGAGGTTCTGTTCTAGCAGAGCAGTGGGAGAGGAAGGGTAAGCAAACTAGAATCTGAGCTAACTTTCCACGTGGAATAAAACAGTTCAGGAGGGCTTCCCTGGTGGCGCAGTGGTTGAGAGTCCGCCTGCCGATGCAGGGGACGCGGGTTCGTGCCCCGGGAGGATCCCACATGCCGCGGAGCGGCTGGGCCCGTGAGCCATGGCCACTGAGCCTGCGCGTCCGGAGCCTGTGGTCCGCAACGGGAGAGGCCACAACAGTGAGAGGCCCTTGTACCGCAAAGAAAAAAAAAAAAGCAGTTCAGGAGAAGCCAAGTCATCTTCAAGGCTGGGTCTTCCCTCCCACAAGACTTCCATAAGGTGACACGGGAGACAGCTTCTTCGTAGCAGGTAAACATTTCAAGTTCTGATCTTTTGTATATTTCAAATCTCCAGACGGAGGAACAATTGGCCACATTACAGCAGAATGGAAAATGCAGAGACATCCTCCTGGATGTGGGAAGCAAAGGAGGGAATGGAAGTGAGCTTTGCAGCACCGGGTGCCAAGCTGGGGGAACGCCCTCAAACACCTCGGGCCCCAGAACAAGGTGCCGCTGTGTAAGCTTTCACTCCTCACCAAGAAGAGGGGGCCCCAAACCAAGGCCCCTTCTTTATGAGAAATCTGACCCCTTAAAGGTAACCCTATATGACTTTTAAAGTAAACAGATCCGTTGGAAAAAGTTTCTCTGCTGGATTTGCGACTTTTCACCTTGTTTTCATCAGAGCTTGTCAGGAGAGTTCAAGAAATACTGAGAAGGCAATAGAATTGAATTTTCTGTGACAAGCACGGAGGACAATACCTGTCTCAAAACCTTGAGTGACAGTAGGTGATGATATGGTGGAAGACAGGGCATTGCTGTTAGCCAGGCCACTGTACAGATGTGAAGGCTGAACTGGCTGGAGCAGGGCGTGCTTCGAGGAGAGGCAGAGGCAGCCATTGGTATCCCTCCCCTCACTGCTTCAAGCTCCTCTCCATTTGGCTGAAGTGACTTCTAGGGGGTTTTAAGGGCCCTTCCTTTTCTCCCTTCATTTTTCTCTATTTTCCCGTTTTGGGGCCATACATTAAAGACTAGGACATTCAAAAACAACTCCATATCTGGGGGGGGGGGGGAAAAAGAAAGAAAGAGAAAAGAAAAGAAAACAAGCAAAACTCAAGACAAATAATGAGAACAAAAACAACAAGTAAAAAACAAAGAAAGCAAAAAACAAGAAAACAACCAACCAAAAAAAGGCCCCCAAACCAAAACAAATAATAAAAACAAAACTAACAACAACAAAAAAAGAAAAACAAAAAATAAATGAAAAATAGCAAAGAGAACAGGAAGCGAACACACAAAAATGACAAAAAAAGAAGATAAAAATGAAACAAAACATCAAAGAAACCAAAACAAAAGATAACAGCAAAAAAGAAAATACAAAACAAAGAAACAAGCTAAAAAGAACACATAATAAAATAAAAATAGAAAAATAAAAATATATTTAAAACTAAAACAACAAAACAAAAAAAAACACAACAACAACAAAAATTCCCTGGAGCCTCCACGATCAGTGTCCTTGACCCCATGGTGAGCTACAGCTAACCACCACCTCCCCAAGAGGCCCTCCAAGGCCTCTACGTAGGTCTCTGGACCCTCTGTGTCAGCCCCACCTCTGTGTGCGTTCCTCCCACCATCGTCTGCTTCTGAAGCCATCCCGGAGTGCACGTGCCTGAGCAGGTGGCAGGGGCGCAGGCATCACTGGGCATGGCTGCCGGGGCTGGAGCAGCTGGAGGAGGCTTTCGTGGGGGCTGCTCATGGGCCTACCTGGGCTTGTGCAGAGGGAGCTTTGGTGGGGACAGTGCTCAGGCCCCCGGGGCCTAGGTGGACAGGAGAGGCTTTGGCTTGAGGGGCAGGTGAGGCCGCTCAGGCACGCACCCCTGCTATTGCCCATGGGGGCCAGGGCTAGCGGGTTGGGAAGGGCATCACAATGGTGGCCCTGCCCCTCGCGCACCACTCAACCATGGTGCCTTGCTTCTATGGTGGCCCGGGCTTCCTCCACATACCTTCCTGGCTGTGGAGCTCCTCACTCCCGTTCTCTCAGGCTGTCTCTTCACCACCAGCAGCTGACCCCTCCCTGTGTCCACTCTCTAAACCCCACTTTCCAGAACCCAGCCCTCCTTCACACCAAGAGACACAAGAATCAGGCTGGGTGCACAGGGCTGCAGCAGGGACCATGCACATGGTCCTTCCACAGACCAGTTGCTGCATTCCCCTCTGATCCCTTCCACAGACCAGTTGCTGCATTCCCCTCTGATCCCCCAAAGGTCTCTCTCTGTCCCAGCTGATACTTGCACCATGAGGGGGCTTTTCTGAATGTGGAAACCTTTCCTCTCCTTCAGCTCCTCCCCAGAGGTGCTGGTTCCATCCCATTTCCTCTTTTCTTTTTTTTCTTTCTTTCTCCTACCTAGTTGCACGGGGATTTTTCTTGTCCTTTTAGGTGTCAGAGGTCTTCTGCTAGTGTTCAGTACGTGCTCTGTGACAATTGTTCCATTTGTAGATATATTCTTGATGTACGTGTGAGGAGAGGCAAACTGCATGTCCTCCTATTCTGCTATCTTGACTCCATGCATGAAGCATTAGCTGTAAATCCTCATTCCAAGTTTTGATCAAGATGTAGCAATGAGATTTTGGACCACATATTGCAACATGTGCAATCATTAAAGGTACTAGGATCAGCTCATTTTGAATCTAATAAATCTTTTAATAGTTCAGTGCCAGAGTTTTTCTACATGCAATGCCCACCCAATGTTACTCAGCAAGCAGAAGGCAAAGCCAGGATTCAAACTCAGGACCTCTGATTCTCCCCCTCGGGATTTTGCCATCAGCCTTTCCATGAAATATGTGACAGCAAAGATTTAGAGGCTAGGAAGTCCAAGAGCAGAGTGCCAGCATGATCAGGTTCTGGTGAGAGCCCTCTTCCGGTTGCCGACCATTGACATGGTGGAAAGAGTCGTGTCTACTTTTTGTATCAGGGTAATGTTAGCCTTGTAAAATGAATTTGGAAGACTTTCCTCTTTTTCTATTTTTTGAAGAGTTCTAAAAGAATTGATATTAATTCCTCTTCAAATGTTTGGTAGAATTCACCTGTGAAACTGTTCCTGGACGTTTGTTTGTTGGGAGGTTTTTGATTACTGACTCAATTTTCTTACTATTAATAGGTCTGTTCAGATTTTCTATTTCATCATGATTCAGTCTTGGTAGGTTCTATGTTTCTAGGAATTTTTCCATTTCTTCTAGGTTGTCCACTTTGTCAGGATATGATTGTTAATAGTAGTCTCATGATTCTTTATATTTCTATATTTCCATAGTATCCGTTGTAACATCTCTTTTGTTTTGGACTTTGAGTCCTCTCTCTTTTTTTCTTGGTAAGTCTAGCTAAAGTTTTGTAAATTTTGTTTATTTTTTCAAAGAACCAGCTCTTAGTTTTATTGATCTTTTATGTTTCTAGTCTCTATTTCATTTATTTCTGCTCTAAATAATTTTTGTTATTTCCTTTTTTGTACTAACTTTGGGTTTCTGTATTTGAGACCTTTTTTGTTTCCTGAGGTAAACATTTACTGCTGTGAATTTCCCTCTTAGAACTGCTTTTGCTGCATTCTGTATATTTTGGTATGTCACATCTCTATTTTCATTTGTTTCAATGTATTTTTTAATTTCTATTTTGATTTCTTCTTTGAACCACTGGTTATTCAGTGGCGTGCTGTTTAATCTCCACATATTTATAAATTTTCCAGTTTTCTTCTTGTAATTGATTTCTAGTTTCATACCGTTGTGGTTGGAAAAGATGCCTGATAGATTTCAATCCTCCAGTTTAAATTTATTAAGACTTGTTTTGTGGTCTAACATATGGTCTATCTTGGAAAGTGTTGCATGTGTATCTGAGAAGAATGTTTATTCTGTTGCTTTTGGATGGAATGTTCTGTAAATATCTGTTAAGTCCACCTTGTCTAATGTATCATTTAAGGCCAAAGTTTCTTTGTTGATTTTCTGTCTGGATGATCTATCCATTGGTGTAAGTGGGGTACTAAAGTCCCCTACTATATTGCTGTATATCTCTCCCTTTAGGTCTATTAATATTTGCTTTTTATATTTAGGTGCTCCTCTGTTGGTTGCAAAATATTTATAAATGTCATATCCTTTTGCTGGATTGACCCCTTTACAACAAGTAATGCCCTTCTTTGTCTCTTATGACGGTTTTTATTTTAAAGTCATTTTGTCTGGTATAAGTATAGCTGCTCCAGCTTTCTTTTGGTTTCCATTTGCATGGAATAACTTTTTTCATCATTTCCCTTTCAGTCTTTGTGTGTCCTTTCATCTAAATGGGTTTCTTATAGGCAGCATATAGATGGGTTTTGGGCTATTCTTTCATATGTATTCTTGTTACTAATTAGCATCCTTTCTTTTCAGCTTAATGAAGGATCGTTAACATTTCTTGTAAGACCAGTTTAGTGGTGATGAACTCATTTAGCTTTTGCTTGTCTGGAAAACTATTTAACTATTCTTCATTTCTGAATGATAACTTTGCTGAGTAGAGTATTCTTTAATGGAATGTTTTCCTTTAGCACTTTGAATATTTCATGCTACTCCCTTCTAACCCACAAAGTTTTTACTGAAAAATATGCTTGTAGCCTGGCTGCTTTTAATCCTCTTTTCTTTTTCCTTGAATTTTGAAATTTTCATTATAATGTGTCTTGGTGTGGATATCCTTGGATTCCTCTTATTTGGAGCTCTGTGGGCTTTCTAGATCTGGATGTCCATTTCCTTTCCCAGCTTAGGGAGTATTTTCATCCATTTTTTCTTCAAATAAGATTTCTTCCCCTTTCTCTATCTCTTCTTTTTATGGGAGCCCTATGATGTGAATGTTAATCCATTTGATGTTGTTGCATAAATCCCTTTAGCTATCTTCACGTTTTTCATTTTTTTTCTTTTTGCTGCTCTGAGTGAGTTCCACTGCCTCATCTTCAAGCTGACTGATCCTTTCTTCTGCTTCATCTAGTCTGTTGTTGAATCCCTCTAGTGTATTTTTCAGTTAAGTTATTGTATTCTTCAGCTCTGTGACTTCTATTAGATACTTTTAAAAATATTTTCCATACCTTTTTTTGAAGTTCTTACTGTGTTCATCCATTCTTCTCCTCAGTTCAGTGAACAACATCTTTATGTCTGTTACTTTGAACTCTATCAGGTAAATTACTTATTTCTATTTCATTAAGGTTTTTTTCTGAGGTTTTATCTTATTCTTTCATTTGGAACATATTCCTCTATTTCTTCACTTTGTTTGACTCTCTGTGCTGGTTTCTATACAATAGATGAAACAGTTACTTCTCCTAGATGTGAAAGTGTGGCACCATTTAAGAGATGAACCTTGTTGTTCAACCTTGCCCCAGCTCTTGGTTGTCTCTCAAACCTTTGTGTTTTTCCAACCAGCCTATTATATTTTTAATAGCTCCCAGTAGTTGAGGATGTGCTAAACCTGTCAGTGTCCTAAACGGGAGGACCTCAGCACCTAGATTCAGGCTGACTAGAAAGCAGACTCTTAGGCATCAGCTTTTAAAGGTATGTAAGTATATACAGTCTTGTGGGACCACAAGCTTAAGCCCTATTGGCCACTGGAGCCAGGCAATCTGCCTTGGGCAGCAGTTACAGAAATTGGGGCTCTAGATGAGTATATAATCTCTTTTCTGGGTAATACTGGTGAGCTGGGGCAAGGCAGAGAGATGGCACCAAAAGAGCATCCACAGACTATGTTCCTGGAGAGCAGCTCCATATGTCCCTAAATGTGTGCCAAATCTGCAGCCTGCCCCTCCAGCTGAAGCTCCAAGATAAGCAAAGAGACCTCCTTCACAGAAAAACTGTGTAGTATGCTTCATTCCACTGTCTGTGCAGTACTCTGGGGGCATATCCTGCCAAGAACTGTCTCTTCAATTGCCACAGTCTTGTGGGACCCCAAGGAATGCAAGCCCCACCTAACCACTATAGCCAGGTGATCAAGGGGTGTCATTTGGGCTGCAGCTACAAACACTGGGGCACCAGACACATAAAAACCAGGACACTAGACACATAGAAAGCTTCTGCCCCATCCCCCAGAAGACAGTGGTGCTCTGGAGTGTGGCAGAGAATGAGTGCAAAGATAACACCCACCCCCCAAGGTTTCTGGAAAGGATTTCAGTAAGCCCCTAAATGTGTGTTTAATTATAATCCTGCCCCTCAGGCCACAGTCATGGTGATCAGCTAATAGACCTCCTTCAAAGAAAGACCCAGCTCCTGGGTCTGCTGCCTCTTGCTGTGCCCTGGGGATGATAGTTGTTTAAGAACTCTTTCTCCATTGGTTACAGCCCTGGTGACCCATTAGTACAAACCCTGCTATCCACTAGAGCTAGATGTACAGGTGTCCCCTGACAACAGTCATAAAATCAGGGCACCAGACAAGGGTATGAGTGCCTTTCAGGTGACACCAGTTATTAAAGTTCCATGGAACCAGGAACACAAGCACCCCCAGCCTCCAGAGCCAGGAAATAAAGTGGTGTCCCCTAGGACACAGCCACAAGAATTGGGGCACCAGATAATACAATAATAAACTATCAGAAAGAGAAATTAAGGAAACAATCCCATCTATAATTGCATCAAAAGTAATTAAATACGTAGGAATAAATTTAATAACTACATGACATTAACGAAAGAGACTGAAGAAGACACAAATAAATGGAAAGGTATTCCATGATCATGGGTTGGAAAATTAATATTGTTAAAATGTCCATGCTACCCAAAGCAATATACAGATTAAATGCAATCTTTTTTTTTTTTTTTTGCAGTACACGGGCCTCTCACTGTTGTGGCCTCTCCCATTGCGGAGCACAGGCTCTGGACGCACAGGCTCAGCAGCCATGGCTCACAGGCTCAGCCACTCCACGGCATGTGGGATCTTCCCGGACCGGGATACGAACCCATGTCCCCTGCATTGGCAGGCAGACTCTCAACAACTGCACCACCAGGGAAGCCCTAAATGCAATCTTTATCAAAATTTCAATGGCATTTTTCATGGAAATATAACCAAAAAATCCTAAAATTGTATGAAACCATAAAAGACCACTAATAGCAAAAGCAATCTTGAGAAAGAAGAACAAAGCTGGAGGTATTACACTCCCTGATTTCAAACTATATCACAAAGCTATAGTAATTAAAACAGTATGGTATTGACATAAAAACAGACACATAGATCAAGGGAAAAAGGTAGAGAGGCCAGAAATTAACACACACTTAAATGGTCAACTAATCTATGACGAAGGAGTCAAGAATATATAACAGGGAAAAGACAGCCTCTTCAATAAATGGTGCTGGGAAAACCGGACAACTACATGTGAAAGAATCACACTGGACCACTTTCTCTCACCCTATATAAAAATAAACTCAAAATGGATTAAAGACTTAAACATATGACCTGAAACCATTAAACTCCTAGAAGAAAACATAGGCAGTATGCTCTTCGACATCAGTCTTAGCAATATTTTTTGGATATGTCTCCTTAGGCAAGGGAAACAGAAGCAAAAATAAACAAATGGGACTACATCAAACTGAAAAGCTTTTGCACAATTAAGTATTGGGAAAATGAAAAGGCCATCTAATGAAAGGGAGAAGATATTTGCAAATCATATTCCTGATAAAGGGTTAATATTCAAAATACACATCAATACATACAAATAAACATCATAAAAACAAACAACCCCATTAAAAAATGGGCAGAGGACCTGATAAGCCACTTTTCCAAAGATGTATGGATGGTGAACAGACACATGAAAAGATGCTCAACATCACTAATCATCAGGGGAATGCAAATCAAAACTACAATGAGATATCACCTCACACCTGTTGGAATGGTTATCAGCAAAAAGACAACAAATAACAGGTGTTGGTTAGGATGCGGAGAAAAGGAATACTTGTGCAGTGTTGGTGGGAATGTAAATTGGTGCAGCCACTGTGGAAAGCAGTATGGAGTTTCCCCAAAAAAGTTAAAAATAGAACTACCATATGATGCAACAATTCCACTTCTGGGTATTTTTCTGAAGAAAAAAGACCACTAATTCAAAAAGATATATACACCCCAATGTTCATTGCAACATTATTCACAATAGCCAGGACATGGAAGCAATCTAAGTGCCCATCAATAGATGAATGGATAAAGAAGATGTATATATATGTATATCTTCTAGTTACAAAATTTCTAGTTACAAAATAAGTGAGTCACAGGGATGAAGTGTAAGCATGGGGAATATAGTCAATTGTATAACATTTTATGATGACAGGTGATTACTAGACTTATCATGGTGATCATTTTGTAATTTATAGAAATATTGAATCACTGTGTTGTACACCTGGAACTAATGAAATATTGTAGGTCAATTATACTTCAATTTTAAAAAACTGACAAAGTCACCTAAAGCAAGGAAAGTTTGAGAAACTGTCACAGCCAAAAGGAGGCCAAGGGGACATGACTACTAAATGCAATGTGGTGTCCTGGACGGGGTCCTGGAACAGAAGAGGGGCATTAGTCAAAACTAAGGAAATCTGAATAAAGCACGGAGTGAGGATTAAGGGTACAGGAGAGAGGGAAGAAGTCTGAAGGGGACGGCTGGCCCCTGCAACCCAGGGACAGGTGTTCAGTCTTTATTCTTCAGTTTTCCTGCTAGTGAAGTGGACGTAGTACTACCTACTTCAAAGGATTGTTGTAAGGACTAAATAACATGAAAGTGCCGCGTACTCCACGCATATTAGTTTCTCTCCTCTCAGAATCTTGTTCAGTTAGTCCTTCTTTGTACCTCTCAGGCCTGATTTATTCGTATCAGAGTTTGGGATCAAGGCTTCATTTCATTCATTCATTCAGCATATTTGAGTGCTTACTGTTAGTTACTAGCCCTGTGCTCGGCTGTGGAGGTACAGGGGCAAGCGTCTGGAGGGCGTGCAGACCCAAGTGGGATGTGCACTGCGCTGTAAGGGGGGACAGGGGGCTGGGGGAGCACCTGCACAGACCTCCACGTCTCGGACCCCACAGGACGGGAGGAGTGCGCAGGCCAGGTGAGGGAGGCCAGCACAGCCAGAGTGGGAAGATGCTGGATCCGGTGGAGGTGCAGAGGGAGGGGTCCGCTTCAGGCAGGGCCTCCGTGAGGCTTTTCAGGGAGGTCAGCCCCACGGTCCCCAGCTCAGCGGTGGTGTGGCCACACTGAGACAGCTCAGTGCACGCGGAGTCTGGGCTCTGTCCACAGGCCCTGGGGAGATGCTGCGGGTTTCTCAGCAGAACGTGTGTGATCATATTGGTGTGTGGTGGATGCAGTGTGAGGACTTGGTCACGCAGGCTGCGGCGGGGGCGAGCAGTCAGGACGCTACTGTAATGACCTCGGCGCGCTTCCACGTGACCTGCCCTGGGTGACAGCATGGAGGTGGCACAGAGGCAGACTGGACAGATGTGCGGAGGAGAGAAACACCAGCGGTTGTGATGGATTAGATGGGACAGACGAACACCGGGGAAGTGACCTGGGCTGCCAGGGTGGCCATGGATGAAAGAATGGATAAGGAATTGTGTCATATATTTATAAAACAATGGGATATTACTCAACCATAAAAAAAATGAAATCTTACCTTTTGCAACAACGTGGGTGGACCTTGAAGGCATTATGCTAAGTGAAATAGGTCAGACAAAGACAAATTACATACGACCTTTTATATGTGGAATATATATACATGTATATGTATGTGTATATATATGTGTGTGTGTACATATATGTGTATATATATATATGTTTATATATATATACATGAAAACCAAACTCATAGATACAGAGAACAGATGAACAAGTTGGTGGTTACCAGAAGCAGGGAGTAGGGGATGGGAAAATGGATAAGCTTTTGTTTTTTTTACTTTAAATAAATTGCATCTTAAAAGGGGGGAGGGGACGTTATCGACCACTTACTCTCATGGTTTTCACTGCAAATCTTGCAATTTGGGGTCCAGTTAGATAGATAGAGAGAGAGAGAGCTAGAGAGAGAGACATTAATGCACACACATATATATTTACCAGAGAGAGACAGAGAGATTGATTTATTATAAGGAACTGAGTCATGCGAGTAGGGGGGCTGAGAAGTCCCAGGCTCTGCCATCTGCAGGCTAGAGACCAGGAGAGCTGGTGGTGTGATTCAGTCCGAGCCCAAAGGCTTTAGAACCAGGGGATTTACCACACTCTGAATCCCAGTTTGAGGGCAGGAAAAAATGATGAGATGCCTTAGCTTGAGCAGTGAGGAGAAAAGGGGTGAATTCCTCCTTCCTCCACCTTTTGTTCCGTTCAGGCCCTCAACGGATTAGATGGTGCCCACTTGCACTGGGGAGGGCCATCTGCTTTACTGAGTCCACAGATTCAACTGCTCATCACATCCAGAAATACCCTCACAGACACACCCAGAAATAACGTTTGATCTGGGCACCCCATGGCCAGTCAAGTTGACACATGCAATTAGCTATTGCAGTATAAGTATATATGTATGTGTGTAAAAATATATATATACCTATCTCTACCTACATGTACACACACAATATGAATACATGTACTGGGTCTCAAAGTAAAACTTATTTCTTACTGTGGATCGAGTTAAAAAACAGGAAGCCGAGGAAATCCTGACATAGCCCCAGACAAGAGGGGCCAGGTTTTTCTGTAGCTCCCATGACACGAAGTCCACAGCCTGGACTAGGTAGCACCCTCTTGTGTCCCTTGGGGAGGGAATAAAGAAGAAAAGAAAGGTCACGGAAAGGGTTTACACTGGGTCAGTGGATGGTGGTAAGATACATTTCACATTTTAAAAGATCCCTTTGGTTGCTATGTAGAGAACAAATAGAAGGAAGGCAAAAATAGAAACAAATTATTCTTCAGTATTTATGCAACACCTGCCCTGTGCCAGGAGATGGAATAGAGAAGAAAAAGTTGCTGCCCCCCGTGAAGTTCCATTTTAAGAGGAGAGCCAGACAATGAGCAAAGCAATGTACACATCTATCAGAGAAGGTGTGTTAGGGAGCATTCTAAGACAGCCTTGTGACAACTCTCCCCTTCTGTTATAGGTCTTTTGAGAATGGACAGAATCTAGGACTTCCTTCTAACCAGTAGAATTTGGCACGGTAAGGGGCTGTCACTTCTGTGATTACATTCTATTATATAAGACTGTGTTTTTGCTGATTGGAGGGAGAGGCCCTCTTGCTGGACTTGAAGAAGCAAAGAGATGTGTTTCAAACCACCTGTGGAGTGAGCTGTGTGGCAGAGAACTGCAGGCAGCCTCTAGGAGCTGAGGACGGCCTCCACTTAAGAGCCAGAAGAAGGTCCCCTCCGCCTCAAATCATACAGGTCCAAGGAAATGAATTCTACCAACACCCCAAGTGAGTTTGGAAGAAGACTCTTCCCTAGTCGAGCCTTCAAATGAGAATGCAGTCTGGTCAACATCTCCATTTCTGCCTTGAGTGAGACCCTGAGCTGAGGACCCAGTTAAGTGTGCCCTGACTCCTGGCATACAGAAATTATGAGACGCTACACGTCTGCTGTTCAAAGCTACGAAGCTTGTAGTCATTTGTTATGAAGTAACTGTTAAAAACAGGACAGTAGGCCCCCAATGGAGTCGCTTATGCTAAGCCCCATGTCACCAAACCAAAACAACGGAATTACAACTTCTGCTCTCCCTGAAACGGAATCTTAAACCAGTCAGTCAGGAATCACGTGGTCAGCACTAGTGAGGTCATCTGTCCGATAGACCCCTCCCCTCCCCTAAAGGAAAGCCACCTTGCAATAACCGATCTCATTTTTACTTAGAATAACTTCCTTGTTCCTGCTCCCTTCTGCCTATAAAAGTCTTTTACTTTGTACAGCTCCTCGGAGCTCCTTTCTATCTGCCTGGTTGGATGCTGTCCGACTCGCAAATTGTTGAATAAAGCCAATAAGAGCTCTAAAACTTACTCCGTTGAATTTTGTTTTTTAACACCACAGAAAACTAAACCTGAAGGCCCTCATCCAGGGCACACCGATGCTTAGAGACCAGGAAGACCAACAAAGAAGACTGAAAGGGACAAAGTGGACACAAAGGGAGGGTCAGAAGCGCCAGGTGCACACAATATAATCACATATAGCAAGTTTAAATGAATGGACTGCCTGTCGTTTAGGACCGACAGGTGGAGTCATATGAGACCTGAGAATTAGATCCAGGACCACTGGATTTGGCCCTGTGGTGGTTATTAGTGACCTTGTGAAACACCTGTGTAAGCGTGGTAGCAGGGCCAGAGCCTGACGGCAGTATCTGAGTTTAAAAAATATTTGAACGGGAGCAGTGGCTATGAAGAGCAGTGGCAGAGTCTGAGTTCTGTTTTGGAGGCAAAATCAAGATAAGGGAAAGGGAGGAATCGTCCCGGGGGCTGGGGCTTTGGCCACTAAGCAGGTGGGGGTACCAGGGAGACTGGGAGAAGGCCAGGAGGAGGAGGAAGCAGGTTAGAAATTATGTTGAAGGTAAGATGGCTATTGTGTATTCACATGGAGCCGCGCTGTGGGCAGTGGGGCATACGGGTCTCAGCTCCAAGGAAAGGCTAGGGTTTGAAGTACTAACTTCAGTTTATAGAAAGTACTTCAATCAACGACACTGGGTGGAATCGTCTAGAGCTCAACGACACTGGAAGGAATCGTCTAGAGCAGTGGTTCTTAAACTGGGGGCTGAGGGTAGGGGGGTTGTTGCAGGGCACGTGCAGAGACACTTTGGGATGTCATAGCTGAGGGAAAAGGTGCTAGAGGCATCTGGTGGGTGGAGGCCAGGGACGTTGCTCAACACCCTACAGGGCACAGGATGGCCCCATAACAAAGAACAATCCAGTCCCAGGTGTCAACAGTGCCCAGGTTGTGCAACCCTGATCCAGAGAGAGCACGGCTACAGGAGAAGACCCAGGATCAAGCTCTAGGGTATTTAAGAGTGTAGAGGCCAGTTAGAGAAGAAGGGTGAGAATGAAGGTCCAGATGGTGGGAAGAGAAACCCAGGACAAGAGGGCACTAAGGAGAGAAGGGGACGTGAGTGCCTGGAGCCCCGAGTGCCTCCCTGTGCTTGCTAAGAGACTCTGTGCACCACTGCAAACAGTTCTAGGTTGACGCCTGAAATTTTTCATCACAAACTTTTCATCGTAAGTTTACATATTCTTATTGATTAGAGGTTGAAATATTAAACATTAAAAAATGAAATAGGAAAGGATTGACTTAATTGAAATAAAATTTTCCTGTTACAATTTGAGTTTTTAAAAATACCAACAACCTAGTTTTCTACTGTATCATGTACTAAGCCACACTGAATCTGAAAGAAATCAGTTGAAATGCTTGTTTGGGTTTTTTCCTATTGTATCTGGAAACATCTTAATCCCTCAAAACAATAGAGTTGAAAAGAATCAGTGTCACTGACCCAAACTGAGTCTGCTTTTCTGATTTCACAGCCTTTCAACATCGGCCCAAATGCCCTTTTTCTAATGCTAACTTTCAACCTTAACTAGAAGGAGAGGAAGCCCTAAGGGTGGGAGTCACCAAGATTAACCACTGAAGGAGGTTAGTTGAGATGAAACCAATATTTCAAATTTGGGGTCACCCCAAGGCACACGCTGTAATAAGATTTGGGAGGAAGGGGGTGTACTGCTCTCTTGTAAAGTGAGAGGAGAATTGTGATGGCTGACTTGGGCATATCAGGTTTACTAAAGAGCGTTAGAGGAGTAGAGGATCTGGAAATGGACTCCCTTAAAATGGTCTGTGCACAGGATTCTTTCTTTTTCAGTTGAAGTATAGTTGATTTACAATGTCATATAAGTTTCAGGTGTACAACAGTGATTCAGTTATACACACACGCACACACACATATATATTACATATACATTCTTTTTCAGATTCTTTTTCCTTATAGGTTATTAAAAATATTGAGTATAGTTCCCTGTGCTATACAGTAGGTCCTTGTTGGTTATCTATGTTATACATAGTAGTGGGTATGTGTTCATCCCAAACTCCTAATATATCCACCCCCCCTTTTCCCCTTTGTTAACCATAAGGTTTTTTTTTTCTATGTCTGTGGGTCTATTTCTGTTTTGTAAATAAGTTCATTTATCAGATGTCACATATAAGTGATATCATATCATATGATATTTGCGTTTCTCTGTCTGACTTCACTTAGTACGATAATCTCTAGGTCCATCCATGTTGCTGCAAATGGCATTATTTCTTTTTTATGGCTGAGTAGTATTTCATTGTATATATGTACCACATCTTTTTTTCTTTTTGTCTGCCCTGGGTCTTAGCTGCAGCACGTGGGATCTTTGTTGCCATGTACAGGATCTTCAGTTGCGGCATGTGGGATCTTTAGTTGTGGCATGCGAACTCTTAGTTGCAGCACATGGGATCTAGTTCCCTGACCAGGGATCGAACTCGGGCCCCCTGCATTGGGAGCACAGATAGCCACTGGACCACCAGGGAAGTCCCTGTACCACATCTTCTTTATGCATTCCTCTGGCGATGGGCACTTAGGTTACTTCCATGTCTTGGCTATTGTAAATAGTGCTGCTATGAACATTGGGGTGCAAGTATCTTTTTGAATTGTAGTTTTCTCTGAACATATGCCCAGGAGTGGGATTGCAGGATCATATGGTAGCTCTAATTTTAGTTTTTAAAAGAACATCCATACTGTTCTCCATAGTGGCTGTACATTCCCACCAACGGTGTAGGAGGGTTCCTTTTTCTCCACACCCTCTTCAGCATTTATTAATTGTAGGCTTTTTAATGATGGCCGTTCTGTCTGGAGTGAGGTGATACCTCTTGTAGCTCTGATTTGCATTTCTCTAATAGTTAGCAATGTTGAGCATTTTTTTCATGTGCCTGTTGGCCATCTGTATGTCTTTGGAGAAATGTCTATTTAGATCTTCTGCCCATTTTTATTAGGTTGTTTGTTTTTTTTGCTATTGAGACTGTATGAGCTTTTCCTATATTTTGGAAATTAATCCCTTGTCAGTTGCATAGTTTGCAAATATTTTTTCCCAGTCTGTAGGTTGTCTTTTTGTTTTGTTGATAGTTTCCTTTGCTGTGTTCACAGGATTCTTTAGAGAGTTTTCAAGTGCATGTTACCCTAGTTGGGCAACCACAGGTATAGGCAAACATTTTAGAAGTTATACTGTGAATGAGAAGATGTTGGGTCAAAGGAAGCTTTTTGTTTTTTTTTAAAGATGGAAGCTGGTTTGTATGCTGATGGGAATGCTCCCTTAGGAAGGAGATGTTGATGCTAACTCTGGGCGTGGAAGCCTTGAAAGGGTTGGAAGGAATGAATCCTAAACACAAGGAGGGCCCCCCCTGGTGACAGCTGGGAAACATGCTCCCCCATAATAGTCTATCATGGCTCTTCTCCATCAACCTGCTTTATCTTTAGCAAACACCCTCTTTTTCTTTGTTTATGGTACATTTCTCTGATTACAACGTAAACCCATGATGACAGGGACTTTTCCGTATTGTTCATCCCTGAATTACCAACACTCAGGGCAGTACCCAGCACACAGTGGGTGCTTAATAAATATTTCTTGAATAAATGTTAAAAAAACAGACTAAAATGGGTACAGATGCCGCTATAGATTTTATCTGATGGTGAGGATAAGGGAATTCCTGCCTAATTTGCTTTTATTTTCTCAAAGTTGACACTAGGCATGAGCTGAGAGTGAGGGGGTGTTGTTCAGAAGGGGCGGGGTTAGGTGTTGAGGCAAACCCCTAGGTGGGAAATGGTCATTTCCATTGGAAAGGAAGCAAACCACTGGAGAGACAGGGGAGTCTACAGTCAGGGCTGAGCATCCGTTTGAGGTCGTGGTACAGCAGGTTGGCTCAGTTGTGTGAATGATTCCTGGGTGTCTGGCCTATGCAGCTGGCATCTGGTGAAGCCATTTATCAAGAAACAAAATGAAGGAGGATAAGCAGGTCTTTCCGAAAAGATGATGAATCAAGGTTTGAACGTGCTGAGTTTGAGGCACCGGTGGGACATCACCGTGAAATAGCACAAGTAGGTGGTCCGTTACTTGGCCATGGTGGGGAAGAAAGAAATGGATAGTGGGGAGGCAATAGGAGAGGAGCTGCCTTGTGGGTGGGAGCTGAAACCAAAGGCATAGTTAAGATCACTACAGGAGAGGGTAGCACAGAAGAGGAAGGTTAACTGAGCCTGGAGGAACTCTGGTGGGAAAGTCACATCATTGGTCATGCACGACAATGACAAAGCAGGTCACAGCTTCCCAGGGCCAGATGCCAGGTCTGGAGCCTCATTCATTCCCCACCTCTGGCGCAGTGCTGGCCACACAGAAGTTAATTCTAAAATTCACCCTGATTTGATTTCTCCGCACTTTCATTTGCTAGAATCCTATCACAGCTTATTATTTGAAATGCTGCTAGGGGAAAATTTTTTTGAAGGTAAAATTATGACTTTCATACAAATATAAAATGAACACTTGTAAAGATATTATTTAATTCATTAATTAACAAGGAAGTCAGTAAGACATTACCACCACTCCAAGGGAGAATCCAAAGAGTAGACACATAAACAAACAGGAATGCTTAAAAGAATTTGCTTTTATAGATGCAAATAGATGCAAAACTGGATTCCTCCAAAGGAAAGAGGGGGTCAGTTGTACTTCCCATGGACAAAATTCATTTGTATAGCTGCAGATAAGAATAATTTGCATGATATCAATTATCTACCGTTTACAGGATTGTCCATAGCTCAAAGACAAGAAAGGCACACAACACTCCCACAGAATCGGCCCAGAAGGATGTGCTAGAAAACACCTATGTTTCCTTTGAAGACTCTATTTTCTTCCACGTTTATTTCAAAGTCTTTCATGTTTTTCCCTATAATGTTAAAAACAAAAAAAAGAGTTATCCTTACCACTTTTATTAGTTGGGTCTGTTATAAAATACACATGGAATAATACTCCAGTACTACCATACCCAAACATGGGTACTAATTGATTAGGGAGATGAGGCTAAATTTGGGATACCTTAGGATTAATCTGTCTCTTAGTTGGAATGGGAAATTCTAAGATTCAAACCAAACCACCTCAAATCTACTCTGGAACGTAGTGGGATATCAATCAAATACAGAAGATGTTGAAATGGTCCTGTGAGCTCACTGCGAGCTTGCCAAGTTGGTTGGAGGCCTGGAGCGTGATGCTGGTTCCACCCCCGCCCCTGCCCCAGCCCATGCCTGCCTTCCTCTTGGAATGAAAGAGTGTCAGACTATATACGTAGCCTTCAGTTCAAGCGTATGATCCATATAAAAATGGAAACCCTCCTCTCCTGCGGTAGCGAACAAGGATGACTCCGGTTGCTGTTGGAAGCTTTCGCTGCTCTAGCACAACAGTTCAGGAGGGATCAGAAAGAAAGCACGTTGATGATTACTGGAGAAAATGCTCATATGAATTCCCTGAGCACAGTATTTCTCTTTGCAAGTTTTAAGTGTTCCATGGCAAGTCTGCCAAAAGTGTGAGAAGTATAAATAGGGAAGAGTGGGAAGGAAAAATGGGGACCTGTCACGACGCCACTGAAAATAGGGAACTAAGAACTTTCCTGAGATCCAAAGTCAAAGGGGGCTAATATTTACTTAGAAATGGAGTAGCAGGCATGAGCTTTAGCATGAAATGAAAGGCAGAAGAGTGAAATTAGGGAATAGAAGAGAGAAACTTGAAGATAGAAAAATGTGTCAAATTGAAGTCCTGCTCTTACGAAAAGTACAGATCAAAGAATGAGGGAAAAGGGGACTTCCCTGGTGGCACAGTGGTTAAGACTCCATTCTCCCAAGGCAGGGGGCCCGGGTTTGATCTCTGGTCAGGGAACTAGATCCCACATGCATGCCGCAACTAAGAGTTCATGTGCCACAACTAAGGAGCCCTCGAGCCGCAACTAAAGAGCCTGCCTGCTGCAACTAAGACCCAGTGCAACCAAATAAATAAATAAATATTTTTAAATAAAGGAGAATGAGAGAAGAAAATTAGGATACGCTGACTGCTTATTATGTCTTGCACTGATTAGGAACTTTATATCTACTTTTAATTTAATCTTTCAGTTCCTATTTCCTATGAAATAGCTATCTCACTAAAGACGATATTCAAATGTTTAGCAGCACAGACAATGAACCAATCAGAAGCTGGCCAGAGGACCCCTGCTGAGCTAGACCTTAACCCTTCATCAATCGACTCCCCAGGCCACAGTAGGGATCTTGGGAAGGGCTCAAGGCAGCAAGGGGACAGGAAGCAGGCTCTAGACAGAGGCCACACACCCACATTTGCGTGAGTGAAATGATGTGTACCGACTGAACATCAGCTCTGAGTGACACCTGTCCTCTGGGCAGGTTCAGGCTTAATC
The DNA here is from genome assembly GCF_964374135.1 of Grampus griseus. Classification (NCBI taxonomy): domain Eukaryota; kingdom Metazoa; phylum Chordata; class Mammalia; order Artiodactyla; family Delphinidae; genus Grampus; species Grampus griseus. The sequence goes on from NC_139010.1 coordinate 4,686,773, forward strand.
TCCGTCTTCACTTTGTCCTTTCCATGATGCTCCACTAGCATCAGGGGTCTTCCCTGCTGCTCCTGCAGAGGCCGGAGAAAGATGGGCTCCAGACTAGTCATTTACAACCGGCCTCCAGGTCACACCTCCTGGGGTGAGAAGAAGATGGGCCGCAGGCCTACTGTTCACTACCAGCCTCTTAGTTACATTTCCTGAGACAAGAGACAAATGGGCTCCTGGCTACGTATTTATGACCAGGCTCCTGTCTGCATTTAAAGATCTGCACGTTGATATAAGAAACAACAACAGGAATAGGGTAGGTAACTGGACATTGGACACTTTTATGGCAGGAGGAGAGAGGGGCTAAAGCCTGTTAAGAGATCAAGAGATCACACATTTCCCGTCCTTGAGGCAAGGGAGACACTACTCATGCCCTAACGGCCTCATGGGGTCAAAAAGGCAGGGGTGCCAGCCCATAATAAGTGTTGCCTTTGCCCATGCCAGACGCCTGTGCGAGGAAATCCTCTTGACTGAGGGGTGCATGCTCACCTAGGGGAGGGTCCCAGGACAAAGTAGCCATGGGGTCAAAGCAAGATGATTAGCCAAGAAGGCAAAGACCCAGAAGACTGACCCCTTAGAAAGGATTTAAACTTCCCAAAGGCATGACTCTCCTGACTCTCTCGCTGAGTTCGCCCGTGCGTCTTTCCGCATGTACTCTGCTTTTCTAATAAACGCTTTACTTTCCTCTATACCTTCCGTCTCCTTGTCAGATTCTTCCTTTCAAGGTAGACAAGGACTGGGGGTTTAAATTCTAGCCGCTGGCCCCTGTGGTCTAGCGCTTAGGATTCCTGGTTTCCACCCAGGCGACCAGGGTTCAATCCCCTGGTCAGGGAACTAAGGTCTCGCTTCAAGCCGCTGCTCGCTCACTGCTGCATGCGTCCAGAATCACGGCGGGCAGCAGCAGGGACCCTTGTTCTCCTTTACCCCCTAATCCCTTCAGCATCTCCATGATTAGCATGCCAGCCTGTATAAATTTAGGTACATTTCTTTACTAAAGGCCTGGGAACAATTGCAGAAGGCAATTATAATGAAGGAAGGAAAGAGTTCAAGTTCTAGTTCATTTAGACTTCTAGAAAAGGCAGGGTTTCTCAGACATTTTTACTTGGTCTACCCAGCACCTTCCCCACAACCCCCCATCTTGGCGCCTTGGTTAAGGGTGGGCTTTGCAGTCTGTGCTTTCTGGGTTTGCAACTGTCACTCAGTAACCTCGTGGCATTGGGCTAAAAGTCACACCTCTCAGAGCCAGTATTAGAACTGGTGATTTTTATTAGGTGTGATGATGGCATTGGGGGCTTGTAAGGAAGTATCTTTTTTCTTCTTTTTCTTTGATGTGTAAACAGAGGTATTTGGGGAGCAGGAAATGATGTGGTGTTTGCAATTTGTCTCAAAATACATTCCAGATGAAAAAACGGGAGTGGTAGTGCCGTGGTAGGAGAAGACAGATGATTGTTGAAGCAAGGTGATGAATACGTGGAAGGGGGTGAGGTATCCTGTGCTCTCCAGACTTTTGTGTGCGCTTGAAAATTTTCATAATAAGAGTAAACAAACCAAAACAAATAATGAGCCTTTCTGGCTCCACATTTTAAAAAGAATAGCAGGATGTACTTTTCATGATTGTAATTTATTTTGATTTTCCAGATAGATCCCACCTCTCATCCTATCCATCAGCTTCTCTAGACATTAGCAGGGAACATTCCCTTTGACAAGACTTGCCAGTCCCAGTGGTAGGGAGTATATTGTTTTGGATTCTATACCTACATTTTAAAAATGTCACCAGTTTCCTATTTGGAGTAACTTGAATGCAAGTGTCTTATCTTAAGGTGTTGCTTTCCTCTGTCCCACTCCTTTTTTTTTTTTTTTTTTTTTTCCCGGTAGGCTTGCCATTTCTTTTTTTTTTTCATTTTCATACACCTTTATTGGAGTATAATTGCTTTACAATGTTGTGTTAGTTTCTGCTGTATAACGAAGCGAATCAGCTATATGTATACACACATCCCCATATCCCCTCCCTCTGGAGCCTCCCTCCCACCCTCCCTATCCCATCCCTCTAGGTGGTCACGAAGCACTGAGCTGATCTCCTTTTTAAGGACTCTTAGGGGTTAGCATTATCTCCGAGGAGAAAATAGCCTTGGGAGGAACAGCCTACACCCTGGTGTATAAAGGCAACGGACTGCAGGAAGGAAAGACGTGGCAGGGTGAAGAGTGTTTACTGAGGTTCGTGGTTAGGGTTATCAGGGTCTTAAGGAGAAAAAAAGAGAAATGAATCATCATCATTTGATCATGGTATTCACAGCCAGAGGGAGGGACAATGGGAAAAAGAGAAACACAAAGAAACCGTCAAAATAAAAGTGGGATGTGCAGGAGGAGGGAGAAAGTCTGAGAAATGGGGGAGGGGGATGTAATCGCACCGATACTGGCCACAAACACAAAAATTTGCCCATTCCTGGTTTACATTAAAAATGAATATGTATGCACATGTATTTGTCGGCTGTGTCCCGACTAGGCAGGTGATGAGGCGCTCCTTTAAGAACCTTGAAGACCCAAAGTTGCACTCAGACCGCCCACCTGGATCTGAGCCCAACCCTGGACCTGAGAACCGAATGGCCGACTGCGGCCGTGGCTGTTCCCTCCGCCCTGGAAGAGCTTGCAGGTCGATTTTTGCCAGCGGGTCGAGAGGGAGCCCCGGAGTCCTCCAGCCCGTGCTCTTAGCGCTCAGCCCCCGCCTGGACCGCCCGGTCGGAGCCGGCCCGAGCTGCAGGGCCGCCCTCCGCCGCACGGGGGCAACAGCACCTGCAGCGCGGCGGCGGCGGCGGCGGCCGTCCCGGCGCCCCTCTTGGCGGCGGCGGGCGGAGGCCGGCCCGCGGCGCGCTCGCTGATTGGCCGCGGCGCGGACGCTGCCATGTTGGCGGAAGCGGCGCCTTCTGTACCTTGGCTGCGGCCGCCGAGTCCGTGCGCGCGGCGTCCTGCTTCCTCGCCTCGTCCGGGTCTCGGCGCTGAGAGGCGGCGGCGGCCGGCGGGATGGAGAAAAGTAGGATGAACCTACCTAAGGGGCCGGACACGCTCTGCTTCGACAAGGACGAGTTCATGAAGGTGCGCGCTGGGGCTCCGCTTCCCGAGCCGGCGGCGGGGGGTCTGCCCTCCTTTCGCTCCGGGGCCTCCTCGGGCCGCGCCCGCTCCGGGCCGGCCCCCGGCGGGACCTCGCTGTTCCTCGCAGTGGGTCTCTTGGCCTCAGGTGTGGCCGGGGCAGCCTGGAGAAAGCACCACTGTGAAATCGTGCGTAGTGAGCGAAAAGGCCTTGAAGTTGTGTGCAAGTGGTTTTGAGCTAAGTATAAAAAGCCCCTATTATTACCCGACCCCGTTAGCATGCAGTGCAGTAGGATTGCCAGTCCCCTGGCCAGACAGAAGCTTGTTGACCAGCGCCTTGCACCTAAAAGCTCAGTACTAATGCATTGACCAGATCTCTGAACCCACGCCCATACCGAGGGATCAGGTGGGGGGAAAAGGCACTAAATCGAAAGTTTTTCCTTAACGTTCATCTAAAGCTTCTGAATGAGATATTTAAAAGATGAGAATCTTCTCATTTTGTTGGCGATACAACAAAGCAAGCTATTCTCCTTTTCTAAAGTTGCTCTACTGCTCTTTATAAGGTGACCTCGAAGTTGGTCTGCAGGTCATTGTAGGACATAAACTTACATAAGCAGAATAGCAATATAAACCGAAAACATTTTATGGATAATAAAGGTTCATCAGGCACAGCCTTGAAAATATCCAAGATTTGAATCAGAGCTAGGAGGAACTTTGCATACCTATTTGGTGTAACCCTCTCGGTCTGTACTTAAACTACCAAGAAACATATTTATGTTTTATATCTAAGGATTGGGGGGTTTGATACCACTAAGTGGCTGTTTTCAGTGTTAAAAAGGTAAACGTTTTGGCTCAGTAGACGCTAAACTTTTAAGGAAGTGAGTGTAAGTCCCTTACTGTTCTTTTTTGATGACTTTAAGTCATACTATGCTTTTTCTTATTTTAGGTTCATCAGTCTCTCTCTCTTTTTGTTATTTGCATTCAGATCACATCTCTGGTTTTTAAAAGTATTTATATCTCATTTCTTTATGGCTGAATAATATTCCATTGTATATATGTACCACACCTTCTTTATCCAGTCCTGTGTTGATGGACATTTAGGTTGCTTCCATGTCCTGGCTATTGTAAATAGTGCTGCAGTGAACATTGGGGTGCACATAACTTTTCAAATTATGGTTTTCTTCAGATACATGCCCAGGAGTGGGATTGCTGGATCATATAGTAGTTCTATATTCAGCTTTTTAAGGCGCCTCTATACTGTTCCTAAAAAAGAACGAAATAATGCCATTTGTAGCAACATGGATGGACCTAGAGATTATCATGCTAAGTGAAGTAAGTCAGACAGAGAAACACAAATATCATATGATATCACTTATATGTGGAATCTAATTTTAAAAAATGATACAAATGAACTTATTTACAAAACAGAAACACACTCACAGATCTTAAAAGCATACTTATGGTTACCAAAGGGGAAACGTGCCGGGGAAGTGATAAGATGGGAGATTGGGATTGACATATACTTACTACTGTGTATAAAATAGGTAACTAATAAGGACCTACTGTATAGCACAGGGAACTCTACTCAATATTCTGTAATGGCCTATATGGGAAAAGAATCCAAAAGAGTGGATATAAGTATAACTGATTCACTTTGCTGTACACCTGAAACTAACACAACATTGTAAGTCAACTATACTCCAATAAAAAATTTTTTTTAATGTGGTAAAAAACAGTATTTCCATCTGGATTCTCTCCAGTGTGGCCATATCATTTTTAGTATGCGGGGCTGTCTAGACCCAGGAATAACTTACTCTTGTTCTCGTACAGTGGTGTTTCTGCTAAACCACGGCAAGGAAGAGCATAACTTGTCAGGGATGTGTGAAAGGGACCGCGGAGTGAACTTGCTGATCCAGGAACGCTTTGTTCCACCCCCTGGCTGAGAGCTGCCCTGGAGCGAGGGTAGAAAGAAAGACCATGATGAGAAGAGGCGCACTGGAAGAAGAAAAGGCACAAGCAGAGATCAGGGGCTTTGTTCTGACTTCTGATTTCAGGAGTCTCAATACAGAAAACTTAACTTGTCCAACTTTTGCCTTCTTCAAGGCTTCCTTCAGGCTCAGTACCAGCATTCTTTCGGACTTGCTAGCCCCACCATGTTTCTTGCTCTGAGATGGCAGAATGCCTTTGGCAAGAGCAGCTGCAGAAAGCAGAAACCTCAGAATGCAAGTTCTAAAGTAGAGCCTGCAGTAAGGAGAGGGCAAACTGAGAAGGTGGCTGGAATGGCCCTCTTCTGTCACGGCTCCTAAGCCTCTGAACGTGCCCTACAGTTTGTAGTGCTAATAAATGTGACCACTTCACACGTAGAAGAAAGATACCTAGGACAGCTATCCTGTGTTAAACGTTGATTTTCTAGGTGAGACCTGGAGGTAAAGGTTATTTGCAATTTGTGTTTCCTTCAAAGAGACATTTTATAAGTTTTAGTTCCATGGCAGAAATGGTGGGTGGAGAGCTTGCTGTCGGGGTTATATTTCTACCTCTGTGTCTCATTCAGCACATTTTGTAATTTGTTCCTGTGGGAAAGTTAGGGAATGTCCTATTTGCATTAGGAGAGTTGAGATTCCTTGAAATCCAGTCGTTGGGTTGGAAACTGTGTCATTAGTCTGCCAGACATGACGAGGGCCTGTTAGGACAGTGGTAGCAGTTGCTCACTTAATAAACAGTCATTCATTGATCACCTGCTTTGTGTCAACCAGCAATCTAGACGGGATAGTACAAGGGTACATAAGATATGGTTTGGGCTGTTGAGTATGGTCACAGGAAGACCACCGTGTGTGCTGAGAAACTGGACCTAGTCCAAAGAGGCTGGAAGGCTGGCCAGGAGTGAGACCGCAAAGGTAGGAGGGCAGCTGGGAGGGTTGCAAGTTGGACGGGGCCCTGTGTGCTACACCGAGGGCCTTGTGCTCGATGAGCTGCCTTCACGGTTAAAGCAGATGACATGGGCATGTCTGTTGCATTGGAGCAGCGTTAGAGGGCGCTGTGCCACTGGTTCCTTCAGGTTGATATCGGGTTCCAGCTCAAGGGAAAATTGTGTTGGATTTGAACTGATGAGCTAATATTTTGATATGGACCGTTCTTGCACATGTGTTTCAGTCCTAACTCAGTGTCTTAGTGGTACCTCAGACCTTTAGGAAAGTATTTAATAAATTCTTAATAAATAGCAAACTACCTTTCTGAACACAGAAAAAAAAGAGACTACTAAAAAGTTATTTCAGTGGTCCTTGTGAGATCTAATGAGAAAGAGGAGGGGACAGATTTGTGGAAGATGGAGGTGATCAAAAGACAGGAGTGGCAGATGGAAGAATCACTTGGGGCAGAGGTGGTGGTGACATCATACCGTTAGCTTCGTCACCTTGCAGAAATCTTTAGCGTGCGTTGATAGCCAGCTATCAGATGAAATAGGACCTAAGATCTTGGTATCAGGGAGAGAAAGCGGCCTGCTAACAGAGATAAATTAGATCCCTTTACCTAGGAGTGCTATTGGAATCGTAGCTTTCCCCTTCTAGCCCAGCGTACGACTTCGCTTCCTGTTTTACAGCAAAAATAGTGCCATCGAATGGGAACTCCTTCATCTTGCTGACGATGACGGCTCATTCTTGTATTTGTGCCCGTTCTCTTTCTCCTCCTCGCCTGTTACGTAGAGGGGTTTTCCTTCCTTCCTTCCTTCCGCCCGTGCTTGGAGCCCAGGCCCTCCTGCACTCTCCCCACTGGCTTTCAAACACGCTTTGGTCTCTTCCCCTTGACCCTGCTGCCTCTAGTCTGTCCTGTCACACTCTTCCACATTACAGCCAAATGGTCCAGTTGTTGTTACTTCCTTCTGCGCTTTTTGGCCATTTGTGTGTCTTCTTTGGAGAAGTGTCTGTTCAGATCCTTCGCTCATTTTTTAATTGGGTTGTTTGTCTTTTTATTGTTGAGTTGTAAGAGTTTTTGTATATTCTGGATATTAGATCCTCATCACATATATGACTTGCAGATATATTCTCCAATTCAGTGGGTTGTCTTTTCACTTTTTTAATAGTGTCTTTTGACACATAAAAGTTCTTATTTTGATCGCGTTCAATTTTTCTATTATCTTGATGCTTTTTGTGTCATATCTAAGAAATGACTGTCTAATTCAAGGTCACACGGACTTTCACCTGTTTTTTTCTAAGAGTTTTATAGTTTTAGCTCTTCTGTTGAAGTCTTTTGATCTATCTTGACTTAAATTTTCGTTTATGGTGTGAGGTTGGTGTCCAAATTCATTCTCTTCCGTGTAGATATTCTCTTGTCTTAACGTCAGTTGTTGAAGAGACTCTTCTTTCCCCATTGAATGGTCTTGGCGCCCTTGTAAGAAATCAGTTGACTATAAATGTATGGGTTTTAAGTTCTTTCTTTTTAAATGTTTAGGAAATCTACAGTGTAAAGTAAAACTATTTCTGAGAAATGAAATGTGGCAGTTGTTACATACCACTGAGTTTGGGGTTGTTTGCTGTCATAGCAAAAGCTTCCTAATCCAGTATTCACAGATGTTCTAAGTAATTTAGTCTTGTGCAATGCAACGCTTGTTTAAGAACAAATATATAAATGGCAAGTTGAGCGCTAATGTTACCTAATAGCATTTGTTTGTGAGAGTTGAGTTATATGATTTAGAATGTCACCATGAAGTTCATACCTGAACTTCATCCATCTGAATTTCATACCTTCAAAGATTATGTACCTGAGGCAAGCAGAGTGCTCTGCACAGTCATACAGCTGGTTAATAGCAAGGCCAGGATGTCAGGCTGAGGCCTGCCCACACGTTCTTGCTGCGATTGCTGTGTAACTATGAATATAAGGTGTTACCTGGGGTCCTCTCAAGCAGCAAGATGTCTGGGCTAATTCTGGCTCTAGGTAAAGAAGCAGATGGTTTTCACTCAGTGGCTGTGACATTACAGTTTGGTAAGAAATCCTCTTATCTGACACTATCAGAGCAGGTGTCTGGGTGATTAATTAAGAAAGTCAGTTTTTACAAGTACTCGAGGGATGGTGCTCGAGTCCTTAACGTTCTATTTTCACTCATACATGTGTACATTTATTCTCCACTGATGTGGCGCCAAGCTCTTCTCTCTGAAAATTCGTCTGCTGATTCGATTTCTAGATTGTCCTTTAAGTCGGTGAGAACCCTAAGGCATCTGCAAAGAATCTGGTATAGAATCCTTCAGGATTTGTATGACCCTCCTTCCAGCTGCCCTACCTGGTTCATGGTCATGTGATACATAATTGAGGAAAAATTGTCTTATCAATTTCTCAGCATCGGGTCTTCACAGAGCATCATAGTTTTCATGAGAACAGTTATCTTCTTGCACTTATATTTTGTTGGTTTATATAATGTTTAATAAAATTCTGTAATTTTGATGATAAGTACAAGTGACCTTAACAAGTTCGGGAATCATCACATCTGATTCTTGATGACTAAACAGCTCAGCTAGTAGCAGAGTCATAGGTGCAATAGACAGTAACCTGCTGGCTGTATGCATGTCTGCCTACCAGGGGCATCAGAATGTTATAAAGGGAGATGGCATAGCGAACCTGTGAGACCAGTACTTGGAAGTTGGTTTTGAAAGATTCTGAACATCTATTCAGTGGAATACTCACATCCATATAAAATGTCAGTACAAATTTATATGTATTATGAAAAGACATTGAAGTTATATTTCTATATGGGGAAAAGTAGCTTAGAAAAGGCTTATTAAGATTGTGTGTGTGTGTGTGTGTGTGTGTGTGTGTGTGAACACAGGAAGAGGTCTGGGGTTTCGCTGAAAATGGTGACGAAGGAGGATCCTGAACTCACCTCCTCGCATGGACACACGAAATCGACAGCTACTTAATGGAACAACCTCCTCTGAGAAAACCCCCCAAAACTAGCTGAGCAACTCCTGCACATCTGGCAAACAAGAAAAAACCCACATCAGAGTGGGTAGGAGAGGCTGAGACACAGTCTCACCATACACCCCTCCGCCAGTGTGGTGACCCACAATCGGGGAACTCCCATCCCAGGCTGCTCCCCGAGGAGCGAAGGGTGTGAACCCCACCCCTGGCACCCCTACTTTCAAGACTTGCACCTGGGAGATGAGCCCCCAAAACATCTAGCTTTGAAAGTCGATGGAGCTGGCATCTGGAAGACCCATGAGGCTACAGTGACCTGAGAAACAGTTCTTGAAGGGGCAGCATGAACTTACCCTCCCCAGGGCCTGACACAGACACAGCAACTGAAAAGGGCCCAGACTTGCTGTGAAAGAGGCTTGTTTATCTTAAAGCATCGGCCTGAGGGGCAGGCTTCTAACTTCGCCCACGTCTGGGGGCTTGGAGGCCGGCGGGGCCATCTGTGCTCTCTCTCTCCTTGCTCCGCTCAACAGTATCTCCTGGAAAGGAACGTGTGTACTTGGTCTGGCGCCCTGATTTTTGCAGCTGCTGCCTGGGGACACCTCTTAGGTCACCTGGCTCTGGTGGCCAGTGAGGTTTACGCTTGTAGGTCCCCAGTGTTCATTGCAGTATTATCTGCAATAGTCAAGACGTGGAAGCAGCCTAAGTGTCCATGGATGGATGAATGGATAAAGAAACTGATACACACACTGGGATGTTATTCAGCCACGAAAAAGAAAGAACTCTTGCCCTCTGTGGTGGCAACGTGGATGGACCTTGAGGGCATTAGTGCTCAGTGACATAAGTTAGAGAAAAGATGATCATGGTCTCACTTGCGTGTGGGATCTAAAAAGCAAAGCAAGAAAAAATGGACCCACAGGTACTGTTCACATGGGTGGTTACCAGAGGCAGCCGGTGGGGAGTGGGCAAAATGGGCGAAGGGGGGCAGATGGTACAGACTTGCAGTTAATTAGGTAAGTAAGCCTGGGCAGGTGGTGTACAGTATGGTGACTGTAGTTAATACCGTGTTGTGTATTTGAAAGTTGAAGGGAGTGAACCTTTTTTTTTTTCAGTCTGTTTAGAAAAGCCATTAAACAATAACAACTACGATAAGCAGCAACAGCAACAAATCCTAGGCAGTGGAGAGTTGGTACAATTATTATCACCCAAAGTGCATAATTTACATTAAGATTCATTCCTGGTGTTGTACATTCTATGAGTTTTGACAATGGATAGTGACCTGTATGTACAGTCACAGTGTTGTGTGTAATAGCCCTAAAGCCCCTCTGTGCTCTGCCTGTCCATCCTTTTCTCCCTCCGACCCCAGGCAGCCGCTCATCTTTTTACTGCGTCCATAGTCTTGCCTTTTCCAGAATGCCATATAGTTGGAATCCTATAGGATATACCCTTTCCAGATTAGCTTTTTTCACTTTGTAATCTTAAAAGTTCTCATAGCGAGAAAAGGAAATGTGTAATGGTGTGTGATGGATTTTAACTAGACGTACTGTGGTGATCATTTTATAATAGATACAAATGTGGAATCATTATGTTGTGCACCTAAAAGCCATATAATGTTATATGTCAACTGTATCTCAATTTAAAATATAATTTATATTTTAAAGAGAAAGTCAAAAAAATTCTGGAAGGATGTGAATCATGATGTTAAATAGTGAGAAAAACATTAATAGTGCCTATCTGTAGAGCATCAGGACTGAGTGATTTTTTTTTTTTTTTTACTGTCTGTCTTTTGTGTCATTATAGCCCACCCTCCTTCTCCTCGGGTTCCACATCTGTGGATTCGACCAACCATGCATCAGAAATATTTGGGAAAAAAAAATTCCAGAAAGTTTCAAAATGCAAAACTTGAATTTGCTGAATTAGCAACTATTTACATAGTATTAACATTGTATTTACAATTATCTGCATAACATTTACATCTTATTAGGTATTATGTAATCTAGAGATGATTTAAAGTATACGCAAATACTGCGCCATTTTATGTTAGGGACTTGGGCATCCCCGGATTTTGGTGTCCTAGGGGGTCCTGGAACCAGGCCCCCGTGGATGCTGCGGGATGGCTGTATTTCTTTGTTGGTTGAAAGTTTCACAGTGAACATTTGTTACTTTTAAAACTAAGGGAAAAGGAGCAATTTCTGTTTTGTGAGGAGCCTATTTAACGTGTGTAGTTAAAAAAAATTAAATCCCTTGTAGAATGTAGGCGACAGGAGAGAATGCTCTTGGTCAGGGGCCACCCTCTTGGCGCCTTGATAGTGCACAAGCACCTTTATGTCACGTGTACTGAAAAGGACTTTCTCCCAACGGCAGTAGCCTTTCAAATGAGTAGAATGGCGTTTATCTCTTATTCTTTCTCTCCTTCTATTTCTGTGTGTAAAATGTGATATCGTTGCAGTAATTCTTTTTTCTGGTTTTATTTTCAGGAAGACTTCGATGTCGATCACTTTGTGTCCGACTGTCGGAAGCGGGTCCAGCTGGAAGCACTGAGAGATGACCTGGAGCTCTACTACAAGCTGCTTAAAACGGCCATGGTCGAGCTCATCAACAAGGACTACGCAGACTTCGTCAACCTGTCAACGAACCTGGTAAACTTTAATCCAGAGTTCCTACCAGTCAGTGTGTTTACATACGTACTACACACTCTCTTTCTCACTCATGTTTATTCTTAAAAGTGCTGAGTGTTTTTAGAAACCTTTTAGTTGATTTTTCCCCCAGAAACTTGGAGAGATTACTAATCTTACTAATAAAAGAACTAAACTTTCTTGATACACATTTTTTGTTTTGAGTTTAGTTTGATTATATTTTGAATGACTTATTAAGAAGTAGTGAAAAGTAAAGGATAACCATCTCAAGAGTGGTTGTTTTTGTTAGTTGCTAAGTGATTACCGTGAAATCTCACTGGTTTAGACTAATTTGCTAGAGCAGATACCAACGATTCTTAAGGAAGTGCTTAATTTACTTTCAGGTACTGTGCTAGCCAGACATAGGTTGAGGAAACGTTGGCCAATATTGACCTTTGGGTGGCCTGGTTTTATAAAAACATAGGAATGGTTTGTGAGAAGCGCATCAGTTACTTGGAAAAGTTGTTTAGAAATGCTTGAGTTTTAATACTTGGAAAAGTCTTCTTGTTCATACTTTATTTTTTGTTAAATCTGTTTATCCAAAGAAGTATAGAAAGTCGCCATCTCCATGGGAATTTCAGGAAGCACTAAGAATAACGAGCTGTGTTTGCTTTTGGGAAGTACACCAGTAAGATAAATGTTCCAGTAGGATTAGAAACCCTGAAAATTTTATTTCCATTCTATTTAATTTGTATTTTTCTCAAAGGCTCTAATAATACTTAGGAGAGATATAGCTCATCAGACTTTCACATCAGCTGGCTGAACATCATAAGTACAGAGATAGCTATTTTTCCTGTTAAAGTTTTTTTAGTTCATTTAAAATTTCATCCAGAGGCAAACTGTACACGAGGAATCTTTGGTTTATTACGACTTTCCCTATTTGCATAGTTTCATGTATATCAACAGATTTTTTCACTTTCTGTGAGCAATATTTGTGGTAAGATAGCATTTCTGTTATTTATCTAGTTATTAGCAATATGTGATTGTACGGAAAGAATAACCTAAGTCTAGTACTGCTTTGCTCGTTAAACAGAAGCTTCAGTGTCACTCCTGACTGACATGCTTGTGCCAACATGATTTTGCCTTTAGGTTGGCATGGACAGAGCCCTCAGCCAGCTTTCTGTGCCTTTGGGACAGTTACGAGAAGAGGTTCTGGTAAGTCCCCAGGTGCCAGTAAACAGTCTATATGTATAAAGCACGTTACGCTCGTTTGCCTTCTCCAAGAAGAACTCCTTTAATGTGTTAGGTTGTTGTGGTGGTGGTTTAATGGTCCATGATTATAGTACTCACCTTCAAAACTGGTGAAAATGATTCTCTACTTTTTGCATGTGATATTACAGACTAAAAACGTGTTTGGTTTGAAGACGACAGATCGTCAAAGAGTAGACACTTTTAAATGTCAGGGCGGAAAAGAAGGGTATTTCAAAATTTAACTTGTTAATACCACCTCCCCCATCTGTAAGTGGTCTCCAACTTAGAACTGGCTGACGTATAGTTTAAAATTTGTAATTTTACAAGTGTTTTCCCAGACAGTGTTTTACATGTGGTTAGGTTCCTGGACCAGTCTACAAAAGCTGTTCAACCCCTGTATGTAACTGAAGGATAATATAAATATCATGTAACGCCTAGTTTCTGGGAGAAACTCTCTCCCGTGGGAATGGGAGTGTCTGCCTGTAAGCCTTGAGGACAGGGACCCCATCTGGATGAACAGTGGAGCGGGAGTTTCGGCATCACCTCTGACAGGAGACCGTGTGGCCTGCCCTCCCCTCACCCACTCGTCTGTGCTAGGCACCCCGGCCTCCATTGTCCCTTAGTTGTGATGCACTGCACCATCGCTTCCTGTGTGTGTCACCACTGGACCACGCCAGACCAAGTGGCCTCATGCACCTTGCCCCCGAGACCGCGCCTGGCACGTGCGAGGCTCTCAGTAGGTAACGTAGGTAAAGAGGCCTTGCCTGCAGAGAACTGAAGGAAATGCAGGGTAATGGGAGTGTCAGAGCTGAGAAGTCCCGAGGAGGGGAGGGGTAGGCGGGAAAGACTTCATGAGAGAGATAAGTGTTGAGCTGTGCCTTGAACTAGCAGATGTGTTTGAAAGTGTATGTTTTTGAATTTTACAAAAGCTCATTACAGTGCTTTTCCTTGGAGTGGAAGGAAAGGGGTTTGTGGCCTGCTGCTGGGCTGTGCGGCAGCTTCTGCGTGGCTCTCCTGCCTCCTCCTCGGTGCTCCCTCACCTCCCAGCCTCGTGGCTGGCGTCTCCTGGGCCTCAGCCTGTGGTAACCTCCCACTCTTCTCTGTGCGCTCTCTCCGCTCTGCTGACCTGTGCTTTGAACTTCCTGGGCTGCTCTCGCACCTCCGGGCTCTAGTCCTGCCCTGCCACCTGCCAGTACCACGTCACCTCCCTTATTCTGCAGCTGTCTTTATAGCCACGTTTCTCCTCACCAGCCACAGACCTCACCTGCCTTTTTGACCTCAACTCACGACGCTGCTCTGAGATTCTACGATCATTGAGGGATAAGACTGTTTCTGTCTAATTCATCATTGTAGCCTCACTGGCTACCACGGTAGCTGACATTTAATAGACATTTCATAATGTTTATTGAATGAATGAATTCACCTCTCTATAAAGCTTTTGTGATTTATCTAGTTTATTCTGATCGTTTCCATTACCTTCATTTTGGCCTCAATTCTTCATACTTGGCTTAATTTATTAGCTTCTGGACATGTTTCTCCACCTATGACCTCTGGCTTTTCCTGGCCATTCTGTTCCTTACTTCTTGATTCCTGCCATCCCCCAAACAGCAGTTCATCGGGAAATATCAGTGCTTCGGGATTCTCTAGTTCCCTAAGATGTGTAGAATCTAACGTCCTCCCAAATCAGCCCCTCCCTGTTTGTTTCCTCTGCAAAATGAAGCCTGCAGTGCACCGGGTGCACGCCTCACCCACCCTGAGTGAGCGCCGTCAGTCGTGTCTTCCCACCTTTGGCTTCTGATAACCTCCTCTCCACCATCGTCAGCTTCCACAGGTTCTCAGGGTCAGACTCAAGTCCCATCCCCTGTGCCAGACTCTCCTATCCTTTGATTCAGATGATTTCTTGAACGACATTGACGGTACATGTATTATTATTCCTTCGGCCGTTAATCCTCCATAACCTTGGCTTTATATGTCATTTTGCCCCCAAACCATGAGTGCCCTCGACAGCAGTTGTATCTGATATTATGTATTTTTGTCACTATCTGCATAATACTGGCCCGAACATAAAATTAAGTTCTGTGGAATTTAATTAAATGTGTAAGTTTTGTAATGTCACAAAACAGTTTCTGCTGTATGTTTTCTTTATTCTTTTAAAGAGTCTTAGATCATCTGTCAGTGAAGGAATTCGGGCAGTAGATGAACGAATGTCTAAGCAAGAGGACATTAGGAGAAAAAAGGTAGGTTGCACGTGGCTTCATGGTAGCACCTTGGAGTTAACGGCACTTCCGCGCATGTGGTCTGATTTATTTCTCTTGGTACCTTGGCAGAGAGGAAGTGTGGGGTCTCTCCTTATTTTTAGGCATCAGTGTTCAGCAAAGTTCGCGAGGGGTCGAGCCAGAGCTGGAGCCCAGGTCTTCTCACTCCTGGGCTGATTAAGGTCCTGTTAATAAGAGAGGTGTGCTAAAGTAACTAATAGGAGAAAACGAGAAAATCGCGTGTTCTTCTCGTGCGTTAATTATCCGTGGCGGCATTAAAACTTTGAAAGAGAACTGTAGATTTCTTGCGCTGCATGCCAGCTAAAGCCCTGCCCTCATGTCTTCTCACACTTCTCAGTACCATGAAAGTGGTTTTTCTCAAAGCCTTTTTCTATGTATCTATATATACTTACACTTATAATGTCACGTCAACTGTTTGAAATAGTAAGACAGAATTTTAGATGTACCCAAGTGGTCACAAAATTAACATTCCTCAATTTTTCCAAAAGAAGAAACAGTAATAACTGGTATCCGTGAAACACTTTACAGTTTAACAGGCATATAACTAATTTCTCAGCACCCCTATAAAGAAAATATTAAAATTTTAGACATTAGGGAGTAAGTGGGCTTTCTAAGACCAACTCTTCCAGTGTTCTACTGCAGGTTGAAAAACTAGTGTGTTGCTCCCATTCTGCCGCGTTTATTTCTTCTTTTGTTTCCACTTGTTAACTGTACCTCTGCATGCACTGCTTTTACATTTTACTGGTCCTGTGTTTTAATTTTATTATCTGACTTTAAGGATGTAATGGCAGAGTTAGGATTAGAATTTGAGACTTCTGATTCTAGCCTGGTGCTCGGTCAGTGTTTTCTAAATTTATTAGCATATTTTCAAAATCTCAAGGGAAAGAAGCCTATTTTGAAACCTTCTGTTTAATTCTCCTTTAAATATCAGCTTTCGTCCAAAGATTTCAAGAATGCAGTGCCTTTCTAGAAAAGATTGTAAGCTTTGTGAGAGCAGGGAATTTTTGCCTGTTTTATTCACCCGTGTCCTCACTGTCTGGAAGAATGTCTGGTGCACAATAGGTGCTCAGGAACTATTTGTTTAATTTTTTTTGTCTTTTTTTAAAATTAATTTTTATTGGAGTATAGTTGCTTTACAGTGTAGTGTTAGTTTCTGCTGTGCAGCAGAGTGAATTAGTTATACATACATCCACTCTTCTTTCGATTTCCTTCCCATTTAGGTCACCACAGAGCATTGAGTAGAGTTCCCTGTGCTGTACAGTAGGTTCTAGTAACTGTTTGTTTAACGAATGACTTCCTTTTTGTTCTTTTAAGGATGAGAGTTTTTATAATATTCCTCAACCTCTTTGATAATGTTTATTGTGTAATAATGTCTTTAATGAATTGACGCTTAGGCATATAATTGTGTCGTATACATGTAAATAGGATAAAGATGATCGGAAACTAAAATTAAAACATGAGAAAAGGGTCATAAGAAAATAAATGTAGTGCCTATACAGGGGTTCATTTAAGATGGGGAAAAGAAAGAAGAAATAAAAATGCAGGAAATGAGATAACAAAAAAAGTCTAGTTTTTTTCTTTTTTTAACTATTAACTCGTAATAGAATATTGAAATACGCTTCTTCTGGGCAGCTAACATTAAGTTTTACGTTCTTGGGAATTCAGTGTTATGTAGAAGTATTCAAACTGTAGAGTGCTCCACACACTTTAAGGTGACTTTTGGCTTTGTATTTCCCTGCATTTAGAAAGGGGAAATAAGATAATTAAGATTAAACATCACAATAACTTCTTTTTGGCTTCATTTTTTTTTTATAGATATGTGTGTTGAGGCTTATACAGGTTATTCGATCAGTTGAGAAAATTGAAAAAATCTTAAATTCTCAACATTCTAAAGAAACATCTGCACTAGAAGCAAGCAGGTAAGTATTTTTTACTAAATATCACATAAATTAGTACTTCACACCCAGGCTACTTTTTTTTTTTAGTTAAAACGCATTTCTGATAAAGAAGAAAAGCCAAGTCTATGGCTCAGTGTTTTTGAACGTAGCTTATGAAAAGTGGAGGGCATGAGATGGTCAAGTTTATAATACATCCTTCTAAAACCTTTGTGGTGATGGACCACTGTTCCAACACATCACCTTACAGGGAGTCAGAGGAGTGTGCTTTCAGTGGAAGATTTTTATCTTTGGAATCGCCTTATGTAAGCACTGGCAAAATCCTTTGATCTTCCAGGTATGGAATGGCTTTTATCTTTCATAAATTTATGTAGACATGCCCAGAGTATCACCATTCATGTATCTTGCACTAGCATTGTAGCGTTAAGAAACAGTACAGGACACATTTAGTTAAAATTTATAAACGGGGAAAGAAACCTTGTGAAATTAGAAAAAAATGACCATTTCCTTTGTTACACTGTGACCGTCTTATTACCTTCCTAGTGTGAATTCTAAATCAGCCAGGTAGATGAGTGGCTCAGAAAATGAGTAGGTCACACCAGCACCGTGGTGCCTTGGGAGGAGCACAAGTTTGTGCTGCGTCTACCATTGGGCAGCCTGAGTCATGGCACCTCAGCTCCCTGTGTCATGGGCAGCGTAAGGCTAATAGGAACTCCGCTGGCAGGGCTGTCTGACAGCTCGGCAGCCCGCACCCGGCATGTCGTAGGCCTTCACACATCTAATTTGGGTCTGACAAGAGCTTCTCCTAAAGTCGCGTGGACAGCCGTAACATTCTTCCCTGAGTAATATTGGATAATCTGCTGCAAAGCCAACCAAAGCCAAATTGAATATACCTATACCAAAGTCTTACCACACGATAAAGGCATGTTGGATTTCTTAATTTTAGGGATCAAAATGTTAGATTTGGGAGCACCTTAAAGGCAGTACGCTCCATATCTCTCAGTGTATAGACTGAGGAATGTGGCATCCAAGAAGGAAGTGATTCTCCTGTCCTGGGTCTCTACTTCCTTTCATAATCAAGATGTACAAACAAGTGGTCAGCACTTGCTGTCTCTGTCCCTTCAGCCCCCCCATCCTCGCGCTCCTGCCCTTACCTCCGCTGGCCAGGGTCTCCGCTGCCGTCCTTTCTGACCCGTCCCTTCTGACCCGTCCGGTGGAGCCGTTTGTCTTGAGCTGCTCCGCGTCTCTCTCACCCTCAGCAGCATTGGCAGCTCCTGCCAACTTGTCTGCACTCGACATCCGCCATACCTGCCTCCCTGTTTTCTTTCCACTTGGGTCCGTTCCTACTCCCTTCCTCACTGATGTCTTTTTCTATGATACTATTCCTTTGCGATGTTCCATCTTTTTTTTTTTTTTTCTCCTTTTTGGCCGCACCGCATGGCATGTGGTATCTCAGTTCCCCAACCAGGGATCGAACTGTGGCCCCCTGCAGTGGAAGCGCAGAGTCTTAACTGCTGGACCGCCAGGGAAGTCCCTCAATGTTCCATCTTCAATGTAATAGATATTATGCTGTTTCTTGCTCAGAGTCACCTTTGAGTACTTTTTAAAATTCAGATCAGCAACTTTGAGCTGTAGAGAGAGGAAAACCAGGGCAATGTAAGTGAATGGTAACTACAGCATGCTTCTTAGTACAAGAAACGTTTAGATAATTTATAATTAATAGATCCACACTAGGTTACTCAGGAAAGAGGGATTAACCTTTTGGGTTGGTCTTGCAGGGGAATTGCTCTCCCTCTAAACTAGTTTTTTGTGTGTTTTTTTTTTTTTTTTTTTTTTTGCGGTACGCAGGCCTCTCACTGTTGTGGCCTCTCCCGTTGCGGAGCACAGGCTCCGGACGCGCAGGCTCAGCGGCCATGCCTCACGGGCCCAGCCGCTCCGCGGCATGTGAGATCTTCCCGGACTGGGCCACGAACCCGTGTCCCCTGCATCGGCAGGTGGACTCTCAACCACTGCGCCACCAGGGAAGCCCTAAACTAGTTTGAATGCTACAGATCCAGGACTGGATAGACCTGAAATGGATAGCATTTCATTTCCTTGTGATGTGAACTTTTTCCCCTCACTCACTGATAGGTCACCATTAGATACAGGATGCCTCAAGAGAAGCCCAGCAGATGCCTCAGTGCCTTTACATTTTTCTTCTTTTGCTGTTTAGCTTCCCTTTGAGTGGTATTGTTGCAGTGTATTTTAGAGGAAAGAAGTGCATTTATTACACTTGTGGCAGATACACAATGAATGTCCTTCCACTAGGACCCAGAGAATACAGGTCGACTGCTCTTTCAGCTCTTTGGTACATGAAAATGTAGAGCTCTTCTGACTTACTTGATGTATTGCCGCTAGAGGGCCGCTTTTATTTTATCAAGGAGACAGCAGTGTTTGGTATTTTAGAAGTAGTGGAGGTATTTTAGAGGAAGAGAGAATGAGACAGAGCAGTAGAAGGGGATTCAGGTGTAAATAATAGGATAGGGCAAGAGAGGGAAGGGAGGTTAAAGATGAAGAAGGCCATGGACAGGAGAGCCTGGGGGAGGAGGTGGAAACACCCGTCACACCCACAGTGGCCTGGTCCAGCTCCTGCTTCTTGCTTGGACCCTGTGGCTGAGGCCAGGCAGCGTCAGTGGCTTATACTGAAGTAGTTGCCCACTGTCCTAGAACATGCTGTGCATGTGACTTGTGAAAGCTGATGGCACGAAGGATGCTTTAGCTTCTACCTTGTAACAGGGGGCTGTGGAAAAACACAGTGGGTGCTAAAGCATCAGCATTGCTGATCATGTGATGTGTTCTCTCGGAAACTTAAAACCTTTAGGAGTTAAATTTCTCTAATTGTCTCTACTAGCCCACTTCTGACTGGACAGATTTTGGAGAGAATTGCCACAGAATTTAACCAGTTACAGTTTCATGCTGTTCAAAGCAAAGGCATGCCTCTTTTGGACAAAATAAGACCAGTAAGTGTTGTTTTAGATTTCCACACTTTGGTATTTAGGAATTTGCTAAATAATTTTGGTTTTACCTGATACAGGCATACCTCATTTTATTGCCCTTCACTTTATTGCACTTCACAGATATGTTTTTGTTTTGTTTTGTTTTTTTAACAAATTGAAGGTTTATGGCAGCTCTGCATCAAGCAAGTCTGTCAGCCTACCAGTGCCATTCCAGCAGCATTTGCTCACTTCATGTCTTTGTATCACATTCTGGCAATTTTCACAGTATTTCAAACCCTCCACCAGCAAAATGATTACAGCTCACTGAAGGCTCAGATTATGATTAACATCTTTTAGCAATAAAGTATTTTTTAATTGTTTTTTTAGACATAATGCTATTGCAGACTTAACGTACTGCAGTACGGTGTAAACATTTCTCTTACGTGCACTGAGAGACCAAGAGATCCCAGTGCCCCGCTTTACTGTGGTCCTGCTCGATTTACTGTGGCCTGGAGCCACACTCGCAGCATCTCCAAGGCATGCCTGTCATGCCTGTGATAACTGTTGATCTGCAGGATTCTGAAACTAGCTTTGAATTTTTTCCTTCAGTTTTTGTTTTTTGGACCCCTGCCCCCTAAGTGTCACACATTGTAGATTTTGTGTGAAGACACAGGCATATTCTCCGAATTATAAGGGTAAAATTAATTCTAAACTTCATGTAACTTGACACACCGTATGATGTAGTCAGAGTTAGTTTATCCGCAACTGTCGACTGGGCTTTAGATTCATGATGTTTGTCAGATTGACTCTGTAGCTTAAGAGGAAAATAACTTTTTTTCTCATTCTGCAATTCTGTCTAAGTCCTCCTTTGATATAGCAAAGATTTACTTATAAAGAGATGTGGGGTGGAGGAAAGATTCATTGTTACGCTCCAGAAAATGTTAATATTTTAATTTTACACATATTCTCTTCTGGTGCCGCCAGAGATTTGTTATGTATATATTTGAGTCTTTAGAAATTGTTCCAGCTGCTTTCTTACCTGTTTTTCTTGCAGCGTATAGCTGGCATTACAGCCATGTTACAGCAGTCACTGGAAGGCCTCCTTTTGGAAGGCCTGCGGACTTCCAGTGTCGATGTGATCCGGCACTGCTTACGGACTTACGCCACGATTGACAAGGCACGGGACGCGGAGGCGTTAGTTGGTCAAGTCCTGGTGAAACCATACGTGGATGAGGTTTGTGCACCCCCAGGCCTCCATTCGGCAGGCGTTCAGAGAGCGTCTGCTGTGTCCTGGATGCTTCACTGGGCGTGAGGGTGGATCAGAGGTCCTTCTGTAAAGAGTCTCATAGTTACTGCAGCATCAGCTGTAAGAAAAGGTTGGTCCCTGGTGGTTACAACCAGCGTGCAGGAGTCAGGCACCCTCTCTCGTATTTTCTAGTGATGCTGTAGCCCAGGGATTATCTTAATTTAGTAGGGGACAGGTCTTCCCTAGGGAGAAGGTGTGTATCAACATTTTTAGGTCAGTTTTATGCTATGTAGATTATTTGCCAATAAAGTTTTTAAAACGAATCTTTTAACTACTGGTCTGGTGGGTAGAATGGAACAAGTAAAGCAGATGCCAGCACCGCAGCTCAAGTGCCTCGTGGTGGGACAGCGGGCCAAGAGCCCTGAGTGTGGAAGGTCTGCGTGGAGGGCTGTCTTCACAGACTGCTGAGGAGTGTGTGGGCCAGGAAGGTGGGAGGGAGGGAATGTTCACAGATGAAGGGCTTTCATAGGCAAATTAGCAGCGTAATACCTTAAATCCAGAACTTGGCTATCCAGTGTCCTTCACCTACGAGGACACAGTTAAAATTTGGGAAGTAAGCACGTTCTGCCTTTGAGCAGCCAGAATATATTACAGATTGTACCATGTGAAGTTGCCAATACTCAGCATTTTCCGACGCGCAAAAATGGCAGCTTTGTCTGGTTCAAACTGGTGGAAGTCACAGGCCCGTCCTCAGTGTTTGCAGACTTTCTTCAGTGCCACATCAGTGTGGACGCTCTTTCTGTCCAGTTAGTACAAAGCCCTACTCACCATGACTTTGGGGTGAAAGTCTCCCATTTATAAATGGGGAAAATTGAATGTCATTGATAAAAATGAAACTTAAGGATTAATTTCAATAGTCCAGTCAGCTTTCATTAGGATTACTAAAAATAAATGATCTGTCATCTTCCTCTGTTTGTATCCTGTTGTATTTCATAGCTGTCTCTCTATAGGAGTGAAAAAGACAAATTACCTACACTATTTCTTTATCACTAAGTGAAAATGTTACTAATTTATGCCTTTGTTTTTCATTGAACTGAACCTAATGTGCTAAATTAAAGAAACGTTTGATGTTTCAGTGGCATATTAAATAAACTGTGGCCACATTTTAATTTTATTTAAATTCGTATGTTTGTCATTCGCCTCTTGATTCTCAACCTTAACACAAAAGATAAAATAATAATAAAGTAAAATAAAATATACTCCCTTCCATCTTTCTCCGTCTCAAACCTTCCCCTAATCTGAATAATGGTATTTAGAAGAAAAGGCCACGGTCAAGACAGCAAGGAGCTGTTGTCATGGGAAATCATTGTTTTATTTCGTTTTCAAGCTCAGGAGGGAAACAGGCGAATGTGTCTGGCTTTTCAGCTTCAGGCCAGTCTCTGGCACCCAGCCTGTGTCTCCCCCAGGTCAGAGCTATGCACCCGAATCCTGGAACTAGCTCTGAGTGAGGCTGTTGCTGTTAGGAAACACGTCAGCTGGGGAGGAGGGGGGCGAGAGGAAACACACTTTTCAGGTTTTCTTTGTTCTTTTCCCTGTGGTATGTAACTCATACTTGTCTTTTTTAAAAATGATGCTCCTTTTACTAGGTGATTGTAGAGCAGATTGCTGATGCTCATCCGAGTGATCTTCAGCTCATGTACAGGAAGCTCCTGGAGTTCGTTCCCCACCACTGCCGCCTCCTTCGAGAGGTCACGGGAGGAGCCACCTCAAGGTAGTCTGAGCAGCTGTTCTCAGAGCTCCCGCGGCCCGGGGCTGCTCCTGGGAGCCGCTCGTGCCCTGCTGGTTCTTGCTGTCTCGTGTGGACCGGGTTCAGATGCCCTTTCCTGTCTGTGTGTGAGCACAGTGCTCTGAGCTGGGCAGGGGCCATTAGCCTCGTCTTACAGAGAAGGAAACTGTAGTGGGTGGAACGGAGGAGAATGGTGTGTCTCTCTTGAATCCACAGCCCATGCTTTGCCCTTTCCTACACTGTCAGTTCCCTAAACTAGGTTTGAAATAAAAGTTGGTTTCTTTCCATTATCCTAATGTCATAATCTGTTAATAAATATCAATTCAGTTTAATTCAACAAGTTTTATAAGATGTTAATTGTGGTTAAAGTCATCTTCAGTTTTCCCTCCTTTTGTCTGATTTCCATGGTTTTCAGTTCTGTTTTGTAAATACCCCACTGCCTTCCACCACTGCCACTGTCCTGGTCCAGGCCTTTGTCATTTCTCTGTCCACAGTAACAGGTTTTCCCCACCTGCTCGCGCGTCTCAGTCTGCCCCTCTGCTGGCACATTTACCCGCAGTGCTGAGATTCATGCCCTGTCTTCCTAAGTCTTTAGTGGCTTCCTATTGCTCATTGTGGAAAATGCAGGCTTCTTGATCAGCACACAAGGCCCCTTGTGCTCTGGCCCCGGTGGTCCTTGGGTGGGGCACTCTGCTCTGTGGTACCCTCGCCCTGCAGTTTTCCAGCACACAGCTGCACTTGCCCGCCCCAGCACACGCTGGGCGGGTCTGTGTTTTTCCTCGGAGTCCCCTCCGCCTTTCCTGATCCCTCTTTTTGTTGACCTGTCACTCCACGTGAAGCCCCAGCTCAGATGCCACTTCCTTCAAGAGACCATCTTTTACCCTGATGTCTACCTTTAATCCTGTTCTCTGCAGGCCATTGCACGTCACTCTCACTTTTTCCATCTCAACAGTGTGCTCCCCTCCCGCACGGCCCACACCTCCCTCCTGGCACAGTGTCTTGAAGGCAGTAACTACCCAGTGTTTGCAGGATGAAAGACTTAACCTATTTACAGCATTAGAAAGGCAAATGAGGTCCCTGTCTTCATGGAGTGAACATTATATTTGGTCTTGAATTTTTGTTCTTTGAAAAGAAAAAAAAATCTGGGGAACAAATACGCTGCTTGACTTGTGAAGTACCCTATTTCCAGTACACGATTTCAGATGAAGCCTTGTTTTGCCACTTTTGCTTAGTAACCATGAAGATTTAGTTGGATTTGGATTTGGGGTAAGAATTTAATAGAAGTCATGGGGTAAATTTAAAGAAGCCACAGTTATGAAACAACCAGTCATTAGATTTGACAGGCCTAGTCTTGGTCCTGAAATGTCAAGTTACAGAGCCTCACGTGCTCTTTTCCGTGGTTTTCAGTGTGGCAGAATTCATGCAGACGCCTCAGAAATCTGAGGAATCTAAACTGCACCTTGGTGGGCCATCTGCATTTGCTTGAGGCCCCGTCGTCCCGCCACTCCTCACCTTCCCTTGCTCAGCTTCTGCCTCCAGGTGCCCTTTAGAGCTGGGGACACCAGCGACGTTCAAGATTTATCTTCCGAAGAATGTGGGTTAGCTTTTCTAACTGTTGATCTCACAGATTTAAGTTTTCTCTTTGGGGCTTTAGTTAGACATTTACTTTGGGAATGAGGTGATCTTGTCCTTCAGTGTTGTTCAGATTATGTGCATTTGTATTTTAAAATCTTCAATTCTGTTCCTTCTTTCTTCCGATACCTTAATAGAGCTACTTCTTATTATGATTAAAAGTATATGATATGATACATGGAATTGGGTATGTGGGACACAGGCATCTTCTTTCCCTCCTGGACCCTCCTCCAATCCCACCAGTAATTTCTCATCAATTCCTACCTATTATAGAATGAGATTATCTGATAGCTCTTTCTGAACAGTAAAGCTGAATAAGCTATTTGTCTTGATAGTTTCTGCTAAGCAGGAAAATTATGAAAACTTTTTACTGTTTATTTTTAATACTTATCAGAATGTTAAATGCCAATTTGTTATCACCACTTAGCTACACAACTCCCCGTTTTGCTAAAAAAATGAGACCGTATATTGCATGGATGATCAATTTTAAAGACAGTTATCTTAATATAGAGCATATCAATAACGGAGCAGTCAAAGTGGGTCGATCGGTGAGATGGTGTTGCTTAAAGCTACTTACAGGTCTTTAAGTTCAAGAGAAACTTAAGGAACCTGCTTTTTTTGTTTATGTACTTGTGTATTTAACCACTATTAACATAGCACTTATTGTATGCTAGGCACCATCCTAAATGCTTTACAAATATTAATCCATATAATGACCCTGTGAGGTACGTATCATTATCATCCCTGTTTTGAAGATGAAGAAACCAAAACACAGAGAAGTTAAATGACCCAAGATTTGAACTCATGTACTCTGGCTCCCAAGTGCATGCTTTTATCTCAGTGTTGTCTCTCATCTAAGTTTGTGAATTAGAAACCCAGAGTCCAGCCTTTTGGCTAAAAATGCAGAATAAAGCATGCACACACAAAAAACACACAAAAAACATTACCGTTATCAGTTTTTTGTATTAAGATTTGTGATCGAGATTTTACGTAAAATAGTCATAGAGCTTTAGAACTGAGCGTAATCTTAGGGATAGCTGAAGTTGTTAGTAATTGGGCAATTAGCGTGATGTATAGTGCTTTAGAGCTGAGTGGTGTTAAGGTTGAATACAAGACTGCTTTTCTTTTTTTTTTTAAATATATGTGCTGTCCTGTAGGCATTATTGTTCCATTTACAGAGCACAGGCAGAGTAGATGTAACATAATTCTTCTTTTTTTAAAAAAATTTATTTATTTTTGTCTGCGTTCGGTCTTTGTTACTGCGTGCGGGCTTTCTCTAGTTGCGGTAAGCGGGGGCTACTCTTCGTTGCGGTGCGCGGGCTTCTCATTGAGGTGGCTTCTCTTGTTGCCGAGCACGGGCTCTAGGCGCGCGGGCTTCAGTAGTTGCGGCGCTCAGGCTCGGTAGTTGTGGCTCGTGGGCTCTAGAGCGCAGGCTCAGTAGCTGTGGCGCACGGGCTTAGTTGCTCCACGGCGTGTGGGATCTTCCTGGACCAGGGCTCGCACCTGTGTCTCCTGCATTGGCAGGCGGAATCTTAACCACTGCGCCACCAGGGAAGTCCCACAAAGACTCCTTTTCCTGTGGTATTAAACTGCTTCTTTTTCAAGACAGAGTATAAACATGGTAGCCCATTTTAGGGGAGAAAATTGTGCCAAGTTAAGTTGGTGTCGTTTTCCATTATCCTTGACCCCAGCTTGCTTACTACTTCATAGATAGATGTAGGAGTCAGGACACAGAGGATGTGTCAGGTTCAAGGTGAGAATGAGATCAAGGAGTGAAATAGAAGTTTGGGTCTAAGAACAAACTAATTGACAGATATCGTTTTTTAAAAAAGGTTGAAATAAATTTTAGGCTGAGGAACTTCTGTTTTAATAAAAGCACCACAGTGGAATTTTGCTTTTTGGAAGTAGAAGATTCTGGTGTATTTGACTGAAATTTTCCTCTTATCTTACAGTGAAAAAGGCAATACTGTTCCCGGATATGATTTTTTGGTGAATTCTGTCTGGCCAGAAATAGTACGAGGATTAGAAGAAAAATTGCCCTCACTTTTTAATGCTGGGAATCCCGATGCCTTTCACCAGGTACCTTTTCCTCCATCGTCTTGATTCTTGAAGATGTTAACCTGAGACTTTAGGATAATCGTATCTTTTCTGCACAGTCTTGGTTCTGTGGTTTTAGGAAAAACCACAGTCTGAGTTACATAGCAAGCATTTACCTTAAAACACGCACTGTTTTATTCAAGTCATAGATAGTCTCTGATAACTTCAAGGACTAAGAATATTTTTTAGAATGTAAAGTAAAATTCAGTCTAGATGCAATTGGGACTAGATCTGAATATTCTAGTTTTTAAAAAGATCCTAAGGACCATTAAAAACAAGGCTGTTTGCAGTTGTTTTCCATGAAAAATTAAGTTTGTAGATATCTACCGTACCGTTTTGAAGGAAAACGAAGGATTGGATTGGATTTTAAAATGCAATATGTAAGTGTCCTCTATAATTGGAAAGATTAGGAGGCCTCGATATTTTCATTTTTAAAAAAAAAAATCATTTAAAAGACTTCACGGTTGATATTTCAGTAGACTCGTATGTTAATTTTCCGTTGTACCATTTTTTAAAGACAGTACGTAGTGTCCTGGAGAAGAATCAAGGCTCTCGGCCAGGTGGCCTGAGTCCGTGCCCAGCTCCCCTGCTCAGTACTCGTGTTGCTCAGCCCCTCGGTGCCTCTCCTCTCCTTCCTGCTCTGGATTTTGATTTTTGGGTTTTTGATTGTTTTATTCAACATGACAATCTTTGTCTTTCGCTTAGGTAATTTGTTAAATTTACAATGATCGTAGTGACTGATATATTTGGGGTTTCTTTGGTTCTTCCTATTTGTCCCATTTTTCTTCCTTCCTTTCCTTTCTCCCTTCTTTTTTTCTTTCCTTTTCCGCCTTCTCTGTATTTTGGACTTTTGGGGATTTGTTTGCCTCATTTATTCTGTTTTTCCCCTCTACTAATTTGGAAGTTCTACCCTTTATTTCTTGATGTATTAAGTAACCTTAGTGGTTACTTAACAGAATCTAAAGCTCACTGGTGTTCTTCAGCCCCCCAAACAGCACAGGGATCTTCGAGGACTTTGATGCCAGTCGCCCCATTCCATCGTATCTATTACTGTTTCCAGGGTCTTATTTCTATTTTGATTTTTTTTATCCCCCAAATTGGGCGTTATTTTTATTGTTTTACGTGGTCATCGTTCTCCTCTCAGAATTATTCCACGTGTTTATCATTTCCTTTGCTTCCTGTTCCTTCTTGGATGTTAGACCTTTTTTCTTGGATCATTTTCCTTCTTCCTGAAATTCATCTATTAGCAGGGCCTGTTGATAATAAGTTTCACTTTTTTGTGATAAACCCTCAGTTTGTATGTCTGACAATAACTTTATACCTTTTGTGTTTGAAAGGTAGTTTTGATGGAAGTAGAATTCTCTGCACTTTGAACATTGTCTCTTGACTTCCGTCATGAAAATAGTTACTGTTGTTTCTTTGCAGTCATCATGCCGTCTCTCCCAGATCTTGCCTGCGACTCTAGTGTGCTGCTTCATTATGGGAATCTAGTGTGGGCTTCTTTTTCTGTATCGTATTTAGGATTTGTTGGCTTTCCTGGATCTGAGGATTGGTGGTTTTTAATCAGCTCTGTCTCATTTTTATTCATTAACTCTTCAGTGTGCTTTTCTCTCATTCCTCTATTATTTTCTTCTAGAACTTTTGATTAGACTTCCTCACTTTATCCTTTGTGTTTCCTGAATTCACTTTTTAATTTTTTGTCTCTTTGTGCTCATTCTGGGTAATTTCTTGGGACTTTTCTCCTAGTTCACTGATTCCTTCTTCAGATTTGTCTAAACTCCTTTTCACCTGTTTCCAATTTACCCTTATTTTCGTTTCTAGAAGTTCTGTTTGCTTCTTTTTCTAACTCTGCTTGGTCAAATTGCTTATTAATTTTTAAAGTGTAGAGAGGCACAAGGTGAGTGTGGTGAGCCTGGGGCCTGGTAGACTTCAAAACAGGGAAGACAACAAACTGGGAGCTTTATTGTCCCAGAAATACCACCGATCTGTTCTCTTGGCCCGTGTTACAGTGTGCTGAACAATATGAGGTCTTGAGCATTAGCAGTTTAAGACCCTTTTCATTCCTCTTTAGAGAATCATTTTGATCGTGTTAGGCTCAGGAGATTTTTCAGCTCAGAAACGAAGCTTTCTGCTAGAGTGTCGACTTTAGAATTCTAAACCAATACTTAACGTTTGCGGGTACAAACATTTCTTGCAAGAAATGCTTTCAGCTTTCAGTTTTAATGGGACATGCTTTTGTGAAGAGAAAAATATTTTTGTATTTTTTCAACACCCATTATATGCAGGGGTATAGTTTTATCCCAAAAAGGATGAGTAATACCTTTCTTTGTCTCAACTCCACACATGTAGACCACACTCAGGGGATTCAGTAAGTGTAGCTCAAAACCAGTTGAAAGAAATTGAACACCTGTGGTAGTGTTACTGCACTAAAATTCCCACATAAGCACAGACATCATCATATTCAGGTGATTGGTTTGGTGACCCAGAACAGAGTCCCTCTTAGTGAGAAGTACATGGGCAGTCCTGCAGTGTCCTCCCCAGAGCCTGGGGACTGGGGAATAGAGCCCTTGCCGAAGGAATGTGCAACTGCAGTTTTGCACTGCTGACTGGCGAGGGTTCTGTTTCCCCTATTTCCTTGCTTTGTTTCTGGGTAAATTCTCTCTGAGCCTAAGCAGAAGAGGAAGCGTCATTTATAAAATAGGGGATGATATAAAAGTAGTTACCGGGTAGGGCAGTTTTCTGGGTTAAAGTAAGAAAGACAATTTTAAGCACTGTGTGAGGATGATAAATATTAAGTAAGTGTTAGCTTCTGCTCTTAATGGTGTTTTTAGATTCCTCCTGTCAATCTTCACGCTGTGCCATCTATAAAAAGGATGTAATTACTCACATGGTTTGAGTCTTTCTTTCCTTTTTAAAATTTTCTACTTCTTCTTCTGGAGAGGCAATGAAAATTATACCACTTAATCTGCAATCTCTTGTGATTCCAATGGACTGGGTTAGGGGTGCCCTAGAAGATGGGGGAGAGCTGTCGCTTAAAGACCACTGGACTTAGGATGCCTGGGTCTCCTGACGGGCTTGCCACCTAGGACCTTGAGCACGTCACAGAACCTCTTTGGGCATTACTTGATCTTTAAGCGGGGACCTTGGAAGGAAGATCCCATAAGGTCCTTATCAGATCCAGAAACTATGATTCTGTGTGTTGATCTTTATCTTGATTACAGCTTTTTTCGCTATATGATCCCAGTTCTGGTTAGTTCACTTGAAATGAAAATGCCACCTGTTTGTTCTTATTTTAGAAATATACCATAAGTATGGATTTTGTAAGAACATTTGAACGGCAATGTGGATCACAGGCCAGTGTAAAAAGATTAAGAGCACATCCCGCCTATCACAGCTTCAATAATAAGTGGAACTTGCCTGTGTATTTTCAAATAAGGTCAGTAATTTACCCCCCCCCACCTCCACCCTTCTAAAACAGAATTTGAGCACCAGTTAAGTATGTTGGCTCCAGCTAACAGCCCCTTCTTGATCATCATACTGTTCTTTGGGAAACAAAATGTAGAGTGGAAGTGCACAGAAGTATCGTGATTGCCAAAGTTCTGGCTTGTATGACAGAAAGATAAGTCTTACTCCTTGGTCATTAGACAGCTGAGAACACTAGACTCAGAGTGAGCTAGACCAGGCCTGGCTTCATTCCCACGTGCTACGTCCTTGTTCGTCCTGAAGAGACAGGAAGAGCGGGTCACCTGGCAGCTCTTTCTCCCCGTTTTCCTCTCTCATCACCTGCTTCAAATAGCAGACCTACCCTGCATTTGTTGTTTTGCTCATCGGGAACATTTTTTGTCCTCAGAGGGAGGCGGGAGAAATGTTCTCTCTTAAAGTGGTCTCTGTAGCTGATTCCGTCTTAGCACCTGATCGTAATTCTACCTATTGGTTTGGATTCCTTTACGATACTTTGTGACATTTTTTCTCTCTATTCTGGAAAACGCTGACACGTTTCTTCCAGATGTCATAATATCACCTGTGTCAGTAAGTGGTTCTGTAGACTGTTTGGGGGAATTTAGGATAAATTCTTAACAGTATGTGTTCCCTTAGAAGAATAGGTGATAATAGCCATTTGTGCAGCTTCTCTTGAGTGAGATCACAGTAAGCTCCTCCGTAGAACGGCGTTAACGAGAGCATTTGAGCTAGAATGCTCTTTCAAGACAGGCTTTTTGTTTAAATTGTTGGATGTTTTCATTAATTATGATGCAGTCCTTCCCCAGGGTTCTAAGGAATAATTACAGAGGGAGATATACTAAGAACTAGATACCTTGATTTGTAATTACTCGCCATGATTGAGAATGTATGTAATCATCTTTTGATAGTGAAATCGTAGCCGTCAGACTGTTAGTAAATGCCCTTTTACACACAATACTGGGTTTTATGCTTAATTTTTCAAGGTTACATTATCCTGTAGGTAGGAAATTAAGGATTTTTTTTGTGTAAGATACTCATGGACTGCATGGGAAGTAGTCGTTACGTGATGATGAAAACTAAGCCAGGGCAAGAAGCCCTTTTGGTTTGTGAGAAGAATTTTAAATGGTGAAGCATCACTTTATAGCATAAGACTGCAGTAGAGAAATAATGTTTCAACTGTCCCATGTCTTTTGTAGTCCAGGTTCAAAGTTAGATTGCTTTAGATATCCAATGCCATCAGCCCATGCTCCCGTCTACTGCCTCCGAACCCCTCTTTTCTAGTCATTTTCCCCAGACCCCAGGGCCCCATGCTTGGTAATCTTGCACTGTCACCTTGCTTCCTGGAGCTCTGGGCCCCGCAGGGGCGGCACAGCCCGGCCTCGGCAGGTTCTCCTCTCATTATACGTTCTCTCAAAGCTGGTGATTGAGCCTTAAACTCTGTCGGAACTCAGCCAGTTCCCTGAAAGACGTTTTCACCTTCAGCAGATTTTAGCCATAGCATTCAAAGGGATTGGTTAACTTTTCTTTGTAAACAGTCTTATTTAAAATGTATAAAATTAAAAAAAAATTACGTTTGAGTTATGCAGTGTGGAACTTCATAACTTTCAATACATCTGCTTTTCTGTTTAAGAAATAAATTCAAGTAATACTTTATGGGACACCGTTCTGTTGATTTTTATCAGGCATTAGATTGTTTATTCTGAGGGATGACAGAATGTTTTGCGAACACCGCTGGGGTCAGAGTTGTAGTGTTACCTGATTCACCTCAGGGTCATTTAAAGTAAGCCTAAAGCCAGTGGGGTGATGATGTGTTGACATGTTTCTAGGAAGAAGTATTAATATTGCACCCTCAGTAACAGGTGGATGCTCCCGGGTCTGACTCTATGCCTGCATCCCCATCACCTTCAGGAAAAAGGCAGCCCTGGCCCACACACACCGTTCTGTGAGCACTTGTGCACCCCTCCTGCCCCTGGTACCCTACTGTGTCTGCGCTTCATTTGTTCTTACAGGAGTATCGGAGTAGGGTTAGGACTCCGTTTCTCATAGGAAGAGATTAAATGTACACGTGTGCAGAGCAGTCTCAAATGGTAGCGAATCAGTGGCTGCCTGGAAACTGGGCTGGTCGCCCTTTAAATGCCACAGGCAAAGCGTTAGGTCTTTTTTAATTGAAATCTCGCAAGAATGTTATATGCTCCCAGGACGGTCACATGTGTGTTCTGTGTCTGTCACGTTCAGCACGCGCTGAGCATGGCGTAGCTCCTTTATGACATGGAGTCCGTGTGGCACTAACGTACCTTCCTTTCCCTCCACCCTCCGCAAGTGTGTGCCTGCGCGAAGTAGAGACATGCGTTGGGAAGTGCGTCTCCAGACCCTCCCCAAACCCAAATGTAAGAATTTGGGAGTGTTTGTATTTGGGTTGCCTTTCTTACAAATCTCCTATCAAGAGTAGAATAGCATCCCATATACACATGAAGACTACAGCACAACTTTTCAAATTCCACCAAAGTAACATCTCACTTTGTTTCTTTTCTAAGAAGTATAACGTATCACTTCAATCCTGGAAGCTACTGCTCAGCAAGGCTGTGCCAGGGGCTGGTGCTGGGCTCCTGGCCCTTGGGGCTAAGGGGACAGCTGGGTCACGTGACATAGACAGCTTTCCTTTCAAGGGTCCAACAGCTGGTCCCACGCAGTCAGCACGTCTGTGTGAAATGCACTGGTGTCGGGTCTGCTGCATTTTTCTTGCACTTTCTCGTTTGTGTGTTCATCAGAACTGTCACAGACGTACATGTAATTTTATCCCGTGTCTTTCCTTACACTGAACTATACCTGCTCTTCCCATGGCTGCAGAGCTGTGAGCTGACCTCTCTTCATGCTGCGCTCAGCATGGATGTGCTGCACGTTTACAGGCCCTTCCCTTCCTTGGGGCCTGGTGTTCCCGTTGTAAGTGGTGCTGTGTTAGCTGTCAGGCCTTTTCCGTGTTTTGCGGATTTGGAGGAAAGGTGGGCTGAGGGTCTGAGGCTGACGCAGGTGCTGGTTTGCTCCCTCCACTGCGGGGCAGCCCCTCCCCGTCCTCACTGTGCTCGGGGCCACCGCCTCCTTCGCTGGGCCCCGGCGCTCTCTTCTGTTCCCCGCTTGCCTTCTATCACTTGCTCTCTCTCTGCCTCTCTCTGCTGCTTGGAGAGACTAGCCTTTCGCAGGGCAGAGGGCGAGTCCTTTCCCTCCCTGTGGTGTAGGGACGCTGCAGGCACCGGCCAGCTCCAGTGGCCAGGGCGGTCCAGAGTCCTCCGCTGTCAGCCACTCGCACCTTTGTGGCGGACGGGGTGGCTGCTCCTTGTGTGAAGTGCTTTTACTCCTGAAAACCAGCCTCTGAACTGCTTTTAAAAAGCACGTGAGTGCTATCCAAAAACCAGAATTACGACTTCAGTAAATTGAAGCATGTGTCAGAATTTATTGCTAGCAAAGGAACTAGCAGGTGACAGAAGAGTGTATGGTAAAGAAAGTATGAAGATGGAAGAGCTATATAGTTGGGAAGAAAGATGCTACGTAAGCAGCTAGTTAAGGAAATACACACGCGCACACACACAAAGTTTTCATTTCAGAGTCATAAAAATGTGTCCACACTAGTCATTAAAATAGAAGTCTGTGACAGGATGGTATGAGGGCACAAGTGGGCCAGCAGAGGAAAAAGAAAACCCATCAGGAAGCAGATCTTGAGCCTCGGGGCCGGCGGGCCAGTTACCATGGCAACGTGAGAGACCGGCAGCAGGGCAGCAGATGTTCGAGGAGCGCCAGGCAGAGAGCTGTTCTGGTGTAACTGCCTCTACCTTCAGTGATCTTTCTCAAGCTGCGATCAAAGACACAGAATACAGCTTTCTCATTTCTTAGTTTGGGGGACATTCACTTTCTTCTGATAGGGCTGATGTAAGGGGATTGGAAAAACCAGTCTTGCGGCCTTGAAGTGATTACCTGATTATAGCTGGTGGGACTTGCCAGAAATGGCTTCCTACTGGATTAATTGAGACACGTTTATTTCCTGCTTGGTAAAAAAAAGTCTGGAGAACAGGCATCAGGGCTCGTGCGGCATCTCTGACAGTGCTGGCCTCACCAACAAGCCAGTGGAGGAAGGTCCTGTTTCGTGGGGAGAGGGGAGGATGGGTGGGACAGCCGCCTGCAGCAGAGAAAACAACAGTTTACACTCTTGTTTTTCTCTCAGATTTAGAGAAATAGCGGGATCCTTAGAAGCAGCACTTACAGATGTCCTGGAAGACGCACCAGGTAACTTCCTCAAAGTGACAAATGACAGGCTGTCACTGAGTTAAGTAGGCTCACCAAGTCATCTTGGGGACCTCAGTACCCTGGGGGCTCTTTCACCTTTTCCTGTCTTCCAGTAAGTTAGACCCAAAGGTGTACTTTAACTCCTTTTTTTAAAAAGGGTTTATAGGGCTTCCCTGGTGGCGCAGTGGTTGAGAGTCCGCCTGCCGATGCAGGGGACACGGGTTCGTGCCCCGTGAGCCATGGCCGCTGAGCCTGCGCTTCCGGAGCCTGTGCTCCGCAACGGGAGAGGCCACGGCAGTGAGAGGCCCGCGTACCGCAAAAAAAAAAAGGTTTATAGAGCTTCTTGCTGTACAGAGATGATAAAAACGCTGCTTTAAGAACACAGGAAGGAGACCTCATTTTCATTCCTCAGTATAACGTGTCAAGGGGATATAACTGCTGCTGTGCTTAAGGGAGCAGCCCTTTTTGTAGCCAAGTGGCCACGCTCCACTTCTCTCCGAAGCTGAGGTGAAGGACCAGGGTGGCCTTCCCTCTGGGCGGGAGGGGGGGTGGGGGGCGATGGCTCACAGCGGGGGCTCCTTGCCCCGGGCCTCCAGAGCCCTTGGGCCAGTCCTGGGACAGTGCGCAGGTGACCGGGGTTAGGATACACTTTGCAGACACGTTTGCATCATTTGCATCCCTACAGCCTCGTTCACCTGTGTCACGTTGTAGCCATGCCCGGTGGCCACTCACCTAGTAGGTGGCTGTTCCTATAGCCGCAAGGGTCTTGGGGCAGCTCCACTCCGCTTTCTGCTCCCTTTCGTGCAGCCAAGTTCCATCTAAACTGCACTCTTTCAGCCTCAAAGTTAGTTTCCAGCTGTTTTTGCCCAAAATGGCCATATGTAATCGACATCCTGTGTTGAAATAGCGTATTCAGGAGAGAAGGAGAAGACAGGACAAATTCAGAACCGAAGGTGAAACCCTTGCCAGTGGCTGCCTCTCCAGCTTGTGCTTGTTGATCTGGTACGAAGTGTCTGCTGGCTGGCGATTCTGAACGCCGCTTATGTCTAATGCCTGTCAGATGCCTGGGAGGGGGAGCCATGTAAAAGTAGAAGGACCTCCCTAAAGCTTTGCTGACAAGAAGGCCGCTGCCTTCACCCTTGGGGTGTACGTGGAAGATTTTAGCCGTTGGCCCTTCAGCTGAGATTCCTTAACCGTATGTTTTTTGTCTAGCTGGAAGTTCGTATTGCCTCTTGGCTTCTCACAGGACGTGGAGCAGCCTGCAGAGGTGTTGGTCTGACCAGATGTTCTTGCCGTTGCTGGTGCATCGTCTGTGGAGACTCACTCTGCAGATTCTCGCACGGTACTCCGTGTTTGTCAAGGAGGTGAGGGCTGGCGGGTGGCTCATCCCTAATCGAGGCTGAAACCAATTAAAGATGGGTGGAGCCGAGCGTGCTGAGAGTCTTAAAGGCCGTGTTGTCATGAGACGTTGATGCGGGGACTGCAGGCCAGCTTCTCAGTTGCTACCCAATTTCGCTTCTGGGTTTCCTTTTCACTCGTGCGTGTGGCCTCGAGGGGCGTCTGCTGTCACGTGGTCAGTGGTTTGTCGTTTGGAAAAGCCCTCACCGGCCACCTCACTTTTCCCTTCTGAAAACCAGGATCTTTGCCTCCAGACTAAAACAGAAATGAAAATTTCTAATGAAATGATTCTAATGAAAATGATTTTTAAAAGGCGTACGTTAGTACCTAGTCTTTGGAAGTGTAAAAACTCCAAGTGGTTGAGATTAAAAGGTAGTAAAATTAATTAACCTTCCCTCCATTTCAGAAGTAGTAGTTGGATGCATTAAGCGTCCGCACGCCTCTGATGGTTTATTAGATATTGTGCGTAAAGCCACGGGAGTACTCGTGTGGTCCCCTGCTGAGCCCCCAGCCCCGCCAGGCCCTGCGCCCGTGTCTCAGAGATGCCTGCTGCACGGACAGCTCAGTGACAGACGCACCCCCCGGCCACGGCAAGGTGATGAGTATAAAAGAGATGTGAGCAGAAGCTTAGGGAAGACGACACGAGGAAGGCCTCATCCATGGAGAGGAAAGCACTCTGTCATCTGGAGCAGAGGGTCTCAGCGGAAAGAGCGCAGGCTTGTGACAGCGTCAGACCTTGGCTCTGCCACTCCTTATCTAATTTCGTGGTCTTAGGGAAATTGAGTCTCAGATTCTTCATCTGTAAAGGAGGAAAACAGCTTCTGTCTGTGCTTGTCGTGAGGAGTAGAGAGAGGTTTGACCAGCAAACTGATAACCAAGGGGCCTGGCAGACAGGGGCGCTCCACGGCAGTTCCTTTCCTCCTCCACCTTTGCCTCTCTCTGCTCAGAGGGGTCTCAGGAGACCACCGTGCTCCATGAAACTGTTCACGAAGACCGTGCCGTTCCTGGGCACGGTCGGGTTGGTACACTTCTGTTAGGCCTGGGCCTGCTACGCCACGCCCAAGCAAGATGCTAGCCAGCAGTTCTTCTCACATCCAGAATATTCCGTTCTTTTCTCGATCGCAGTGCACGTCTCATAGGTTTTTTCCCCTTGTAGCAAAAATCCATTATGCAAAGAACACTTCTGTCGTTTGTGTTATTTGAAGCATAATTAAGGTTTAGATTTTGATTTTTTTACCCTTATGATGATGATAAATTTATTAAGCAGATACCGTACATTATTTACCTTAAGCAGTTAGTTAATTTTTTAAAACCTATGGTGTTCCACATCTTAATTTTCCTTTAGCTTAGGGGCCTGTGGTTTCATTTCTGCCTGTTACCTAAGGAGGGGAAATGCACAGGGGGTTGCAGTTCGTCCTGTTTCTCTGTTTTCCACGCCTGCCTGGGGAGAGGGCTGTGGTGTTTGTCGTGAGTAAACTTTCACGGGATCCTTTGTAGACAGCTGACATTTTATGGTGAGGCACTGACCTGTATAAGTGCGCATGTGTCTTGCTGGTGGAAACATTTAATCGTTGAAACCCTTTTGTTCAGCTTTTACTCAGGCCCATCTCTAATGAAAGTGCCAAGGATATTAGAAAGCCTTCGGGAACCGGCAGCAAAGATCCTTCCGTCGCCCAAGGAAACTGCGAAGACCGAGGAAGCGGCCCTTCCGAGACGAAGCCCGTCGTCCCCGTCTCCAGCACTCAGCTTGTTTACGTGGTCGCAGACCTGGACAGGCTTCAGGAGCAGGTGAGCCTGTGTCCCGGAGGAGTTCTAAGTACCGGCTTCAATGTTTGCAGCGGCTGGCCTCACGGGGCTTAGAACTGTGGGTCCAGAGCACCCTGAGAGCACGTCCGTTCACCTCGCTTCTGGGTGTTGCTCTCGTTTCCCTGCCCGGCGTGCTCGCTCCCCCGTGCTTGCCAGTCCCGCCTAGGACGTGCTAGCCCGGAGCCTCGGCTTCCCTTCAGCAGTGACGCCACAGTCTAGCAGCACGCCAGGCACCGCCGTTTCTTG
Organism: Grampus griseus; assembly: GCF_964374135.1. Classification (NCBI taxonomy): domain Eukaryota; kingdom Metazoa; phylum Chordata; class Mammalia; order Artiodactyla; family Delphinidae; genus Grampus; species Grampus griseus. The sequence continues at coordinate 4,724,751 of NC_139010.1, forward strand.
CATTAGCTCCGCTTACTCTGTGCAGGCATGACCTTTAGTGGTTGGATTTTAATCGTTTCTAATTCACTTGCCCAGTATTTCAGGGTAATATGTAATCTTCAGTTATACTTTGAAAGTGCTGACCTATTAACACGTCTTCCTGTTTTCTCCAAATAGATTCCATGTTCTTGCTTTTACCATTAACAGAACTTTGTGGGATGAGTGTGTTTAAGCGCTGTGATATGCAATTCTGCTTTTCTCAAGTTTGAATATTTTGTGGTGCTTGGACAGATATTGTATGTTTGGAGCAAAAACGTGGTCTTTACCATGTGTTTTTTTGGTACTGGGGAGAGCTGCAGAATAGAAAAGGATTTTGCATGTTTTCTGGGTCTGTTAATAGCCGTGAAAATGCTATTTTCCATGCTGTTGGATTCTTTCATAGTGAAAGCATTAATTAGGAATTTTGTTTTCTTCTGATGAAAACCACTGGAAGTTCTGAGTTTAGTTTTATTGTTCATTAATAATATTCTAGAGTTCGTAGATGCATAAAGAATTGACTCTTCCTTTGATTTATAAAAAGTAACTGAATATATAAAGTGCATATTTATTTCAGCTTCCAGAGCTCTTGGAAACAATCAGGCCAAAACTTGAAGTGATTGGCTTTAAGAATTTTTCTTCTATCTCAGGTAAAAATGAATCTTTAGATTCAGCAAATCTTTGAATAAGAAATAATTTACAATAGAATTTTAGAGACCGTAGGATAAATTTTAACTAACCATTTTCTTCTCTAGTTGTAAGTCCTTGGTGGTTTCTGTATTCTGTTCTGTGTTTATAACTTCCTTGGATGAGACATTTTGTTTAATTCTAATGATCTGATTTGATTTGGTTTGGTGTAGTATGCTCTCTAAATATGTTGACGGTGTTTAAAATAGAATTCACCCCTGGGCCTGGATAGTGTGATTAAACACATGCTTCTGTCTGTGCAGCAGCCCTGGAGGACTCCCGGCTATCTCTGTCTGCCTGTGTGCCTGCCTTGAGTGACAGAGTCACCCAGGACTTGAGTGAGTCTTGCTTCAGTCACCTGAAAAGTGCCCTGGAGGTTCCCAGGCTGTACCGAAGAACCAACAAGGTCAGTGCCCTCACTGAAAAGGGTTTCGAGGTTGGGAAATATATATCAGGAAGGCCAGAGAGGGAGGAATTGGTTAGGCGAGGGACAGAAATAGGTGCTCGGGGGGAGAATCCGCCTCCTGGAGAGAAACCCTATTCGTGAGAAGGGGGCTCCTCAGTAGATGTGGCACAGACACAACTGAGGTAGTTGGACTTGCACAGCACGGACTTCTGGCCTTAAGGAAAAACCGTATCTTCAAAGAAAGCATTTTAATAGAATACTTTTAAGTCCGACCCTTGTTTTGGTCTTCATATCTTATACTTGAAAAGATTTGAATTTACCTTATTTCTTTTATATTGTCATTGGAAGTACCTGCTTTCTCCTGTCTTTTACTAGGTAAGGTATAAAAAAAAGCTGCATTAAAAAATATTAAAGGCATTTATAAGGTGAAAAATTAAGCTCACACTGGTGTTCAGAGTCGAGTTCTGTGTCCTCACTTTGTAGAATGGGGATTTGGGGGGATTTGTTTTTACCAGCGTCTTAATTTTCCCTCTTGAACTCCCATTTTCATGCGTTTATTTATGCTCATTTCATTCTTGTCAGTTCTCACTTATTTTCCCTCTAGATTTTCTTTTCTCCCAGTTGGATAGTTGGATTTTAGGCCATTTACAACTGAAATTATTCTCAGGAACTGTGAGAACCTCCTGCAGCATTGTGCTCCTTTGGAACATCCCGGAGTTCCTACAGACACGCCTGGGCGGGGCCGCGTCTTTGTTGTGCGCTGAGCCTGCGGCCTGGTCTGCTGCTGTCTGGTCTGCTGCTGTCGGGGTTACTCGTCCCGCCCTGCCCGTGTTCTGGGTGCAGCGAGCGGCTGGGCTGAGTGCTGAGCTGAGACCCAGCTCACCTCCGCTGGGGATGTTCTCCTTTTCCTTTTAAAATCTGGGACACTCCAGCAGAATTCCCATTTCTAGCAAGAGTACCTTATCTCCCGATTTTCTGGTCTGAAGTGGGAGAGACCTATTTTATTTTGCCAAATTCATTACTTTTCCTTTAGGAATCTAGCAACTTTTCCTTTTCTCTTCAACGGGGTGTTACATTTACCGAGCGCTTGCATCTTAGGTCAGACACCGTGCTAAAGACTTTATACCCTCATTAGTCCTACAGAGTGAGCGTCCGTGTCCTTACTCACGGATGAAGAAACCAAAACTAAGAAAAGTCAGACACCCTAGATCCTAAGCTCTCACGTGGTGGTCTGTTGGCCAGCAGCGGACGGTCGCTGGTGGGAGCTTGTTAGAAATGTGCCATCTCAAAACTTGGCCCTGTTCCCCTCCCTGCAACACACACCGAATCAGACCCGGAATTAACGGGGTGGCCAGGTGATCTGTGTGGACAGCAGGTTAGGGAGCCTGAGTCCAGTCGCTCCGGGCATCGTCCTCCCCGGCTGTCTCTCCACGGCTCCCTCTTGGTCTCCAGGGGTCTTTCTGTGGACAACGCTTGTATGTGTCTCAGAACTGGTACCTGCGTAATGCCCTTTTGAACGTGAGGTTTGGGTAACTTACTCTCTTTCTTCTTTTTTTGTTTTTTCTGTTCATCTTTAACCCCTACCAACGTTATTCCAGGAGGTGCCAACGACAGCCTCCTCTTATGTGGACAGTGCTCTGAAGCCGTTGCACCAGCTTCAGAGCGAGCACAAGGATAAGCTCAAACAAGCCACAATTCAGCAGTGGTTAGAAGGCGCTCTCTCTGACAGCACGCATAAGTAAGTAACTTAAAAGCGGACTATTCTGGACTTGCTTAGAAAAGCCCTAAGTCAGACATCACTGGGACCATCACAGGCTGCTTGTAGATAAGGTAGTAAGAACATCCAGTGGCCTCATCGCTGGACAAGGCAGGGTGCGGGCACTCAGTCCCTCCCCGACTGTGCTCGCTCCACCCCACCCAAGGCTCTGCCTGGCCTCTCCCAGCTCACACACCTTTCGGGGCCCAGGCACATTGCACAGTCCCCCCGGCACACTGCCTTGGACTGTCCTTAACGTCGCTTCATGCAGGAATGTTCTGCGAGTCCAGGCACGCTTTCTCCTTTCAGGTCCTTTCTCTTCAGCTCTGTCAGTCCATGATGGCTCCAGTCATGCCACGTAATCAGCAGACTTGCGCTGGGGAGACCCGTGTAATCAAGGAAGCGAAAACACTCATTGTGCAGTGTAATTACAACTGCTGAAGGATGGGTGTCAAAATCCTAAAACTAATGAGAACAGGGGAGGTGTTCAGTATCACTGTGGTCGAGCATCTCTTCATTTCCGATTCCCCCTACTTTTCCCCAAATCCAGCGCTGAGTTATGTCAGAAAGTATATTATTTGATTTTATTGTTGGATTTTTTTTAATTATTAATTTTGCAGTACTATTTTGTTTCTTTCGACCAGTTATGAGTTAAGCAGCATTTGTGAGTTAACTTAGAACATAACAATGAGTTATAATACTGTTTCTGTGGGGAAATGTATTCCAAATGCCAAATAACCAGCTTGTAAACAAAATTTTGAAATATAACTCATTTATAATTTGGAAATTATATTGAAAAGATTTAAAGGCAATTAGTTTTATTTAAAAGTTCTGAAATACTTTTTAAAAGATGAGCTGTTCCTAGAACTGATGGTAAATGAGTTTGTTCCTTGCATTGGGGAACGAGCTGCAGCTGTTCACCCTTTACATGAGAAAGACAGTTTGGCCTGTGATTCTCGCTTAGTGTTCAGGACTGAAATTTTAGACAGAATTCATGTACATAGTTGTTATGTTCCGAGAGGATGCAGTGCTAGACAGTCAAGACCCTGTTTTTCTTTCAGTCTTGAGAAACAGTATTTACCGTGGCTGGTTGTTTTTTTTTTTTTTTTACTGGAATTGAATTTTTATCTTAAAAATCCCTGTTTTGGTCCGCAAAGCTCGCGGGCGTGTTTGGCGTTGTGTCTCTTTCACCAGTCTGTGTGTCTCGTGCTCAAGGTACTATGAGACCGTGTCGGACGTCCTGAACTCCGTGAGGAAGATGGAGGAGAGCCTGAAGAGGCTGAAACAAGCCAGGAGGACTGCTCCCGCCACCCCCGCCGGGCCCAGTGGCGGCGGCATGAGTGACGACGACAAGATCAGGCTGCAGTTGGCCTTGGACGTCGCATATTTAGGAGAGCAGGTGACCTGAGCGCCGCCGTCCTTCCAGGGGGCCTGACTCCACATTCCGAGGGCCTGGCAGCCAGCTGGTGGTGCGCCTGAGCCCAGAGATGCTGGGAGGAGCCGGGAGTCCATTCCCGGTGCTGGAAAAGAGGGCCAGGGCCCCAGACGCTTGAAGGAAGAGGATGGGCCCCTAGGGAACATGAGAAAGAAAAGACAGGCTTTTTGAGGTCCAGGGAATTGACATCCTCTTGGCTCGCTGGCATTCATGTTCCCGAAGCCACTGGGGCTGTGCCCATGGGCAGAGATGGTGTCCTTTTGGTCCACTGCCTGGAACGTGCCTGATACGTCACGGGTGCCAGATGAGGGTCTTTTGAGATATTTGTTAGTTTGACTTTAGGAGAAGAGTTAGGCCGTTGACTTCTCAGTGCGGTGCTTGAAAAATATCTCAGCACAGCTTCTTTGCTTCCCTGGCTGCGTTTTGTAGGTTTTCTATAAAACACAGATTTTTGTGTCACGGCGTGTGGACATTCACGTAGGTACCGTCACGTAGGGGCAGGTGTGGATTCCGCGCACGGCCTTCTGTCCTCACAGACTGTCAGAGCTTTGGGGTGTTCAGAAACTGGCTTTGTCAACTGCTTAGGTTTTCTATAGCAGTAGATCCTCAAGGAAGACCTTTTTGCTAGAGAAAAAGTGGGATCATAACATTCCCATCAGAAGATGCCTTGTTTTCTAGTCACTCTTTCATACGGTTCAGGGTCATCACTAAAAATCTAAATTTTTCCCCTTTCGGGTGAATTTAGAGATGCATTCTGGCAGAAGTCCATTGCCTTGTTCCTTTATTTCTCAAGAGAAACTTAGAAGTCTTTTGACAGGCAGGAAGGTTGGTTATAGACACATGAAGAGCAAACAAGCAAAAGAGTTGTGGGCCGAGGAGGGAAGGAAAAGGCAGTCCTCGACCCCAGCCCCCAGACGAGCCACAGCACGTCGGCAGAGACTCGATACTCTGTCTGGGTTTTTCCAGGTCCGCTTGTGCACGCGTGCGCGTGTAGTTCCTGACAGCTGTTGGGTTAAGGTGGGAGGGACGCTGCATGCTGCGTCTCTGGCACTGAAATAAATCCACAGCAGCTGCTGTGCAAAGCTGTCTGACTGCATCAGCTTCTAAGAAAGGCTTGTGGATGACACACTAAGAAATGAAGGTCTCAGGCCGGTTGTTTTTTGAAAATGCTTCAGTTAAAAAATTACTTTATTATTTCTCTTAGTGTGAATTTTCTCTTCCAGTCCGCAAAAGAGGCTCTTATCCTGGTGAGAGTCTGATTTAATGCACTGAGATAACTTAACACTGGCTTCTTAGAATGACCCCCCGAAATAAATTCTACAATAAGGAAATTTTTTTTTACTGCATTTATTTGAAAGGAAGAAATATCCTACCAGTCACTAGGGAGCTGCCCTTTTCTGGTTCCGTGGAGGGTGAGGTGAGGGTGCGTGTTTTGTTTCCTTCTTTGTAAGGGTCTTCTCCACGTTCAGCTCACATCGCAGTAACTTGATTCATCCCCGTGGCCTTTGCAGATCGAAAAGATAGGCCTGCGGACAAAGGACATAAGAAGCTTTCCAGCTCTTACAGAGCTTGTTGCCGCTGCGAAGGACCAGGCAACGGCGGGGCAGCCTTAAGCATCTTGGAAGAGCCCAGGGGAGAGGAAGTCGGGCCTCGCGCCTGCACGGAAGAAAGCGGCTCTGTTCTCTCACGGCCTGCAGCCAAGAAGCGCTTGCACAGGGTCCCAGCAACGCACCAGGACGGCCTCCCACCGCAGCGTATTTGGGTTTTCTTTCACCCAAAAAGAATACAAAAGCCTTTTTCCGTTGTATGGAAGATAGTTTTTAACTAAGACATTTGAAACTTTCTACTATAGTTTACAGAGCAAATTATTTTATTTTTATCGTAAATCTTAGCGTGGCAGAGCTGATTTCTAAAATATGATTGAAGGAAATATATATATGAATATAAAAAGTCGTCTCCCTGATCCTGCAGTTAGAAGTGGCCGGCTGCAGAGGGGTGACCATACTGTGTGCAAACGCCCTTCTCCACGATGCAAGTAACTGCCCACTTGCTGACTTTCTGGAAGACGCAGTCCTGGTGGCTCCCCCTCCCCCGTTAGGCGTTCAGGAAGAGTGCAGGTCACCCAGGCCTCTGTCAGGAGCAAGAACCAGCGGGGGGATCAGTCTCCTAAATAAAAGAAGAGTCTGCCAAATCCTGTGTACCTCTAATGTGTGAATTCCGCACAAGTCAGATGCTCCTCCGCAGTCATGCCTCTGACGACACGTCCCCTCTTCTTGGCACCTGCAGGGTCCTGTCCACCCAGAGCCTCCCTTCAGGCGCGTGGCAGTTCTGGTCCAGGGGAGGGTGACCCGACGCACCTTCCCGGTAACCGATGCCTGCGTGTCGGGGAGGGAGAAGAGTTGGGAGTGCTGGAAAGAGGTACTGAAAGCACGTGGCTGGTTCGTCGGTTCGCAGGTTCACACGCGCGTGCGAGCGCTCGTGCCGGGCCATGGCACGGGCCCCTTCAGCCCAACGATGATGCGAGAGCAGGTACGCCTCCTGCTCTGCCTTTGCGTTTCCTCGTGGCTCAGTCTGGTCGAAGGTTAGCTCTGTGGGGGAGAAGGGTGACCGGGAGTTAAGGGAGCAGACCTGGGAGGCATCAGCGGGGATTGGGCGGCGGAGCCAGAGCAGGGGCGGGGGAGGGGAGGGGAGGGGAGCCACCAGGAGGGCAGCGGGCGCAGCTGGGCAGCGCTCTGGCCTCCTCCGCTCCCCACAGGGAGGGCCCCGCCCTTGGACGGATGGGCGTCCTAACTCTGCGCAACATTAGGAAGCTGGCCAGAGGCGCAGGAGGGCGAGTGAGACCGTGGGAGGGACTGGCGCTAAGGGGCTGAGCCCGCTTGGCCGCGGGCGCCGGTGCCCCATTGTGCGGTGCTGGGCCCGTGGGCAGCAGGGGCCGGGGCGGGAAGAGCCGGCCCCTCGGCGCCGCCCCGGAGCTGCACGCACACCTGGGAGTTGGGGCGTGGCCTCGTGCCAGGAGGCGAGCCTGCAGCTCGGCGTAAAGGGGTGCGCTGCACGCGCTGCATCACTGCCTCCGCATCGCGCGGGCTCCCTCGGGGCCTCGGCAGCCACGTGGCCCGGTCTCAGTCAGCGATAGGCTCTGGCGCTGTCCCCATCTCCCCGGCTGCTTTGCCTTTATCGGTTGTTCCAGGACGTGGTGGACAGGGATACAGTTTATTAGCCCCTCCAACTCCAGCACTGTTGTTCCCAGTTTGCAGGTGAGGAAACAGAAATTAAGGAGTTGAGTCGGTAACAGGTTTGGGATCTGATGACATCCCTCAGGGGCCGTGAGGCGCGTTCCCTGGCCGTCCTTGGGCCGGGGCTCGTGCCCAGCTGGAACGTCAGATTGAAGGGACCTGTAGTTGTCAGATGATGACCTTGTCACTGGATAAGCACTTCGCAACCCCAGGAAGACGCACGGTTGGCTGCAGAAATGTGTAAGAGAAACCAACCCCTACCGTTAACCCGTTAATCCTTTGTGTCAAGTGGTGCACAAGACGTCGGTCCTGAGTATCCTTGCAGCATCCTGAGCCTTCTGCGCACCTGTGAAAGAGCTCCGGAGCGGAGAGCGGCGAGTCCGCTAGTGTCCTGCCGGTTGCTTTTGGAAGTGAGGCCAGAGCACAAGCATCCTCGTCCTCTGGCCGCCGTGGTGGGGCTGCCCCAGGTCTATCCAGGCGACTTCAGCCAAAGCTGGGCACCCAGCGGCCCTCACAGATATTGGTCAGATGCAGGAAGGCATGTGCTGGGAGGATTGTTTTGAAAGGCAGCTCTGAATCCAGTAGTCAGCACCTGTTTTGAAAATAAAAACCCTTTTTCGTCTGAAGTTGTTTTAGGAATTACAGAAGACACCATGATGGTTGTGGTTCTGATTTGCAGATGCTTCTGTCCCCTCGAGACCCTAACTCCAAGTGGTGGGTCCTGACGGGTGGTGGCCACGTTCCCATCTAGAAGCATGTGCTTGGAGGGGAGGTTTTGAGCATCGCTTAAAGCAGTGCTAAATTCTAGGTGATCCCCGGGCCTCCTGCAAAGATACAGATTCCGACTCAGGAGGTCTGGGCGGGGCCTATGGGCCTGCCTTTCTCCTAGGCTCCCAGGGCAGTGCTCCCCCGGATGCTAGCGGAGGACCCTGCCCTTCCTGTGCAGCTCCGCGGGGCTGTCCTCACTCCTTGCCCCGTGGCCCCGTGTCACATCTCCCTTCTCCTCCAGTCTCTCTGTTCCTCCCTCTTACAAGGAGGCCTGTGACTGCACCCAGGGCCCACGCAGATAATCCAGGATCACCTTCTCGCCTGAAGACCTTTAATCACATCTGCAAAGCCCCCTTTGCCATCTAAGGTCACATTCAGAGGTTCTAGGGATTGGGACCTGGGCGTCTTTGGGTGCCATTGTTTAGCCTATCACAGCTGCCCACAGATAGGCACCCCCTTCCTGCCGTACTTTTGTGGAGCAGGACTTCCAGACAGGGAGGTCGTGGCCTTTGTGTGGACTGAGGGCCATTGACGTATTGGTGGTGGTTATTCAGTTATTCATTCAGGTGTTTCCCATTTTACAAATAAAGGCAGGGAGGCCCAGAGAGGCAAAGTAACTGGATCTGGGGCACACAGCAGTTCGTAAGTGTTGGAGCTGGGCTTCCTGCCCTGCCGCCCATCTCTGGGATGCCTCTCATGTGCCCGGCGCAGCAGACTAGACGGCTGGGAAGGACAGCGGTCTCCCCTGACATTGAAACTGGGGAGAGGTGTTTAGACTACAGAGGGGGGCTTCTTCTCAGGAGAGAAGCTGAGCTGCTGTCCCCTGCCGGCCTCGGTGGTCGGAGGAGCAGACGCCCACCCCGTTGCCACAGTTCCGTCCGGAAGAGCCGGGCCCTTGGAGCGGATGCAGGGGCCCAGTCTGGGGTGGGCGGGGCAGCTCCTACAAGCAGAGCAAAGACGCCGTCCACTCCCAGCCCTCGAGCCTCCGGCTCCCTCCCCTGCTCCTTGGCCCTTATGGGTAGTGGCCACACTTCAAGACAGCTTAGTCCTTTCAGTGTTCATGGAAGGCAGGGACTGAAGGTGCTCTGCGTGCATTTCACAGTTCGGGGCGAGCAGCATGGGCCAGCCTGCGAGGGCCCACCTGCCTCTCGGGCTCTGCCTGAGACTTAGAAAGTGGGGGACAGGCAGGCACTCAGCAGACGGAGAGGGATGTGCCCACGTTCACGGGTGAAGGTTTCTCTCTCCACCTTCCGAGCCCAGCCTCTGTAAGCAGCAATCCCGGGACGTGTCCGGGAGGAAGGGCCTGGCTGTCTGCCGCCCGGTACTTCCCAGCGGGCTCCGCGCAGCTGGTCTGCGCACCTGGAACTTGTCCAGATGAGGCGAGGACAGCCTGTGCCTTCCACGAAAGCCCCGTCCAGACACGGCTCCAAGGCCGAAAAGGCCCTTTTGTCAGTACAGCCTGTCAGCTGCCTTGCACACATTAGTCCCGCTGCTGCTGCTGAGTGAAAGAGGTTTTCATTTTTGCTTACTGTTGCAAGACATTTATTAACACCGCAGTGATAGCCAGCCATGGGATTACAGTCTAACGTACATTCAGACGCTTGTGTTGTTTTTCGTAATGTGTTTTTCAAAAACCACAAGTATCAGGGGAAAGAAAAGCTGAGAAACCCCGAGAAAGGAACGCATCATGGACCACTTGCAGGTCATCGTCACACTCAGTAAGCCAAAGGTGAGCCTGGGGCAATGAGAAAGGGACGTTTTAATTTTAAAGCCCGATTTCTGTCCTCGATGAAAAAGGAAACCATTTTGGGTTTCAAAAACAAGCTGGTGTGTTCAAGCTCTTTCAGGAGCAGTGGCCTGTACCGAACACGGGCTCATGGCCCTGCATCCCCCCAGCCACCTGAGAAGGATGCTCATTGTACACAGCGCGCGTTTCCCAGGAGGAGCGGCCACTCTCGGCCCCAGGTGGACGCCGTGGAAGAGAACGGGGACGGGTGGTGACACCGGCGGTGACACACGGCAGCGGGCCTCACGCAGCGCTCAGCGGGTTGGACACGCGGCCCAGGAAGTGCAGGGCAGCCGAGTCTCGCTCCAAGACGGCCAACAGGAATGGGCTGTTCAGGGTCACCTCCAAGACCTCGGGCCCAGCTGGCTGTGGTGCAGACTCCGTGGGCTGCTCTCCCTCGTCTGCTTTTAGCTCAAAGAGAACGCTGTTCAGCACCTGCAAAGCAGCAAGCCTGGGGGTTGCTCCTGAAGGCCCGGGCCTGGGGGAGGACCGCTCTCCAGCCTGCCCGCCCTCCCTCGGCCTGACTCACACCATGTGACGGCTCCTCCCCAAAGTGTCCCCCAAACCCGCCCGTCTCCACCTTTCCCTGCTGTCCCGGGCAGGTGCTTCTCTCTGCGAACTCAGCGCAGAGGGCTCCGGGCCCAGGACTGTGAGCCACCCGGCCTCCCCTCCCTCCCAGCGTGCAGGCATTTCTCGGTTGCGGGCGTCCATCGCCCCCTGTGCCCCAGGACCGTCCATCTGCTGCTAAGTGCGTCCCTGAAGCCAGGAGCCGTGTGGCAGGGCCAGCAGCCGGCCTAGAGGCACTAGTCTCCGGGTCCCCGTCCCGACCCTGCTGTAGGATCTGGGGAGGACCCGAGGCTGGGCAGGTGGGACAGAGCCCAGAGCACGTGGTGGGGAGAGGTTTGCGGCTCTCCAGCTGTCCTTGGCAAGCCCCAAGAGAGCTCCGGTCACTTCTCTGCCACCCTGGGCCCCCAGCCGCCCGGCCACACCCTCCTCTCTCTCCTCCCACCCCCGGGCCACCTCAGTGTCCCTCCCACCCGTGCCTCCTGACTCCGGGAACACAGAGCCCACGTCAGGCACAGACGCCGGCGGCACGGTACCTTTCCAACTCTGAGGTTGGCATCGCTGATTTTGCCCAGGTTTGCCTCAGCGCCCAGCAGGGCGGGCAGCTTGGTCTGGGCAAGCAGGTCCTGCAGGTCGTAGGACCCTTTCAGTGTCAGCTGGGGCATGGTCAGGCGGATGGCCCTGGGGAGATGACACATGGTTACCAAGCTCCAGCTGTGAGGCCCCAGGCCACACCGGACTCACGGAAGACCCGGGAAGCCGGGTGGCATGTGTCCCCGAATGAGGGGGCGTTTGCTAGCCTCACCCAGCTAGGGTGTCTCGGGAAAATTTTCAGCAACAAATACAATTTAAAAAACCTTCATTTTCTTTGAAATTCTGTGGGAGGGATGTTCAGTATTTAACAACGGTGCTCTCTGGGGGTTGATGTGAATAGCTGTCTATTCTTTTTTCTACTCCTTTTTTAGGTTGGCTGCATTGAAAGCATACTCGTTGGTTAATTTTAAAACGCTGTCCTCTAGAATAACGTGTCGTGTCTTACTACCTTTCAGTGGTGAGCTCCCCGTGGGAGGGGGAGAGGGTACGATGTCAGCCTCTGTGCTGGGCATGTCACTTAGGTCAAGTCAGTTCACCTCCATGTACTACCTCTGCCTTCCTTGGGCAACGCTGAGAGTCCATAGATGTTTCCAGCTATGCACCAGACCCTTACAGGGTTGACAGTACACCCATGTCCAGAGCAGCGCTATTCACAACAGCCAAAAGGTGGAAGTGACCCAGGTGTCCATCAGCGGATGGCTGGATAAACAGACCGTGGCAGATACCACACTGGAATACTACCCAGCCCCAAAGAGGAAGGACATTCTGACACGTGATGCAACATGCATGAGGCTTGAGGACATTATGCTCCGTGAAATAAGCCCAACACGAAAGAACAAATACTATGTGATACCACTTATAGGAGGTACGCAGAGGAGTCGAGTTCATAGAGACAAAGTAGAAGGGTGGTCGCCAGGGGCTGCAGCGAGGGGAAATGAGGAGTTGTTAGTGATTAATGGGGACAGAGCTTCAGTTTGGGAAGATGAAAAGTTTCCGGAGACAGATGGTCGGTAGCACAAAAACGTGAAGGTATTGATGCCACAGAGATATACACTATAAAATGGCTCGGGTGGTAAATTCTATGTTATGTGTTTACCACAGTTTTTAAAAAATGACTTAAAAAGAGTTGACCTCAGGAGGCCCTCTGTGCCCCTTGGTGCCTGTCTCAGAATCTGGACCCGCTGCTCTGGGCCTGATACGTAAGCAAGTCTGATGCCCCAGTCGCAGTAGGAAAGAGGAACAGATGACCCAGGCAGCAAACTAGGGGAGTCCTGGAGTCAAGAGCAGCACCCCGAGAAAGCCCGCCTACTCCCAGGGCTCTTGAAGGGGTCCCAGGGCTCCTGGAAAGTCAGCCCCCAGGAAGCTGTTGGAATGCAGCGGATCACACACGGCAAAGGTCCCCTCTCAGAGGGAGTACTGACCGTGGGCCGCCCAAGCCTGCGGGTGAATGGAAGCATGGGGAAAAGCGGGCCTCCTCCCCTGCCTCTCCTGCACCCAGAGAGGGACCCAGAGAGCTGGGTCCACGGATGGAGGGTGCACTGGTGGGTGGAGGGCGCTCAGGCACCATCGCCACCCTACCCGCTGGGCGCCCAGGGCTCGGCCCACACCGCGCCCGTGGCCACCCATGCCCCCCACCGCCCGGGCAGAGCCGTCCATGCAGCTCCCCACTCCAGGGGCGCAGCCCAGGAGGGTCCAAGCAGTTTCCCGGAGCCGTACCGGGGAGAGAGATTCTTCATCAGGGTCAGGAAGTTGTGCTGGAAGGTGAGGGCCTCCACCTGCCACAAGTCGGGAGCGTGGTGCGGCCGGATGAGCAGCAGGCAGGCATTGGCGCTGAGGGGCACGCGGGTCACGGAGAGGTTGTTCTGGGTGTCGCTCCAGTAGTGGAAGGTGCCGATGCCGGAGAGCATAGGGACCGACACGGAGGTGGTGTTGTCCACCCAGAACTCCTGGAGCCCCGGCAGCAGGGAGAACCCCTTCATCTTTCCTGGGGACCCGGCAGGAGACAGGAAGGGAAGAGTCAGGAGAGGGAAGGCGTGGGGCAGGGCTGGGCCGCAGACCCCCTTCCCCTCCCCTCCCCTCCCCCTCCCCTTCCCCAGCCCAGGCTGCTCTGCACTTTCCTGGCCCCCGAAGTTCAGCCCCAGGACCCCTGACCATCAATTCTTCCTCCTGCAAAATCCACCAACTGCCACTGTTGAAGGCGTAGTCCACACCAGGCCCCAACCTGAGGCCCACAAAGGAGCTGAGCTCGAGGACCCTACTGCGCTAGTAACCAGGTAAACTCAGACCCAGAGCTGTCCTGGCCCCAAGCCTGGGCTCTGCCACGCTCACTTTAAAAAACAAACAACAAACCAGAAGAACCACTTTATTTCTTAGAGCCGTTTAGGTTCACGGCAAAATTACGAGAAAAGTGCAGGTCTTTCCTGTATGTCCGCTACTCCCCCCTCCCCAGCACACAGCCCCCCTACAACCAGCATCCCCGCTAGACGGTACGTTGGGTAACACTGAGGAACCGATGTGGCCACATCATCGTCACCCAGGGTTCCAGAGTTCACACAGTTCACGCCTGGTGCTGGACGTTTTACAGGTTTGGACAGACGCTCAAGGCGTGTCCACCGTTCCACCAGCATACGGAATCGTTCCACGTTTCTCGGTGCTGCTGGGGACGGACAGATGATCCGGTGACCAGTGGGTGTGAGCGGAAGTGCTACGTGCTACCTGTGTGCTGCGCCCTGAAGGGGCCGAGCCCTCCCTGCCCCCTGCCACCCCCGGGGCGGGCTGTGGCATGGGGCTTGCGGAGCTGAGCTGTTGCTGAGCAGCTCGCTGAAGGCGCTGGCACCTGGGGGCGCACCAGCACATCCCTCCCTCTGCGGTCATCCCAGTGCCCTTGAACGGCCCAGTGTGGTTGTCCCTGGGAGAACAGGTGAGGTTGAGAGATGAGCCCATCGCAGAGTGGCCCTGGGGCACCTGGCACTTGGGAGATCCGAGCAGAGGTGACTTAAATGAGTCAGCGGTCCCTTCTCATTGAGCCCGAGGTCTCCAAGGAAAGGGGTGAGGGAGCTGGGGACAGGGAGCCTGGGTCTGTGAGGAGGGAGTGGCCAGGGCACCCAGCCCTATCCTCCACCCTTGGAGCCCTGTGTGTACAGACAAGCTCGGCTTCGGGAGGGCTGCTCACGAGGAGCTGCGGTGTCCGTCCTCTGGCTCCCCAGGGCACCTCCACGCCGGCCCACAGACCTGGCAGGCGGCTGGTTAGTGTGTAGGGAAAGAAGGACTAAATTTTTTGCACCAACAAACTAAAAGGCAAAGAAGGATGCTGCCTCCAAAAAAGATACGGGAGTCTGAAACGAAGGTGGCTGCCCGCTACTCTCGGCGTGACTGAAGAACACAGCACCCTGTCCTCATCCAGAGATTAAGGACATCGCGCCAGGTTAGGGAAACTGGTGAGGCCCTTTCTGGCGCCAGTGGCTCTCTGGCTCTGCCTTTGGGGGGCAGGCCTTTCGCATTAAGCTCTCCTCCCAGGCTCCTCTTAGGGATGGCGGGCCGAGCTCACAGGCCCCCTCCACCCTCCATGGGGTGCGGCCACCCCTGGCTGCATGGCCCCGGCCTGGACTCTGCTCCCGGGACCTGTCAGCGCGGGGACCTGCGCCCTCCTGGGGTTAGCGCCTTCCCCCTGCTCCCAAAGGCAGGCTGGAGGCCTTTTCTTTGTAGATTTTCAGCCTTCCAGGATATTGTCAGAGTAAGGAAAGGACCGCGCTCTGTTCAGCCTTCGCCTGTCCCCACAGCCCTGCCCTCCGACCGCCTTCCTTGTCTCTCGGCTCTGCTAGGTTGCAGGTCCCGATAGCACCTCACGCGCAGCCCTCCTCAGCCCGCTCCTCCGTTCACAGAGCCGAGACCTCAGGGCCTGCTCCCAGGAGAGTTTGCCGGGCGATTGCGTAACCTTCCAACCACTCTCCCAGCCTCCAGTCCCCACAGTGCAGGCCAGGGATGACCTCTGCGCAGAAAGTCTGCCACTCAGCTCCCAGACACCCACAGCTCCAAACTCCCAGCATCACATCCAAAGTCTCAAAGTCTGGCCCTGACCCATCTTTGTGGCCTTGCCTAACACTCCCATTCTCTCCTTCTGAGCTCAGGCCAAACAAAGCCACTCCTGTTCTGGTTCCTTGCCCTGACCTTGGCAGCCTTGTGCCACTTCCCAGGCCTTCCTTCTGTCCTCTCCCAGGTGACGCCCCTCGCCGAGTGCGCTGAGCCCCGGGCCGCCTTCCCAGAGCGCCTTACCTGCAGCTCTGGGGCTGAGGCACTGGTCCGGGGGATCCAGCTTTCTGGTAAACCACAGTCAGCAAGCTGGGGGCGGGGCCTGTGCAGCCTCCCTGCTTGTCCCCTCTGAGGCGCCAGCTCAGAGTCCTACAAGTACTACATCCTCAACGATTGTTTTCGAATGAATGAACAGCCTGTGTCTTAGGCATTTTTTTTGGTGATAACCTCTCTCAGTATGAAAGTGATGTAAGCAAACTGGTTATTTTTGCATGGGACAGTGACCTTCTCAAGGACGAGAGCCCTTGATCTTCTCAACAGACAGGAACCCGTCCCTTCTGAGCGTGGAGCTGGGCCACGGCCACGAGACGTGAGTTTAGAACCTGAGACCGGTCCCTTTGTTTCTCTGAGTCTGTTTCCTCACTGGTAAACGAAGGCAAATCACACCTCTCACCGCGTCACGAGGGGATTCAGTGATGAAAGTAAAAGGATGCAGTGCAGTAGCTGCACATAGTAGGGCAGCAACGGGGGAGGCGGAGGCTCGGCCAGTGCCCATCCACGGAGCCCAGTGGGGCAGCCACTGCGTCCTCCGTGAGGGCGGCCCCAGGTACTTCTCCACATCTGCTACCCTGCCCCTCTCCAGGCCCAGCCCTGCTCAGCTGAACTGAGACGTCGGACACGAAGTCCGTACAGACAAAGACCTGCCACCCTCCTGCACCGGCCGGGGGCAGAGCCCCCGCGAGGGCTGGCCTTACCTTGGAAGTGGACGTAAGTGTTGAAGAGCAGGGTGCTGTCTGGGTTGACCCCTGTCAGGGGCCTGCCCATCTCCCACCCCGTCACAGCCTGCATGAACCTGTTGATCTTCTCAGCAGCGAGATCTGGGTCCGTGGACAAGTCTAGCGAGCGGGAGAGGGTGACAGGGGAGATGAAAGACAGGCCCTGCACGAATGGCTGCTTCAGGCGCAGGCCAGGGGCCGTGAACAGCCCGACCACCGTGGACAGGAGCAGCCTGGCCTGGCTGCCGGCCCCGCCCTGGGCCACCAGGAGGCCCTGGATGGTCTGCAGGGCGGAGAGGACCTTGTGACCATCCAGCCGGGAGGTGCAGCCCTGATCCTCCCCCGGGACGCCCAGGAACGCCTGTAGTCTGCTGGCCGTGGGGTCCAAGGCCCCCAGGTAGAAAGAGGTCAGGGTGCCAAAGAGAGCCACCGGGGAGAGCACAGCCCCGCTGGCCGCGCTCCGTGTCTCGCTCAGCATCTTGTACATGTGGAAGCCCATGAAGTTGAGCAACACCCCCACCTTCACGGCCCGCAGCCGCTCTTCGGCCTCCAGCTGCTGGGTGGCTCGAACCAGCTGCTCCCGCAGGGCCTGCTCGTCCACGGCGGACGACTTGGCCTGAATCGGGACAGGTGTGAAGGTTGGGTCTGGGGGCGACTCCGCCCTGGGTTTCTCCAGCTGGTCACAGCTGCTCTTGCTGTAAACAAGGAGGTGGAAGGGGTGTATATACACCCGGTCTGCAGGGGCCAGGCGAGCCCAGGCCAAGAGGCAAAGGACGGAGGCCCCCAGGCTCAGGCCAGCAGGAACCATCTCTGACGGGGTGCTCACTTCTGCGGACCCTGAAATATTTTGTGAAGGGTGAAAGAGGATTATTGAATGCCCTCTAGCCGTATTCCCTACAACCAGTCAGCACAGGAGAAATCCCTCCATGTCTTAACAAATGTCGGAGAGGAAGTGGTTCAGAGCTCTGCGGAAAATATCTATGTATATGATCCCGGTGCAAACCGCACTGTCGTGGGCTGAGTCGTGCTTTCGTGGGGTTTTATTTGGGGGCTGGGTTTGGGTTTTGTTTTGTTTACATTTTAGAGTGGTGAGGATGCCTGAATATGAAGACATTTGTAGATTTTAAAGAAAAAATATGAAATGGCTCATGAAGTCAAGTAAAAAATGTAAACAAATGTTTTCACAAAATATCGCAAGCATTTTTCTTCAAGAATATGTGAGTGGCTTGTATTATTTTTACCTTGTGCTAATTAGTGATATGATGCTTTGGTCATAATTACATGTTTAACAGAAGAGTAATCTGGAAACATTTTAACTTATTTTTAAAGGAACACTTTGAGTAAAAAAGTATCATGATATTTATGCAAAAATTAAAAAATCCAAATGTTGAAGTTGATGGGAGACATGTTTACATACTGAGGTATGGGGAAGTCATTCTGGCTTATCCAAAGTGGAGCTGGGTGGCCACTGCAGTTGTGGTTTCAGACATGTTCCTGCATCACTGAGAACTTGAATTTTCTGAACGCTATCAGACTCAAGGACACCACCAGCCATTCTCAAAATCCTATCAGCTAGCAGGGGCCAGCTGCAGCCTTATGGTCTCAAGGTCTCCCCTTGTAACTATGCAACCTTTTTGGACCCCAACCAATCCTTGCTAAACAAACACCCTTACTTCTCGCCAGTGCCCGTCCTAATTCTTGACCAACAGCTTATGTAATTTTGCAGTTTTTGCCTTTACAATCCTCCTCTATTTTGTTGCCTGGTGGAACCCAATTCAAGTGCTTCCTGTATCCGTGTCTCCCTGCTATAGTCCCCAGTTTGGCTCAAATCAAAGAGTTTTCTATTCCTAATATAGATTGTTTATCGATTATTTTCGTCAACAAAGTCCTGAGCCCCAGTGCCTCAAAGTGTGACTATATTTAGGGACTTCCCTGGTGGTCCAGTGGTTAAGAATCCGACTCTCAGTGCAGGGGACGCAGGTTCGATCCCTGGTCGGGGAACTAAGATCCCACGTGCTGCAGGGCAACTAAGCCCACGCACCGTGACTAGAGAGAAGCCCGCTCGCCACAACGAAAGATCCCACGTGCCGCAACTCAGACCCGACGCGGCCAAAACAAAAAAATAAAAATAAATAAATATTTTAAAAAATATATTTTAAAGTGACTATATTTGGAGACAGAGTCTTTAAAGAAGTAGTGTAGGTTAAATGAGGCCATCAGGGTGGCCCTAATCCAATCTGACTGGTGTCCTTATACGAAGAGGAGATTAAAACACAGACAGGGAGGACTACTCGAAAATACAAGAAGGCGGCCAGGAGACTGACCGCCTGCAGGCCAAGGAGAGAGGCCTCAGAAGAAGCCACCCCTGCCAACATCTTGATCTCGGACTTCCAGCCTCCAGAATCAGGAGAAAATAGATTTCCGTTGTTTAAGACCCCAGCGTGTGGTACTCGTGGCAGCCCACGGCACTAATATGCCCACATGGTTATGGCTATCAGTTTTCCCCAGAGAACAAAACGTGGGGCAGACGGCAGGTCTTTGTGGGCCTCCAAGCCCCAGGGTAGGGTACACCAGCTTGGAGTACAAGACTAACACACACAGAGGTTCTTCCTGTTATAAATCAGCCTGGCAAGAGCAATCCAGCTCGTTTCCCAGCTCTGGTGTATAATCTAAGAAAGGAGACCTTACATTTGGTACGTGACAGTTCACCAAAGCCCTTTCCCATAGATCATCCTATCTAACCGTTACACGATCGCGTAAGGAAGGAATTCTTTCCCTCCTTTGCAGACACACAAAGGGGAGTTCTAAGGTGTGGAGAAATGTTCCCAAGGTCATACAGCAAGGATGGAACAGACAACCGATTCCAACCTACCTTACTCTCCCCCAGTTCTCAGGGGACTCACCCGGGAAGCCTTAGAAAGTATGAAGCCCGGGGCCTCCCCACCAGAGATGCTAGCTAAGTGGCCCTGGGGAGGGGTCTGGGGAGGGGATTTTAGTCTCCCAGTGGTCTCAACATGCAGCTGGGACGAAGCACCGTGGGCTCAGCCCGGGGAAGCCCAGGCATCCCTCACCTGCGTCAACCCCACACCAGCTCCCTCTTCCCTGCGAGTGGAATCCCCGAGGAGCTCTGTCACCCCGCCAAGCCCCACCCACCAACAGCCCGATTTCACTGGTCTGGGTCGCGTTCTGCCAGGCGACACGGATGTGCCGCAATGGTTTAGAGCCTCTCCCTAGACACGGGTCACCCGGGGCGGGCGGGACAGTCTCCAGCACCCTTTGGGCTCAAGAGCCCTGCGACCCTGCCCCAGCCTCACCTCTGGCCAAGAGCACGGCAGTGGGCCGAACCCCTGGGAGAGGAGGCCCCTGGGCAGCTCTGCCCGTTTATTCTGTGATGGTTCTCACTGAGAGGGCGAATGCCGCCTGTACGGCTTCATTCAGTTCTAGTCATTTTTACACGACACCTCCCTCGTGGTTCTGAAGGGGTGTGCTGTGCTACCAGGCTACTGCTCAGCTTCCCCCCCCGCCACCCCGCCACCCCGCTGCCCTCCCAGAGCTGGCCTGGGCCTCCTTGGAGCTGTGGGACGTCGCCTCCGCCTCCAGGTCACCTCGAGGCCTGGACGCTTCCCGCACACCCATGCTCGGCCGGTCAGCGTGCTTTCCTGCCCCAGGCGTGCTGACTGCAACTGCCCTTGGCATCCAGCCCCCACGCGTTGTGTGCTCGCCCTGCTCTAGGCGCCGGGTTGCCAAGGGAACTTTGACCTCTGGTCTCAGCCCCTGCCTCCCCTCCTTCCAAGGCATTTGACACAACCCACTGTTCTCATGAGGAACCACACGACACGGAAACAAGGGACAGAAGATTCTCCCCCCTTCAGAGGCCCTCCTGGTACGCCGGCCCAAGTTGCCGGCCGACGTCTCGTGTAAAAGGATGTAAAAGGCCACAGCAAGTCAGGTCGCCGGGGAAAGCGCTGGGGCCCGAGCGTGCGGCACCCCTTCAGCGACCGGCCTGAGGGTCCCGGGGGCACAGCACCGTTCCAGGTGATTTCCGAGCCTGCCGCTGGCTCTCACTTGTGGTCCGTGGCCGCAGCCCCGGTTCTAAGTCGGCACCCGGCCAGCCTGGCCTGACACCCTCTCCTTGGGTTCCATTCTCTTCCACCCACCCGTCCTTGGCCTCCCCCTTCACCAGCCCCTCCTTCTAGGCTTCCCTACTTCTCAGGGCCCCGTGCGTAAGGGTAATGGAGAGGACGGCAGCTAAGGCATGTATAAGGAGGATCGCTGTTGTAGCGATTTCAAGGATCGTCCTCCGACCCTCACAGCAGCCCTACCTTCCTGCCCACGCCTCGCCGCCGCCAGATCTCATGCTGCGACTGGCCCCGACACGCCAGGCACTCTGGACTCACTCCCCCTGCCCTCCTTTCCCTTCCCCATGCCACTGGGCACCTGCCACACTCTGTATCACTGAGTTATTCTTTTATTTCTTCTGTTTAGCGTGTACTGCAACGCTAAACAATGAATGCAAATCCCACAGGAGTGAGGCTCTTGCTCTGTTTTGTTCACGGATGTGTCCCACATTCCCCCAAATGTGTCAACAAGTACTCAGCAAGTAGTGGCTAAATGAATGGGTTAGTGCTGTTTTGCAGAGGAACAGAGAGGTTCAGAGACTTGCTCAAGGTCACACAGCCAGTAAGAGACAGACCTAGTATTCAAACCCAGAGCCCCTGACTCCACAGTCCACACTCTTAAGCACTAATCTATACTACACGTGAGCCAAAATAATAAGACCGTGTCTTTTTCATTTATTCTAAAGTTTAGGAAGCACTTTCAGGTTGTATTAGCACTCTTAATTTATAGCACAGTCCCTGAGCAAGGGAGGCCAGGCGTTGCCATTGGTTCCATTTTATAGATGAGCAAACCAAGGCTCAGGGAGCCTGGGACCAGAGCCAGCACTGCCTCAACAGAGCTACAGGAGACGAGGCCACCACTCCCCTGAGCCCTGTGCGGACACAGCCCGGGCTCACTGAGTCTGCCCTTCCCCCCAGCTCCACTGCCTGCACAAGCCTTGCTGCCCCTCTGGCCAGAAGAGGACCCAGTGGACTGTTGACCACAGTGAGTCTTCTCCCAGGTCAGCCCCGCAGGACCCAGCCCTGCTCAGAGGGACTGGAGGACCCGGCCAGCCTGCCTGTCGCTGAGGGGAGCAGGTCCCCTGGTGAGACCCAGGGTGGGCTCAGAGGAAGGACTGCCTAGGCCTGGGGGAAGAGACAGCCTCAGCGTCTTCAGCGGTAATGTCCGCCACAGCCCAGGTCACCACTGGCCCCTGGTGCCTGCGTCCTGGGTGCTGTTTAGCGGTGGCCTTCCAGCAGCTCTTCCCCTGCCCCCAGCAGAGGCCCCAGCTTTCTTCCCACAGCGGACAAGCCCCCCGCAGGGAGAGAGCTGGGGAGGGGTAGGTGTGGAGAAGGCTCCCGCTTACCTTTTGCTCTCGTCCCCAAGACAGGGGTGGCCTCTTCCTCTGGCTGGGCCACTGAGGCCCTATTTATGTCTGAAGGGTGGGGACCGTGCCGTTCCCAGGCTGCCCTGTGCTCAGGCTCGGGGGAGGGGTTGCATCACGGCGCCGGGCCATGGGGGTGGGAGCCTCAGGCAGCTGCCCACCTGGGGGGACAGACCCCAGGCCAGGCGACTCTCATGCTGGGCCTCCGTCCAGGAGGCCAGGGAGATCGATGCGCGCTGTTGCCTCTGACAGACTGAGCCGGTACACAGTCGAGTTACACATTCACTGAAGTTGTCCTGAGCAGAGGCTGTCGCTATGGGACACAGGAGTGTCCGTGTGGTGGTGTGATGCGTCTCGGCCCCCAGATGTGATGGCCCGAGGCCAGCGCCCCAAGCCTTGGGCCGGAGTCCACTTGGGGTGTGCTTCTGAGAGGCCCCAAAAATGTGCGGGCTCATGGGCGCAGCGGGAAGGGGAAAGCCCTGCTCAGGTGGCCTGGGGGTGGCCTGACCCGACGGCCTTGAGCGGCCCAGCCGTTGTCCAGATAGCCACTGGGCGCCCATCCCACGCGAGGACCTCTGACAGGCGCAGGGAGAAACACACAACCCAGCAAAAACATCTTCTAGAAGCTTGTGATTTACCTGGGGAGACCATTAGACACTAACTAGACTCAGACAGTGGGAAGGTGCCCACAAAGTGCTTTCAGATTGTGAGACAGATCAACCCCTCAACGCTGGGGAAGGCCTCAGGGGTCTCCCTGTCACTTGAGTCAAACCTTGAAGGATAAATAAGTTGGGCTTGGAGGTTAAAGAAGCGCTTTTCATGGGTAGAGACAGATATGACAGTAACAGAGGTAGGGAAGCATGGGGCTTGTCTGGGGGTCACCAGCCAGCCCAGGGGCTGGAAGCGGGGGGCAGTGATGGCAACCAAACTACTGCTGCTCCTGGGCTGCGCCCCCCACCCCCCCGGGGATGGCGAGAATTCCCCAGACACAGAGTTTCAGGCCAAAGTCTGCAGGAACTGGAGTTGACACACAAGATGCCAGCCTGGGTCTGGGTTGTGTAAAGTGAGTGAGAGGGAAGAAAGGATGCTGGTTAGAGCCCAAAGACCACTTCAGAGGGTAGAGGCGATGCCCGGAGGGGAGGGATTGAAGACCTCTGAGCAAAGCGGGGGGCATGCGGCTGGACCTCTCCTTCAAAAAATTCACTCTAACAGCGATTCCGTCACAGGAGGTCTGGAGGAAAGACGAAGAACGCACAGGCATCACGTTCCCAAGCTGAGGCTCCTGAGAGAACGATGAAACCAATAACCCCCGAGAGGGACGCGGGAGGTACCAGAGCTCTGGGGAAGGACTGCTCAGAGTTTGAGTTTGGATGGGTTTCTTCTGAGGTTTCTATCGGAACCCAGTGCTGAGCACTTGGGGAGACGGTTCTGACGCTCCAGAGGGTGGTCCAGGCTGGGGACGCAGACGCGGGAGACAAGTGCACCACCAGCACGTAATCCAAGGCCAGTGGGAGGAGGTGTTTTACCCAGGGAGAGTCAAAGTGAGGAGAGGAGCCGCTAGGGAAATCCAGGGGGTGAGGGAATGGGATAGGAGTCAGCCAGCCTAGGAGGGGTCCAAGGGGGCAGTGCAAGAAGCTTGAGGTGGAGTTCCAGAGGCCAGGGGGCAGTTGTGATAAGTGAGGAGTTACAGCCTGAAAGAGGTCTTCTGAGCAGGGTGTCACATGGCTTAGAGTCATGGGGACTGAGATGTGTCCACACAAAGCATTTTTGATCAATCATTTACTAACCCTTTAGCGCTCGTCAAAGGCCAAGAGGAGGTGGGTTGAGGCCATGGGCAAGTTGGAGAGTGACCTCAGGGAAAGATGAGGGAGGGACGAGGCTCAGATGGTTTGAGAAGACAGTGGAAGGAGAAGTGGGCAGATTGAACTGTGAGCTCCTTTTTTTTTTTTTTCTTTTAGATTTTTTTTTGATGTGGACCATTTTTAAAGTCTTTATTGAATTTGTTACCATATTGCTTCTGTTTGCTGTTTTGGTTTTCTTGGCCACGAGGCACGTGGGATCTTAGCTCCCTGACCAGGGATCGAACCCACACCCCCTGCACTGGAAGGTGAAGTCTTAACCACTGGACCTCCAGGGAAGTCCAGTGAGCTCCTCTTTTATTGAAATGTGATAATGAAAGAAGAGGCATTATTCTGTATTCTCAACTCTAAAAGAGAAGGAAGAAAGAATTAATATTTATGGAGCAGTTGCTGCATGCCAGGTTTATAAATCTTTCAACATGGCTGCAGTATAAATTTTACTCTACTCACCACCTAGGGAGAGAAAACTGAGGTCCAAAGAGGCTCAGCTATTTGCTAAACGTCACCCAGAAGGAATCCAGGTCTGTCTGACCCCAACGCCCATTCTTTTTGTACCACTTTTGTTCATTTGCCCAACAACAATTTACGGAAAACCTATTAGAATACATTCCAAGAATGGAACTCATCTCTGAGGTGACAACTGGAAACAGTCGCCACCCTCATGAAACCTACAGTTTTGCAAAGTGTCAAAATTAATCTGTAATTGCATAAATAATGATTTATTTGCAGTTGGGATAAATGTTAGGAAGAAGAAGAGTCGTGTGCAACCTGAGGATAGAACAGGAAGCCTGGTCTAGGCTGTACGGTCAGGCAGACTCACTTTGAGAAAGGAGAAGGCAGGGCAAGGCCTTGAGGATGAGTGGGAGTGGCCCCGGGAGCAGTGTTGGCGGGGCCCGGACCTGCACTGGCCGGGGTCAACCTGGACCCATGTCTAACAGTCTACGACTCTCTCAGAGACAGGACGGACCAAGGGACAACATAGTCCTCTGGGCAGGTCTCTGTCCTGCTGGGCTGGGAGCTGCCCCTCACTCCTCTCTCTGCCCTGAGTGACCACAAGCACCCTTCTAGCCCTAGGAGTCCCTTATCTACCTGTCAACTCACCTGGCCGCACAGATTTCCCTGCCCTGAGGGAAAGATGCACCAGCCCAGGGGAGGGTCTGGGCTGAGAAGAGTGCTCTCTCACTGGGCAGCCCACTTGCCCCTCAGCACTTAGTTTGGGCGTTACAGATAAAATCTAGATTGTGCTTGTTGATGGCGCATTGCAATGGGTCCTAGCCCAGCTCTCAAAAGGACCACAAGTGTTTCACAAAAATGACAGTACCAAGAGGTGGTGGGAGACATCCACTATCTAGACAAATCGTCATGCACAGGTTTTTATTAAACTAGTGAATTTGGGGGAGGGGCCCTGAACCCCAAATATGTGTGTAACTAGGTTTTACTGCATCATCTCGAAATGGCCCAACAGCAGTGGGAAAACTGAGGTGTGAAGAGTTGACTCTTGGGACCACAGAACTAGAAGGGGCCTCCCGACAGTGCCACCCTTAGATCCCGCAAGCCACGCTCCAGGGCACCTTCCTCTAAGTGTTCCAAGCTCTCTGGTGCCTGGGACCGGCAGGGTGGCAGGACCATGACCTGTGTGGCCCCTGGCAGCCGCTTTTCCCCTTCAGGGCACTCATCCCCCAAGTGGCACCAGGGGTTGACCAGATGTCCAAGTAGCTCCAGGACCCTTGCCTATGGAGTATCCCAGGTCTAGGAAGGCCATCTAGTAACGGGGTCACTCTTGCTGCCCGGCACAAGGTTTCCTCACTGTATGCGTGTAGCAGGATGTGGGGTGTGTGTGTGTGTACATGTATGATGTGTGTACATATGAGTGGTGTGTGGGTATTGTGTGACGCGTGTGTACACGTTTGGGTGCGGGTGGGGTGTGGTATGTGATGGTCTGTGTGTGTGATGTGGTACATGATGTGTGTGGTGGGGTGTGTGTGTATGCACTGTATGTACGTGTACGGTGTAGTGTGGTGTGTGTATGTGTGTGGTGTTTATGTGTGGTGTGGTGTGTACATGTATGTGTGTGGTGCTTGTATGTTTTTGTGTGTACGTACGTGTGCAGTAGGGGGTGTGTGTGTGTTGTGGTGTGTGTAGTGGTGGGGAGCTGGGCATATTGACTGGTGTTTGCCCATCCCGTGTCTCTTCTGTGCACATGTCGCCTCCCTGGGTCACCCAGAATTTTGTCTCCCGGCCTGTTCCCCAGCTTCTCTGTCAGCTGGAGGGGAATAGACACCATGTTGCCCAGTTCCTTCCTCTCTTCTCCAGGCTTTCCCTGGGTCCAGGCTCTGCTGCTCCTGCCCCCTCTATCCATCTTATTGTTTGTGGACTCACCGGTTTCCCAGTTCAAGCCTGGACCAGCTCCTGCCTGTGATGGGCGGCCAGTCCTCTGAGCCCTCAGACCAAATGCTCTCCTCCCCATCTCTAGCCTCAGCCGTGCCCACCCCCCCCCAGACCCAGGTCACCTCCAGCTGCTCCGGGAGCTTCTGCAAACCCTGCCCTGGCGTAACTCCGCTTGGCAAGGGCCCCCCTCAGCCCTGAGGGAGCCTGCCACGCGATCACACATCTTTTATTATATTTGAAGCAGCTTCTCAGGGATCGCAACCCATGTCAAAGTTCATTTCAGCCTTGTCATGGGGAGTGGGGCTCTAAAACAAGGCAGAAAATTCTCTCTTGGTGATGACATGTTACAGGGGAAAAATAAGGAAAGAATCGTTGTTGGGCTGGACGCAATAAAAGGACGTCTGCCTTTTATTGGTTCAAGGCCCTTCATCAACTTTCAAGGGTGACTATCAGACGGGTGGGTTTTCTAAGTGAGGCTTTTAAGCTCATTAAAATAAATTAGAAAATTGCTAGAGCATTTTATCAAGAATGTAAATTATCCCTGGAAAGAGCAGCCACTTCCAACAAACCACAGACTTCTGACCCAGTCAGATTTAGGACAACTTCTTTGCAATAGGTGCTATTTCTTGTGCTTTCATCCCAGCAGTGGATGTTGGGGACAGTTTATCTGTGGCTAAATAAAGACTTGAATGAAAGTGAGCGCTGGCTGTGGAGGAGGCTTCTCTCAGAGTCGGACCGGGAACCCAGCCATGGATACAGTCGGCAGACGCGGTGACATTCTGGTCAGAAGGTGCCCCTCGGGCTGACGTCTGTGTGGCTCAAGTCTATTCTGTGGTTGTGAGATGAAGCTTGATCTAAACCAGAATCCCCACCTTCCCAGCTCCTGACCAACCAGCCAGTCACGGGACAAACACACACAGACTCCTACTGTGAAGGAAACAGAGCCAAACCAGGAGAGAAGGAGGTGCTTTCTTTATATATGTGAGGCAATCCTGCTTGGACCAGCTAGCACGAGGTAAGGAAACAAGGAGGGGTCGACATAGGAACTGGGTTTCCAGTTTTGCGTCTAGGAAGAAACTAATTGTTTCACAGGGGATTTGTTTCTGCCCGGACCAGACTGTTTGACCATGAACGTGCCTTGTGCAAGACCCATGGCCACTAAACTCATCATTTACTGGAACCAGAGGATGGGGAGGGGCTCACTGTCCTACGTCCAAGGTTTTCCGTTTATGACAAGGACAGTTTCCACTCCTCCTGAGTCCTCATTGCTTCTCCCTTGCATCAGGAGAGCCGGGGCAGACCAGAGGGCTCTGCATTTGTAACATGGGCTCTTTAGGGGAAAGTCCACTTCTTTCTAATAAACACTCACATACAAAGAGTTTTCTCAGTTGGCTCAAATGAGTTTTAGATTTCTGGTAAATACAACAAAACAGTCCCAGCTCCCCCATTTCCCCAGGAGGAATCTGCTCCCCCGTGTAGCCCTTTTAGACCTCTCAGAATGCTCCGGGCCGTGCCCTGCAGACCGCTGCAGGCCGCCTTTTTCTGGCAGAAGCGTGGCTGCCACTTCAGACACAGCAAAGCATGGAGTGGAGAAGATGGTGATTTGGGATGATGAGATCCGGGAAATTTTGTGATTGGACCATAGCCAAACTGATGGCTTTTCTTGGTCGCCAGTTACAGTTTTATAAATAAGAAGTGGGCTGTTTGTCCCTATCAATTTTAACATGAGGCGATACAATGAGTGAATTCAGTCACATGTTCTTTTGAAAAGTAGTAATAAAGTTGTTTTTTTTTATAATTGGGGTATAGTTGTTTTACAATGTTGTGTTAGTTTCTACTGTACGGCGATGTGGAGTTTCCTGTGCAATACAGTGGGTTCTCATTGGTTCTCTGTTTTATACATATTAGTGTATATATGTCAATCCCAATCTCCCAATTCATCCTACCCCCTCCCCCGCTTCCCCCCTTGGTGTCCATACATCTGTTCTCTACATCTGTGTCTCTATTTCCGCCTTGCAAAGCGGTTCACCTGTACCATTTTTCTAGACTCCACATATATGCGTTTATATACGATATTTGTTTTTCTCTTTCTTACTTCACTCTGTATGACAGTCTCTAGGTCCATCCACATCTCTACAAATGACCCAATCTCACTCCTTTTTATGGCTGAGTAATATTCCACTGTATCTATGTACCACATCTTCTTTATCCATTCGTCTGTTGATGGACATTTAGGTTGCTTCCGTGACCTGGCTATTGTAAGTAGTGCTTGGCATAAACTTTATTACCACTTTTCAGAGAAAACCATAATTCAAAAAAACACACGCATCCCCAAAACACGTTCTCCCCCTACACCTTTCTCCTTTGTCCACATCCATGTAGAAATTGAGGAAAGTAAATACTCGCTTTCTTAGCCTCCTCTGTAACCGTTAGTGACCAAATAAAAGAGTTCTGGCCAGTGGGACATAAACAGAAATCTGTTGAGGGCTTCTGGAAGTGCTTTTGCTTTCCTTTTATTGGCAGAGTCACTGGCTCAGACTCTACCCCTTCTTCCTCCCTCAAATGTTGATGTAATGTCTGGAGACAGCAGCCATCCTGCAACCAGGAAACAACAAACGTAAGGACCAAAGGCCAACAAGTCAAGAATGATTGAGTAGAGCGATGGAAAAAACCTGGGCTTTTGATTGACATATAGAGCTGCTACACTAGTACCAACAACTGCCCGTCTCTAACCTCTACTTGTCTGGACCCAACTAGTGGCATTTTTAGACAGTTATGTGCAGCTGAAAACATTCCTAAAAAATACAACTTTTACTCCCACCCAGAGGCCAGAAGAGCATTCTTTAAAAATTCGACTCCATTGAGTATAGTATATTTCCTGTCAAATTTCAGCCTCTTTGTAATGGGTTTTCTGTTTCATATTTGTTTCAGTTGGTTTTAACTTTAAGGCAGCATGCAGAGTATAATGAAGTGTAGCAATTTCCCAATTAAGTTCAGAACTTAATCTGCTGTGCGCAGATGAGGTTAATGCCTCTAAACCTTGAATGAATAACAAGGTAAGTGTCATACCTTGCTTTGCTATTAGTTTTTATTCTATCATATAATTAACCCTGTGATGAGGGTCTGGACAATCGTTCTGCCTTCACTTTCAATAAGGTGGGAATATGGTTACCTTCCCTATATCCATTCCCAGGAGGTTTATGGTTCTTAATTTAGCACTGCAGGGTGTTGAGGTCTTCTAAGAAAACTAGGTATGACTCTGACAATCACACATTGTTGGTGTACAGACTTCTTCTTCTTCTTTTTTTTTTTTACATCTTTATTGGAGTATAATTGCTTTACAATGGTGTGTTAGTTTCTGCTTTATAACAAACTGAATCAGTTAAACATATACATATATCCCCATATCCCCTCCCTCTTGCGTCTCCCTCCCTCCCACCCTCCCTATCCCACCCCTCTAGGTGGTCACAAAGCACCGAGCTGATCTTCCTGTGCTATGCGGCTGCTTCCCACTAGCTATCTACCTTGCGTTTGGTAGTGTATATATGTCCATACCTCTCTCTAATGTGTACAGTCTTCTAACAACAGCTGTCATCCTGAATGACTGGGTGAAAAGAAACCATTTCTAATGTGTATTCCAGGACCTCCCTATTTATAGTATTCTATTCTATAGAATTCTATATATTCTATAGAATACTATAGTATCCAAAGAAAGGATACTTTTATAAAACAAATAGAATGAACATCTATTCCAGGGATTGGCAAACTAAAGCCCACGGGCCATATCTGGACCATGTGTAAATAAAGTTTTATTGCAACACAACCATGCTCAGTAGTTTTCATACAGTCTATGGCTGCTTTCAGGCTACAACAGCAGACTTGAATGGTTGTTACAGAGAACATATGACCTGCAAAGCCTAAAATATTTATTACCTGGCCCTTTACAGAAAAAACTTGCTGACCCCTAACCTATTCTGTTAATTCAGATTGCCAGTGACAGAGGCAATAAATCTAGACTTGTATATTCTCTCCTTTTATTTAAAAATTAGCATTGTAAACATGTACTGTATTTACAGCACTTATTTCATGTATAATTTAATTATTTCATTCCTACATGAAGGGATAACTACTCAGGGAATTCTGAATATAATGACACACACAAATTAGATAACATGTTTTATTCAACTCATAATGAATATGACAGGTAGAAATAGTCTACACAGCCTATCCACAGACAATGGCTAAAACTGCACCTTACACACTTTGTCACCAACTGAAAATTGATTTTAAAAAATAAAAAATTGATTTAAAAAAATTTAAGCCTTAAAAACTGTATTTGACCAAGGTGGGGTGGGAAACAAAGAAAAACAAAAGGAAATTTTGTATCTGGCCATAAAAGAAAACTTTCAGTGACAGAAGTTATAATCAGGAAAATTTGATAAGGACAAAAGCTAATTGATTAATCAGCTCTTCATTATAAACTCTAAACAGAAAAGAATGTATCCTGACGAAAAGTACTTTTGAAAAATCAAACTGGAAAATGTTTCATTAATTAATTTTAGAAAAATAAAAATGATTTAACCAATATATAGAAATTGATTAAGGAATTAAATTGGCTTAATGGGTTTTATTCCAGAAAATACATTTTTCAAGGAAAATTCATCAGGAGTCATATAAAAGTGCATACAATATTCTTATTTAAAATGGCAAGACTTCCCTTGTGGCGCAGTGGTTAAGAATCTGCCTGCCAATGCAGGGGACACGGGTTCTGAGCCCTGGTCCAGGAAGATCCCACATGCTGCGGAGCAACTAAGCCCGTGCGCCACAACTACTGAGCCCGCGAGGCACAACTACTGGGCCCAAGTGCCACAACTACTGAAGCCCATGCGCCTAGAGCCCGTGCTCCACAGCAAGAGAAGCCACCGCAATGAGAAGCCCGCTCGCCACAACTAGAGAAAGCCCGCGCGCAGCAACGAAGACCCAACACAGCCAAAAATAAATTTATTAAAAAATATAATAAAATGA
The DNA here is from genome assembly GCF_964374135.1 of Grampus griseus. Classification (NCBI taxonomy): domain Eukaryota; kingdom Metazoa; phylum Chordata; class Mammalia; order Artiodactyla; family Delphinidae; genus Grampus; species Grampus griseus. The sequence continues at coordinate 4,755,773 of NC_139010.1, forward strand.
CACATTCTTGGGTGTCCTGTTTGTTTTGTGGGTGCCTCCTTAGTTCAGGAATGGCCCTGGACAGGCCTGGGGAGACATTTCTGTGTCAGTAGAGTGACGTGCTGTGAAAGCAGATACAGAAAGTACTATTTCTAAATCCATTTCTCCATTCAGACTCTCTGGCCCTTATACTACTGCAAGCAAGGTGGCTGAACTCCAGGTGTTTGCTTTGGCGCTCACGCAGCTGGGAAAAGTCTACGGAGGACAGTTCCACTCACCGTTTAATAAGTTTAGATAAGACGTGGCTGTTGAAATGGAAAAATGTTGTCACCCTTTTCCCACTGAAGCACAGCATTGTTTGTGATGGTAGAAATTCTGTGCTGTGAGCCTGAGATGCTATCTCTTATGAAACCAAGCTCCAGAGATAATATTTATTTAATGATCGGTTTCTCTTCCAGGAAGAACATGCAGAGAGATTTGGAAAGAGACATATTAGTGTCTTCCTACTGCAAAGGAGGAGAAATCGGAGGACTCAGCCTGGGGGAGGCCATCACTGCGGGTCTATGGGGAAGGCTGGCGGCCACAGCAGCAGGGAGAGGGGTTCCCAGGCACCGCTGGGCGCCCCCAACCCCCATGATGTTGTGCAGAGAGCTAAATGGTTCCTCCTGCCTGAACATCTGTGTGAGGAGAGCACCCACCACAGTCCCTTTTCTCCTCTTCACCATTAGAGGCCCAGCTGCCTTACAACTGGTCCAATGGCAGATGGTCAAACCAACTGGACATAAGGCTTGGCCTTACATGTCACCTTACCAGCCAAGGTGGGAGAGAGCTCGATTTAATTTGCACTTACAATATTTTAAAAAGCAACACCAAACGCAAACAGTTAGTTCGATTGACCACTTACATTATTTTATTATATCCTTAATCAGCAGTAGGATGCCTGATGGGTGAATAAATCTCTTCTGGCATCCTTTCTAAACATCCTTGTTCCATAATTCAATAAAAAGTCATCTGTGGGTGTTCTTCAAACTGTAAGACTCACAGAGGTCCAGATGACCCAGGGTCAGCCACCCCCTTCTTCCTCCTGTCTCTTCCCACAACAGGGCCTCACTGAGCCCAGCTACCATGTCTCCCCAACACTTGTCTTCCCACCTCACTATTCCCTTGGATCTCAAAATATTTTCCAAGACACCTGGGCTATCTGAGTAAGGAATAAGGAATTTGGACAAAACACCTGGAAGTCCTCCCTTCTCTCTCTCTCCTAGATGGTCATGTCCTGGCGTCCTTCTCAAGTCAAGGTTGCCCTCTCCGTTGTCTGTACCATGAACGATGAATGGTGGCACTTTTGGGCACCCCAGTGGGCCTTGGAGAGCCCGAAAACCACACCAGTGGTGCCCAGGTATGATACCCAGAAAGGACTATCTCTCCTCCTAAAGAAGCTAGACAATAGGAAAATACGACTCCCCTTAGCTCCCTGCCTCAGACATTAGTGATCCCCCGTGCCAGAAATTGCTTCTCGTACGTGAACCCAACTGGGCCGTCCCCCAGGCCAGGGCAGAGAGAGCATCTCATAGCACCAACCATCCAAATTGGGAATCCCAGATGTCTTCCCCAGGAGGCAGATATCCAACTGCACTCAGTTCTTCCACAATCATAATCTAAAACTATCAATCAACTGTTAACAAATATTTACTGAGCACATAGAAACAGACCACAGTTACAGAAGAGATTGGAAAACTGAGAGCTAATACTATATACAGCTTCATGCCATGAAGGAGGAAAACCTAAATGACATGTCCGCATAATCAATACAGGCTCAAGAAGAAATAGAAATCCTAAGTAAATAACCGAGGAGGATATAAAAAGTTCAGTCAAAGTTCTACCCCCCAAAAGACACCATGCCTGAGTGGGAAGATGGCAAGTTCTCTCCACTTGTAAGGAACCAACAGTTCTCCTCTTCTGTGAATAATTATCGAGCACCTACTCTGTGTAAGATCTTGACGTAGGGCCGGGAGGCATATAAGATAGGAAATTCTCCAGCCTTTAAGGGTCTACGTCAAGCTGGAGAGGTAATATTTATACGCATGAAGATATAACCGGTGAAATATTAGCAACAGTAATAAGATACTGCCAGTTACCAAGCACTTTTTTTTTTTTTTTTTTTTTTTTTTTTGCGGTACGCGGACCCCTCACCGCTGTGGCCTCTCCTGTTGCAGAGCGCAGGCTCCGGACGCGCAGGCTCAGCGGCCATGGCTCACGGGCCCAGCCGCTCCGCGGCATGTGGGATCTTCCCGGACCAGGGCACGAACCCGTGTCCCCTGCATCAGCGGGCGGACTCCCAACCACTGCGCCACCAGGGAAGCCCTACCAGGCACTTCTGATGTACTTGACATCTTTACCAAGCACTTTACATCTACTTCATTTCATTCTCCATAACACGGTCCACAGAACAAGGGTAGCGTGTACTTTTTGCCCTGTAGCTCTTTCAGGGCAGGGATTATTTTTGCTCTTGCATCCTATATTCTTTAATTAAGGTCTAGGAACATACCTGGCACATTTTTGTATACCCTGTAATCCCCAGTAGAAAAGTTCCTATCTCTGGTTTGTTCTGAGGATTAAATTCGTGAACACAGGCAAGGCTTTGGAACAGAGCCCGGCTTGCAGGGAGTGTAGTTTAAGCATTAGCTACTCTCGCTCATGAAAGGTCAGCTGGTGGCGTAGTTCTCAGCCAGCAAGCTGGGGAAAGAGAGGAGGTCCCCACGGACCTAATTCGTCCAGGCTCACAGCAACGGCAAAGCAAAAGCAGCCTGACCCTCCCCCGACCTGGAGCCCGCGGCTTCTGCAATTTCTCCATCAACTACCTCGCAGGGCTCCCACTGCCGTTTGGCGGCCACTTTGCACCCGCTCCCTGGCCTTTCACCCACATTCAACAGGCGCTTGATGATGATCGCTCCCTGTGCCCCTGGCCCGGGTTCCCAACACGCAGCGGACCCTGTGTACGGACAGATAAGAGTCTAAAATTCTTCCTGTTGAGAATGGGGAAGAGATTCCCCTCCCATCCTTCTCCTCAGGGCATTTACCTTAGAAAACGCATCACCGTAAATACCTCCTCTTCCTTTTGAAATACAAGCATTAAGGGAGATGGTGCCCTCTCCTCCAGTTCAGTGGGCACCTGGCTCCAAGTTGCACAACCGCTTCCTGCCATAAAGATGTGACAGTTTGTTTCTCCTCTGGATGAGGCCAAGTAGCCAACACAGGTGGCTCTCCAATTACCAGGTAAAGCCGGGATGGACTCTGTGTGACCAGTGGCGCAGTCAGGCCCCCTCACGTGAGGACGAGTTACTGTTCATCATGAGAACATATGTGTGATTGGTTGTATCTACTCATCTGCATAAAAAGTCAAGGTTGCTTCCTGTCTTTGCAGTCCCTTAGCGGAACGCCTGTGATGCCCGTCACACTCTGGTTTAAATGCTTATTCAATAATAACAGTGTTTGCTTTTAACTGCTTGGTAGAGAGGACGTCTGCGTTGGGAGAACTTCGTCCCCAGCAGTGCCCCATAACTCTGCCTCGTGTGTGCCTGGCTCGTCCCACAGGCCTCCTGACTAGGCCCCCTGCTTCCCCTGCTGCCCCTTCCATCTGTCACTCACTCAGCTCTCGGTGTAAATCAAATCACATCATATTCCCTCCCGGAGTCAAAGTCCCCAAAGGCAGCCATTCCCGTGAGCCAGCTGCTGCCTCTCTGTAAGCCTCACCCTGCGCCCGTCCCTTACGGCTGGGCTCCAGCCACGCTGACTGTCTCTGTCCCCTGAACACAGACTCTCAGTGCTGTTCCGTCTCCCCACCCCCAGCGTGCTTTCTTCCTCAATCTAGAGCAGAGGTCCCTTGCCACTTGAATCTCAGCTGGAATCGCACCCCAGAGGAGCCCTGCCTGCCTCTCCCCTCTCAGGACAGCCTTGCCTGTTTTATAAAATTTTAAAAAGATTTTTGGCCACGCCGTGCAGCATGTGGGATCTCAATTCCCCGACCAGGGATCGAACCTGTGCCCCTGCATTGGTAGTGCAGAGTCTTAACCACTGGACCGCCAGGGAAGTCCCAACCTTACCTTCTTTACAACCATTGTCATCACAGGAATTGCGTTATTGATGTCTGGGTTAATAATTTATGTCTGAGCTCAGTGAGCTCTCTGAGGAGTGATTTTGTTCGTTGCAATATTGCCACATCTAGAGCAGTGTCTGCCTAAAGGTAAGCCCAAGAACTGGTGTGCCCACCAAGTCGTGGGGCAGGTAGAGCTGGGGCAGGCAGCCTGGGCTTTCTGGTGAACTGGTGGAGGGCTAAGCCAGCTCAGCACAACTTCAGAGAGGCCCCTAAAACCAATCTCTGACGGGCTCAAACGAGCAATTGGCCCATTAAAAGTCAGCCCCTTGTTGTGAAAACTCCTTCCAATGGAAATGATAGAATATTACTATCAACTCCCAAACTCAACTCTTTACTAGATGCTTCCAGGCACGCTTCTGTGACAGCTGGCATCGGTGACAAATACTGGCAGGAACTGGTACCCAGTGATCACCTTTGGTCGTGAGGCTGTTTCTCTTACTAAGCAATTTGTGTGCCTTTACCTACATCCCAAAGGCTGTCTCATTTGCCACAGTTTAATAAACCCAGTCATACCAAAATGGTATCTTTGCTTATTGTGTGAAAATAGGAAGGCTTTGAAGGAGTGACTTTCCTCTTTCAAGCAGCAAGGGGGGACGTTCAAAGGTTCTTCCTGAGTCTTTTGTGCCTTCATGTTTTTCATCTCAAAATAATCTGCAAGCCGGAGTGACACATCTTGGGGTGGCGGCCCTGAGCCCCATCAGTTCCCTCCTCTGAAACTTCCCTGGAAGTTTCACACACAAAAGCTGAGCTGGTGGCTGTGGAGAGAAAAAATGGTATATAACCAAGTAGTAAGGGATCTGCAGAGGGAGAAAAAAACATAGATTGGAATGAGGATCAACCAGGAGACAAGAACAGAGTTGCCACCTAAAGACCATCCCTTGTCATCTGCCTCTACAAGGATGACGTCACCGGCCACTGCCATCGCTGACCTTCAACACCCCCCGAAAGGAGTTCAGAGCGGAGATCAGGAATGCGGCGCTCTGTGCTCTGGGAAAAACTGGCAGACCAGGGCTTCAGATAAATATTTTCAGCAGAAGATTTTATGAGCCCAATTCTAGCATCTGCTCACATCTAAGAAGCACTAGCCTCACGAGCAGAAACATTTGCTCCCCGTGACTAACAGCCTTCTGCCAAAATGTGCGCTTAAGTGCACACGCCCCCTTCACCAAAATCGCATGTGTATTGACTTTCTCCCCTACTTCTTCGGAGCAGCTCCTCAGAGCTATGTGAGACGCTGGCTCCTGGGCTATAGTCCTCATTTTGCCCCAAATAAAACTTAACTCACGACTCTCATACTCTGCATTTAAAAAAAAAATTTTTTTATTTGGTTGCACCGGGTCTCAGTTGCGGCTTGCCAGCTCCTTAGTTGCAGCAGGTGGGCTCCTTAGTTGTGGCATGCATGTGGGATCTAGTTCCCGGACCAGGTATTGAACCCGGGCCCCTTGCATTAGGAGCGTGGAGTCGTGTCCACTGCGCCATCAGGGAATTCCCTTGTGCGTTTTTTTTTCAGTCGACAGAGCACATTACCTTACACCCCACTGACCCAGGCCGTCACCCTGGGAATGGGCCAGTCCAATGAAATGTTTAAGCTTCATTTATCTAATGGAAAATGCTAAAATTTTTTTACATCTTTATTTGAGTATAATTGCTTTACAATGGTGTGTTAGTTTCTGCTGTATAACAAAGTGAATCAGCTATACGTATCCATATATCCCCATATCTCCTCCCTCTTGTGTCTCCCTCCCACCCTCCCTATCCCATCCCTCTAGGTGGTCACAAAGCACCGAGCTGATCTCCCTGTGCTATGCGGCTGCTTCCCACTAGCTAGTTATTTTACATTTGGTAGTGTATATATGTCCATGCCACTCTCTCACTTCGTCCCAGCTTACCCTTCCCCTTCCCCATGTCCCCAAGCCCATTCTCTATGTCTGCGTCTTTATCCCTGTCCTGCCCCTAGGTTCTTCAGAACCATTTTTTTTAATTTTATTTTTTTTAGATTCCACATGTATGTTATAGCATACGGTATTTGTTTTTCTCTTTCTGACTAACTTCACTCTGTATGACAGACTCTAGGTCCATCCACCTCACTACAAATACTTCAATTTCATATCTTTTTATGGCTGAGTAATATTCCATTTTATATATGTGCCACACCTTCTTTATCCATTCATCTGTTGATGGACACTCGGTTGCTTCCATGTCCTGGCTATTGTAAATAGAGCTGCAATGAACATTTTGGTACATGACTCTTTTTGAATTATGGTTTTCTCGGGGTATATGCCCAGTAGTGGGATTGCTGGGTTGTATGGTAGTTCTATTTTTAGTTTTTTAAGGAACCTCCATACTGTTCTCCATAGTGGCTGTATCAATTTCACCACTATTATTCAAGATAGTTTTGGAAGTTTTAGCCACAGCAATCAGAGAAGAAAAAGAAATAAAAGGAATCCAAATCATGAAAGAAGAAGTAAAACTGTCACTGTTTGCAGATGACATGATACTATACATAGAGAATCCTACAGATACCACCAGAAAACTACTAGAGCTAATCAATGAATTTGGTAAAGTAGCAGGATACAAATTAATGCATAGAAATCTCTTGCATTCTTATACACTAATCATGAAAAATTTGAAAGAGACATTAAGGAAACACTCCCAGTTACCATTGCAACAAAAAGAATAAAATACCTAGGAATAAACCTACCTAAGGAGACAAAGACCTGTATGCAGAAAACTATAAGATACTGATGAAAGCAATTAAAGATGATACAAACTTATATTTGGTAGATGTAAGTTAGACACTACTTGCCCTGTTTGATTCACATAAAATCAACTTTTTCCACGATGATTACACAGGCTCCTCCTTGCTGGGCAGTGTATCTGGGGCACGCTGCTTTGGAGCACCCCAGAGGCCAGGATGTTAACTTCGAACTGGAGTATTTTCAAAGTTTGCATACTGGTATTGAACTCTTGTTCTATTACCATGGAGAGATGTAAGATTGCCTTTTCCAACTCATAACCTCTAAAGCTTGGGAAAAAGACCCTCGATGCTGAAAAGAGCTTGGAGTTGTGGTACACAAGGAGATTCTCTACAGTTTCTTTACTTGCACAGTTATGTAGCAGAACTTCATGAACAAAGAAGCCCAGGTTTGTAACTTGGCTGGCATTTGGGGTAGAGGATTTTGTGACAGAAGAAGCCAAGTGCCCATCATCCAGACCATTGAGGTGGGAACCCTTTATATACTTTGTTGCCACATAAAATTAAAAAACCAGAGTGGTTTTCAGACAAGGTTAGAATGGAATCTGTAATTCCCAGTGTCTGGGGCATTCTATGGCCTTTGTCATTGGTGTCCCCAAAACCTCCATTTCCCATGTGCTTCTGTCAATCTTTGAGAACAAAACAGATTGCAAAAGAGCCGGTACAGGAGGCCTGTCATCTAGTTTTGGCAGCTGTAAAGTTTGGTTCTGTCATGTAACCAATTTTAGTCCAGGGTTTTTTTTTTAATATTTATTTATTTGGCCGTGTCGGGTCTTAGTTGTGGCCCACTGACCCACTGTGTCGGGTCTTTGTTGCGGCATGCGGGCTTCTCTAGTTATGGAGGACGGGCTTCTCTCTAGTTGTGTCATGTGGACTCCAGAGTGCAGCGGCTCAGTAGTTGTGGCACGTGGGCTTAGCTGCCCCGCAGCACGTGGGCTCTTAGTTCTCCGACCAGGGATCGAACCCACGTCCCTTGCATTGGAAGGCGGATTCTTAACCACTGGACCACCAGAGAAGGCCCAAGTCCAGATTTTTGATCCACCCATATATAGGTTGGGTATTGGCCAGTTTAATCATGGGGGGTAGCTACAATACCCAAGTTGTTCAAGGGTGACTGTGAGCCATTTGGAACATGTGGTGATTGGGCAGACGTTTGTGTTAGAGTCACTCACAGCTTTCTTGAGAGGTTTGAGGATGCCACCTGTGGGCTCAAACTGCAGAGTTTGATCGCAATATTGTCCTGGAGTGTCACCCAAGAAAGGTCCAGGGTCATGTTTGTTTTCAATGCAAAGGGAAAAGTTTCCACCTATGGCCCTTATCTGGGTAAGGGACAGACAGTCCTTGGGCTTCTATAGAGTTTTCTGGGGTCCAAATGACTGTCCAAAAAGAAGACAGAACATGACACTGGACCTTTCCTGGCGTGTGTTTTCTTCCAAAGGCCCTGATGTACACCCAGTCTCCTGATCTAAAGGGGTGGCGAGCCTTGTCAGTCGGTGGCGGCCATGCCCCTTTTATCTGTTGGTGATGTGCTTCAAGTACACTTGTTAGTTCTTGTATCTAGGTAGTCATAGCATTGATTGTTCACGTAAGACTCCATAGTGTTCATTTCGTCCAGGAATGGAAGGTTTACAGGTGCCAGTAGGCATTGGTTGTCCAAACACTAGTTCAAAAGACATCAATCCATGCCTCCTATTTGGAGTCTTCTGATCTCTACAAGGGCCAAGGGCAAAGCTTCTGATCGTTTAAGTCCAGTTTCTTGACAAAACTACCCTAAAGTCTTTTTCTGTCCACATTTTTATGTTCCACTTGCCCCACTGATTGAGGATGATAAGGGTATGAAATTTTTTTTTTAATTTGGTTGCACTGGGTCTTATTTGCAGCACTTGGGCTCCTTAGTTGTGGCATGTGAACGCTTAGTTGTGGCATGCATGTGGGAATCTAGTTCCTAGACCAGGGATCAAACCCAGGCTTCCTGCATTGGAAGGTGAAGTCTTAACCACTGGACTGCCAGGGAGGTCCCTCATTTGGCACCCTTTTGTATCCATTTGTCTGTTTCAGATTGCAGGGCATGTGCCCGATAGTCAATAATGTTAGTCAGGGATAAAGGCTGGTTTAAAAATTGGGTGGGGAAAGGATCAGGGGCTCCCTATAGAGCTGCGTGTTTAGCAGCTCTGTCTGCCCTATCACTTCCTAAAGATACAGCCTCTGTGTCCTTAGTAGGGGCCGAGCAAGGAACAATAGGAATTTTAGAAGGCAGATGACTAGCTTGTAATAGGGCAGCAGTTATGTGCGCATTAGCAATAGGAGTTAAAGATCCGTGGGATTTCCAAACTGTGGCAACGGCACGGCAGACTCCAAAAGCATATCTGGAGTCTGGGCAAATAGTGGCCGTTCTCCCTCTTGCTAATGTACAAGCTCTAGGAAGAGCTATGGGTTCAGCAGCTTGGGCTGATTTCACAGTCGACGAAGAATAAGCCTCAAGAGTTTCATCAGGGAAGCTATGGCATAACCAGGTGTTATGTTTTCCCGGAAATTTCGCTTAGAGGAGTCCTCATGAAATAGAAGTGAGTCCGGATTGTTTAAAGGGCCATCTGCGACATCATCTCGTGGCTTAGAGACCACTTCTGTGGTTGCAGGGCCATCATATGGGAGAGAGTGGGTTCTCTGTAATCTGGGGGGTGCAGCGGAGGACCTGGGGTCAAGGGGTTACAAGACTGAGAGGATGGAGGGTTAGTTAGAAGAGCCTGCCCAGAAGTGATCTGTGCTGTGTAGAGAGGTGTGTGTCCTACGGACGCGTAAGACGGCAGACACAGCCTGGGGAACACGGAGACGGATGCGGTCTAAGGTTACAGCACTGGTGGCAGCTGCAGCCACCATATGGGGCAAATCTGACGCTATGGGATCTAACTGCCATGAGAAATATGCTATAGGACGGATCCAAGAGGCACAAGCCTGTCCTACGATGCCTGCAGCAATCCCATGATTTTCATGGTGGTATAGATAAGGAAGCTTGTCAAAAGTAGGTAAGAGCTGCGGGTGTGGATAAAGCTTATTTTAAGGCTTCAAAGGAGGTGCCTGTCTCTGGGGCCAGGAAACGGGCTCTGGAGTGCTATCTGGGAGGCATGCCTACAGAGGCTTAGCAAGGGCTGCAAAATTAGGCATCTATCTGCAGCAGTAGCCACCAGCTGCCCCTAAAAGCTTAGGTAACCATTTGTTCATTTTAGGGAGAGGGATGGACAGCAATGACTCTCCAGGTGTTTAGGGTGAGCCTTTGAATGCCCTGAAATATCTCATGTCTTAAGGAGGTAACAGTGGTTTGCACCCATTGAAGTTTAGATCTGGAGGCTGTATGGCCTCGTTCAGCCGGTCCCTTCAGGAGAACAAGGGAGTCTGTAAGAGCTGATCACAAGGTAAAAGGTCGAGACTTCCCTGGTGCCACGACGGTTAAGACTCCACGCTCCCAATGCAGGGGCCCGGGGTTCGATCCCTGGTCCGGGAACTAGATCCCACATGCCTCAACTAAGAGCCCACAGGCCTCGACTAAGAGTCCACACGCCACAACTAAGAGTCCACATGCCTCAACTAAGGAGCCAGAGAGCCTGCCTGCCGCAACTAAGACCAGGTGCAACCAAATAATTAAATTAAATTAATGTTTTTTTTAAAAAAACAAAGTAAAAGGTCAACATACTGAACAAACATTGGAGCCTTGGGTAAAGACTACAGGATCTGGTTTGCCTTAAAGACTTGGGAGAATGCTGAGGGAGACTCACAGTATCCCTGAGGTATGAGAGTCCATATTAATTGTCTCCCTTTAAAGGTAAATACAAAAAAAAAACAGAATGCAAGTCAGGGTGCAAAGAGTTTGAGAAGAAAACTGAACAGAGGTAAATTACTGTAAAGCAGGAGTCTGCGTCAGCAGGAATTATTTCTGTGAGATTAACAGCTGGACCAGGGACCACAGGACGTCAAGGAATTGCAGAAGAGTTCATGGCTCTTGCGTCTTGTACAAATTGATAGATGTGGTTCCTGTCAGAATCAAATTTGACTTCTTTCTCTGTTGGCAAGATTGGGGTGTTACAGGGTGAGGAAGTAAAGACGAGTATATCCTGCTTCAGGAGGGAGTCTATTGTATAAGCTACAATATATAAGCTATATTGTGCACCACAGGGAATACAGCCAATATTTTATAATAACTAAAAATGGAGTATAACCTTTAAAAATTGTGAATCACTCCACTGTATACCTGTAACATATACAATATTGTATACCAACTATACTTCAATAAAAAAGGGGGAATCTATTAGAGATTCAATTCCTTGCTTTGTATCCCTAGACAAAGGGATTAGGTTATGCTTGTGATACCAAGCAGAGCCCTGTGGGGCTCCTGGGCATAAAGCCTTTCTGTGTCCCCCCATTTCTTAATTACAGGAAATAGGCTTCATTCAGCCTCCAAGACCTTCCCTGAGTTCCAAGGGGTAGGTTCAGACCGTTGCTAATCAGGGAAGGGAGGGGATGCAGAGACAAGGGAGGAACAGTCAAGAAACAATAGCGCAGTCTTGGGGCAGGTCCTGGTTCCCCCCAAGGGACACACAGAACAGTATCTTTTGGGCTCTTTATAGAACTAAACCCCCCAATAAATGGAAGATGAAGCAATCCTCCTTCCAGAGAGAAGGTCACTGGATTGATAGCCTCGGAAAACCAGAGAAGCTTACCTGGAGACCACCTGAGGCCAGATTAAAGGAGTGCGGGGTCCTGCACACACCCTAATCCTATCAGCAACCCCACCCCTGAACTATTTGCTATAAAATTCCTCACCAAAACCTCCCGGCTCGGGACACATACTTTTTGAGGGGCCTGAGCCCGCTATGTTCCCCTTTGCCTGGCAAAGCAGTAAAGCTCTTCTTTTCACCCAAAACTCTGTCTCCAAGATTCGATTCAATACCAGTGCACGGAGGTCGAGGTTTTGGCATCAAATTCAATAAGCCTGTTCATGATAAAACCCAGAGGTAACTTGCCAGGTTTAGAATAAATCTTTACCATGGATGCAAGAGGCATCCCTGGTGAGGGGGCAGATGTAGCCCTCACGATTCAAAGGTTTACTCCCAGAAATAGTCTAAAAAAGTAAAGACCTCCGTTGCATAAGTGGTAAGGATGGTATAGTGAAAATGGTGTCCCTGGTCTCCCACAAAAATGTGTGGCACCTTTGCCTATAAACCCACTAATTATGTGGCACTGGGCAGGTAGGACTTTTCCAGCACCAACAAGCAACAGAGTTTCCGACAACGAAGGCCCCTTTGAGACTGGGACCCCTTGTGAGAGCTGGAATGGCTGGACACAGAGGGCGCTGTGTTTGACTTAGTGTCTCAGAGCCCCAGTCTACCTGAATGGCCACAAGATGCACCCCGTAAATGCCCCTTCCAGATGGCGCAGACAAGAGGGAGGGTTCTCACTGGCCAAGAAGCCGAACTCTTCAGGACGTAGAACAAGACAGAAAGGAAGACTCCAACTTTATCTTATCTGCACATTAACAGTTTGCCTGGGTCTTGAGTTCCTTGGAGTCAGGCTAAGGCCTGGGAGGGTGGGGACTGGGTAACATTCTACAGGGTACCTTGTTGCATGGAAATTTTCTTGAGGTTGGTGGGTGACCTAGCGTCAACCTGACAGGTTCTGTGACCAGCTTACCCCCTCGCGGGTGTCTTCTTGAGGGGGTGAGCACCCTAATGTCTATTAAATGCTTGCCTTGTACCCACCGATGGGGCAGCTGTGGCTTCCAAGACGTCCCTTAGCTTTAACCTCGTGGGTCTATCAACCCACAGCAGTGTTTTTCTACACAGACTCGTGGTCTGTGAGGCTGGCCTGAACAACAGGCTTACAGGGCCTGTGCCTGTATCCCACCCTGTGGAATTTCCTTCTTATGACAAATGACACAATACAGACAAAGAAAGACAGTAACCATCTCTGGGGGGCTGAGGGGCAGGGAGGATGAACACACCAAGAGTGCTCTGCCAAATTCCCAACCAAGTGTCACTGAGCCAGGGAATTAGTTCCACAAATATTTTCTCCTGCTAGTCTAAATTTAGAGACAGAAAGAAGGAGATTCTCACCACATTCGTGCCCCTGAACCCCACAGACAGATTCTGGGAGGCCGGCATGCTAAGAAGTATCACCTTCTGCTGGCCTTTGTCAGGTGTCCCAGCATCTCTTCACCTGCATCCGTCTTCAGGAGGAAGCAGCTTTCCACCCAGAGAAGGCAGTTTTTCAGCCAGATGTTCCCAGCCAGGGAAGTATCCTTCCAACTACGCCAACTGTGGGGAAGGGGAAATTTCCCCTCTTTCCCCTCCTCGTTCTTTTGTCTGGCAATTCAAATGACCTAGGGAGAGTAACAGGAGAAACTCAACTACGTTACTTGTGCACAGGGAATGTACATAAGTGTGAAGAATTCCAAAAGCAGTGAGGCCAGGTGAGGTAAGGAGAAGGAGGTAGGGGTTTGAGGTCTCAAGGGGAAGTAAGGGAACTCACAGAAGATACAAAGTAATGTTTGGTAAACAAATGTTTAATGGGCCATCCTTTTTTTTTTTTTAATAAACAGCTTTATTGAGATATGATTCACACAGCACAGACTCACCTGTTTCAAGTGTACAGTTCAATGATGTTTAGTACATTCACAGGTGTGTGCAACCATCACCAGGGTCACTTTTAGTACATTTTCATCACATCAGAAAGAAACTCCACATCCTTTAGCTATCACTCCACCTCGCCACACCCACCCTCCCACACTCCCCCAGCCCTGAGCCACCACTAATCTACTTTCTGTCTCTATAGATTTTCCGATGCTGGACTTTCCTCTGAATGGGATCATATAATATCTTAGTCCGTTTGCGCTGCTGTAACAAAAATATCAGATTGTGTGGCTTAAACAGCAGACTGTTCTAGAAGCTGGGGAGTCCAAGCTCAAAGTGCCAACAAACCTGGAGAATCCGTTTCTCGGTTCAGAGACGGCCATCTGTTCACTGCGTCCTCACGTGGGGAAGGGACAAGGGAGCTTTCTAGAGTAACTTTTCTTAAAGGCACTAATCCCACTCATGAGGGCTCTGTCCTCATTACCTGATTACCTCCCAAAGGCCCACCTCCTACTACCATCACATTAGAAGTCAGGTTTCCACATCTGAATTGGGGAGGGACACAAACATTCAGTCCATAGCACATAACATGTGGACTTTTGTGACCAGCTGCTTTCACTTAGCATAATGGTTGCATGGTTCGTCCGTATTGTAACATGTATCAGTATTCCATTCCTCTTTATGGCTGACTAACACTCCACTGGATCGATAGGCCACATTTTTTTATCCATTCATCAACGGATAGACACTTGGATTGTTTCCACCTTTAGGCAATGAACAATGTTGCTATACACTTGCCCAAACAACGTTTTGTGTAGACGTATTTCATTTTGGGGGAAATATGCTTAGGAGTGGAATTGCTGGGTTATACAGTAGCTGTTGTGAAATAAAACTCACATTCTATGGCAAGACCAGAAAAATTTAAACACACAAAATCTTCCTTGCACTTTGGCCTCCTCTCTCCCCATGCTGTGCCTTGTGTGTCTGTATTAGGCATCGACCAAACCTCCCATGGGCAGAAATACCTGCTCAGCCATAAAGAGCAAACTTCTCCCAGCGTCGAGACAACCCCTAAAAGATAACGTTCCTTCTTGATCTCGTAAGGGACCACAATAGCGCTTAGCTCTGGACTGTGTAAACTGTGAATAATATCTCATTTTCTGTCCAGCCCTCTGCCTCAAAAAACTTACATAACTGTGCCTGGACTGCTAATGGGCAGGACAATTCTCGGGGTTTTCTGAGATGCTGTTCCCGGGCTAGAAGCCTCAAATTTGGCACAAATAAAATTTTCCATTTCTTTCTTAGATCAACTGATTCATTCTTTTGTCAACTCTGTTTAATCATCTGAGGAACTTCCAGACGGTTTTCCCAAGTGGCTGTACCATTGTGCATCCCTACCATCTCACACATTTTTAATTACCTACATTAAACAGGAAATTATATTTATAAATCGGTCATACTAACTGAACTTGTTACTGTAGTCCTTCATACCATAGGACTCAGAAGAAAAACAGTCCTATCCAAAAAAAAGATTATTATGTTCCTTTATGTCCTCACAGCTATGACTGACAGTCGGTGACTTTATAAATTATCTTTTCATAGGAACCTAAGCTAATAAATTCCTTTTGAAAGTTGGATCATAAAGATTGCTATAAGATTTTAAGAAAGCCATTAGCTTAAAGAAGACATATAGTTCTTTCCCTGAGCCATTCATCCACAAAAACACAGTGTGTTTGCTGCCTAGTACTGTCTTCCCAAAGTGGGAGGATACGTCATTTATGAGAATCTGACAATGGTGTATCAAAAACAGGAAATATAAAGTGACAAAAGAAAAGACACAGGAGGAGAAGCTGAAGATAAACCTTGACCACAAGAAGATGAGAATTAAATCAGATCCACGTCACGTAGCTAAATACGCAACTGTACTTGTACGGAGAGCGCCAATGAGATACTTTTAATGAAATCAATCCATTTGATAACCCAGAAGTATTACACTTGGAGAAGATAAAAATCTCTATAATGAAAGGATTTTCTTTTACGTCCCTTCTGCTGCAGAAGAACTTCACGAACTTTGACCTCCAGTAGCCAAGAACCTGATTTGTCAGCGGTGATTCATGTTAGCCAAGCTGTGGCCACTGTGCCCCTGCGTCTATGCATCAACGACCTCTCCAGTGTTCCCTGTGACTAAAAATAGTAAACGCCCGAACATTAATATTGTCGATAATAGGATACAAGTGAGGAGAAGGTATCTCTTTTGTTCGGCTTCTCATTTTGTGTTAGAATCTCAAAAATCACAAGGATGTTAGAACTGGAAACCATATGGGAGATAAGTGGTTTTGGGGTTTTTAAAACAATATTTATTTATTTATTTGGCTGCATGGGTCTTAGTTGCAGCACGCGGGATCTTTCGTTGCGGCACGCAGGCTCTCTTGTTGTGGCGCAGGGGTTTAGTTGCTCCGTGGTATGTGGGATCTTAGGTCCCCGACCAGGGATTGAACCCACATCCCCTGCATTGGAAGGCGGATTCTTAACCACTGGACCAGCAGGGAAGTCCCAAGATAACGTGGTTTTTAACTCAAGGGGAAACAATCTCATTTGGGAATCTGGTGAGAAATGTGGACTTCTTTCCTAGAAAAATGGGTAGCAACCATAAACAGTATCAGGGTTGCTAATTAGCCATCCCTTATCCTGCTTAACCAGTAGGGTTGTGAGTGATACCCTTACCTGCAGGATTCTCACAGAATAGATGTCCTTAGAGGCTGTTGATGGGGCGGAAAAAATCGCAGGTGGCCAGAGACTTCTGGAGACTAGCCTCTCGGGGCAGAGGCGCGCAGATCGCCTCCAGGGGCAGACAGCAGTTGCCAGTTTAGAAAAGTATGTATTTAGGGACCTTAGGGAGCTGACAGTCCCCGGGGAAGGCAGGGACTCGGGCTCGGAGGGAACGAAGCCAGAAACAACACTCGACCCCATCAGGAGGCTGCGTTAGAGAGATGGCATTGTCACTGCCGCTCACGGAGACCTTGCTCTCCAGCCATCCCTTCCCTCCTGCTTCTCTCCATCACTGGCTCTGGATCAGCCTCGTATAGGAGCATCTGATGAGCAGAGCCCGAGTCAGGAGGCCGGGCCACCGGGAAGACCAGGGAGTGCGATCTGCTTCCAGCCCTGGGACATGGAAACTCTCTAGTTAGGAAGAAGGATGCCAGGCAGCCCTAACACAACTTCCACTGTCTGGGAGGGGCTGGCTGAGACTTAAGATTTGGGGAAGCGGGACTTCCTCGGTGGTCCAGTGGTTGGGACACTGCACTCCTAATGCAGGGCGCCCTGCAGGTCGGGGAACTGAGATATCACATGCCACGGGGCAACTAAGCCTGCATGCCACAACTAGAGAGCCCACGCACCGCAATGAAAGATCCCACGTGCCGCAATGAAAGATCCCGTGTGCCGCAACTAAAGATCCCACATGCTGCAACTAAGGATCCTGTGTGCCGCAGCTGGTACCCAGCGCGGTCAAATTTTAAAATATATATATAAGAGTTGGGGAAACAACTGACATTGGAGAGACCTGGCGGGAGCTCCTCATTAGGGGAAAATGTTGGACTCAGCCTGAGCCCAGGGGAACGGCAATGCATGGTCCCCAGTAAGAAACTAAGACGCAGGTTACACCAGCCTTGGTCCTTCCCCAGTGGACCAGAGGTCCTGCCCCGATTTCCTGGATGCATAAGATCTCCCCCTGTTCCCATGCCACTACTGGAAAGGAAGGGAAAGGAAGACTATGGGAGAAATGGACTATATAGGGTGTTTAAACTTTCAAGTGACTGCTAATTTACAGACAGAGAGAGAGAGGGAGAGACTAATCCAAAATGAAAGAGTGTGTCATACAGCAAAATGTAAGTTGAATTTTTAGTACTAGACAGAACGGGAGCTTCAGAGCAAGAGGAGATAAACTCTATAGTTTAAAAAAGTAAAGATAGCATGTTTGCACCCTAAACCATGGGGCGTAAACGCCCAGGGTTCAAGTCGCCCTAAGGGCTGTGTGCAGGGGCTTTTAATCTCTGGAATGAGATTAAACGGCAGGGGGAGAAGCGCTGGGGCAGGAGTAGCTGGGCGATACTTATCCTTTGGCAACCCAAGATTGATTTTTACTTTATTTTTAATTGAAGTATAGTTGGTTTACAATAGTATATTCGTTTCAGGTGTACAGCAAAGTGATTCCATGACACATATATATGTATATACCTATATTCCTTTCTTTCTGTTCTTTTCCATTATAGTTTATGACACGATATCGACTATAGTTCCCTGTGCTACACAGTACATCCTTGTTGTTTATCTATGTTATACACGGTAGTGTGCATCTGTTAATCCCAACGCTGGAGTTTTGAGGAGTGGAGTTCCTTCTCAGGGATGCAAGGGCAATTTCCACAGTGTCAGCTGGGTCCAGGGGTTTCCTGGGGAGATCAGGCGTCTGGAGGAAGCTGTATCCCCAATAGAGGCTGCAGGCAGCTTCAGCAGTCCTGGGAAATGGAAGGGAAGTTCATGGTCTGTGTGACTCCCAACTGGAATCCCTGTGGGTCCACGGAGGCCCAAGACTGGCCAGAGAGCATGGGGGGATTGGGCGGAGATGACCTCTCACCCCATGATGCGCTGCCTTTTTTTTTTTCCAGTTTGTTTGTTTTACTGACACCTGGTTGCTCAGGCTTTGACCGCGTACTTCCGCAGTGGGTACAGCCTCTCCTTCCACTGCTGCTTCTTGGTCTTCAGGTTCTCTTCGTGTTTGCTGAGCCGGCGGCGCATGGCACGCGTTTTCTTGGGCCGCAGATCCAGGGGCTAGTACTTCTTGCCCTGATAGAATTTCCTGAGGTTCTCTTTCTGAGTCTGGTTAGTGACGGTGAGCACACGGGCGATGGATTTGCGAACAACACGGATCCTGGAGAGTTAGGCAGCCGCGCCGCCTGTTACTTTAGCCACGCGTAGCTGGGACAGCTCCACTTTCAGGTCCTCCAGCTGTTTCAGCAGCTCCTCCTTCTTCTTGCCGCGAAGGTCTCGAGCCTTAATCTTGGCCATGACTGTAGAGTCAGCCTCCGCTGCCTCCTCGGAGGGAAAAGGCTCATTCCCACGCAGGAGAAAGTGGGCTCCTGGGGGGGGGGAGGAGTGCACAGCCTGACGGGGTGGTGGCGTGTGTTCCAGGGGAGGGAAGCGAGTCCCGCCTGGCAGCCAGGTTTGCTGATATGAACTTGGCACGAGGAGCACAAGCTCTCACCTTCTAGGACACACGGTGACACTCATGACCACCACTGAACCTCCTTTTGCAAAGCACAGACTTCTGGGGACGGCCCAAAAAGGGAGACAGAACTCGCCTGGAACAATGACATCATTGCTCCGCTCTGAGCTTCAAGCTGGGCTTTTAAGTCTATGGTGAGGCTTTGGAAAGCTGAGCTGTCAAGTGAGAGCAAAGGATTTCTCAGAACCCACAAAATGACTTTTTTTTTTTTTTTTTTAAGATCAAAGCTTGGAGGCGTAACTGGAAAGTAAATCATACAGCAAATCGCCAGGGGACAGCAGTTATAAGGTCAAGGTCATTCCTACCTAAGAGAGAAAGCCCCCTGGGGCCGGGAGATGTGAGGACCTGAGGTGGGGAGGGCAGAGACCCTTCCCCCTGCCCCCATGTGCCCCTGGGGAGGGCGGAGGGGGCAGAGTCACTGCAGATGGTGCTTACCCTGAGAGGACTCCGCTTTGGCCTTGAGACAGTAATATTTAAAACCGACGGAGAACTTACTGCATTGGACTGAACACCCTGCAGAGGCCCAGGAGAGACGTGCACTCCGTGCAGTTTCCGGGCTCCAGGGCCACGGGGAAGCAGGTACTGGAAAAGAGGGAACTGCATTTCTGTACATGTGGGACACGGGGTGTGGCTTTTGAGACCCCCGGCCCAGCTCTTACTGCAGAAGCTGACGAGTCTCAGCCTGGGTATGTGGAGCTCCTTTGCATACGCTGTGAGCGCCCCGTACCGGGGCACAGGTGGCAGGTGACGACCAGGACAGCCAGTAAGGGAAGAGTGCAGAGCGTTCCGTGCTGGGGGGATACAGCCACCAGGATCCGATGGCGGAGGGACTTGGAGTCTGAGAGAGGATGACGCGGCATCGGCCAGGGCCTCCTCCCTCTGTGAAGCTGCCCTGAGGTCTCACCACCACTGGGCCTGGCCCTTTCGTGGGCGTCTCAACGTAAAAAGAAACTCAACCAAGTAAGTCTAGAGGGTTACAAGCAAACACGCGTTCCCTGTACTCTGTCCCCCACTCTCGTTATGCCTCGTGTAATTTCCAAGAGAACTTTATGCAGCTGTAAACGCCATCCTGGTCCCCCTTTCTCCACAAATGGGAGTGTCCTCTGCGTGCTGTGCTGACCTTGACCTATCGGAGACCTTCCGTGTCAGCGTGGAGGGCTTCCTGGCTCTGCTCCGTGGCTGCCTGGTATCCCACTTCGTGATTGGCTGGGCCATAATTTTTTTCACATTCCCTCCAGTGGTGAGCGCTGAGTGTCTCTCAACTTGTTTCTAAAGTGAGCAGTGCTGCAACGAGATGGATAAGCTTGAACATCTTCACTTTTCAGGGGTGCAGGTTCGTCTGCAGGATAAGTTGCCAGGAGGGTGTGGCTGTATTTAGAGAATGTGTGCATTTGTAATTTTGATAGATATTAATAAGCTGCTCTCCAAAAACACTGTACCCGTTTACACTCCCACCAGCTATTAGGAGGGCATTTTTAGCTCAACAGACCCAAAGTTTTGAACCTTTCTTCCAGGCCTGCCCCTCCTTCATTCGTTTACTCAGGCCTGAAAGCAGGAGGCCCTATCTTGCCCCCCCTGCCCCCCATGAGGAAGCCCGGGCAGTGATTCTCCGAAGACAATCTGTCCCTTCCTCTCGCCTTCTCTCCTACCACACCTGCCCTTCTCACCTGGACACCTGTGTGAGCCTCCTGACTCACTTCCCCCCTCGTATCTTCCGCCACCTCTTCTCCACATGCAAGCAGCGGGGCCCAGGCTACCCCCATCACCGCAGGCAGGCTCCTGACCGCCTCCCGCAGACACCCAAAACAGAGCAATGCCCGCTGCGGGGTCGTCTGTTTTGCACACCTGTCAAAACCTGGTGCTGGTGCTGTCTGCTCTGCTACTGTAACTCCCGACCCCCTGGAGCCAAGGACAAGGTCTCTGCGCCCAGGTGAAGGTTCAGAGCGTTGTTCTTGGGTTTTACCCAGAGGCCTCACAGACCCACCCAGGCGGCTTCTTACATCCCACTGCCCTGATACACACACACGCACCACACCACCCCCGGGCTTACTCGGGTCTCTTCTCTGGAGAAAGAGAAACACAGCGGCCTCTGCAAGCTGAGGGTGTGGAGAAGAGAGAAGGAAGGGACAGGAAGGCCCCAGGGCCAGGGTGAGGATGAGTTAAGCTGGAGGTCACTTTAGCAGTTGTTCTGTTCAGCAGAGGAGAATGCAGCTAAAGTGACGAGTGGGCACCTCAGGGCTCAATGCCACGCATGCCTCTAGGCTGGTGACAAGTGGGCAGGCCTTGCGACAAGCAATGTGCACCGTCCTGTCCTGTTTGTGAGCAAACCCACGGGCCTTGCCCTCCGGGCAGGCAGAGCACTTCCGTGCGTGTGTGCCGGACCTGCGCGCAGGAGGCCGAGATCCCACTGGCCTCCAGAACACATGGCTCAAGGTCCTCTAAACATTCCATCCAGAGAAGAAGCAAAGGTTTGGAAGATTCACCTGAGAGGCTCAGGTACGGTGTCTGCTTCCCAAGTTCCCACAGCAAACGGGCAGCCAGCTCTGACCCGCTGGGCTGAGCTGGGGCCGGGCTCAGAGGTGCTGGATGCAGCCCTAGGTCCAGGCAGTAAGCTCTGCTGAGCGCCTGCACCTGGGACGTGGCCGGGCACGGGCGGGGGGTGTGGACAGGTGACACCTACAACAGCACTCCTTCCTGCGGACCCTCCCCGCACACCCTTGCAGGGTCCTGGCAGCTGGCCTGCCCCCTGCGCTGGGATGATGTCCCGGAGAGCAGGGGTGTGAGATGACCTCCAGGAGACTAAGGCACCTCTAAGCGCTTTGAGTGTATTTCCCGCTCGCGGGTGTTTCTGCTTTAGTCACAAATGGCAATGCAGTCTCTGATTACCTAGTAACTGAGATGGGCTTTAAATAAACACAGGTTCATCCAGTCCACAGGAGAGACCAACACGGCAGGACAGGACCCCTTGCCTGGAGAGGTAGGGGCACGGTATACAGACATGCATCCTGGGGTCTGGAGAGGGTCCAGCATCACGGAAACCCTTTACGACATTGAGATTGTGTTGGATTTCACTTCAAGGTCCTTCCCCACCCCCCCGGTCTCGGGGTCGTTTGAAGGGAAAATTCGGAAAAATCTGAGCTGGGGATCATTTCCCTGAGCAGGGCGTCACGGAAATGGATGGCCTCACGCTGCTGCACCTGTCTCCCTGGCTGCGCTCCTTAATCACCTGGAACGGAGCTGTCTTACAAGACGCCGGCAGCTCCACTGCCTCTGGCAGAGAATTATTCCAGAATCCTTTATGGTGTGGCCAAAGAAACATACGAAGCCTTTACTAGAGGCGGCAAAAGAGGCTCAGGAAGGGGGCCCTGAGATCCGGTGTCTAGGGCAGGGCAGGGGACAGACAGCACAGGGAAGCAGGCACCTGCGGCTCCTGACCCAGCCCGTGGACCTGCCGGCTGTTTGTTCCCAGCCGCCCCTCGCGGCCCTCACAGTTGCCCGTCATCCGAGTCACTGAGGAACCGGGGCAAAGAGGCCCTGCCCAAGGTCACCCCAGGCGAATCTGGGAGTCCAACCCAGATGCCCCCAACTTCAGTGTCTGTACATCCCTGTAGACCGTATGCAGGATTCTCTGGACAGGAAGTATGTGGAGGCAAGTGAACGTTCCTGGGAATTGGGGGTCGTGTGAAAACTCAGGCCACAGGCTTCTAACCACACCTATTAACTCCAGACCCCTTGACTCCACGGTGAAGCCCTGAGAAGCCCCGGGGCTTCAAGCGGCCGCTCAGATTTTTATTAAACTGCTGCGCCAGCACATCATTTCTGCTCAAACGTGACAGCCTGTTTGTAGAGTTTGGCAGGGCAAGGAATTTCATTAACATGATGTCTGCTTCTGCAACTGTTTTCCAAGACCGGCTGCAGGAAGGATGGAGACAGAGGCATCCTTGCCCTGGAGGAGGGGCGGACGTCCCCTGTGAGTGCGCCCATGTCGGGGGTCAGAGCCGTCCAGCTCCGGCTGGATGAAATCCAGCCCTTCTGCTTTTGTAAGTAGAGCTGGACGGGGCACAGCCTCGCTGTTTGGTTCTCACAGCGTCGTGGCTGTTTTGCTCTACAACCCAAAGCTGAGCGGCTGCAACGCAGACCACACGTCCCACGAAGCCGGGAAGATTTACTCTCTGGTTCTTTACAGACAAAGTTTGCCAACCCTGCGCTAAATCAAGATGGGAGGCTGTGAGAAAGCTGGCCGTGCACCATGGATTATTGTAATTCACTAAGCTCTCTGCCAACTACAGAACACGGCGACTCTCTGATTTGAGGTGGTTGAGATCACCCCATGCCCTCTCCCCACAGCAAAGCCCGCGCTGCCTGCCACCTCCTGGACCCGTTTGGTATCTTGCGCTCTTTTGCCATAAAGCCACCCTCTCTCTCCCACCGGGGTCTCCCCCGTGCGTTAAGCAGAGAGCGCTGTCTCCGCCCAAACCCGGCTCAGCCTCAGAGCTCCTGCCGCGCTGCAGGATCCCCTGGGAGGGCAGAGGGCTCTGTGACAGTTTGCCATCAGGATGTGCCCCGTTTCCGTCTAACAGGGAGGTTCCCAGGAAAGCAGGCGGAGGCCAAGGTCCGCTTAGCTCAGTGCTGCCTCACTGGTTCCTTTTGACTGGCACCTGCATCTCACCTCTCCCCACCATCACTGACCCGGAGTCTGCTGGCCCAAGGACAGCCATGCCTTACCTCTACCGGGCCCCAGGGCCTCAGGAGCCCCCCGCCCCCAAGGATGCCCGCATCACCCACTCCTCGGGCCAGAGCTTTGAGGAGCTGAGGCAGACGTGTCTGCAGAAGGGCGTTCTGTTGGAGGATGCAGACTTCCCAGCCAACAGCTCCTCTCTCTTCTACAGCGAGAGGCCCCAGCTCCCCTTCGTGTGGAAAAGGCGAGGGGTGAGTGCTGCCAGGGCGGGTGGGCAACAGACAGGGGGTGTGCAGCTCAGCAGCCCAGGAGGGGGCATCAAGGGAAGGATGGCCTGGGAGGCATGGGCTATGCACAAACTGGACTTAGGCACATCTCCTGAGACCCCTAGAAGGTATGCGGTTTGAAGGCAGGAATGATGCTCGGGGAGGCAACTGGCTGCTCTGGGTGGTGGCCAGGGTGTCTGGCTCCATGATTCCCCACCGAGGCCCGGGACTCAGGATCAGAGAAGGTCTTGTCACAGGTGGTGAGTGGAAGTCAAAGCTTTATCCGGAAGTGTCAGGTGACATGTCCCACCAGAGCCCAAGGGCAAACACACAGAAACGGGTGGGAGGTTGTTCCCCGCAGATCCCTTGCGCTAACGTTGAGACAATGCGCCCGAGGTGCTCAGGGGCTTCTGGCCAGAGCCTAGGATGCCCAGAGTGGACAGAGCTCACTCAGTGAGCACTCAGGACCTGTGCGATGGACAGAAGGCATGTGAAGCAGGGATTCTCTCCCCAAATCATCTCCCTTCCTGGAGGGCAGCCACCATCTGTGTCCCCGCAGACCCCCCGCCACCAGCAGTCTGGAGGTGATGGTCCCACGTGGCACCAGCTGGTTCCTGGGACCAGGAATCGATATTTGCCATGCTGGATCAGTCAGGGCTCGACCTCTGACCGGGCGCCGGCTGGCTCTCCTTCCGCCAGGGAGGGTGCTGGTCTGGGAACGGCTCCTGTGGGGACAGGACGCTGTGGGCAAGGCTAAGGGTGCCGGACCCAAAGGGGAGACCCTGAGTGCTGGTGCCACCCTGCCGCTAACGTGACCCCTGACCGTGGTCCCAGGCCTCAGTCTCCCCGCCTGTAAGGGGGGAACGTTAACGACCAACGTAGGTCCGACGTCTGGCACACGGAAGTTGCTCAACAAGTGACGGCTGTTGCTCTGATTGCGGTTGCTGTTACTGCAACAGCGCTGAATCCCATCTCACCACGAGCACCACATCGACCTCACCATCTCCCTACATTCAAATGATGTCGATATTGTAAACATATAACATGTCTACTTATAAAAAACAAACAAACACGAAAACCTCCGGCCTCTTCAGGGCCGGGCCCAAAGCACACGTAAGCTGTTATTTACACAGTGGTAAGCTCTTTTTAAAAAATTAATTAATTAATTTATTTATTTACTTTGGCCGCGCCAGGTCTTAGTCGCGGCACACGGGATATTCGTTGCGGCACACAGGATACTCGTTGCGGCACACGGGATATTCGTTGCGGCACGCGGGCTCCTTAGTTGCGGCACGCATGCGGGATCTAGTTCCCCGAGTGCAGAGTCTTACCCACTGGACACCAGGGAAGTCCCACGCAGTGGTTAGCTCTTAACTGTTATCTCCCGTTGTAGCGTGTGTGTGTGTGTGTGCGTGCGAGCGCACATCTCTATGCCGTGCTGCCCTGCTTCAGGAGGAAGCCACTTCTGGTTGTCCGGTATTTTCCTAAGTCTGACAAGCCTATCACGGAATGTCTCAGCCTTTCTTCTGAGAAATTCCAGTCTCTTCCTTTCCTCCTAACTGGTCTCCCTGCTTCCAGCCGCAGCCCGACAGGCCGCGCCTACTGCCACCAGGGGCCTTGCCGTCCCCTGCTCTGCACCCTCAGTGGGCTCAGCGATAGCCAGGAGTGAGGCCCAGGCTGCCACACAGCCCGTCCCCAGGCTGCCCTGCACCCGCCGCCCCCTCCCCGCGGTCGGCCCCTCCCCGCGGTCGGCCCCTCCCGTCGGAACGCCGTATCGATCTGGGAGGCCCTGCTCTGCCTGGGGAATCTGGGCTGTCGTTCAGGGGCCTCGCCCACCAAGCCTTCCTGGCTCCCTGCAGCACCGTCGGCCGTCCCATTTCAGCACTCACGCTGTTTTAATGTAATGACCTGCCCGTGTCCCTCCTCGGCAACCAAGCCTTCTGAGAGGCAGGCCCTCATTCATCCCACACCCCACTGCACTCTCAGCTTCCAGCACCTTCTGTCACCTTCTAAACAATGATAGCAGCCAACAGTTACTATGACCGGCCAACACTGACTGTTCCAGGATTATCTCATTTAATCGCAAACAGTCCTAAAATCCGGGCATCGTCACTCTCCCCATTCTAGCGAAGGAGACGCTGGAGCCTGACGGCTGACGCGCACAGGCAGCACATGACAGAGCCGGGCACCTCCCCAGGCACTGCCCCGGAGCGTCGGCCACGGGTGTGACTGGCACCCGACGCCGTCCCCACCCCCGGTCCAGGAGGGCGCCCACCCTCCAGCCTGCACGGTCATCCCCTGGCTTCAGGTGTCGTTCTGGAGCCTACGGCTCGCCCTCTCTCTGCCAAAGTGGAAATTGCTCCACGATAAGAGCGTGACGTGCACAGGCCAGGCTGGAGACCGTCTTTGTGCCCTTCTGGAACGAGGGCCCCTGGGACCCCCAAGGGGTTCCAGCGCCCCAGACCTCAGCTCTGGGAGGTGCTCACCTTAACGTTGACGTCTGCTCAGTGTTGCCCCGAATGATGGGCGAGGCTCCCACCCGAAGGCCTGACACCTCGGGCCCCTCCACGCTCCGCTTTGGTGTATCATAACCGGGCAGCTGTCCTTCCTGCATTCACTTTCAGAGTCCGTTCTGCCCCTTGCTTGGTCTGCGGCTGCGTTCACCCGCTCTGTCTTCAGTCCCAGAAACACACTCTGCGTGTCTCCTACTCAGGGGGGGCAGGGGCCTTGCGTCCCGTCTGACACGCGTCTGTGACGTCAGAGGCGAGGACCCGGGAGGGGATTGAGGCTGCTCTGGCAGGACAGAGCCCGGGTCCCCGCGACGGGGTCAGCCAGGGCAGCAGCGCCGCGGGAAGAGTCGCGGCGTCCCTCTGGGAGCCTCCGTGGCTCGGGCGCTGTCTGCCTTTCTCCTCGGCCCTCACGTGCTGTGTGTCCCAGCAGCGACTGCCTGGCCATCCAGTGGGAACGTGGGGCGGGCGCTCTGCCAGCACCACCTTCTTGGAAAACACAGCTCTGCTTGGGGGCCGGGGAGTGGTGCCCGAGAGCAACCAGAGCCAGGAAAGTCAGGGGACGTCCGGGGGTGCCGGAGAGGCGCCTCGTCCCCCCGGGAGCCTGGGGCAAGGAGGCTCCGAGGGGGAACCTGGGCCTGGGGTTGGGGTAGGAAGGGGAGGTCGCCCGGGGGTGAGCCCTCCTCAGGCCTCGCGGGGAGGGCTGTGGATCTGGGGGGGCGTCTCCCGGCCTGATGGGGACACAGCCGGGGTGCAGTGCAGCCGAGGGCCTCCCTTCTGCACCTGCAGCCCGAGCCCCTCAACTCACAAGCGCCTTGGCTTCCCTTCGGCCCCCGACTTCCTGTCTGCCTGCTCCCATCTGCCGTCTTCCATGCAATTCCCTGCTGACTCTTAGGCCTCCTGAAGGCCCCGGTCCCGCCTCGAGCTGGGCTGACGGCCCCTGGCAGCCTGCGTGCACCACGGCACATGGCCGAGACCTCCCTGCACAGTGGGGCTCCCTTTGGGGCTGCCCTCCCCCCAGAGGCCACTGCGCTCCAGGTCCCCCTTCTGCCTCGACGGCCCTGGGCACACGGCCGGGATCAGCGCACAGCCGTGGGTCGTAGGGCCCAGCCTCTCCAGCCTTGTTAGAAATGCGGCTTTTCCCTTCGTAAATTAAGTTCTTAATAGAGAAAAGTCTGTGTGTGCGACTGAGCCCCTAATGAGGTACGAGGTGAACCGTACAGGCCCTGAAAGCAAACATTCCTGGACGCTTGGTCCCAAGTCCTCCAGGGAAACCACCTGCTGGTGCCCAGGCCGGCCTCCCTCCCCGGGTCCCCAAGCTGCAGTCTGGGGTCCCCTCAGGTCTGTGGAGACCCCTCTGATCCTCCCTTCACAGGACGGTGGTTTCAGGTAACCCTCGTCCTCAAGCCCCCAGACAGCATTTCTCACGAACAAACACACCTCTGGGGCCCACACTCCTATGCAGGACTCCCAGGCATAAGCGCCACGCACGGGAGCGCACACGGGGCACACGCGTGGGCCCGCGCACTCCACATGCCCACACACGTCACACATTCAGCAGAGGAGGCACCCACGCCCGTCAGCACACACGCCATGTGGCACACGGGCGTCCGACACTCCCACGCAGCGCCCCGTCACACACAGGTGAATATGTAGATCACAGAGGTTTTTCTTAGGGCAATGAAACTATTCTGTATGATACTGTAATGGTGAATATACGACACCATGCGTTTATCAGACACACAGAACTTCAGAGCACAAAGAGTGAACCTTAATATATACGAACTTAAAAATCATCCAGGAGGATAAAGGAATCCCAAAATGAAAAGCAGCATGTGACAAAACAATCTAATAGTATCACAGATCTATGAAACAAACTCATTGAAGGTGCAGGCGAGAAAGGCGCTGACCTAAGTAACTCTGGAAATGAGTGCAGTCTGTGAGATTGAAAGCCAGAGAGATTGGGACTTCCCTAGTGGTCCAGTGGTTAAGACTCTGCGCTTCCTAATACAGGGGGCGAGGGTTCCATCCCTGGTCGTGGAACTAAGATCCCACATGCCGCGTGGCCAAAGAAAGAAAGAAGGACAGAGAGATTGTACACAAGCACTGTACACTAGCTGGTAAAGTTGTTTCTCATGGGGTACAGGACAACAGTTCTGATACCATTATGCATATCTACTGAATTGAACAATTAAGTAAATGGGTGGCAGATGGGGGAAGCCAGGTTTCTCATCGTTGGAGTGAGAGGTTACGAAGAAGCCTGGTGGAGGAGGCTAGAATGATATAAGTGGTAGTGTGTCAGAGCTGGGGACCTCAGTATGAACTCAGGTTTAGTTGAATAGAGATGGTTACACATCAGTGAGTATATGCGTCACTCATGGGTTAGTACACAGGTGTTATTTCCTTGTTTATCAGCTGAGAGGGCTAGAAACAACGACAATCCCATAGCAACAAGCACTCTTACTTCTCTGGTCTTGGTTTCTAACACCATTCTCCAATCAAAGGAACCAGGGCTCCTTGGAGATAAGGCTGATTGTAGGACTGGGGCAAGAAATACAGAAGATGAGCCTAGAGTATCTTGCAGTGCCAGGAAGTGAATGCGTGTGTGTATGCTTTAAACACACACACACACACACACACACACACACACACACACACACACAGTGATGGAGTTATGTCAAAGGGACACAGGAGCCAACTGAAGGAGCCGGAAGTAGCCAAAGCTGGAACAATGAGAGCAGCAAAATAAGTAAAATGGTATTGGATTATAAATCAAAGTATAAAATTAATATTCATGAGTCCACACTGATGTAAATAAATCATTGGATAAATAAACGGGGGAGAAGAGACAAATCTGCCACATAGAAGAGTTCCGGGGAATTTAGGCAGACTCTCTGCCCTCAAGGTCTAGCATGACCCCCACTCCTAAGTCCTTCCGAAGAGGACAGTAATGGGGGTGAGAGGAAGTTCACAGAGGAGAAACATGACAGACAGGAGACCTCCGCCGGTGATCAAGGCGACATCGACAGGGACAAGTCATGAAGACGCGATGTATGCTCGCTGCGACGTGATGAGAACGGTACCTCACCCCAGTCTATGCGTGAGAAAACCAGCAGACACATCCCAACTGAGGAACATTCTACAGAACACCGGCAGTGCCTCAAAACTGTCCAGGTAGGGGAGGGAGGGAGACGCAAGAGGGAAGAGATATGGGAACATATGTATATGTATAACGGATTCACTTTGTTATAAAGCAGAAACGAACACACCATTGTAAAGCAATTATACTCCAATAAAGATGTAAAAAAAAACCTGTCCAGGTCATGAAAAACAAGGAAAGCCTGAGAAACTGTCACGGGCCAGAGGAGCCTCTGGAGACTTGACTAAGTGTGATGATGTGGGATCCTGCAATGGGATCTTCCAACAGAAAAAGCACGTTAGGTGAAAACTAAGGAAACGTGAATATGGTGTGAACTTTAATAACAATGACAAACTGGTTCAGTCACTGTAACAAAGGCACCGCACCGATGTAAGATGTTAATGTACAACCGTATCAATCAAAGAGATGAAGAGAGAAAAGCGGCTGGGACTACATGGTTCCAGAAAGCAGGAGAAATGCCTCCATCTCCCTCTCGGTCTCAGTACTAACAGCTTCACGCTCAGGCCCCATTCCACGTGAGACGAGAGGAGGCTCATTTAAACCTCACAGCAGCCCTAGGGGGAAGAGTGCAGCCCCATTTTGAAAATTAGGAAACTGAAGCACTGAGTGAGAACAGAATCCCTCCGCTTGCAAGCGGGGGAACTGGAACTTGCACCTGCAGTCTGTCAGGAACCAGGGTTCTCGGCCTCTGTTAGACCTGCGCGGTCTCCTAGGAGTTTCGACTCGCCCAGGAAACAACAAGAGTCGGAAGCCGATGCAAAACGCAAGAGGTTTATTGAAGGCTGGTGCACCGGGGTTCCTTGGTCCTCACGTAGGAGGTCGAAGAAGGAACCCTTTTGGGCGCGAATATGTCAGTTTTATAGGTTCCCACTTCCCCGTATGTAAATTATAGATTTGGTTGTGTTCTCCTGCTGATTGGTCCCGGCTTAGGCTCGGACCAGAGAGGGAACTTGTCCCCAGCTGCCTGATTGGTCTTTGACAGACACCTTTTTTACATTTTGTTATCTCCCTCCTTCTCGGAAGGGGGCCGGACATCCTGGAAATTCACCCATTGTCTAAGAAGCCCCTATTGTCTGGAGAGTTCTTAATCATTAGCTGGAACAATGTCCCTCGAGTCCCACATTCCCCCCTTTTTCTTGTGACTATTGATTCCAATCATGGAATCTCAACCTTCTGTTCGTAAACTTTGGTACTGTTGTCTTAACATTAGAACTTGTACAGTACTGATACGTTCTCTAATAAATGCTATCAAGCGATTTAGAACACATGGTCCAAAAGTTAAAATCAACAATAAAACAATAAGAGGTCCCAACAGAGTAGAGATTAAGGTGGTAAACCAGGGGGACTTATCAAACCATGATTGAAACCATCCTTTTTCGTTCTCTCTCTCCCTTTGCCTTTTATCTAAGCGTTCCCTTAGTTTATCCATGGTTTTGGTAATGGTTCCTGAATGATCAATATAAAAGCAACATATTTTTTTAGAGCGGCGCATAATCCCCCTTCCTTAAGAAACAGCAAATCTAGGCTGCAACACCATTTCTGAAAGTGAGGTGAGTGATTCCTTTAGTTGAGTTATGGAACTTTCTAATGCTCGAAGGTCGATGTCTACAGCCTGTCTTAAACTTGCATAATACTGGGGTTGTTGTATGAGGGCTGTGGTTCCTGTTCCCATCCCGGCAGATATTCCTAGTCAGTCAGTAAAGGCAGTAAAACCAAAATTATAAGTCTTAGGTTCGTAGAAGCTTGAGTTTGAGCGGGTTGTCGGTTCTTTGGGCCCGCCATCCTGATGATGCCGTCGCTGGTGCAGCCTTCACATGTGAAGCATGGATCCAGGCAGCGATGCCGTCCACTTTTATGGCCGTTGGGGTGGTGAGGAGGACGGCGTATGGTCCTTTCCATCGAGGTTCCAACGTCTGGGTTCGATGCCGACGGACGTATACGGAGTCTCCGACTTGGAAAGGATGAGTTTCTCCCGGTGTTCCCGGTTGGTAGGCCTTGGCGAGTTGGGACCATATTTCTTTCTGGACCAATTGGAGTCCCAGTAGCCTAGCATATAAGTCAGTGTTATTTTGACAATCAGGTTTTATTTCTTTTCCTAAAGTGAGGAGGGGAGGCGGGGCACCATATAATATTTCAAAAGGAGTAAGATGGTATCGGGAAGGTGTATTTCTAACCCGGAATAGGGCCAAAGGAAGGAGCACCGTCCAATCGGTACCGCCAGTCTCCAAGGACAATTTAGTTAGGGTCTCTTTTAGAGTCCTATTCATTCTTTCTACCTGACCTAAACTTTGGGGTCTATAGGCACAATGTAATTTCCAATCAGTCCCCAAATATCTGGCCACATCCTGACTTACCTGGGCGACGAAGGCTGGACCATTATCAGACCCTATTACCTTTGATGCTCCAAATCGAGGAAAAATTTCTTCTAAAATCTTCTTGACTACTACAGCAGCTGTTTCTTTCTTTGTTGGGAAAGCCTCTATCCATCCTGAAAAAGTGTCTACAAAAACTAAAAGGTATTTATTACCGTACCTTCCAGGACGCACTTCGGTAAAGTCCACTTCCCAGTAAGTTCCTGGGCGGTCCCCCCTGAGTCTCTTTCCAGCTTCAAGTTTCCCTTTGTGAGCATTTACCTGTTGACATGGGACGCATTCCTGCACAATTTGTTCAGCTAATTTTGTCATTCCAGGGGTTTCGTACCCGGCTTTTTGTAAAAAGGCTACCATCTTTTTAGTCCCCAAATGTGTCCATCTGTGCATCTGTTGTAACATGGATTCTGCTTGCTGAGGGGACAAAGTTCCTTTTGTTGTGGCCGGGATGATTTCTTCATCGCGGCCTGGTTTTTCAGGAACTTTATCTGACAGTCCTAAAATGACTTCTCCCGATGCTATTTCTCGGGCCACTTGGTCAGCCATATTATTTCCCCTAATTATTGGGGTATTTCCTTTTTGATGTCCAGGGCAGTGGATGACACTGACTTTAGTAGGAAGCATGAGTGCAGTCAACAAAGCCACGATTTCATCTTTGTTTTTAATTTCTTTGCCACCTGAAGTTAGTAGCCCTCTCTGTTGGTAAATGGCACCGTGGATATGAGCGGTAGCAAACGCATATCTACTGTCTGTGTAGATGTTTACTTTTTTATTCTCTGCCATCTCTAATGCCCTCGTCAGGGCAATTAATTCAGCTCGTTGGGCTGAGGTCCCTTGTGGTAGCGCCGCTGCCCATATGACTTGTTTTCCGTCTACAACGGCTGCCCCAGTTCGACGCTTACCTTCCTCCAGGAAACTGCTCCCATCCGTGAACCAGGTGAAATCAGCATCAGGGAGGGGCAGGTCCATCAGATCTGGCCTACTGCCGTGTGCTGCGGCTAGTACTTCCTGACAATCATGTATGATGGTGGAGCCTTCCAAGTCAGGATCAGGTAGCAAGGTGGCTGGATTGAGTCCTGTGGCTGGAGCAAACTTGATGCGATCTGAGTTTAGCAACAGGGTTTGGTAATGGGTCATCCTGGCATTAGTTAGCCACCTATCCGGTGGTTGACGGACTACATTTTCCAGGGCATGAGGAGCTGTTATCGTTAGATTTTGTCCTAAAGTTAGTTTGTCAGCATCTTTGACTAGAACGGCTACTGCAGCGATTATCTTTAAACAGGTGGGCCATCCTGATGCCACAGGGTCCAATTTTTTTGACAAATAAGCAACTGGGCGATTCCAGGGACCCAATTTCTGAGTCAATACTCCTTTTGCAATGCCCTTATTTTTGGCCACGTATAAATGAAAAGGTTTGGTTACATCTGGCAGTCCTACGGCTGGAGCTGAAAGTAAAGCTCGTTTGATTTGGTCAAAAGCCCATTGTTCCTTATCGCCCCAAACGAAAGGAGTGCTGTTTTTGGTTAGGGGGTACAATGGGGCTGCCAGCTCAGCAAACCCTGGAATCCATAGTCTACAGAATCCGGCCGTCCCCAAAAATTCTCTAACCTGCCTGGCGTTTTTGGGAGCCGGAATTTGGGCCACCGTATCCTTTCTGCTCTCCGTGAGCCATCTTTGCCCCCCTTTTAATAGATACCCCAGGTAACTGACCTGTTGTCGGCATATTTGTGCTTTCTTGGCTGAGGCTCTATATCCCAGGGTTCCAAGTTCCGTTAACAGTTTTTCAGTACCCTTGATACAATCTTCTTGGGTCTCAGCAGCTAATAAAATATCATCAACGTATTGGAGTAATGTTACCTGGGGATTTGATTCTCTATATAATGCCAAATCCTGATGGAGGGCTTCATCAAAGATGGTCGGGGAGTTCTTAAATCCCTGAGGTAGCCGTGTCCATGTCAGCTGACCAGACATTCCCGATGTTGGATCTTTCCATTCGAAGGCAAAGTAGGGTTGGCTCAGGGGAGAGAGTCTTAAACAGAAAAAAGCATCTTTAAGGTCCAAAACAGTATACCACGTATGTTGAGGTGGAAGAGTGCTCAGGAGGTTGTAAGGGTTTGGAACTGTGGGGTGGAGGTCTGCCACCCGTTTGTTTACCTCTCGTAGATCCTGCACCGGCCGATAATCATTTGTTCCTGGTTTCTTTACCGGCAGGAGAGGGGTGTTCCATGCTGATTGACATCTTATTAAGATGCCCAAGTCTAGTAGCCTCTGTATATGGGGACGGATACCGTCTTTGGCTTCTCTACTCATGGGGTATTGACGGACCGTTATTGGGGTGGCAGTTGCCTTGAGTTCCACTAGCACCGGGGGCCGATTTTTGGCCATCCCCATACCGGCAGTTTCTGCCCAGGCTTGAGGGAACCGAGTTACCCAATCAGTAACATTAACTCGTGAGGATGAAGGCTGCTCGTATAATTTATATTCATCTTCTAATTTCATAGTCAATATTTGAAGTAACCTTCCCTTATTATCAGTTATGGTGGGACCTTCTGGCTGAAAGTGGATTTGAGCCCCTACTTTGGAGAGTAAATCTCTTCCCAGCAAAGGATAGGGGCATTCCGGAATAATCGAAAATGAATGGGTTACTCGTCCAATCCCAAGATCTACTGTCCTTCGTGTGGTCCATGAATATTGTTTATTCCCAGTGGCTCCTTGTACCCATGACCTTTTAGCTGAGATAGGACCTTTTGAGTGGAGAAGGACGGAGTGCTGGGCTCCGGTATCTACCAAAAATTGAACAGGTTCCCCCTCCACTTTAAGAGTTACCCGGGGCTCGGGGAGAGGGTTCGAGCCCTGACTTTCCTAGTCGTCTTCTTTCAATGTTAAGATTTTGTTTTTGGTTGGCCTTCCTCCATTCTTTTTCTTAGGGCATTCTCTCGCCCAATGTCCTTTTTCTTTACAGTAGGCACATTGGTCCTTGTCTAATGGCCGCCTTCTGTCTGCCGTTCGCCCTTCCTGCCTATTTCTATCCCCTATATTTCTTCCTCCAACCACAGTGGCCAGTATCTTACTTAAATTCCTCTCCTGTCTCTTATCCCGTCTTATTTCACGGGCTTCCTGTTCTTTCTGCTTTCTTTCTTCCTTCTCTTCCTCTGTTTCTCTTTTGTTATATACTTTATCTGCCTCTTTTACTAACTCCTGAAGCGAAAATCCCTGCAAGCCATCTAGCCTCTGTAATTTCTTCTTAATATCAGGGGCCGCTTGATCTATGAAAGCCATTGCTATAGTAGCCCTATGTCCCTCCGAAGTTGGATCATAAGGGGTAAAGCTTCTAAAGGCTTCCATTAAACGTTCCAGGAACACAGTTGGCGATTCCTGGGGCCCCTGAGTTACTTCCCTTACCTTAGCCAAATTAGTGGGCCGTCTGGCCGCTCCATGGAGACCCGCCACCAGAGCCTGGCGATACATTTTCAGGCGCTCCCTACCTTCCGGGGCATTGAAATCCCAGTTTGGCCTGACGAGTGGGAAACCAGCATCAATCTCGTTAGGCAGCTGGGTAGGTTGCCCATTGGCGCCTAATACATTTTTTTTCTGGCTTCTAAAATAACCCGTTGCCTCTCCTCAGTCGTTAGGAGAGTCTGAAGCAGCTGCTGACAATCATCCCATGTGGGCTGGTGGGAGAAAACAAGAGATTCTATTAAAGCGGTAAGGGCCTGTGGATTTTCGGAAAAAGTTGGGTTATGCATTTTCCAATTATAAAGATCTGCAGAGGAAAAGGGCCAATATTGGAGAGGTCTATTCCCTTGGCCGTCGGGGGGGCCATATTCTCTAAGAGGTAGGGCAGTGGAGTCCGGGGAGATAGCCCTCCGGCTCCTAGTGCCCGCTGAGGGACCCCTTTCTTCTTCCATCATGGATGGTTCCTTTGGTGCCGAGGGCACTGGAGCTGGGGGTCCTCTAGGTGGTAGGGGATTTGGGGCCGGAGGATAAGGGGGTGGGGAATCCAAAAGAAGCAAATCGGACTCCGGGTCAGGATAAATCGCCTTCGGTGGATCCGGGGCATCGGGTAGCTTCTCCGTGTTGGGGTTTTTCTTTAAGGCTAATATCTCCGACGCTGCTGATGTATGCGCGGACGTACCTGTTGAGGAAACAAAGGGCCGGACCCACGGAGGTGGGGAGAGAATTAAATCTTCCCAGACCAAGACATATGGTACTTGGTCTGGATGTCCGTGGGTATCTATATTAAATATCTTAGACTTCAGCAGCTTAATCTTGTCTAATAAAAAGGATCCTTCGGGGGGCCATCCTATCTGAAATGTTGGCCATTCAGAGGCACACAAAGTCTGCCACTTTCCTTTCTTTACCTCTACCGAAAAATTATGGGCTCTGGCCCGAACTTCGGTCCAATAGCTTAGGGTAAGGGAAAGAGGAGTCGTCATAGTTTGTCCCATTGTCGTCCGTCAGAGAAGAAGAATAGACCACAATACAGAAACAGTTAAAAACTCCACGAAACACATATACACATGGGCCACCGCGAGCTCGCTTCCAAACCGAAACTTCTTCAGATGGCAGTTATCACCAAGGGAGCTGCCGAAACCGAGTGAAGGGGAGACAGAGTTTGCCTCTCCTTCCAGATGAGCCACCAGGGCGTCCCCTAGGGCTCATGGACGCCGGCTGTTAGCACGTCTGCCTAGCCAGAGGTCCGATACAGATTCCATAATAAGCCGATTCTTACGGCTTTCCTCCGATAATGGCCCACAAAGAACAAGGGACAAACAGACAATCAAGCTCGAGCTTACCTGGTACCTCCAACTCCCGATGTTCTTGTGGTCCGGGGCGAGTGGAATCCCGGACGAGCCCCCAAATGTTAGACCTGCGCGGTCTCCTAGGAGTTTCGACTCGCCCAGGAAACAACAAGAGTCGGAAGCCGATGCAAAACGCAAGAGGTTTATTGAAGGCCGGTGCACCGGGGTTCCTTGGTCCTCACGCAGGAGGTCGAAGAAGGAACACTTTTGGGCGCGAATATGTCAGTTTTATAGGTTCCCACTTCCCCGTATGTAAATTATAGATTTGGTTGTGTTCTCCTGCTGATTGGTCCCGGCTTAGGCTCGGACCAGAGAGGGAACTTGTCCCCAGCTGCCTGATTGGTCTTTGACAGACACCTTTTTTACATTTTGTTATCTCCCTCCTTCTCGGAAGGGGGCCGGACATCCTGGAAATTCACCCATTGTCTAAGAAGCCCCTATTGTCTGGAGAGTTCTTAATCATTAGCTGGAACAATGTCCCTCGAGTCCCACACCTCCTTAATCAATAGAGGCTGACCAGAGGCCAGACAGGAAAGTCAGGCAAGGCTTTATGGGGGCTCCTGCTGCAGCAGGGGGTAGCGAGATCAAGCAACATGCTTCCTTTTCCCCTGGGGGGATGGGGCGGCGAGCTTGTTCCTTATACGGGGTGAGAGTAGCGGTGCGTCCAGGGGTCGGGCGGGAGGCGTGGCCTAGGCGGTCTGCCCACCCCTTAGGTGGTGTTGCGTGCGGGGGGCGTGCGCAGTGCCCTGCTTTTGCTCGCGGCGCTTCAAAAGTGGCAGTTGGTTATTTTTCTTGGTCTCTTTTGTCCAGAATTTGTCTCAACTGTGCATGCACGTGGTTATTTTTAGTCCCATACAGTTTCTTTGTATTCGGTTGCTCAAGGAGAGGTGTGTCCAGGTGCCAGCACGGCAGCCCTGGAGCCAAGGGTCCCAGATCCCCGCCTGTCTCCTTACCACCACACCCACTGCCTCTCTCACAGAGTTCTCAGCATCTCTGGTTTCCTCAGAGCTCCAAGTAAACCCCATCCCTGCTTCCCACGTTCTTCCACACCTCCAGCCGGGGCGAGCCCCGGGAGGTGGTTCTTGGTTAGAAAAAATCTGGCTGAGGGGCGCCACCTAGTGGTAATCCTTGTTCCCTGCAGCCGTTGCCAGGCTTTCTTGCCGCCCTCACAGGCTGAACGGGAGCTACGAGGCTCTGAAGCGGGGCAGCGCCATCGAGGCCATAGAGGACTTCACCGCGGGCGTGGCAGAGACCTTCACAACCAAGGAGGCTCCCGGGAACTTCTCTGAGATTCTAGACAAGGCCTTGAAGAGGGGCTGTCTGGTGGGCTGCTCCATTGACGTAAGTCGTTGGCTGGCCGCATCCCAGGCACTGTTCTAGGCTCAGATGCCAGGCTGCCCACGGAAGAGGCATACATTGCAGGGGGGCGGGGGCAATGCTTATTCATTTTAATTAAAACAAATGTTTGTGTTTAATGGTTTTCGAGTTGCAGAGGTAAGACGCCCTTGCTGTATCAGGTGGAAGAATCCTGAGATGACGGACAGGGCAAAACTCTGTCTCCCTCCCCCGGTCCATGCCGGGACGCCTGTCGGGTGTCCGTCACGCCTCTGTCCTCGCTCATGCAACAGGCACGCGCGTATATGCACAGACTCGGGGGCGGTGTTTACTGAATGGAACCTTACTATTCACTTTCCTGAAACTTGTCTCTTTCACTTCATAGATCATGAAAAAATATATCCGTGGAGAGAAACAGAACAGCATTTTTTCTAATTTCTTTATGCATACAAACACACGCATGTGATTTTAACCGCATCTATTTTTTGAATCCTATTCAACTTTTCTATTTCCTCTTGGATTATCCTGGGGAATTTATCCTTTGCTAGTAAATTTCCTCTACTTTTTCAAGTTTGTGACATAGAATTGCATGTCATAGGGTTATATTCTTCTTACTGCCTCTTTGGTGTCTGTCCCTTGCTGTTGCTATGTGGTGGGAAAGGTCAGGTTTTTCTGTTTGGGGGCAAGAATGTCAGCTCTTCAGTGAAGTCCAAGCAGAGAACAAGGGGCCTCCACCCTGGGAAGAGGCTGGGAATCGCTATATGTCACTGCTCACCACTTAGGGGGCTTCCCGTGTACCCATTTTATATGCCCACTCACAGGGCCCTCACCTGAGGGGGCAGGAGGGACTGCGCCAGACACAGAGCTGGGTCTGGCCAGCTGGGGAAGGTTTGACGTAGATACTGCTCCTTTTTTGTTTTAGATCAGAAATGCTGCAGAACCTGAAGCCCGGACTCCTTTTGGTCTCATTAGGGGTCATGCCTACACAGTGACGGGCGTTGACCAGGTAGGCAACAGGGACCCCTGTTGACAGGGTATGGGGACAGACTTCGTAAACCTATATAGCGCATTGCAGTTTAAACTGCAGTTTCGGACATGACAGAGGATGTCTCATCCACAAAAGAAAGGCTGGAATTCAAAACAGCAAACGGGAGAGAGAGAGAGAGAGAGAGAGAGAGAGGAGAGAGAGAGAGAAAAGAGCGAGAGAGAGAGAGAAGAGAGCGAGCGAGCGAGAGAGAGAGAGAAGAGAGAGAGAGAGAGAAGAGAGAGAAGAGAGTGAGCGAGAGAGAAAGAGAGAGAGAGAAGAGAGAGAGAGAGAGGAGAGAGAGAGAGAGAGGAGAGAGAGAGGAGAGAGAGAGAGAAGAGAGAGAGGAGAGAGAGAAGAGAGATAGAAGAGAGAGAAGAGAGCGAGCGAATGAGAGAGAAAGAGAGATAGAGGGGAGAGAGAGAGAGAGAGGAGAGAGAGAGAAGAGAGCGAGAGAGAGAGAGAAGAGAGCGAGAGAGAGAGAGAAGAGAGAGAGAGAGAGAAGAGAGAGAAGAGAGTGAGCGAGAGAGAAAGAGAGAGAGAGAAGAGAGAGAGAGAGAGGAGAGAGAGAGAGAGAGGAGAGAGAGAGGAGAGAGAGAGAGAAGAGAGAGAAGAGAGCGAGCGAATGAGAGAGAAAGAGAGATAGAGGGGGGAGAGAGAGAGAGAGAAGAGAGAGAAGAGAGAAGAGAGAGGAGAGAGAGAGAGAGGAGAGAGAGAGAGAGCGACCTGTGAGGCCGGCACAGTATAAACTTGGTCAGCAGCTGCAGGAACCTGGTCTTTGTTTTTTCTGTTCTTTTCTTCCCTGATTCCACATCAGTCCTGTCATAGTCACTGTTCCCCAGAGAAGCCGCACCCGTAGGCTAAGTCTGTATATGAAGAGACTTAGTAGTCGGAATTGCTCACCTGATTATAGAGGCCGAGAAGCCCTGCCTTCCACAAGCTGCAGCCAGTGGTGGAGTTCCAGTCCCAGCCCAAGAGCCTAAGAACCAGGAGCATCAGTAAGTCCCAGCCCAAGAGCAGAAGAGGCCCAAAGTCCCAGCTCAGCAGTCAGGCAGAGAGGGCAAATTCTCCCTTCCTTTGCCTTTTTGTTCTTTTTGGACCTTCAGCTGATTAGATGGGGCCCACGCACAAAGGGGAAGGCCATGTGCTCTACTCAGTCTGCCAGTTCAGATGCCCATCTCATCCAGACCTTCACAGACACACCCAGAATAATGCGTAACCAGACATCTAGGCACGCCATGGCTCAGCCAAGTTGACACATAAAATTAACCGTCACAAGTCCTATTCTCTGCAGCTGTAGCTCAGGGTGGCACTGATCCCCGGGGCGGGGAGGGGGCGCAGCCAGACCCCACATGGCACCACTGTAACCTCGGGGAGTGCTTTGTTTGGAGGAGTGCGCGGGAAAGAGGAGGGGAGAAAGTGAGATGAGAGAGGAAGATGAGAAGCAGAGGGTGGCGCCTTTGCAAGGTCAAGTTCAGTGAAGTCCAAAGCGTTTCCCTCCATGCCCCGCTTGGGTGAATCTCAAACCCAGTCAGTAGCGGACCTGGGCACCTCCGGTCTCCTCCAGCGGCTGCCATGTTTTGAGCGACATGCTCCAAATGAGTGGGGAGCACGGGGTGCAGAGGGAGCCTGTCCCTCCCCCTCAGCGGGAGGCGTGATCAACGTGTCCTAGAGGGAGAGGCAGCTGGACTCTTTGCAGTGTTAGCTCCCTCCTCGCCCCTCCCTGTCTACACACGCCTTCCAATCATTCACTTGAGCAGGCCTGTGATTCCTGATGTCAGATCTTCTAAATGTTACTCCAAGTGATGACAGAAACCTTCCCATCGTACACTCTGTTCAATTGCGTGTGCTTCCCCTCCACCTGTAAGGAATTCACCTCCCCACACATTTCAACGAATGAACCTCTTTCATGGCGAACTTGGACTCTGGAGAGGTCCTACTCACTTAAATGACTTTGCACGTAAAAAGAGAACATTTATGCCAAAGTGTTCTGAGAACTAAAATTCCTGGATCGTTGATGAACCGAAGTCTTTGACTCTCACCCTTCCACCCCCAAAACCTCTCTATGCATTGGTGCACTTTCCTGCTCTGGGCAGAGCCTGAGGGCTGAGTCCTCTTTCTGTCCTGGCTCAAGGGCTCTCAGTGTGGCAGCAGAGACCCTCATGTGACCCCTGAAAGGGGGAGAAGATCGGAGTTAGAAGACTCAGTCGTGGGTTTTTGTTTATTGCGGTTGTTTAAACTCCCAGCATGTGCTTATATTCTGATCATCTGGGAGTCAGATGATAAGGATGAAGAAAACTCAGTGTTAGACCCACTGACTGCTGGATTCTGAAGATACACGATAAATAAGACTCGGCCTCTGCCTCTGGGGGCTTCCAGTCTAGAGAGAAAACTCACTCGTTTGAAGATTCCTGTGGACTCACTTCTTGTTCATTACAATTCCGCTTTGTTTCCCAGATGCGACGTAACCATTCTGGGGGGATTAACGTAACATCGCGTTCCATCGGAATTAGGAAATTTTGAGGGCTAGTTAACAACTGATGAGTTTTGACATGTTCTTAGTGTGTCAGCAGGCTTTCAGAAAAGGCAGCCTCGGCTGGAGAGAACCCACCCTGGAGCTCACAGATGGATTTAGCATCTCACATTTCTCTGACGCTTTTCCCTTTTAGGTAAACTTCCGAGGCCAGAATACAGAGCTCGTCAGAGTCCGGAACCCTTGGGGCCAAGTTGAGTGGACTGGGTTCTGGAGCGACAGGTCAGTCTCCGCCCATCCTTCTGACAGATCCCCACCTCCCCACGGTTCACGGGGTACGAGGCCAGGGCTGGCTTGTGCACGTGTGAAGAGGGGGCAGCCTGACTACAGTTCTCTCCAGCCTCCCGTTCAGGGAGGGTCCTGTCCTGCGTCTGGACCTTACTTCTGCCCTCGGGACCTCCACGCTCTCAAACTTGAAGACTCACGGTGCCCTTTACCTTTCCCAGAGTTGTATTATGTCAGTGACTGTATAACCTCCCATGGGAACTTTAAATCCCGTGATATGGTGAAGGCTGCACCCCAGTGATGAAGAGCTCGTGTGTGTGTGTGTGTGTGTTGGGTGCAGGTGGGGTGGCAATGAGTACTTCAGGTGTGAGAATCCCTGAAACGTTGCCAAGCAGGTCGCTAAAGTGTTCTCTCTCATGGTCACTGACCATTGGCCAGAGGCCCAGTGGCCCACAGTGAGACAGAGGGAGCGGAGCAGGAAATTCACCCATCACAGAGCAGCCGCCTGGGCTATTTACACGGCCCCCGATTGTACAGAGAGGGCTGCCTGTCTTGTACGTGTCCCCTCCTCATTCCCCGGGGAACAACCTAGGTGACTGGGATGGGGGCTGTTCCAGCTCAGGCAGGGCCCCCTAACCCGTCCCCACTCCTGCCCACCCACGGCTTGGGGGGCCCCAGGGAGCCTGGCAGCGAGTCTCGAGCTTCAGTGAAACGGGGCAGCGTTTGTCCTCGGCTCCCACAGAGGCACCACACCCCCGCCGTCGGTGTGCCGGGGGCTTCATTAAGCAGACTCCACAGCCCGGGCCTGCCTGTCGGCCCCATCGCGGGGCTTGTGCCACCATCCCTGCTGTCCGCCAGGCTTCTGTCTCCTCAGACCCATCAAAGGAGGGAAGAGATCAGCCTCCCTCTCCAGTCGGAAATGGAGAGAAAGAGATAAACCCACATTAATGACACGGCTTCCTACGGTGAATAGATTTGGAGTCTCTCGGTTCAGGGATCGCGTGTGTAAACGGGCCGAACCCTTTCTCCCCCTCCTGGGAAACACGCAGAGGGAGAAATAAAGGAAGTGCATTTTCGCTGGCTCGAGGCTGGACACCAGCTTGCCCTCTGACCCCACTTGGCCTTGGGGTAACGGGGAGCTGGTCCACAAGCCGATCCCTGACACTGACCCTGCCTGCTGTGAGAACAGGGCTGAAGGGGCTGCGTACTCCCCCAGGCCCATGAGGTGTCTGGGGAGGTGCCCTGGGTACTGCGCTTCCCCGGACAGGAGAGATGTTCTACCTGAGTTCTCCCCGCCGCCATCCAGGACAAGGTCTACAGGTGTAGGTGAGGTAGACACATCGCTTACAGCACCGCAGTGGTGGTGACTCAGTTTGAACTATTTAGAGGTGCCCATGGGGGTCA
Source organism: Grampus griseus (assembly GCF_964374135.1). Lineage (NCBI taxonomy): Eukaryota > Metazoa > Chordata > Mammalia > Artiodactyla > Delphinidae > Grampus > Grampus griseus. Next base: position 4,798,867 of record NC_139010.1, read on the forward strand.
CAGAAACTCCGTGCACCTGGAGGTGGAACTCCTGGGTTTGCAGGACAACGGGCGCTGTGCACCTGAGGCTTCTTGCCCATAGGCGGGCTCGTCTACCTGGCAGAAGCCCACCGGGCTTCCTAGCGCGGTCTTGTAAAGAAGGTACTTGCTGTGTTTAATGTCAAGCACGCGTGAACATGCGGTATTATCACCACTCTTCAAAGTGTCAGCTTGTAAACCAAGACGTGAGGTAGACGGAGTGTTCCAGGCCCCACATCTCAGCCCGCTGTGGCTTCTCGCTGGGCTCCTTCTGCCCCCCTGTTCACGTTCAACTCCCTGTGACGGCCCCAGGAGACTCTTCCGTGGAGGAGGGTCCAGTGGTCCTGAGGGCCTTTTTGCATCAGCCGCACTTGGAGATGTACTTTCCCACCAGCCTTTCCACCCACTGGCACATTTCCAGGGCCCTGCTCAGGATCCATTCCCCACATAATGTGGACCCTGGTTCCTAGGGAGGGGCAGTCCCACCCCAAGGCCAGTGTCGTTCCCATTGCCGTCCGTGACCTTGTACCTAACGCTGGCTTTGTTCACCCCTAGTTCTTCTGAGTGGCGTTCCGTTGGCCCAGCCGAGCAAAAGCGCCTGTGCCGCACTGCTCTAGACGATAGGGAGTTCTGGTACCGTGCTTGTCTCTGTTTTCCTTTCCGCATTAACTCCATCACAGGTGTGAGCGTGTCTCACTGCCCTTAGGTGTAAGAAACACTGCTTCTTCTTCTATTTTCTTTTATTTTATTGGTAAATCAAATCCATTTTTCTCAAAACCCAGGCTGGCAGAGAATGTAATGTCACGTTTGGGGGACTCACCCTATCTGCAGGTTTAAGAGGCCCAGGGGAGTTAGTGCGATCCAGAAAACGTGGGGCTGAGCCTCTGGTCTCCGGCCCAACCTCCTTCCTCTGAGCACTCCATCATCCCCGCTTGCACGTGAATTCGAAGACAGGCAGCCCTGACGCTCACAGGTACACTCCCTCCGTGTCCAGCTTGGTCACAGGGACCCTTGAAAGCTTCTACCTGAGAGCATCTAAAAATACAGACCTAAGTGGGAAGGAAACATTCCTAACCTGGACTTTCCACAGGGCTGAGTCTCCATTTAACTGAAAACTTTAATGGGTCTTCGTCTCTGGAGGCTTTTTTCAATCTTATTTCTTCCCGTCGGGTCCAGAAAGCATTGGTGCATCCAGCCCTGCAAGACCACAAATTCTTTTTGTTTTCTTAAGAAATACATACTTTTTAAATTAGTTTATTTTTGGCTGCGTCGGGTCTTAATTGCAGCATGAGGGATCTTTCGTTGTGGCACGCGGGCTCTTCTGTGGCACGTGGGCTTAGATGCCCCACGGCACGTGGAATCGTAGTTCCCCAACCAGGAATCAAACCCGCGTGCCCTGCGTTGGAAGGTGGATTCTTAGCCACTGGGCCACGAGGGAAGTCCCACGGCCACAATTTCTGGATTTCTAGCTCTCTTCCCTTTCATGTGCTCAAACCAGTCCGTTCTAGCCTGAACTCATCTCTTTTTTATGACACCTTATTAAATACAACACGCAAAAACTAGCACACGTGATTAATATTCCAGTTTCTTCCCTTCTTTTCCCCTCGAGCGCAGCGTCAGTGAGCATTTGCTCTGGCTGCAGTATATTTACATATTTTCCAGACAACAACTGTGGCATTTTTGCCCTTAATAACATGGGCATCTATTTTCCAGCTCCAATAGCCCCTTTCATCCTGCTGCCCAGCTGCTAAGCTGGCTCCCATATTTTAGATTCCGTTATGGTGGTTCCACACTTCCAGTGACTCCAGGTAGCTCCAGCTGCCGTAACAAATAGACTCAAAATGGATAGACTCAAACGCAATCAAGTGTATTTCTCACTCATTGTAACCGTCCAGGAGGACATTCCTATTCTGTGGGTGGCTCTCTCCATGCAGTGATCAGGGACTCAAGCTCCATCCTTCGTGTGGCTGGAGTGACACAGTCACCTGCAGAAAGCCAGCAGAAGAGGGAAGAAACAAAAAAACCTTTGGAGAAGATATCCCCAATTCCTAAAAGCCTTGACCCAGAATTAAGACACGCCACCGTTTTCATCCTCCACCAGCTGGAAGGCCCCGCCTGGTGAGTGCGCTTGGCGTCCTGCCAGCCATCTGCCTCAGGAACCATGAGTTCATAAGTAGAAGTTTGTGGAAGACAATCAGGGTGTTTGAGAGATTGACAAGCTGTTGAGTTGGACCTTAGACACACGTCGACCTTGAATTTTGCGTACTGTACCGGGTTGATGAGTTACATGAAGAGAGCAGACCCGAAGAAAGCGAGGTCTGGAATTCAGATTCTCCCACGAATTGCCGAATAAGAGCAGGCGGGGGGAACAGAGTTTGAGAGGCGGCGTGAAGTCAAGCTAGTGGAAGGAAAGTCAGGCCCAGAAGGAAGGAGAAACAGGGCAGGGGAAATGAGGAAACCCCCAGGGAGAGACCCAGCAAAGGGAGTGCCCTGTGCACGGCCCACGGTCCAGCCCTGCACCGTGACTGCCCTTCCAAAAGGAGCTGCGCCCGACCCCTGGGGCTGAAACTGGCCCGGGCAACGCGTGACACTAAAACTGTCAGCACTCTGAATCTGGAGCCTTTCCTCTGGGAATCTTGACACTAAAGCCTTTCCAATCTCTTTCCACTTTTATCTTTCACCGCCCCTCCTCCCAGGACATACTCCCCAAACTTTCCCCTCTTTTATTTATGAACTCCTCTCCGTCACCGAATCGTTTTCATTCGCAGTACAGTGCTGTCATTTCGCCTACTTCAAAGGAAAAAAGTTCCTCCTGGGGCTTCCCTGGAGGCGCAGTGGTTGAGGGTCTGCCTGCCGATGCAGGGGACGCGGGTTTGTGCCCCGGTCCGGGAAGATCCCACATGCCGCGGAGCGGCTGGGCCCGTGAGCCGTGGCCGCTGAGCCTGCGCGTCCGGAGCCTGTGCTCTGCAGCGGGAGAGGCCACAACAGTGAGAGGCCCGCGTACCGCAAAAAAAAGTACGTGCTCACACCCACTACCCCTACTTGCACCCCGGGGACCCCAGGACTCCCATGGAGGGGACGAGGGACGTGTGACGGACGCCTGCCACCTCGAGCTCCCCCAGATTCCCTGCTCCTCCCAGCTGCAGACCGGCTTTTCAGAGCTGACGTTAGGTAGACTTTAAAAATAGCTTTCATTGCTCATTTCTTTCTTTTCTAAAAACATTATTTATTTTATTTATTTATTTTTGGCTGCATTGGGTCTTCGTTGCTGTGCGCGGGTTTTCTCTAGTTGCGGCAAGCGGGGGCTACTCTTCTTTGCAGTGCACTGGGTTCTCATTGCGGTGGCTTCTCTTGTTGCAGAACACGGGTTCTAGGCACGCGGGCTCAGTAGTTGTGGCGTGCAGGCTCAGTAGTTGTGGTTCGCGGGCTCTAGAGCGCAGGCTCCATAGTTGTGATGGACTTAGTTCCTCCGCAGCATGTGGGATCTTCCCAGACCAGGGCTCGAACCCTTGTCCCCTGCATTGGCAGGTGGATTCTTAACCACTGCGCTGCCAGGGAAGCCCACTCATCTCTTGATTACACTAATGATTCAAGTTTATGGTAAAAGATTCTGAAAAATGCAGAAAAGCCTAATGACAGAGGCAAACATCACGGCTAATCTCACTACCCATAAATAACCACTTTAACATATATGTGTGTGTCTTTGTGTATGTGTTTATGTACCAGATGTGTAGTCTGTGGGTGTGTGTCTCTCTCTGTATATATAGGTACACACATAGTAGGTATTACCCTGTAGATGCAATATTATTTTTGAATTAACAGCTTTGAGAGTTAATTTGCATACTATACAATTTACCCATTTGAAGTATACCACTCTGCTACGTGAAATAAATCAGACAGAGAAAGACAAATACTGTGGAATCTAAGAAATACAACCAACCAGTGAATATATAACCAAAAAGAAGCAGACTCACAGATATAGAGAACAAACTAGCAGTTACCAGAGAGGAGAGGGAGGCAGGGGTGGGGAAATAGGAGGTACAAACTATAGGGTGTAAGACAGGCTACAAAGATGTATTGTACAACAGAGAATGTAGCCAACATTCTGTAATAACTGCAAATGGAAAATAACCTTTAAAATTGTATTAAAATTTTTTTAATAACATATACAACTCAGTGGATGTTAGCACGTTCATAGAGTTGTGCAACCGTCACCACAATCAATTTTCGTTTGATTCAGAGCACTTCATCCCTCCAGAAAGAAACCACGTCCCAGTAGCATTTACTACCCTCCCCCGAACCCCCAGCCCCTGGCAAGCACTCATCCGATTTCTGTCTCCATAGACTTGCCTGTTCCGGACTTTTCATATAAAAGGAATCATATAAAATGTGCTTCTCTTTGGCTGGCTCCTTTCGCTTAGCCTGACACCTTCTAGGTCCATCCATGTTGTAACGTGTCAGGACTCCTTCACTTCTTTTTATGGCTGGATACTATCCCATCGTCGGAATATACCAGGTAGGGTTTATCCATTCATCCGTGGATGGACACTTGGGTTGTTACCCCTTTTTCGTTATCATGAATAATGCTGCTATGAACATTCGTGTACAAGCTTTTATGTGGTCATGTGTTTTCATTTCTCTGGGGTGTATAGCTAAGACAACTGCTGGGTTAAATGGTAACTCTATATTTGCTTCTTAAGAAGCTGCCTATTTTCTAAAGTGATTTCTGTACCTTTTCACTAGCAGTATGTGAGTGTTCAAATTTCTCCAATAATTTTAAACCCTGTCTCCTAAACTTAATTTTTATGAGCATTTCCCCAGAAATGATCTTAAGAATCAAAGCATGATTCTTAAGGATTGTGTAATAACCCATCCTGTGGACATAAACTGCTGTCCATGCCCTTCCATTGGTCATTTGTATCATTTCTAAGTTTTTGCCATTCCAAGTAACCTGATGGTAAAAATCTTAACTTATGATTCTTTGCTTAGGACTCTTGAAACTCGGATAAAGAGTGGAAGGATATCCCCATTTTTAAAGCTTTTAAAGCTTTTTTTATATTTTGCAAATGTTCCTTCCCAAAGGCCATGTTCTACTCTCACCAGCATCTTAAGAGCGACTGTATCACCACCCTCACCAACCCGGATCTAACCACCCTACTGGACTTTCAGCAGATGGAAATAGGTTTATCTTAGCAGGGGTCAACTGAATTCTGCTTTCTTGTGTGATTTCAGAAACGGATATCAAATTCGAGAAGCTAAGCCTGACTTCCTGTAAAAACATCATTTCTCTAATGGAGGTATCCTTCCAAATATGCAGGCAGAAATAGATGTTAAGTGTTTTTCTCTAATGCAGACTTCCCTGGAATGTGGAGAGTCTTCTTCACAGAGAATAACCAAAGCCTGGGAGACACTGGTGCTAGAATTGGAACAAAATCAAGAGGCACAGGGGACTTCCCTGGTGGCGCAGTGGTTAAGAATCCGCCTGTCAATGCAGGGGACACGGGTTCGAGCTCTGGTCTGGGAATATCCCACCTGCCGCGGAGCATCTGAGCCCATGCGCCACAACTACTGAGCCTGCGCTCTAGAGCTCGCGAGCCACAACTACTGAGCCCACGAGCCACAACTACTGAAGCCCGTACACCTAGAGCCCGTGTTCCACAACAAGGGAAGCCACCGCAATGAGAAGCCTGCACGCCGCAAGGAAGAGTAGCCCCCGCTCGCCACAACTAGAGAAAGCCCGCGTGCAGCAATGAAGACCCAACACAGCCAAAAATTAAAAAAAAAAAGAAAAGAGGCACAGACTGGCCAGTGGGATAAATGTTTGTGAAGGGACTTGGGGATCTTTCTGCCACTTTGGGGTGCTGTCCAGGGCAATGAAGAGTTCTTCATATGTCTGTTTTCAACCTTTCTTTTGCCATCCCCCCTCACCCCTGCCATGCCCCCTCTCCAGAGATTCATGGCTTAATAATTAACCCCCCCTCAGAGCCCTGAGTCTGTGTCACACATGTCACCCATGCCAGCCCATTGCCTTCCTCCCCTACAGCCTCAGGAGCCTTGGGGTGATATGATGCTCACATCTTTCTTTCTTCCTTAATTTACTTGCACACACCAGTGGCAACGGGAAGCTAGGGTTTGGTGAATTCAGAGTGTTCTGGGACAAGCTGAAGAAGTGGACGGCATGTAACCCAGCCAGTGCGTGGCTGCTGGGGACTGTACAAGCCTAGAGCAGAAGAGGATTTTATTTTATTTTATTTTTAAATATTTAAATATTTATTTTGGCCGAGTCATGTCTCAGTTGAGGCATACATGCGGGATCCAGTTCCCCGACCAGAGATAGAACCTGGGCCCCCTGCACTGGGCGCACAGAGTCTTAGCCACTGGACCACCAGGGGAGTCCCAGAAAGGGATTTTAAAGGTCCAGGTGCTGCCGACCAGAGGATCTATGTTTGAAAAGGTGGAAGGGAGGAAATCAAGATGGAATTCCCATATTTACTTCCCATACTTATGGGAGTACCGCAGGGCTTCCACCCAATATGAAAGGAAAACAAAGGGACCCACACTTTTGGAGACCCTAAACCTACCATTGCCCCTTCCGCCTGGTGAGAGGAGTCTCTCCCCTGCGTGGACCGCATCACTGCCATCAAAGGAGCCTCAGTGGGGGCTTCTGCGTGCTCGCATTCTCAGTGCCTCTGCTCTCCCCCTACAGAATCTTTTCCTTCAGTTTGACGCTGACAAATCTGGCACCGTGTCCCCCTACGAGCTGCGGACCGCCCTGAAAGCCACAGGTAAAGGGAAGCCTGGGCCGCGCAAGCCGTCTGCGTGCCGGGCGCTGTCTGTGGCAGCCACTCACCTCTCGCGGCCCAGGGAGGGGGCTGGACTTTGACCAGAATCGCTGCTTCTTAAGGGCGGGGCCCGGCCTCAAATTCAGGACTTGTTCACTCTCATCAGGGATCTTTAACATGTATCCACTGAGGCTGAACTCAGCCTGACCCCTGGAGGCCTCAGCCTCTGGCCAATTCTCTGGCCAAGCAGAGTTACATACGACTCTGGTGGCAAACTCCCAAACCTTTAATTTCTGCTTTCAGATGGTGATTAACACAGAGAGGCAGGGCACGTCCATCCCATGGTTTGGGGTCAGGTTTGGGGTACACAGAGTTCGTGTATCCCTCTGCCGCAGAGGCCCGTCTCTGGCTTTGTCACCAGCAGACAGAATCCAAACCAATGATTCCGTTGTCGTTTATACCCGTTTCCTGAATGAGGGATGGGCTCCAGCTGGCACTCCTAACCCTCTGGCAGCCCCTGCCAGGGCAGTCCGAGTCTCTGGGGCTCAGCTGTCCTTCGCACAGGACGGCCACTGCAGCCTACACGCCGCTGGGCCACAAGGCATTGCTCACAAAGCAGGCTTCGCAGACACACCCCTGGGCCCGGCCAAAGCCTGGAATCTGGTTCCCTTCCAAGTAAAATAAACATCGGGAAACACTGTCAGCTTCATGGGATGATAATGGGACAAAATCAGGACCAGCTCGGGTCCTGTGTGATGGCAAAGAAACGAAATTAATTATAAACGTGGAGAGTGCCACAGAGGAGAAGGGCCTGATCTTCTTAGGGTCTGGGGACCTGGTTTCTAGGGCAGAAGGACAGAGCAGGGGGAAAGGGAGCCCTTCAGAGAGGGAGGTGTGGCCACGTCCTTCTTTTCCCGGCTCGGGGAGGGGGAGGGGGAGGGAATCGGCCCTCACCCCGCCCTCTTCCTGCCCCACCCAGAGCAGACGCCAGGACTCTGGGTGTTGCCCCCAGCCAGCTCCACTGTGCAGGCTCCAGAAACCACGTCCTTCCTCTGGACTGGCCCCCTCTTGGTCTGGAATCGGGAACGAGGACACAGGAAGACCCTGGGCAGGCTTCTAAGCAATACTTGGAACATTTCCTGGAAAGGGAGCGTGCAGGCTGAACTGAAAGAAGGCAACACTGGTTAGACATCAAAGCCTTAAGTGTTGAATCTATAAGGAGCGTTACCACCTCTAAACTCGTCATTCGACCGATGAGCAAAGAGGTCGAACGAGCAAAGAGAAGGGAAGCAAAGCACCCAGGCCCAGGTTCTCGCTCCATCGTGGGCGTGTGTGAATGAGCCTAGCGTGGGGTCTTTCACTGAGGGCAGCGGCATAACTCGGTCTCCAGAGCCCCCAACACCTCTGGGTTAAAATGCCTGTGAGAAACAGACACTTACTGCGGGTGTCCTGGCTGGAATCCCCCCAGGGCCAGCGGGAGCTGGAAGTGGAGCCCTAGACCAGAGGGTGGCACCGGGCTTGGGGCTTAAACACTGTCCAGCATCAAGTTCTCCCAAGCAAGGCTTCCTGAAACGTCAGCAAGACCCTCTGGGTGATGTGAGGTCAAAGCCAAGACCCTGACCTTGGCGAACTCAGAAGGTTCACCAAGTGACACTGTGGGTTCCCCAGTGTCCCCCGACAGCGGCGCACGGTCATACTGCATCGGAGCCAAGGGCGCCGGGTAGACCCTGGCTCCCTTCCTTGGGGCAGCCCTGGGCTGACTGGTGCCCCTGAAGGCGCACCCGTGGGGCTCAGCCAGGGCGGCCATCCTGCCCCTCTCCCCGCAGGCTTCCAGCTCAGCTCTCCCCTCTTGCAGCTGATCGTTCTCAGGTACGCAGACCAGGAGCGCCAACTGGGCTTCGATGACTTCCTCAACTGCCTGGTCCGGCTGGAGACTGCAAGCCGTAAGTGTCCGGGGGGCTGCGTGTTCCTGAGCCCAGGGAGAGCACACCTCCCTCCATCACCTTCCAGGAGCATGTAAGGGGCAACCTGCTGAGAACTGCAGCAAAGGCGGGCTGAGCCACACGCCCCGCCATCTGTGTGCCGTGTGCGGCTAGCCGAGGGGCGGGTGTGCACGTCTTCTCTGCAGTGCGCCTGGTACCGTCATCCTCCATCCGCTCCCAGTGTCTTTGTGGGAGGGTAGCTGGGTGGGGATGGGGCTCCTGCCGCGAATCAGAAGAAAGGTCAGATCCCATCACAGGGCACAGAATCGGGAGTCTCTCTCTCTCTACCTCTGTCCCCCCCGCCCTCCTTCCCTCTCCATCCCTCTGTGTTTACAAAAGCCCTAGACACTGACCCGATTGTCTCAAAGAAGATCTGTTTGTTAGCCCAGGAAGAGAGAGAGAGAGATTACGTACAGGTGGTCCCTAGCGTTTGCAGTTCATAGCCACCCACCCCTCACTGGGTAGTCACACAGTTGAAGCTGAACGGAGCACATCCAGAGCCTGTGACTTAACACCAGGGTGACTGCTGTGCAGGTGTCCCCCCGGATGCCCACGCTCTGGGGTCACCATCTGGGATCTTAATAATTTTAAAAAATATTTATTTATTTATTCATTTATTTTGACTGTACGGGGTCTTAGTTGCGGCATGCAGAATCTTTAGTTGCAGTGTGCAGACTTCTTAGTTGCAACATGCATGAGGGATCTAGTTCCCTGACCAGGGATCAAACCCAGGCCCCCTACACTGGGAGCGTGGAGTCTTACCCACTGGACCACCAGGGAAGTCCCTTGAATCTTAATAATTTTTTTTTTTTTTAGAGTTTGTTGTTGTTGTTGTTTTTAATTTATTTTTGGCTGCTTTGGGTCTTCGTTGCTGCACGCAGGCTTTCTCTAGTTGTGGCGAGCAGGACCTACTCTTTGTTGCGGTGTGTGGGCTTCTAATTGCTTGTGGCTTCTCTTGTTGCAGAGCATGGGCTCTAGGTTTGCGGGCTTCAGTAGTTGTGGCGCGTGGGCTTCAGTAGTTGTGGCTCGCGGGCTCTAGAGCACAGGCTCAGTTGTTGTGGCATATGGGCTTAGTTGCTCCGCAGTATGTGGGATCTTCCCGGACCAGGGCTCGAACCCGTGTCCCCTGCGTTGACAGGTGGATTCTTAACCACTGCACCACCAGGGAAGCCCCTTAATAATTTTTTTAACAAGGGGTCCCACAACAAATTGTGGAGCCAGTCCTGCCTGGCACTTTATAAGTATGTTTACTGGGTGACTTCCAGGCACTGGCTAAACAAAGGCAAAGGCTGTGCTCCTTGGTTCCACGGTGGGGAGCTCCCGCTGCTTCTTTCAGGACACTTAGAACACACGGAGTTACTCATTTGAAGCTTGTCTCCACCAGACTCTAAGCTCCAAGAGAGCTGTACTGAGTGGACAAGCAAGGTACACGTGATGACTGATGGGGATGATGGTCTGAGACAGGCAGGCAGGTCCTGCAGGGCCTGGCCGGTGACCTCAGGGCCCAGGCTTTCTCTGGGTGTGAGTGGGAGCTAATGAGAGGTGCACTGTAGAAACAGCCTCCTCAAAGGCGGTCGCTTATCAGACTTACAGGCCAGTCAGCGCTGACCTCGAGAGAGTGAGATTTTGGTAGCTTCTCTTCTCTCAACTGCCCTTTTCCTTTCTGAATCCCCTCAGGCCCAGTCCTTTCCTGCAGGGGATTCTCAGCTCGTTCTTATAATTGAGGCATCCTAGGGAGAAGACACTCAAAACTGAATATCACTGGTCAGTTTAGCTAAAAGCATATCAATATTATTGATCTTTTCTAAGAACCAACTTTTATTTGCTTGATTTTCTCTGTTCTTCAGTTTTCTAGGATCCTTATGTTAGATTCACCATCTGGAGAACTTTAAAAATCCCAAAGCTAGGGCTTTACCCCAGGCTGATTTTTATTCTAGAAATTTTTGCTCATACACCTAAGTATAAAGTGGGGTACGGAGGGTGGGAGGGAGGAAGACGCAAGAGGGAAGAGATATGGGAACATACGTATATATATAACTGATTCACTTTGTTATAAAGCAGAAATTAACACACCATTGTAAAGCAATTATACTCCAATAAAGATGTTTAAAAACAAAACAAAAAAATAATAACCGGTCCCCGTGTGCCCTCCACCGGTGCCTCTCAAACCCTGCCCCATGACAGTCCCCAGGAGAGCATCCCAAACTGTTAATGGTCAGGCTACAAAGACCAATTAAATTAGAATCTAGGGGGTGGCAACACAGCATCATCTTTATAAAAATTCCCCAGTGGTTCCAGCGCCTTCCACCCAGCCTCACTTGTCACCTTGCTCATCTTTTCCACATGACCCCCTAAAGCATACTGTTTTTCCTGAGTTATTTAATAACAGGTCTCAGAAATTTGGTCCTTTTGTCTGTAAACATCCCTATCAGAGAGACTTCTTTTTAACATAATCATCATGCCGTTCGCACCCCCACAAACTTCTCAGTGAGTTCTCAACATCCTCTAAGCCCCGGTCCACACTGAGATTCCCCAGGTCTCCTCAGGACCTACTCACTGCACGTGGCTGCTGGGTTCTGTCTCTTTTGTTCTGTGGCAGCCCCTCCTACTTCCTGGGGTATTTTAAAGGTCCCAGGTGAGGCTCAGGTAAAGCCAGTGTGGACGGGTTCCACCACCTGGACTAAGATGGGGAGAATGAGGCCAGGAGAGGAAAGTAACTGTCTCGGGTTATTCAACGCGGCACACGGGCTCTCTTCTACCCCAGCTCTGCCTGCGTGTGGGACCACCAGCGCTCACCTTCTCAGAAGGGACGTGCAGAGACTGAACAGCTTTCAAGACTCATGCAAACCTTTATGTACACGTGCTTTTTTTTTCCTCTGGGGAGAAGGTCCATGGATTGCAAGGGCTCTGTAGCCCCCAACAGTTAAGATAGGGGAGATGTTTCAGGTCCACGAGCTGGCCGGCTGGCCCACATACAGTAAATGAAGAGACCCACTCCCCAATGCTCAGGCCACCGGCTTCTGCCATCACAGGAATTCCAGAGGCTCCCCCAGTTGAGAGACACCCCGCAGGGGGCCTGAGTCTGGCCGCCGCCCTAGAAGATGCTCACCTCTTAGCGGCTTCTCCACCAGCCTCTCGGAAGGCCCCTTGGCCATGGGAAAATAGCTAAGCCTGTTGAAGGAGCGTCTCCGCAAAGATACCTTTCTTGTGTCTCTCCCATCAGGGATGTTCCAGGCCCTCGGCACGAAGAACAAGGAGTTCATTCATCTCAGCATAAATGAGGTATGACCCGGCCAGACTTCCCGCTCAGGGACCCAGCCAGGGCTAGGCACAGCCCACACTCCATAATGCTTGCTGAATGCATGATCACATGGGAGGGTCCACATCTACCCTCAGGGTAATAATAATAATAATAATAATAATATTGCTAATAGTTGTGAGGCACTATTCAAGTAGCAGTCAGTAGAAGCCTACAGTAGCCCTTTGAGCTAAGGACTAATAGTATCCCCATTTTGCGGAGGTGGAAACTGAGGCATAGAGAGATGAATCCCCTGGAAGAGTGAGCGAGCAAACCCTGCCCCCTTGTCCCGTCCTCCTTCTGCCACATGGGCTCCGCGGCCTCCTGCCCTCTGCCTTCCGAAGTTCACTTCTTCTTGTTCATGACGTTGTCCTGTGGGCCTCGAGATTCTCGGGGGGCGTGAGTGTGCGTGTGTGTTTCTGCGCATGCGCGCACACCTCAAAGACCCTAAGGACTACACAACTTTTACCTGTGGCAGGGGCTGATCACAGCAAAAATGATGGAGGGGAGAGAACGGGTCAGCTCTGGAGGCTTGGATGAGGGGTCCCAGGAGTGGATAGCCCTCCCCCGCTGCCCAGAGTGTGGTCTGTGGGCCAGCGGCACGGCCATCACCTCGGGGAGCTTATGAGAAGTGCAGAGTACCACACAGTGATCACAGTCAACGGTATGGTGTTATAGACTTCAAAGCTGCTAAGAGACGAGACCTTAATTGTCCTGACCTCAAAAAAGAAATGACGATGTGATATGATAGAGGCTCTAGCGGACGCCACGGTGGTGAACATCTTACAATATATCAATGGATCAAATCAATGCATTTACACCTTATACTTACACAATGTTACGTGTCAATTATATCTCAATAAAAGAAATCCACAAAATAAAAGCAAAAAAAGAAATCCAGAGAACCAGGCTCCACCCCAGACCCAGTGGAGCAGCTCTCATTTTAGCAGGATACACAGTAATTCCTAAACCCACTGAAGTCTGAGAGCGCTGGTTAGACACTCTTCTGCCCAAAGGTGCGGCAGGGGGGACTACAGGACACTTTCCTTCAATCGTTCCGTAATTTTTTATTTCCCCTTTTCTCCATTCTCTCCCTGTGCTTTCTGTCCAGCTCTGCTTTCCCTTGGACCTAAGGGCGGAAAAGCCGGCCAGCCTGTGTCTCCTCCTTCTCTGAGCTCTTTCTTCTCCCCACACGTTTCCACGCTCACACTGCACACATCGGCTCACTTCCAAATTCAGTCGTAACTTTGGATGTGGGTACCATTTCATTGACTATTCCAAGACAAAGAGTTGGATGATGGTGTGTATTAGACAGGGGATGGAACTGTCAGTCTCTGTGCTCAGTTTCGCCTTTTGCAGAAAGAGATCTAGGCCTTAATCTTACACCAGAAGTTTGGTTTCTAGTAATATCATGTAACTTAGCAATTTATTATGTTGACTCATCACTGATTTTCTCATGTGGGTCTCAGATTCCTGGGTACATTATAATTTCACCAAGAATAGAAACTGGACATTTTTCTTTTCTAGTATTCTCTTTCACCTTTAGCACACACAACACATTCAATAAGTGTAGTTCCTCTGATTGATAACATATAAAACACCCCAAGGATGCCAAAGAAAGACATACATATTCACATAGTCCCTTATGAAAACAAGACAGACCCCTACACCCATCTTTATTTCTCATTTACCTCAAGGCTTTGCCACCAATAAGTGTGAATAATGTGTGGGAGTTGCCATGTGTCCATGGTGCAGGGGAAGCGTGAGCGGGTTTTGTATTCGATAGCTCTTAGCCGGTCAAAGGCCCCGAAGTACCAGCAGCATGGAAGGAAGCATTGCATTGCTTCAAGTTCTAGGTGTCACTTCCAGCCCAAGTGTCCACAGGTGTGGGGTCTGGAATGAGCTCTGTGTCCCCGTTTCCTCTCTCTCAACAGGCCAAGTCATTTTGTTGTAAGTGCTTACGCTTGCCCCATACTTACCACCCTCCGAGACAACAGGAAAAATCTTTGAGTTCTCCCCCCTCCTTCTCCCTTTAAACCTGCCGTCCTCAACTCTGGCTGGAAGTTAGAATCATCTGGGGAGATGTTAAAGCCTCAACGGCCTGGTCACATCCCAGACCAATTAAATCCAGGTCTTTGGGGGCGGGACCCAAGCATCAGTATTTTAGAGATTCCCCTGGTGAGCCCAGTGTGCGGCCAAGTTGAGAGCCACCTTTTTAAATCCAGAGCCTACACCCCAACTACCTCCTTTATCAGGCTTTCACACTCTAGGCCACTACCCACCTGCCCTAATCGCCCCACTACCAGATACTCAACAACCAGGGACAGACCCTATGCCCTAGACCCTGCTGCAGTTATTCAAACTAGCCAGTCCTCAGCCTGCTTACCCTGCCTCACCTTTTCCTTCCCATGGAAACCACAGTAAAAACTCTTGCCCACATATTTCCTTCACTCTTTCTGCCTTGTGATTGATCCTGGTGCTTCCCCATGTGACCCTGAATGGCTTGGTGAACCCTCCTCTTCTTGGGATCTGTGGGATCTGTGAGTATAACAGGTTATCTTTTCTGATCTGTTGGCCTCACACCAGATGATAACTTGACTTTGCAGGAAGAAATTAAGAGCACTGGAAATGGTATCTGGGTAAATATAAAAAAAGGTTGTGTAAATGTATTTTTCTCTTTTCTCCTAATTTTGTTAAAAGACATAATATTATATAAAGTAATAATTATAACACTATACTGTTGGGTTAATAACATATATAGAGATATGATAATAGTAGCACAAAGGAGAGGGGAGGAAATGAAGATATATTAGAGCAATATTGCTGTATTTCACAAGAATTAAGTCAGTATTAACCTGAAGTAGATGGTATAAGTTAGCATGCATATTGTAATTTGTAGAGCCACCGCTATGAAAATAACTCAAAACAACAGTAAGGCAACAGAAGAATCAAAATGGTACGCTGAAAAATTGTTTAGCCCAAAAACAGTGAAGGGGGAACAGATTTTAAAAAGAGATATAGAAGACAAAGTGGCAGGCCTAAATCCAACCATGTCAATAATTATATTAAATATAAGTGGACTAAACACTATAATCAAAAGGCAGTTATTGTCAGACTGGATAAAAAAATCAAGATTCGATGGATACTGTTTATAAGAGGCACATTTCACACACACACACAAAATCCCCACAAATAGGTTGGAAGTAAAATGATGAAAAGGGTATACCATGCAAATGGTAGCAACTAGAGAGCCAGAGGTGACATATTACTATCAGACAAAATGGACTTTAAGACAAAAATATTACTAGAGACAAGGAGGGATATTTCGTGATGATAAAGGGTAAATACATTAGGAAGATATAACAATTTAAACTGTAATAGTACCTATCAGCAAAGTCTTAAAATTTATGAAGCAAAAATGGATAGAATTGAAAGAAGAGATAGACAATTTAACAATTATAGTTAGAGATTTCAATACCCCACTTTCAGTAGTTGATTGAGCAACTAGACAGAAAATCAGCAAGGATGCAGAAGACTGGAACAGTACTATCAATCAACTTGACATGTATAGAACACTCTACCTAAAAATAACAAATACACATTTTTTCAAAACCATATGGAACATTCTCCAGTTTATATCATGTATTAGGCCATAAAACAAATTTCAATATATTTAAGAGGATTTAAGTCATTTAGAGCCACAAAGGAATTAGAAATTGGGAACAAAGCAATTTGGGAAGTCTTCAATTTTTAGAAATTAAACAACACATTTCTAAATAACCCATGAGTCAAAGAAAAAAATCACAATGAAAATTAGAAATATTTTGAGCTGAACTAAACAAGAATAAAACATATCAAAATTAATGGGATGGAAATAAAATAGGACTTAGAAGAGCAGAAATCTCTAAAAACAATAATTTAAGTTTCTGTCTTAAGAAACAAGAGAGACGGAGAGAAAGAAAGAGAGGCAATTAAACCCAAAGAAAGAGTAAGAAAGGTCAGAAGCAATCAGTGAACTAGAAAACTGAAGAATAGAGAAAATCAAGGAAATGAAAGGTTGGTTCTTAGAAAAGATCAAAAATATTGATATACTTTTAGCTAAACTGACCAAGAAAAAATAAAGACACAAATTTACAACAGCAGGAATGTAAGAGGGGCATCACTGCTGACCTTACAGAAATTAAAAGGATTATAAGTGAGTATTATGAACAACTTTATGCCAACAAATTAGACGACTTAGATGAAACGAAAAGAATTCCTAGAAAGAAAGGAATTGCCAATACTGACTTAAGGGGAAACTGAAAGTCCTGAATAGATCTGTAACAAGTAAAGAAATGGAAATAATAGTTTAAAAATCTTCCCATGAAGAAAATCTCAGGCTTTTCTTTTCATCAGAATTCACTGGTGAATTCTAATATTTAAAGAAGAAATAATACCAATCTAATACAACCCTTTAGCGTACAGAGGAAGAGGGACGATTTCCCAACTCATTCTTTAAGGCTAGTATTACCCTAACAAAGCCAGACAAAGACAGAAAAGAAAACCACAGACCAATGTCCCTATTGCAACAGATGCAAAAACTCTTAACAAAATATTAGCAAACCAAATCCAGTAGCATATAAAAAATGTTTAAACACCATGACCACATAGGATTTATCCTAGAAATGCAAGGTTGATTTAATATTCAAAAATCAATCCAGGTACTACACCATTCAAACAGAATAAAGGACGAAAACCTCATGATCATCTCAAAAGATGCAAAAAGAAAAAAATTCAACAAAATCCAAGACCATTCATAATTAAAATTCTTAAAAAACTAAGAATAGAGGAAACTTTCTCAACTTTATAAAAAGCATCTATGAAAACCCTACAACTATCATACTTAATGGTAAAAGACTGAATCCTTTCTCCCAAAGGTCAGGAATAAGGTAAAGATATCAGTGCTCGCCACTTCTATCCAACCTTATACTGGAGGCTCTACCCAGTGGGATAGGGGCAAGAAAAAGCAACTAAACACATACAGATTGGAAAGGAAGAACTAAACCTGTTCACAGATTCACAGATGACGTGAATTTGTATGCAGAAAATCCTGAAGATTCTACATAAAATCTACATAAAGAACAAAGTAAGATACTTAAACCACTCAATTTCAAAACTTACTACAAAGCTACCGTAACCAGGAGAGTGTGATATTGGCTTAAGGACAAATCATGCAGACAAACTGAAAGGAACAGAAATCCAGAAATGAACTCTCACGTTTATGGCCAATGAATTTTTTACAAGGGTGCCAAGTCAACTTAATGGAGGAAGGGATGATCTTTTCAACAAATGATGCTGGAAGGATTGGATATGCATATAACCATAGGTAAAATAAAAACAAAAACAAACTTAGATTGGTATCTCACACCATATTAAAAAAATCAACTCAAAACATATCATACTTAAATGTAAGAGTTAAAACTGTAGTCTTCTAGAACAAAACATAGGAGTAAGTCTTTGTGACCTTGGATTAGGCAAAGGTTTCTTAGATATGACACCGAAAGTGCAATTCATTAAAAAAAAAAAAACCTTTAGTAAATTAGACTTCATTGAAATTAAAATATTTGCTTTTCAGAAGGCACCATTATATTAAGAAAAGCCGCAAACTGGAAGGAAATATTTGCAAATCAAATATTTGCAAATCATGAATACATATCATGTCTGATAAATGATTTGTATCCAGAATATATGAAGAATTTTTACAACTCAATAAGGAAACAAACAACTCAATTTTTTAAATGGACAATATCTCAATAGACATTTCTCCAGAGACGATATACAAATGGCTAATAAGCACATGAAAAGATGTACAACATCTTGGGCTTCCCTGGTGGCACAGCTGTTGGGAGTCCGCCTGCCAATGCAGGGGACACGGGTTCGTGCCCTGGTCCGGGAAGATCCCACATGCTGCGGAGCAACTGGGCCCGTGAGCCACAAATACTGAGTCTGCGCGTCTGGAGCCTGTGCTCCGCAACAAGAGAGGCCAAGATAGTGAAAGGCCCACGCACCGCGATGAACAGTGTCCCCCGCTTGCCGCAACTAGAGAAAGTCCTCGCACAGAAACGAAGACCCAACACAGCCAAAAAATAATAAATTAATTAAAAAAAAAAAAGATGTACAATATCATTAGTCATTAGAGAAATGCATACACCTACCCATTAAAGCCACAGTAAGACACCACACATACGATGGTGTTCATGAAAAAGACTGACAGTATCAAGTATGTCTGAAGATGTGCAGAAGCTGGGCCTTTATCCCTTGGTGGTCCTGCCAATTTGCAAAACAGTTTGGTAGTTTCTTCAAAAGTTAAACATAACACTTACAATATAAATAAACAATTCCAGTCCTAGGTATCTTCCTAAGAAAAATGAAAATGCATGATGTATACACAAAGGCTTGAGTGTGACTGTTCATAACACCATTATTTATAAAGCCCCGAAATGAAAACAATTCATGATGGGGGAATGGATAAACAAAATTCTTTACAGTGGAATTATTATAAATGTTGTAAAATAAACTGCTGATATATGCTTATTCCATTTCCATTTCCATAAAGCTCCTAAAAATGGCAAATCTGTAGAGACAAAAAGCAGATCAGCATTTGCCTGGGGCTGGAAGTGGGAACGGGGATTACTGCAAACAGCACGAAGGAACTTTCCGGGGTGTCGGAAATGTTCTAAACGTGGATGTGGGGGTGGCTGCACAGCTCTGTACGTTTACTAAAAAGCATTTGTTTGTACACTTACAGTGGGTGTGTTTTGTAGGGTATAAATTACACCTCAATAAAGTCAGTAATAAAAAGTACGTGATCGGGGCTTCCCTGGTGGCGCAGTTGTTGAGAGTCCGCCTGCCGATGCAGGGGACACGGGTTCATGCCCCAGTCCGGGAAGATCCCACATGCCGCGGAGCGGCTGGGCCCGTGAGCCATGGCCGCTGAGCCTGCGCGTCCGGAGCCTGTGCTCCGCAATGGGAGAGACCACAACAGTGAGAGGCCCGCGTACCGCAAAAAAAAAAAAAAAAAGTACGTGATCTGTGAGAGAAGAGACAGAGACAAGGATATAAGAGAGAAAATAAGTAGACAAATAATGTTGAATTAATCGATGTCTGACTCAGCCCCCGGTCTTTGTTAAATCAGTCAAAATGGTAATCCATGCTGGTGTTTTACTTAGTTTGAGGAGTAATTGTTGTTTTCACGCATCATTTAGGGGACAAGTGTTCCTATTCAGGGTAGTAGCGATCAGTTCAATAAGACACATCTGGAGCTGAGGTTGAACACATCTATGTAGGCTAATCTATTAATTTTCAATTTTTTAATAACAGAAGCTTCGGCTTGGTTGAGTGAAATATGTATATATATAGGCAGATCGCGGCTTCTTCCCTGACTGCTGCTGGGGTGATATTCAAAATATTTAACCACCACATAGACCTTTGGTCAGGCGACCATGTCAGTGGATTCAGCCTCTGTTGCCCATCCGGACCTTGGATGAGACATTTTTAAATACTGACTTAAGAGTGTGTTTCTTTCTTTTTTTTTTTTTTCCTTAAATTATTCATTTATTTATTTAGCTGTGTCAGGTCTTAGTTGCAGCACGCAAGCTTCGTTGAGACTCGTGGGCTTCTCTCTAGTTGTGGCGCGCAGGCTCAGTAGTTGCGGGCTCTAGAGAGTGCGGGCTTCGTTGCCCCGTGGCATGTGGGATCTTAATTCCCCAACCAAGGATCGAACCCGTGTCCCCTGCATTGGAAGGCAGATTCTTAACCGCTGGACCCCCAGGGAAGCCCCGAGAGTGTGTTTCTTGGTTTCCAGCGTCTGTAGGTTTGTCTGTTACCTCGGGAAGACCAGCGAAGGCCTGAGGCCTCTCCAACTTCTCACCCAGGGCCTAGTCAATGAATTACAGTGGAAGACAAGACCAAGGTTGCTTCCTGAGTTCACCCTACTCATTCAAATGAACAGTCATACTTTCTAATTAGCTCCATTAATATTTGGACCACTTTTCAAGTTTGATTTTCTCATTCCCATAAAATAGATTTTAAAGCAACCTAAAGTGAGTCTCAGAGGGGCTCAGGAAGCAGCCTTGAATGCAAGGCTGACCGCTTCTGGTTCCAGCAGAAGTTGGACAAAGAGGTTGAAGCCGTGGCTGGAGGACACGGCATCCTTCCCAATGTTGCGATTCTATGATGCTACAAAATAACGTGAAAATCATTCTTATAATAGTATAAGTGACTAACGACACTTTAAAAAATCTCCTCCCTACTTACATGTTGAAGGGAGACGAAAGCCTTAAGCTTAAGGAATGATGTTCCTCAGTGGGATTTCAGGTTCAGGGAGGAGGTAGATGTTATTTTCCAGAGTGGACTTTCTCCCCTTGCAAGCGGTTGCCTGTTCACCGGGGCCAGTGTAGCCCAAAGGGTGGGCTGACTATCTGTGTATCTTAACTTTCCCGTGACCTGACTTTCCTGGACTCAAACTGTACAGTGGATGACAAGTGGAAATTCATGTATGTGATAGCAGTGTTTGACACACTATAACATTGTAAGTCCTCAGTAAAGTACAACCTAAGGGAAAAAATTCTTGAAACAAAGACTTCCATGGACCCTGAGATAGAAGGGGGACAGCCCGTGGGCCACTCCTACAGCCCCATTCCCTCAGGCAACAGGAATGATGTGTCTTCCCCCTCTGTCTCCCCACGGGGCTTGTCCCCAGATCTGAAGTCGACCACAGTGCTGTGTCACATCTAAAGAGCCTGCACCCGACTCGGGGAGTGCAAAATCGTTCCCCAAAGATCCTCAGACCAAACCCCTCAGACCCTCCCAGGAGCGCCACAGGCTGTAGGCGCCTTGATCTGAAATCTGGAGCCCACCCGGCTCCTCTCCACCGTGGCCTAACAGAGCCACGCGGTGCACCGAAGGGCCCGGCTTCACAAAGTACCAGAACACGTGACCGGGTTGGCAGAGACGCGGATGTCATTGGTGCCAGCTCGGTTCCGTGCACTGGATCATTTATGACACAAAGCACCATTCTACCGAGAGCCAAGTACCAGTGGGAAGGCTGCGCGGCACCACAGCTCTGAATCAACAGTAGCCTGTGCGGCTACGGATGCCACCCGGGGCATTTTCCCAGCCCCACTGTGCCTTTCTGAAAGGCGGGAGGGGCTGGGGAGAAGAGAGGTTGGGGGAGGGGCAGAGGAACACTAGCAGAGAGGGAGGGAAAGAGAGAGATGGCTTTAGCCCCAGCTAGCTGTGTGACTTTAACCATATCACTTAACCTCTCTGGGCTGTCTTTTTTTTTTTTTTTAACATCTGACTTTTTATTACTTTAAAAAAATCCAACTTCAGTTAGATTAACAGACTAGATTAGAACTTCACATGTGATACATTATACACTGCCCTGGATTTCTATTACTCAAAAGCCAGTGGGAATGCGGCCTACACAAATCACGGGCGAGTACAAAAATGGAAGTAATCATTGAGCGATACCTGTTTCCTTCCACCCCGTCACCGATTATCCGTACCCTGGGGACTTATAGATTCAAGTTTGACACAGTTGAAAAGCCCAAGTGGGACTGCTTTTCCAAAGATACTCTGTTGTCCTTCAGAGACATGTTATTTCCTCCTTGCACTGTGCAATTGTATGACTCCTTCCCTAACCCTGGGACCTCGAAAGCAAGTCAAATGTGGCTCGGTCCTGGTCCAGTAGCTGGAGACAGACTGGTAGGAGACAGTAGAGGTGGGGCTGGCAGGCCTGAGAATTCATTCATCCGATTTCCCGACAGGGCTCAGGGTCCTGGGAAGAACGAGACCAGAGCAATCTCTCTCGGCCACGTCAGGACCTGGCTTCTAGGAAATACTCTGGACTGTCCACATCTCAACGAGCTCAGCTTCTCCCTCCTGTAAACACTTTCTCTCTTGTCCCTTACAGTTTGGGTCTTAAACAGACAGTCATCCGCCTAGACGGTCTCCCCTGTGACCACTAGACGGTCTCCCCTGTGACCACTCCTCAGCGCTCTGCTGGAGCTGCCTGCCTCTCCCCTTTGCTGACACCTCTGTTGGGACGCTGCCAGCTCGGGGGACCCCCATCAGGCCCCATCCTGTGTGAGGTCTCTGCAGTTCTGGGTGTTTGGCCACGCCCTTCGGCGTGAAGGACTCCTTCGCTCTGGGCCCCGTTACCTCTGGCTTCCCCTGCCTTCATGGCCACTCTTTGACCCTCTCATTTCCACGCTCTCTTCACTTTGTTCAGACTTAAACACTGGTGTCCTTTGCGAATCAACCCTCGGCCCCTCTTCATCTTAGTCTCTGCCTCCTAGGTTTTGTGTCCTTGCGGCCTCGATCACCATTTCTCTGCCACTTACTCCCAAACCCATGTCTCCCTCCTCCCCTCCCTCCCCTCCTGGGCTCCCCGACCACATGGGCTGGAGGAGAAGTGTATCTGCACTTGCCCTGCGTGAGACCTTCCACAGGCGTCTCCACTTCTGCATTCTGCAAATAGTGACGGCTCAGCCAGCGTGGTGATGGGTGCCGTGTTACCCTACTGCTTAAAATATGGTCATGCTTCCTCACTGCTGCCGGGAGAGCCCCGCTTACCTCGAAACATCTTACCTCTTCCGCTGCTTACCTCCTGGCTGCATCGCCCTCGTCCTCCGGGAAGCAGCCCAGAGCCGGCCGCCTGTCCTCCCATTTGCCCCAGGCCCTTGGTCTTGCTGGATGCCAGCACTGCCTTTACTGTGCTTTTATCCTGTCCGCTGTGGAGTCCCCTGCAGACAAGGAGCAACTTGATGGCGGGGACTGGGTCACCCACCTCTGTGTGTCCCAAGTGTCCAGCACAGCTTCTGGCCCATGTTAACGGTTGGGCCCTGTCTCTTCTTTTTTTTTTTTTTTGCGGTACGCGGGCCTCTCACCGTTGTGGCCTCTCCCATTGCGGAGCACAGGCTCCGGACGCGCAGGCTCAGCGGCCATGGCTCACAGGCGCAGCCGCTCCGCGGCATGTGGGATCTTCCTGGACCGGGGCACGAACCCACGTCCCCTGCATCGGCAGGCGGACTCTCAACCACTGCACCACCAGGGAAGCCCAGGCCCTGTCTCTTCTGCTCAGTTAGTGTTTGTGAACCACAAGCGTGGAGGAAGGGAAATTAGACCCAGCACATGCATGCCTGTGCCCCTTGGATCCATTTGAAGAGTCAGGCTAGGCTTGGCTTTGTGGATATTGGAAGGGCCGCTCACTGAACACTTTTGCCGGCCTGTGGCACTGCCTCAGTTACTGCTGAACAGCTCCCAGGGCGTTCTGCTCCAGAAACAGCATCATGCCCTGCAGATACTAGAAATTTCAAGCATGCAGGGGGCCTGCACTGAAGCAATGAGCACTGTGGTAAAAAAACAAAACAAAAAAAAACCTTTGACAGAGAACAGGTGCAAGTCCCTTTTTCTAAACAAAAGAATCACGGTGCCGTTCATGGAAAATGCCTGAGCATTCAATAATTACAATTTTTAAAAAATCACCCTATCCAAGCAGCATTCAGTTGGTCAAAATTCCCTGGAAAAGTCAGAAAACATGGGGTTGAGAGTCTCACAG
The DNA here is from genome assembly GCF_964374135.1 of Grampus griseus. Taxonomy (NCBI): domain Eukaryota; kingdom Metazoa; phylum Chordata; class Mammalia; order Artiodactyla; family Delphinidae; genus Grampus; species Grampus griseus. Next base: position 4,822,549 of record NC_139010.1, read on the forward strand.
AAATCCCACGTCATTTTTACCTTTATTTATTACCGCACTTGGTAGAGATATGTACAAATCAGTCCGTTTTTTGCAATTGATCACTGTATCTACAGAAACAGAAGTTTCCTTAGCTGAAATCACAGAGGTATATAGGATTGTGGTGGCATTATATCACAGGGCACGCACACAGTAATAATTCAAGGAGCTCTTGCAGAGCAGTTTCAAGGCCTATTATAAGCCCTCATATTTCTAAAAAACAATCCCAATTTTTTGTTGCTGTTGTTTATGTATTTATTTTCGGCTGCATTGGGTCTTCGTTGCTGCGCGCGGGCTTTCTCTAGTTGCGGCGAGCGGGGGCTACTCTTTGTTGCGGTGCGCGGGCTTCGCGTTGCGGTGGCTTCTCTTGTTGCGGAGCACGGGCTCTAGGCGCTCAGGCTTCAGAAGTTGTGGTGCACGGGCTTAGTTGCTCCGCGGCATGTGGGATCTTCCCAGACCAGAGCTCCAACCCGTGTCCCCTGCACTGGCAGGCGGATTCTTAACCACTGTGCCACCAGGGAAGTCCCCCCAGTGTTTTTAAAACCACTTTATGTTGTTCTTATTATATATATTACAAAGAGTTTAAGTGATAAAAATATGAGGAATTGAGGTTGAAAAGATCATCCCAAATTTCATCATCCAGATAAAAATTTTTTTAACTTTATTTTATTGTGGTAAAATATATGTAACATAAAATTTACTATTTTAACCATTTTGAAGTATACAGTCCAGTGGCATTAAGTACACTCCTCAGTGTTGTGCACCCATATCTATCCATTTCCAGAACTGTTTCACCACCTCAACAGAAGTTCTGGACTCACTAAACGACCACTCCCCATTTTCCTCTACTCCCAGCTCCTGGAAACTTCTGTTCTACTTTATGTCTTTGTGAACTTGCCTATTCTAGGTACCTCAACTAAGTGAAATAATACAATTTTTGTCTGTTTCTGTCTGGTTTATTTTACTTAGCGTTATGTTTTCAAGGTTCATTCAAGTTGTAGCATGTGTCAGAATTTCATTCCTTTTTTTTTTTTTTTAACTGTATGCGGGCCTCTCACTGTTGTGGCCTCTCCCGTTGCAGAGCACAGGCTCCGGACGCGCAGGCTCCGCAGCCATGGCTCACGGGCCCAGCTGCTCTGCGGCATGTGGGATCTTCCCGGACCGGGGCACGAACCCGGCTACTCTTTGTTGCGGTGCGTGGGCTTCTCATTGCGGTGGCTTCTCTTGTTGCAGAGCATGGGCTCTAGGCGCTCAGGCTTCAGAAGTTGTGGTGCACGGGCTTAGTTGCTCCGTGGCATGTGGGATCTTCCCAGACCAGGGCTCGAACCCGTGTGCCCTGCATTAGCAGGTGGATTCTTAACCACTGTGCCACCAGGGAAGCCCTGTTGAACATCTTTTAATGTCGCATATCTTCTTTGCAGAACTGTCTGTTCAAATCCTTTGCCCATTTTGAACTGGATTGTTTGGTTTTTGTTGTTGAGTTGGAGGAGCTTTTATTCTGGATGTTAATCCTTCATTAAATATATGATTTGCAAATATATTCTCCCATTCCATGGCTTGTCTTTTCCTTCTCTTGACAGTGTCCTTTGATCCACAAAAGTTTTAAATTTTGATAAAGTCTTATTTATCTGTTTTTTCTTTTTTGCCTAAGCTCTTGGTGTCATAACCAAGGAATAAATGCCAAAACAAGTGTCATGAAGATTTTCCCCTATGTTTTCTTCTAGGAGTTTTGTAGTTTTAGCCATTAAGTTTAGGTCTTTGATCTGTTTTGAGTCAATTTTTGTGTATAGTGCAAGGTAAAGGTCCAACTTCATTCAGCTACATGTGGATATCCAGTTTTCCCAGCACTATTTGTAGAAAAGACTGTTCTTTCTCTCTCTGAATGGTCTTAGCATTCTTGTCAAAAATCAATTGACCATATACGTGACGGTTTATTTCTGGACTCTCTATTCTGTACCATTGATATATGTTTGTCCTTATGTCAGTGTCACACTGTTTGATTACTGTAGCTTTGTAGTTCATTTTGAAGTCAGGAAGTGTGAGTCCTATAGCTTTGTTCTTCTTTCTCACGATTGTTTTGGCTATTGCCCTTGAGATTCCATATAAATTTTAGGATGGGTTTTTCTATTTCTGCAAAAAAATGCCATTGGGATTTTAATAGAGATTGTGTTGAATCTCTAGATTGCTTTGGAATTGACACCTTAATTATGTCTTCCAATTAATAAACACAGAATATCTTTCCAATTTTGTCTTCTTTCATTCCTTTCAGCAATGTCATTTTAGTTTTCAGCGTACAAGTTTTTGCCTCTGTTAAATTTATTCCTTTTTATTCTTTTTAATACTATTATAAATGGAATTGTTTTCATTTCTTTTTTGGATTGTTCATTGCTAGTGTATAGAAATGCAACAGAATTTTGTGTGTTGATTTTCATTGTGTCTTGCAATTTTGCTGAATTCTTTTATTAGTTTAACAGGGTTTTGTGGAGTCTTTATTTTCTATGTACAGGATCATAGCATCTGCAAACAGAGGTAATTTTACTTCTTCCTTTCCAATTTGAATGCCTTTTATTTCTTTTTCTTGCCTAATTGCTCTGGCTGGAATTTCCAGTACTATGTTGAATAGAGTTAGTGAAAGTAGGTATTTTGTCTTTTTCCTGATCTTAAGGGACAAGTTTTGTCTTTCACTATTGAATATGATGTCAGCTGTGGATTTTTCACATATGGTTTTATCCTATTGAGGACATTCCTTTCTATTCCTAGTTTGTAGAGTGTTTTTATCATGAAATTGTGTTGAATTTTGTCATATGCTTTTGCTGCAACTGAGATCATCACGTGGGTTTTCTTCCTTCATTCTAGTTTTTTTTTTGGCCACGTCGTGCAGCTTGTGAGATCTCAGTTCCCCGACCAGGGATTGAGCCTGGGACACAGCAATGAGAGCTCCGAATCCTAACCACTAGACCACCAGGGAACTCTCTCCTTCATTCTATTAATGTGGGGTGTTACATTAATTGGTTTTCATTTGTTGAACCATCCTTGCACTCCAGGAGTAAATCCCACTTGGCCATAAAAAATAATTCTTTTAATATGCTGCTGAATTCAATTTGCTAGTATTTTGTTGAAGATTTTTGTGTCAATAGCCAACTGGGATATTGATTTGTAGTTTTCTTACAGTGTGTTTTTCTGGCTTTTGTATCAGGGTTACACTGGCCTCATAGAATGAGTTAGAAGTGTTTCCTTCCTTCAATTTTTTAGAAGAGTTAGAGAAGGATTTGGACATTCTTTAAATGTCTGGTAGAATTTACCAGTGAAGCCATTTACTTCTGGGCTTTCCATTTGTTGAGATTTTTGATTACTGATTTAATTTCCTTACTAATTAGAGTTCTTTTCAGATTTTCTATTTCTTCATGAGTCAGCTTTGATAGCTAGTGCAGCTCTAGGAATTTGTTCATTTTATACAAGTTATCCAATTTGTTGCCATACAATTATTCATCGTATTCCTCTTATGGTCCTTTTTATTTCTGTGAAATTGATTTTAATGTCTCTGCTTTCATTTCTGATTCTTGTAAGTTGAGTCTTGCAATATTTCTGATGAGGAAGCTATTGTCATCTTTATTTTTGTTCCTTTGGATATAATGTGCCCTTTTTCCTGGCTTCTTTTAAGATTTTTCTTTCTTACTGGTAGCAAGCAATGTAATTATGATTGATGTGCCTTTCTAGTTTCTTTGTGTTTTTTGTGCTTAGTGTCCACTGAGATTTTTAAGTCTGTGAGTTCATAGTTTTCTCTAAATTTGGAGAGTTTTCAGTCATTTTTAAAAATATTTTTGTTTCCCCATCTGCCTTCTGTGTTGGACACTTCCAGGCCACTTGAAGTCATTCCATAGGTTACATGCTCTATTTTATTTCAGTCTTTTTTTCTCTCCGTGTTTCATTGGGATAATTTCTTTTGCTACATCTTCGAGTTTACTAATTTTTTCTTAAATGTCTACTCTGCTGTTAATTCCATCCTGTGTTTTTGTTTTGTTTTGTTTTGTTTTAATCTAAGCCATTGTTGTTTTCATCTCTAGAGGTTCAGTTTGGGTTTTGGTTTTTTTTTTTTATATATATTCCATGTCGCTACTTAACATTTGCAAATTTTCTTCTAGCTTCTTGAGAATATGGAATCAGTTATAATAACAGTGTTTATGTGCTTATTTACTAATTCTATTGTCTGTGTCAGTGCTGGTTCAGTTTCAGCTGATTGATTTTCTTTTCCCTCATTATGGTTTGTATTTTCTTGCTTCTTCACGTGACTGGTAATTTTTGACTGATCACCAAACACTATGACTTTTACCTTGGTTGCTGGATATTTTTGTTTTCCTATAAATATTCTTGAACTTTGTTCAGGAGTACAGTTATTCACAATAAGTTTGATCCTTCTGAGTCTTGCTTTTAAGCTTTTTTAGGTGGGAAAAAAGCAGCATTTAATCTGGGGTTATTTTTCCACACATCCAGAAAATCCAGGGTAACCTGCTTTTTTTAAATTCTAATGTAGGACTGAATAATTAAAGGATTTTATGGATACAACTACTGAATAAGAACTTGCCCACCCAGTAATTGTAAAACAAAAGACAGACAATTTCCTTATAGTGGGAATTGTCTTATCTTAATTGTCTTATCTAATACATAGATAAATTTTCCAAGAAAATAATATTAGGTTGGCCAAAAAGTTCGTTCGGATTTGTCCGTAAGATGGTGTGAAAACCCCGAACGAACTTTTTGGCCAACCCAATACAATCAGGATAACCTGCCTGTTTGAAGGTCTTTGACCTTAATTACATTTACAAAATCCTTTTTTCCAGTTCACATAGTATAACCAGAGTTTTCTGGGATTTGAGCATAAACATCTTTGAGGGGCTGTTATTCGGCATAACACAGTTCTCCCTCTAGCGCCCCCTCCCCCAAACACATGTCTGTTCCACACAAAAGATACAGGAGCCTATGAGCCTTCCCCTGCTGCTGCACCATCCCGAACACCGCAACAACTGGCAGTGCCAAAAAGGTGCCGCCTCTGTGCAGGCTTCCAGAGTCCAGACCAGCCCAACTTCTGCTCCGGCATTACCCCACTCTTGCTGCTTTACAACTGCCAGCAGCTACTGCGCGGTCAAAACCAAAAATAGAAGGGTCTCCCTTCCTTCTGAGTTCTGTGCTTCTCCCAGAGCCTCTCTCCTATTGGCAGCAGTCACCTTACCCTGCAGCGTGCAGCCTGGAAAGAGTGAGGCCAGCTGCACTGGCTGCACTTTCCTCGCCTGCCCTCTCGAGGTCTGATCAGTGGAATCAATGCCCAAAGAGCGATAGCCGGGGGTGAACAAAGACTCAGATGTATTCATCAGTGGGCATTGCTAAACTCTGCTGGCAGTGGGTGAGGTGTGCGGGGGGCTTAGGAAGAGCCATGATGTGACCCGGCTGCGGTGGGAAGGAAGGGAGGCTGGGCGTCCCTAAGAGGAGGAAAGAGGAGAGGCAGGGCTGCTCTAGGTGTGCTCAGCAGCCCGGAAGTAGGAGTGAGGCTCTATGGGGAGGTGCAGGGCCCGGGCTTTCGCAGGACCTCTTGCAGCCAAGGAATTTAAAGTGAAGGAGGGGCTTCCCTGGTGGTCCAGTGGTTAAGACTCTGTGCTTCCAATGGGGGGGGTGAGGGGGGGCACGGGTTCCATCTGATAATGGAATGGAATATTTATAAATGGAATGTTTTCTGCCATATCAATAAACAAAGGATGTCACAGTCATCAAGTATTGCAACCCTCCAAAGCGAGCCAGTGGGCCGGAGGAAACTCAGGGCTGAAAAGAATACCTGCCACCTAGCAGCCATCAGACTGCAGCCACTCCCTGCGGTGAGCCCTGAGGAAACTCAGGATGTGAAAATACAGGATGCTGGCCCCAGAGAGCCGAGGTGCAAATCAAAGGAATGATTTCAGTGGGCCCAGACTCTTGCATCTGCCCATACACAGAGAGGCGCTGAATTCCTTAGCTTGAGATACCTGGTTTTCTTTAATCAACAATAATCTTTTGACGTTCAGACTATCTGCCCTTTGTTGCAAAACTCCTATATATCCTGGCTCCCCCCTCACCTCCTCCGAGCAGTCTCTCAGAGCTATCTGAAAGCTGCCTCCCAGGCTGCAGTCCTCCTTTTGCACCAAATAAAATTTAACTCGCAACTCTCACGTTGTGCATTTTTTTCAAGTCAACAGATCCCTGGTCGGGCAACTAAGATCCCGCATGCTGCGCAGTATGGCCGAAAAGTATGTTAAATAAACAAACCAACAAACCAATTGTCAATTTTTAAAAAATAAATTTAAAAAAATAAAGTGAAGGAAAAGATACCTATGGGAGTGGGGGGCAGGGGGAGAAACCTGGCAGAGGGCATCTGGCAACCAGAGCTGAGCAGGTGTGGGCGAAGGGACAGGAGGATGTGTCTGGAGGCATCTGCACCAGAGGAGTTACACCCTTGCCCACCATCAGCACTGCCAGGTCACAGGAGAAACGGTCCTGCAAACATGAGGCCCTCGACCACCATCAGGGCTGATCACTCCCCCTGGGTCAGGGGACCCCAAGCCATCCAAGGAAAACCTTTTCTCCCCAAAGGGAGAGCTCACACATCGAAGCATTTTCCCCTGGAGATTCAAGTATTTCTGATCCAGTGTTGAGGCCTGGCCAGGGTCTTCCCCTCAAAAGTGCTGGAGGTGTGGGACCGGGGGTCCGAGGAGTAAAAGGGTAGCTCAGAGATGGTTGTGCACCTCATCCAGTTGGTGAGGGTGAATTCCCTGGACCCCAAACTGCCTCTGTTTATGAATTGATACCCTGTTCTAAAGAAAACCAGTTTTGTAGAGAAAACTGACAACACTATTTTTATGCCTCTAGAAACTGGGGCAGCTGAGGGGGCTGTGAAGTACCGCAGAAGGCATCTTCTTCCTCCAGCGATGGCCCTGGGGCCCAGACGACAGCCACCCTCTGATGTGGTACAAAAGCCATACTAGATCACATCCAGCAAATAGGATGATGGAGATGGGGCTGGGCCAGCAGTGTGTCCCAGGAGACGCCCCGGAGAGCCTGTGGATGAGGAACGAGAGGAAATGGTTCTAATAAGAGCATCTGCGTCTAATTACTCGGGAAGAACACAGTACTTTGGAGAATGCATTTTCTTCCTCCGTGCAGGGCAAAATATAAATGCGATCCAACAGCCTGTCCCACCCCAGCTTTCTCTCAGAGTCACAGCCCCTGGGTCAGATTCAGGCAATGTCTCTATCACTGTTGGAAACCTGTCGACAGGACTGAGAGGCCTATAATTTAGAAATCGAGAAGGTCTGAGATGGAAAGGACCCCAGAGATCACCCTGAAGAGTGGTACTTTTTTTTTCCGGGTCGGAGACCTTTGAGAATCTGAAAAAAAGAGTTCCTGGCCCTTTCCTCTGGGAGGTGCACACACACACAGAGGTGCGCACATCATTCTAGAGAGTTCTCCCACCCTCTGATGCCTCTCTATGTGCAGTAGGTTAGAGCCCCTGCCCCCTGTTTCCCTGAAGTCGTAGATGGAGAGGGGGATGCCCAGCTGGTCATTTCCAGAACAGGACTGCAGCCCAGGCGGTCTTTTCTTGCCCACACCACCGCCATCCGCCCAGCAGGTCTTCCTCGGAGACTGGAAGCTTCCCTGGCTCTGGGGTGAGCTCAGCCTCACCCACCTGATCAGCCGGCCGCCGGCTATGGGGAAGGAAGGACACCCCCTGGGACCCAGTGCTGGGCTGTATTAAACATCTAGCTGTGTTTCCGCTTTGTGTTTGCTGCACAAGATAAATATTGATACAGTGAAAGTGTAGAGAGAAAATAGATGTCACAACATTTCAGGGTGAGAAAAAGCTTCAGGGAGCTGATTTCAGGTGGCTTTCATGACGGGCTCACCAATAATGATGGTGTTACATCATAATGCTGGAGTCCAAGCTCGCTCTGCTCGCCACACGACAGGCCAGTAAATCGGGAGACGAGGCGTTGAGGCAGGGAATACAACTTTGTCCGCTAAGCCAGTAGACCGATAAGAAGGCAGACTAGTGCCTCAAAAGAGCCATCTTATCGGGGCCTGGATGCCAGTTTGTTTTATAGCACAGGGACGGGGAGGAGATAAAGAAATAAAGTACAAAGGCCATAAATTTTGCTAATATCCCCTGGAATGGCCAGCCTCGGGCAGGGGGTGTGTTAATTTCTTCTTTCTTGCAGCCATGCACAGGTGGACAGGGGCCGGAGGTTGCCCTGAACAAAGGCACTTTGGTTTAACCTTCAGGCAGAGGGGCAGGGTTCCCTGAGGCGGGCCATTGTGTACAGACAGGATCCTTTCAGTGAACCAAAGCAGCGTAAAGCAAAGGTTAAAGTAGAAGGAACAGATGCAGCATGGAGCCAGGTTTCGTTCTTCCCTGTAAAGTGTTTGCTGTGGACGGGCCCTGCAGACCGTGCTTTACACTTTTACCTATTTCGTCCTACAACTATTATTTTACCTGTAGTGCAGGTGAGGCACCTGGAGAACAGAAAAGTTCAGTAACACGTCCTATGTGGTCTCCTGACAAGAAGGCACTTAGAAACAGTAACTCTGCTGTAGGTCACGGGAGCAAATATGACTGTGGCCCTGGCAGGGGAGATAACGGAGGACATGAGAGGATTTTGGTGAGAGGTGTGGTTCTAGAAAGCGGGTCATTCATGGAACAGCAGGGTCTCCTAAACGGCACTGCAGGGACTAGTGTCCCATGGGATTTGGGGTGCTGGCAGTGAGGTTGAGAAGCCGTAGAGCCCTTCTGCTCCCCCCACCCGCCTCAGCACTGGCTAGGGTGAGGATACAGGCTGATGCAAGGTGAGCGATTCTAGAAGAAATCGCTGTTCTGCCTGCCACACACAGTGTTCCAGAGCTGTGCCGTCTCCCTCAGTGCATGAGCACAGAAGCAGCCCCCAAGTCGGAGGGGGGCCAGGGCCTGGGGGAGCAGAGCTGGTGTGAAGCCTGGAAGGCAGACAGAGTCCACTGAGGCCAATGCTGGGCACCCGCCAGGCCCACAGCTCGGGCTGCCGGGTTCCCCACCACTGTCCCTGTCCCCCCCACCGCAGCCCTGGCCCCCGCTGGGCACAGAGCCTGGGGCAGGGCTGGACAGGCCGGGGCTGGAGGCTGGGAGCTGGCGCGTCTCGGGCACTTTGGTGCCGTCCAGAGCAGGCACCTGCCACCCCCCAGTGCAGGCACCTGCCACCCCTCAGTGCAGGCACCTGCCACCCCCCAGTGCAGGCACCTGCCACCCCCCAGTGCAGGCACCTGCCACCCCTCAGTAGAGGCACTTTTTGGAAGGTGGGAAGATAGCACTGCAGGGCCACCAGTCCCACCTCTGGGAGCCTGCCCGGCCAGGTGGCAGCAGGAGGAAGCAGAGGAAAGGCTCATCGGAGCTGCCTGCAAATGGGAACAAAGTCACAAAATGGCATCGTGCCCTCTGAGGGGCTAGGCGTCACCTTGGAGGTGGTGGCCAGGAGGGGGGACAGGAAGACAGCTAGCTGTTTGGAAGGCATTTTAGGCACCAAGAGGGGAGCCTCCGCCTCCTTCTCTCCTTCCTTCACCGCCTTGCTGACTTGTCACGTGACTGCCGTTAGGATGCTGCCCTGGGAACATTCACTGCCCGCCAGGCGTTACGTTAACCGTGCTTCTCGCCAACGCTCTCAGCAACCCCATGAGGTCCGTACAACCTCTTGAAAAAGGTCATGTAACCTCCCAGGGCATGCAGCTGGGAAGGAATCTCAGTCTGCGTGACTCCAAAGTCCATTCTTAGCCCCTCTACCCACCAGCGCATCCTGACCTGGGGCTCCCCAAACTGAGACCCGAGGTGGGGTCCAGCAGGGCCCCCCAGTGAGTGAAGGTCAGAGACACCAGTGGGGTCAATCTTGTGCTCCAAAAGAAAGGAAAGCTGAATGTGGAGTGGGCAAATCCTGTACCCAAGTTCGCTAGGGCTCAGGTCCCGGATTCAGGGCCCCCAGGCTGGTGAGTCCCCATGTATCTCCTCCGCCCAGCCCTGAGCCCTCAGGGATGCTTTTAGAAGCTGTATTTTAGAGGACGTGGCTGCTGCCTGGTTTGCTCCACCCTGCCGTCCAACAACAATCAAACCCACAGAAGGCCCTGAAAAGGCACAGGGGAGGGATTCTCCCGGCCCGACACTGGCACTCCCATCAGACGTGGGGCGAGGCTGGGGGCGGCACCAGGCCTGAAGGGGTCTCACCCAAGGAAAGGACCAGTGGCTCTCCAACACAGACAATGTGTCCAGCCTCATTCATGGACCACGAGCGTCACGGCCACTCACCTGTGCGGCCGCCCTTGACCAACTGCCCCACTTCCTCCTGCCACGTTCAGCCTCCTTACCTCACCTCCCTTGCTCTCCACACCCCTGGACACTGCTTTTTCTCTGCCATTGTCTGGTTGGGTGCCATTGAACAGAGCACTCAATCTCTCTTTTCCTCTATGTTTTCAACTGGAAAATGGAAAGAATGGTCACCATCTTCCTGGAGGAGCAGGGGTGGGGTGAAGGAGTCATTAGAAAGAGTGGTCCGGTAAAGATTCAAAACCCATTCGTGGGCTTCCCTGGTGGCACAGTGGTTGAGAGTCCGCCTGCCGATGCAGGGGACACGGGTTCGTGCCCACATGCCGTGGAGCAGCTGGGCCCGTAAGCCATGGCCGCTGAGCCTGCGCGTCCGGAGCCTGTGCTCTGCAATGGGAGAGGCCACAACAGTGAGAGGCCCACGTACAGCCAAAAAAAAAAAAAAAAAAAAAACCCACTCGTTATTTGCAAAAAAATCTGCTGCACAGAGAAGATCCTTGACCCAGGACCCATTCTATACAATTCTTTGAGGTCAATTTTGTTTATTTTCCTGACTCCCCATCCGAAAAGGTCGGGGTAAGCCAACAGGCAGACGTGCCCTTTGCAGGGGTCCTCTCCACTCAAATTAATCTGACAACGCATTGGTCCAGCAGGTTGGGAGGGAGTGTGTAGCCTTGAGGCTCATGGTGGACTCCCTGCAGGAGGGAGGAAAGGGAGCTTGCCCAGCAGGGACAGGTGTCACCCTCCGAGTGGAAAAGCCTTCTCATCCCCTTATGAGGTTGATGACACCTATGCTACACTGTCTGGTCTTGTACACTGTCTGGTCTGAGCTTTCCAAGAACCATGGGGGCCTGCCAGAGATCCCATTTTAGACAGAAGGAAACAGACTTGATTGAAATCACAGGCATCATAAGCAGGACGAGGTCTCAGCCTTCCGTCTACCTGACTGACGAGAATCCAGTGCACACCTCAGTCCTGCACGGAGCTGTTGCACAAATCAAATGGAAGAGCGCATGGGAAGGCCCTCTGGAGGGGACGAAGCGCGGCACCATGCTGCCCACTAGGAATATACTGTGAGCCACCATATCGCTTTTTCTAGATTTTCTAACTGGAAGTTTGTACCTTTCGACCACACCCACCCATTTCTGCCCCTCCCCCAACCCTTGCTTCTGGCAGCCACCAATCTGTTCTCTGTATCTACGAGTTCTGTTTTGTTTTTAGATTTCACATATAAGTGAAATCATACAGTGTTGTCTTTCTCTTGTCTTATTTCAGTAAGCACGATGCCCCAAGGTTCATCCATGTTGTCACAAAAGGTAGATTTCCTTCTTTTTATGACTTAGTTGTGTTCCATTGTATATATATCCATTCGTCTGTTGATGGACACTGGTATTGCTTCCATATCTTGTCTATTGTAAATAATACTGCAATGAAGGTAGGGGTGCATATGTCTTTTCAAGTTAGTGTTTTCATTTTCTTCAGATAAATAACCAGGAGTGAAACTGCTGGTCATATGGTAGTTCTATTTTTTTTTTAAGATTTTCTTTTTGATGTGGACCATTTTTTAAATCTTTTATTGAATTTGTTACAATATTGCTTCTGTTTTATGTTTTGGTTTTTTGGCCACAAGGCATGTGGGATCTTAGCTCCCCGACCTGGGATCAAACCCACACCCCCTGCATTGGAAGGCGAAGTCTTAACCACTGGACAGCCAGGGAAGTCCTTGGTAGTTCTATTCTTAATTTTTGGAGGAACCTCCATACTGTTTTTCATAGTGGCTACACCAATTTACACTCCCACCAACAGTGTAGAAGTGTTCCCTTTCCTCCACATGCTCACCAATACTTGTTATTTCTTATCTTTTTTTTTTTTTTTTTTGCGGTACACGAGCCTCCCACCGTTGTGGCCTCTCCCGCTGCGGAGCACAGGCTCCGGACGCGCAGGCTCAGCGGCCATGGCTCGCGGGCCCAGCCGCTCCGCAGCATGTGGGCACGAACCCGTGTCCCCTGCATCGGCAGGCGGACTCCTAACCACTGCGCCACCAGGGAAGCCCTACTTCTTATCTTTTTGATGAGAGCTAATCTGAGGTGTGAGGTGTATCTCCTGGTGGTTTTCATTTACATTTCCCTGATGATGAGTGATGCTGAGCACGTGCCTGTTGGTTATTTGTAACTCTTAGGAATTTTTTAAATCTTCTGGTAACTACATCTAAAAATGTATGAAGAAAGGGATTTTAATATATTTTATTTAACCCTGTATATCTAAAATATTATTTCGACCTGTAATCAATATAGCAAGATTATCAATGAAATATTTTACCTTCCTCTTTCATACTAAGTCTTTCAAATCCAGTGTTGTATCTTGCATTTCCAGCACATCTCAATTAGCACTTGTTGCATTTCAAGGGGTCAGTAGCCACACGTGGCCAGGACTGCTCTATAGGACAGCTCAGCGTTATCCAACAGTGGTACAAGGAGCTCCTGTAGACCTTTCTAATCTGGGGCAGCTATGAGTTTAATAAACCCAGCTCAGAGGACTTGCAGGACTCCTTAGGCTCAGAGAGGGTGAGAAACCAAAACAACCCAGCACTGACACTACCCAGTGGACTCCAACCTTGATTTTTCCACCAGAAAATTTTTCACAACAAAGATCTGATGTAAACCTCATCATAGAAAAGAGATCAAATTAGAGCTCTCCAGATGAAGGGGGCAGACCAGCCACCAAACTTCTCCAAGGTGTCCCCCAAAGCAGGCCCTCAACGTTTTAAGACCTGTACTCCAAAAACTGTAAGATACTGATGAAAGAAATCAAAGATGACAAAAACAGATGGAGAGATATATCATGTTCTTGGATTGGAAGAATCAGTAGTATCAAAATGACTATACTACCCAAAGTAATCTACAGATTCAATGCAATCCTTATCAAATTACCAATGGCATTTTTCACAGAACTAGAATAAAAAATTTTACAATTTGTGTGGAAAAACAAAAGACCCCAAATAGACGAAGCAATCTTGAGAATGAAAAACGGAGCTGGAGGAATCAGAATCCCTGACTTCAAACTATACTACAAAGCTACAGTAATCAAAACAGTATGGTGCTGACACAAAACCAGAAATATAGATCAATGGAACAGGATAGAAAGTCCAGAGATAAACCCATGCACCTATGGTCACCTAATCTATGACAAAGGAGGCAAGAATATACCATGGAGAAAAGACACTCTCTTCAATACGTGGTGCTGGGAAAACTGGGCAGCTACATATAAAAGAATGAAATTAGAACATTCTCTAACACCATACACAAAAATAAACTCAAAATGGATTAAAGACCTAAGTGTAAGACCGGATACTATAAAACTCTTACAGGAAAACATAAGGAGAACACTCTTTGACATTAATTGCAGCAAGATCTTTTTTGATCCACCTCCTAGAGTAATGAAAATAAAAACAAAAAGGAACAAATGGGACCTAATTAAATTTAAAAGCTGTTGCACAGCAAAGGGAACCATAAACAAAACAAAAAGACAACCAACAGAATGGGAGACATATTTGCAAACAAAGAGACTGACCAAGGATTACTCTCCAAAATGTACAAACAGTTCATGCATCTCAATATAAAAAAAAAATGAGCAACCCAATCAAAAAATGGGTGGAAGATCTAAATAGACATTTCTCCAAAGAAGACATACAGATGTCCAAAAGCATGTGAAAAAGTGTTCAACATCACTAATTATTAGAGAAATGCAAATCAAAACTACAATGAGGTATCACCTCACACCTGTCAGAATGGTCATCATCAAAAAATCTAGAAATAATAAATGCTGAAGAGGGTGTGGAGAAAAGAGAACCCTCCTAAACTGTTGGCAGGAATGTAAATTGGTACAGCCAGTATGGAGAACAGTATGGAGGGTTCCTTAAAAAACTAAAAATAGAGCTACCATATGATCCAGCAATCCCACTCCTGGGCATATATCCAGAGAAAACCATAATTTGAAAAGACCCATGCACCGCAATATTCATTTCAGCACTATTTACAATAGCCAGGACATGTAAGGAACTTAAATGTCCATTGACAGATGAATGGATAAAGAAGATGTGGTACATATATACAATGGAATATTACTCAGCCATAAAAAAGAACGAAATGATGCTATTTGCAGCGACATGGATGGACCTAGAGATTGTCATACTGAGTGAAGTAAGTCAGACAAAAGGACAAGTATCATATGATATCTCTTATATGTGGAATTTTAAAAAATGGTACAGGTGAACTTATTTACAAAACAGAAATAGAGTCACAGATGTAGAAAACCAACTTATGGTTACCAAGGGGGAAAAGGGGGAAGGGATAAATTGGGAGATTGGGATTGACATATACACGCTACTATACATAAAATAAATTAACTAATAAGAACATACTATATAGCACAGGGAACTCTGCTCAATACCCTGTAATGGCCTATATGGGAAAAGAATCTAAAAAGAGTGGATATATGTACATGTATAACTGAATCACTTTGCTGTACACCTGAAATGAACACAACATTGTAAGTCAACTATACTCCAATAAATATTAATTTTAAAAAAAAAGAATTCAATTATCACAGATTGAAAAATGCCAGTGGATCCCAGCCCCCCACCCCACCCCAGCGTGGTGGTGACTTAGGGGCAGGACCACATAACTCTCCAACCTCTCCTCCATCAGCTTGAGGGCTTGGGATGTAGTGCTGATGACCACCACTGAGGGTCCAGGACTTTGCAAACCTGCACTTATGGGGCCTCCCAACTCTGTAAAGTGTGATGATTGGGCTCATTTTGCAGAGAGGAAACTGAGGCTTAGAGAGGGAAAGTTACCTGTTTCAGTCACAGAACTCGAAAGTGGAGGTGGGCCCTGACATTGACCTGTCCCATAGATTTCCCACTAGACCACTGTGTCAGCCCCAGACAGCCCTCACAATTAGAGTCCAAACGCAGGTCAGGACATGGCTCCCTATAGGACATTAAGATTTTTGACTCTGAAAAAACACATGCTTCATAGGCTGTGTCATCCAGGCTTTCAAATAAATACATTTGCTCTGTAGTATCTGAAGCACTATACAATTTTAAAATATATTTTTTTAATTTATTATTTATTTATTTATATATTTTATTTATTTTTGGCTGCGTCGGGTCTTAGTAGCTGCATGTGGGCTCTTCATTGTGGCACAGGGGCTTCTCCCTAGTTGTGGCGTGAGCGTTTTCTCTTCTCTAGTTGTGGCGCACAGGCTCCAGGGTGCATGGGCTCTGTAGTTTGCAGCACACGGGCTCTAGTTGAGGCACGCGAGCTCAGTAGTTGTGGCATGTGGGCTTAGTTGCCCCGTAGCATGTGGGTTCTTAGTTCCCCGACCAGAGATCGAACCCCCATCCCCTGCATTGTAAGGTGGACCACTAGACCACCAGGGAAGTTCCCTTAAAATATTATTCTAAAATGTCTCATATGGATAGATAAAATTTATGAGGGACATAATTTAAATGCATCTACAGCCTAACACTATGCTATGAAGGAGTGTGGATTCATCTAACATTTACTGAGTGACTATTTTGTGCCAGAAATTTCAAAGATGTTATACCATGCTGATGCTAATTTGGAGAGAAGGGTAATGAAGCTCAGAGAGGGGAAGTACCAGACAAAGTCTGAAAGCCAGGAAAAGAGACGGCCAGGGGCTTCCCTGGTGGTGCAGTGGTTGAGAGTCCACCTGCCGATGCAGGGGACACGGGTTCGTGACCCCGTCCGGGAGGATCCCACATGCCGCGGAGCCGCTGCGCCCGTGAGCCATGGCCGCTGAGCCTGCGCGTCCGGAGCCTGTGCTCCGCAACGGGAGAGGCCACAGCAGTGAGAGGCCCGCGTAACGCAAAAAACAAAAACAGACGGCCAAGCAAGCTACTCCTGCTGCTGTACTTTTTAAAAAATTTATTTATTTATTTATCTATCTATTTATTATTTTGGATGCGCCGGGATCTTTAGTGGAGGCATGCGGGATCTTTAGTGGCGGCATGCATGAGGGATCTAGTTCCCCGACCAGGATCGAACCCAGGGCCCCTGCAATGGGAGAGCAGAGTCTTATGCACTGGGCCACCAGGGAAGTCCCCTACTGTACTTTTTTTTTTCCCCCCAATAAATTTATTTATTTATTTATTTGGCTGCATTGGGTCTTCGTTGCTGTGAGAGGGCTTTCTCTAGTTGCGGTGAGCACGGGCTACTCTTCGTTGTGGTGCTCAGGCTTCTCACTGCGGTGGCTTCTCTTGTTGGGGAGCACGGGCTCTAGGCGCTAAGGCTTCAGTAGTTGTGGCACATGTACTCAGTAGTTGTTGCTCCGTGGCATGTGGGATCTTCCCAGACCAGGGCTCCAACCTGTGTCCCCTGCATTGGCAGGCAGATTCTTAACCCTTGCACCACCAGGAATTCCCCTGCTGTATGTTTTGAAGGTGACTTTTCCTCCTATGCTGGGCTGCTTTGTCCCTGAGAGGAGATGCTGTTTTCCCCTCCCAGAGATGGCGTTCTTTAGACACAGGTCCCCTCTCCCAGCGACAGGCAACGCCACAGCGTATCTCCGTTGTGGGCACTCAGAGATTCACCCCAAATGGGAATGGCAGCGCAAGACACCAAGGGCCACTAGAGGACAAGGGAACAGCAGCTGTTATTAAAAAAAAAAAAAAAAATCAAGAACATTATTCATGTAAAACTGGGTGTTAAACTGGCCAAACTAATTTTTCACTCTACACCAAATAAGCATATGAAAAGAAGGGCCAGTGTGTGGCTCAGGAAAATGGGCTCTTTGTAGCTTTTGTGCTCTAAGGAAAGAAAGGACACAAAGGTTTTGGGAATCACAGCTCAGTGAATTTGATGTTATACAAGAGGAAGCATAAAGATGTTTCAGAGTAAATAGATTTCCCTTTCAGGAAACCACTGCTTTGTTGAGTTTGAAGGATAGTACGACCTCTGCGAAATAATCACGCATGTGCTTGGAACTCAGGTGAATGGGGGCTTGAATCCCAGTGTGGTCACTTACTGGTTGAGTCACCTCGGAGAAGTTACTTACCACCTCAGTTTCATGGTCTGTAAAATGGGATTAATAATAATACTATCTTCACTTGTAGTATGGTAAGGATTAAATGACACAAAAATAAAACACCCAGTATACCAGTTGGCTGGCATATGTTAAGTGTTTAATCAATGATAACTTTTATTATATTAATTCAAACGTACCAGAGAGCTCTTGCTGTCTCGACCACAAATGAGGAGACCACCCCACTGCCACAGGGAAAATGACATCTTGCCCCCCCCACGGCTGTTCCTTCTGAGAGGGGTCAGGTCAGAAGTAGCACAGAAGGCGAAACCCTGCTTGCTCCACACCCCTGCTCTCTGATCCGTTGCCCTCCCTAAAGTCCTGGCCGTTGGTAAATTGCAGTGACAACTGTCGCTCGCTCTAACTCCCCAGCGACACTCCCAGGAGCAGCGGTGATGCATTTACACTCCTTCGTGTCTCTCCCATGTCCCAGCTCTGGGGCAGGGCACACCCTCCGGACCTACTGTCTTGGCATGGAGGATGGATGCGGGGCATCACGGGAAGGGCTCTCTTTAGTTCCCACCCCCAGAGTTCTCGCCAGCCTCCAGCAACCCTGGCAGGAGGCTTTATCGTCATCCCAGGGTTCCTCGTTCCCCTACAGCCCAGGGGACCACCATCAGTCATCTCAGTGATGGAGAGAGAATGAAGGCAAGTGCTCTACAGATGGCCAAGGACCTCTGAAGGTAGGGCAGCTGTGTGCCTATCTATTTATCATCACTAAGTGAAGAACACAGTGCAAATAGTCACTGGGTAATACTCCACAAGGCATTATCAGCTGGGCAAGGTTTCTTTGGGTTTGATTTTTTTTAATTTATTTTAATTTTTAATTGAAATATAGTTGTACAGTAGTATATAAGTTACAGGTGTAAAATATAGTGATTCATAATTGTGAAAGGTTGTCCTCCATTGATAGTTATTATAAAATATCGGCTATATTGCCCCTGTTGTGCAATATATCCTTGTAGTTTATTTTATACGTAAGAGTTTGTATCTCTTAATCCCCGACCCCTATCCTGCTCCTCCAAATCCCTCTTCCCACTGGTAAACACTGGTTTGTTCTCTAGATCTGTGAGTTGTTGCTTTTTTTGTTTTATTCACTATTTGTATTATGTTATATTCACTTTTGCTGCTGACAGTTTGATGTTAGCTCAGTGAGACCTGTGCCTTAGACTTCTAACCTACAAAGTGTAAGATAATGAATTTAAAGCACCAAGTGTGTAGTAATTTTTTATAGCATCAATGGAAAACCTATACACATCCTCAGTCAATTCACAAGCCTTGCCCCACGCAGATGCCCACTCCAGGGGCGAGGATTGGGAACGCGATGAGAGACGGGCATGGTCCCTGAATGGGGTATGAACAAGGAACCGTGCACGTTCTTCTCAACAATAAACTGTGGTTTTCATTGTCATACATTTTTATGCAGCTATGTCCAAATAGCCACTTCAAAATAAGAGTCCCACCATCAAATTGGCTATACAAGAAAGCTGGTTAAAATCAGCTCCTTCAGAATATCTGGCTTAGTAAACCAGCCTATTCAACATTCAATTTAACTGAAATATAAGGAGGAAGGGTCTCGATAGGCCACCTCATCCGTCACCATGCCTTCAAGTGGATCCAAACCAGACCAGTTTGGTGCCTGGGGCCCACTCCTGCCTGACACTACCACTTTAACTTCCAAGGCTTTTCTTTCAGTTTACAAGGTCCATTCAGCTGGGACCAGCTTTTGAGAAGTTACAAAAAATTCAGCTGCTATTATGGGCTCTAGAATCAGCTTCCTTTTTCATGTTCCCTTTTGGTCTCTTGGGGAAAGTACTGGGGGCAGAGGCTGCGTAAGGGCAAGCCCCGTGGAGGTCTCTAGGGAAGCATGACTGCAAGTGGATGTAAAGAAAATTACCCCCTGTGAGCTAAGTAAAATAACCCATCCCAACAAGCACTGCAGTTCAAGGTGAGTGAGGGGATTGGAAAACATTCAAGGAAGTGTTAAACTGCAAAGTACCTGTAATTGTTTCCTAAATGGTCTCACACTCAACAGCTCCAGCCCTACACCAGCCATTCCCCATACAGTGGCTAGAGTGACCTGTCCTCACTATCCTGCTGAAGCGACAGACCAATTGAGGAGCTGCAAGGACCAGAGTAATAGCCCCTGAGGTTATGAAACAGGGCATGTCTTTCTGTCCCCTGGCCATGTGGATTCAGGGGTGATTGTAGACAGCTGGCCAAAGCTGGATCGTTTTCTTTCCCTCTCCTCTCCTCTCTTCTCTCTCTCTCCCTAGAATTTGCTAACTGGAGCAGAGACACACAAGCTGGAAGGTGCTTGGAGCTCAGTCAGTTTTTGCCACCTCCTAGAGGATGACCACGCAGACCACTGCAGCCTTAACCACAGGCTAAGACTTTTCCAACCCAACCTCCTCTGCTTCCCTCTTTCCTCTGCAGAGGTTAGAGCTGCATTGCAGGCCGATGGCTCTCCCAGCCTCCTCCACCAACTCCCCGTCATTTATCCTCACAGCTGTTTCCCCCAATACATCTCTTGCACGTCTCAGACGCCATGATCTTGGCATCTGCTTTTCCGAGGACGGAAACACATGCCTCTAGAATGCCCTACATTCTAGATTAGTCAATGTGCTTTTTTGTGGACCCATCAATCTTGTTTCTCTACCATCTCGTTTTTCCTGTTAATGGAGGATAACTGTAGAGGCTTGTCTGCATTCAGATTTAATCTTGTTTTCTTTCTGGCAAGACTCCTTCCTAGGTGGTGCTGTGTACCTCCTCTCGTATCCTAGAGGGGTCCTCATGGCAGAGGCCGACAGGGATCGCTGGTTCCGCACTGTGCCCAGGCCAACTTGTTCAGCTCTCCCTGTGATACAGTGGTGGGTTCTCCCAGAATCCTTCTAATACATGCAATTACTATTTTCTTCTAGATATTTTAAACTTTTAATTTTTCTGTTTCTGTTTCTGATCCATTTGAAGTTAATTTTTGTATATGGCGTGAGGTAAGGGTCAAAATCAATTTTTTCGGGCTTCCCTGGTGGCGCAGTGGTTGAGAGTCTGCCTGCCGATGCAGGGGACATGGGTTCGTGCCCTGGTCCGGGAAGATCCCACGTGCCGCGGAGCGGCTGGGCCCGTGAGCCATGGCCACTGGGCCTGCGCGTCCAGAGCCTGTGCTCCGCAAAGGGAGAGGCCACAACAGTGAGAGGCCCGCATACCGCAAAAAAAAAAAAAAAAAAAAAAAAAAAAAAATCAATTTTTTCTCCAAATGGATATTCTTCCAGAACAATTTGTTGAAAAGTCTATTCCTTCCTCATTGAATTATTTTGGCATATTTGTCAAAAAAAATTCAACTCTCTATGTCTGGGGCTGTTTGGGGATTTTCCTTTCCATAATTGTCCTTATGTCAATACCACAGTAC
Organism: Grampus griseus; assembly: GCF_964374135.1. Classification (NCBI taxonomy): domain Eukaryota; kingdom Metazoa; phylum Chordata; class Mammalia; order Artiodactyla; family Delphinidae; genus Grampus; species Grampus griseus. Next base: position 4,843,437 of record NC_139010.1, read on the forward strand.
CTTGACGACTCTGGCTTTATAATAAGTCTTCAAATCAGGCTAAGTCCTTCAACTTTGTTCTTCTTCTCAAAACTGTTTTGCCTATTTTAGGTCATTTGAATTTCCATATACATTTTAGAATTAACTTGTTGATTTCTACAAAAAAAAACTGTTAAGATTTTATTTGGTTGGCATTGAATCTATAGATCAATTTGGAAAGAATTAATATCTTAACAATATTGAGTCTTCCAAAGCATGAGCATCACGTATTCTCCATGTATTTAGCTGTTTTTAAATTTCAGCAATGTTTTATAGTTTTTAGAATATGTAGTACACATATTGTGTTATAATGTCATGGTTTTTGATAATCTTGTAAATGCCATTAAATTTTAAAATTTTCCATATTACTGCTAATATATAGAAATACAATTGATCTTTTTATATTAACCTTCTGTTCTGTAACATTTCTAAATTTGCATATTATTTCTATGGATTCTTTAGGCATCCACATGTATATCATATGTGTATAATCATGTCAACTGCAAATAAAGAGCTTTTTTTAAAATTTTATGACATTAATTTCTATCTCTTGCTTTATTAAGCTGTCTAGGACTGCCAACTCAATGCTGAGTAGAAATGGTGAGGGAGGAGATCCTTGCTTATTCCTAATCTGAAAGGAAAAGGATTCAGTCTTTTGCCATTAAATATGACATTAGATGTAGAATTTTCAAAGATGCCCCTTACCAGGTTGAGGAAGTCCCTGCCTACTTCAAGCCTGCTGAGAATTTTTAACATGATTGGGTGTTGGATTTTGCCTAATACTTTTCCTGCATCTACTGAGACTATCAATTAGCTTTTCTCCTTAATTCTGCTAATATGGTAAATTACATTAACTGAATTTCAAATGCTAAACAAATTTTGTGCATCAGTCAGTGTTCTCCAGAGAAACAGAACCAATAGGGAACATATATATATGTGAATGACTTATTTTAAGGACTTGGCTCACATGATTGTGGGGCCTGGCGAGTCCAAAATCTGAAGGGCAGACTCAGGCAGGACTTGAACTTCTTCTCTGTGAAACCTCAGTTTTTGCTCTTAAGGCCTTTCAAGTGATTGGATGAGGCCCACAAATATTATCAAGGGAATCTCCTATAAAGTCAACTGATTGTAGATGTTAACCGCATCTATAAAATACTTCACAGCATACTTAGTGTTTGATTATATCACTGGGTAGTATCTATAGCCTAGTCAAATTGACTACCATACCTTGAATTCCTGGTATAAACCCCACTTGGTCATGATACATTATTATTTTAAAATACTACTGGAGGGCTTCCCTGGTGGCGCAGTGGTTGAGAGTCCGCCTGCCGATGCAGGAGACACGGGTTCGTGCCCCGGTCCGGGAAGATCCCACGTGCCGTGGAGCGGCTGGGCCCGTGAGCCATGGCCACTGAGCCTGCGTGTCCGGAGCCTGTGCTCCGCAACGGGAGAGGCCACAACAGTGAGAGGCCCGCGTACTGCAAAAAAAAAAAAAAAAAAAAAAAAAAAAAAAATACTACCGGGTTTGTTTTCCCAATATTTTGTTAGATATGTTTGCATCTGTGTTCATGATATGAATATTGATCTACAGGTTTTTGCTTTCTTTTCTTTATTGTTTTGTAATGTCTCTGTGTGATTTTGGTGCCAGGGTAATGTTGACCTCATAACATGAGATGGGTTGAGTTCTTCCTTTCTCTATTTTAAAAAGTTTGTGGAAGATTGGTATTATTACGTATTTTAGTAGAACTCACCAGTGAAATCATCTGAACCTAGAGATTTTTGGGAGTAAGATTTCAAATAAAGATAAATTTCTTTGTAGGGAAATTCAGGGTTTCTATTTCCTTTGAATCACTTTTAATAGGTTGTAACTTTCAGTGAAGCGGTCCATTCCATCTAACTTATACTATTTGGAAAAAAATTGTTTATAATAATATTTTATTATCATGTTAACATCTGAAGTATCTGTAGTTATGTCCCTATTTCATTCCTGATATTAGTAATTTGTCTCTTTTGTGTGTGCATGTAAATGATATATCTTTGTTTTTCATTAGCCTAGCTAGAAATTTAGCAATTTTATTGATCTTTTCAAAGTTCTAACTTTTAAAAAAATCATCTATTTTACTATTTTTGGCCCATTTTCTGTTTAATTAATTTCCACTCTTTATTATTTCCTTCCTTCCGCTTAATTTGTTCTTCTAGTTTCTTATGGTGGAAGTTTAGATAATTGGTTTTTCAGACCAATTTTCTTCTTTTCTAATATAAGCATTTAAAGCTATAAATTTCCCTCTAAACACTGCTTTAGTTGCCTATCACGAATTTTGATATGCTGTACTTTCAGTTCAAAATATTTTCTAATTTTTTTGTGATGACTTTTTTGATCAACGGGTTATTTTCAAATGTAATATTTAAATACATTAGGATCTTCCATGTATCTTCCAGTTATTAATCTCTGATTTAATTACTTTACAGTCAGAGGTCATAGTCTGGAAGGCAGCTGTCCTCACCACTATACCACCAATGCTGGTATGAGAGATCATATTCTGGATCATTTCAATTCTTCTCATTTTACTGGGACTTATTGTATGGCCCAACACACATTGTATCTTAGTGAATTTTTCACGTACACTTGAAAAAATTGTGTATTCTGTGGCTGTTATCTATGTGTCTCTGTGTGTGTGTGTATGTTTTAATTTTGCCTTTGGTTCTGAAGGATTTTTGTTATTGTTGTATATTAACTTCTAGCTTGATAGTCCTGTTTTTCTTTTTAGCACTTTAAAAGATGTGGTTCCATTTACTTCAAGCTTGCATATTTTGGGATGATAATTCTGTAGTAATTCTTTCTATTCCCCTGTTTGTACTTAAGATGTCTTTTTCTCTGACTGTTTTGTAGTTTTTCTCTTTATTACTGATTTTCAGCCATTTGCAGCATGGTTTGGGGTGTCTCTTTGTGTACGCTTGTCCTACTTGGGATTCATTAAATTCTTGTATCTGTGCATCCATAGTTTTTATTGAATTGGGGGAAATTTGGCCATTATTTCTTCAAATAGTTTTTTCCATCCCTCCCTCTCTTTTTGCCCTTTGGGATTTTGATTACTGGATCAGTTAGTATTTTCCCACATGACACTGAGGCTCTGTTCATTTTTTTCCCTAATCATTTTGCTTCACTTTGGATAGAGTCTAGTGCTAGCTTCACATTCACTTATCTCTGCAGTGTGTCATTTAATTTTAATCTACTTTGATGAACTTTTCATTTAAGATATTGTTTTATCTCTGTAAGTTCCCTCTCTTCTTCACATTTTCCTTTACATCCTTGAGCATATGGACCATATTTATAGTAGCTGTTTTAAAATTCCTATCTGCCAATTCTATCTATTCTGTCATATCTAGGTTGGTCTATTTTCTCCTGTTGAAGTCACATTTCTCTGCTCATTTGTATGTCTAGTGATTTTTGATTCGTTGCTGTACATTGTGATTTTTATGTTTAATGCTGGATTTTATAATATTCCTGTAAAGCACGTTGGACATATTCTGGCAGGCAGCAAAGTTATTTGTGAATTGGTTTGATCTTTTCATGTCTTGTTTTAAAACTATTTTAGGGAAGACCTCGAGTACCCTCTGTTTTTAGACTAATTTAACCTCACTTCTAGTGCATGCCCTTCTACAATCTCTGATGAGATGCCACACATTCAACATGGTCTGCGCCCTTACTGGAGAGAACTTGGCTGATTCCTGGCCTTGTGTGAACTTTAAGAATTGCTTATCTTACAGCTCCCTGATAACTGGAGGTTATTCTTCCTTGGAAGTTGTTCTTGCCCAGCACATTAAGCGTTCACCCAACACATGTACAGATTTGTTTTGGGCCAAAGACTTAAGGAGTTCCTATGCAGAGTTCCTTTCTGGAACTCTGCCCTTTTAATTCTAGTCCCCTTTGCCTCTCCAACTCCAAATTCATTCTCTTCACCTCAGGAAGACTGCCAGGCTCTGTATGGATTTTCCCCTCCCTGTGCTGCAGTCTAGAAATAGTCTCCAACATACTCAAGGGGAATCCTAGGCACTTATCTGGAGCTCTTTCTCTACACAATTCCCCCCTACAAATTCCAACTATCTTTTTCATCCCTGAACTCATTCTCCTCAGCTCAGTGAGAATCCTTGCAACACAGTCTAAAAAATGCCTCAAGTCAGAAAACCAAGATTATAAGACTTTCACTTCACTTGTTTCCCTTCTCTCGAGATCAGAGTCTTGCGTTGACTGTTGTCCAAAGGCTATACAAGCTGCTGTTACATATATTTTCTCCAGTTTTCTAGCTGTTTATAACAAGAGGGTTGAGTCTAGTCCTGATTACTCTATCATTGCCAAAAGAAAAAATCTTGTTTACTTTTTTTTTTTGTGGTACGCGGGCCTCTCACTGTTGTGGTCTCTCCCGTTGCGGAGCACAGGCTCCGGACGCACAGGCTCAGTGGCCATGGCTCACAGGCCCAGCCGCTCCACGGCACGTGGGATCTTCCCGGACCGGGGCACGAACCCACGTCCCCTGCATCAGCAGGCGGGCTCTCAACCACTGCGCCACCAGGGAAGCCCCTTGTTTACTTTTAACAATCTCCAACTATGAAATTGTGTGGCCATATGCATAGTCCATATGCATAGTCTACTAGAACGTAAGCTGCGTGAGGGTCGCAACTCTGTCTGTATTATACACTATGAAATTCCCAGTGCCCAGCACCAGGCTGCAACACAGTAAGAACTATGAAGAAAAAAATATATTATTGCAATCCTGGAGCTAGATGTTGACATGAATCCGTGGAGGGAGACAAGATGAGGGGAGGGAGGGAGAGCAATGGAGCACACGGCACAAAGAGAATGACCAGGGCCCATGTGGTTGCCAGACTTGCATCTGGACCTCATTTCCAGTCTGGGCTGTCCCTGTGACACATGCTTTCCATGCTTGGACTTGGACACTTTCACAATAAAAGATCGGCAGTAAATGCTTCAAGATGCCAGTATTGTGTTAAAGCAGTAGACTATGTTTTCTACACTTTCTGTAGTGTAGTTAGAAGATTTAGAATAATTTTTAAAGATCCTTGCACATATTACTGGGTATAATTTTACTGCAGATTCTTAGTTGGGGTAAACTTCAGGTTGCTGCGGTAAAGGCACTGGCCAACTGATGAAATCATCTTCTCCTCCGCAGAGGGCCCTGTCCAGTCTCACACAGCCTGTGTCATCTCTGCTCCCTAAGGCACAGGGCATCAGGTGTCACTAATTCCCACCCCCACTCTCCTCCCAATCTGCTTAGTTGCCCCACCAGCTATTAGAGAAGTGCCTGGATTGATTCAGGGTTTAGAGGTGTTGGCTGATGTGCAACTGCAGAGTCACACAAATTAAAAGCAAACAGAGCCAAGCCACAAAAGATCTAACCAGTGCTGGCCAAGGGCCGCCTCCGACCTAACACACCAGTTAAGCAAGAGTGTCTCACATCCTGTCTGATGTGAGAGATCAGTAACAGATCTAGATGACAAAAGATGGCAAACTTGTTTGCCAAAAGGCATCTACTGAAACATGACCACCACCGGTCCACTCTAGAGCTCTCTGTTATATTTCTTCCCTGCTACCCTTATTTCCACCTCTGTTCCTCCCACAGGCAGTCATCCCACTGTTAAATGTCTTATTTTGTGTGCATGTTTCTAACTTATGCAAAAGGGATTATTCTGTATCCCATTGTTCTTGCTTTTGCTCAGTAGTTTAGTTGTTCAGATCCACCCACGTTGCCATGTGCACATCCAATTTGCTGCTTTCAGTAATGATCCATGGTGTGGGTCCATCATATTTCACCAAAACATCTTCCCACTGATAGCAGCTACTTAGCCTCCAACTCCCACAAACAGTGCTGCCGTGAACAGCCCTGTACATAGTCCCTTAAGTACCTGTGTGAGAATTTCCATAAGACATGTCCTGGAGGGGAACTGCAGGGTCCCAGGACATACGAACACTTAGTTTAGCAAAATAGCACCAGATTACTCCTGACACATGGCTGTACAGCTCCTCTATCCCAGGGTTTCTCAACCTCAGCACTACTGACATTTTGGACCAGATTATCTTTGTTCTGGGGCTGTCCTGTGCACTGTAGGATGTTTGGGAGGATCTCTGGCCTCCAGCCCCTAGATGAAACGGCATACTCTCCCTCAGTTGTGGTGACAAAAAAAAAAAAATGTCTCCCAACACTACCAAAGGTCCCCAAGAGGGGCAAAATCATCCCCAGTTGAAAACCAGTGCTCTATCTCCTTTCTGCAACACTTGGCATTATCCAGCTAATTTTTTCTCTGATTACCAATTATTTTAAGCACCTTCTCATATGCTTGACAGTTTTTAAGGATTTTCTGTAATGTTAATTCTGTTAAGGTTGCTGGCCTCTTTTTGTTGATTTGCAGGAGTGCCCTCTGTATTCTTGATATTTGTCCTTTATTGGAGTTGACATAGCAAGTATCTTCTCCCATCCTTTCCACTAATTAACTCTATCCACAGTGCTCTTCACTGACAGAAATCCTAAATTTTCATCTATGAGAGTCATCAGTATTTTGCTGTATGGTTTGTCCTTCGGAACTTTTATTAAAGAAGTCCTTCCTGCCCCTAGGTCACAAGATTTTTCCCTCTATTAGCTTTACACATTTACCTTTTATAACTTGGTCTTGAATCCATATGGAGCCCAACCTTCTATGTGGAATTGTGTAGGAAACCACTTTTATATCTCCTACAGTGAATCCGCCTTTCCCCTGCCAATCTGTGAGGCCACTTTGATTGTAAACTAAGTCTCCTTATATGTGTGAGTTTGTCCCCAAGCTCTGCATTGATCTAATAATCTAGTCCTGCCCCAATACCCATAAACGTGTTTTCATAACTGACAGGCGAGGCCCCCCTCATTCTTCAGTGAACTATTATTTTTCCACCTAAAATTTAGTGTAAATTTATCAAATTTACCAAAATATCCAACTGCCATTTTTGTTGAGGTTGCACTAACTTTATAAAATGATTTGAGGAGAATGAACATTTTTATAATATTAAGTTATCCCACCTAGGATTATTCAGCTTTTCTTCTACATCTTCTATTTTCTTTTTTTATAGTTTTCATTAAAGACGTCTTTGTAGACTTGCTGAAGTTGATTCCTGAAATCACCCTAGCCCAAAGAGGCAGCAAGTACAATCACTTGCTCACCCAGAAATCTATGGTCCCCAAGGCAGCAAGGCCCCACTGTGCACGATAACTCAGGAGAAGTCTGACAGCCTGAATCCCCATTTTCTTGAGGGGATATTAGTTTTAAAAATTGACATCTAAAAATTCTCATCAATCTACAGCTGGTAACTTACCACCGACACCTTAATGAACAGAATAGATTGACGGGCCATGCTTAAATCTGCATGTCTTCCAAGAAAAATCAGGTTCAACCACATTGGAGGTGAAAGCATTCGGGGAGATTGCACCTGCTCTTCTGAGTCAGTCACCTGATGCAACCAGCTGGCCCTGAAAAGACACGCCGTGCTTTCCATGTCACCGGAAGGCTGTATGAGAGCTCTCCGGGGTAAAGCCCACCTCGTCTGCTGGGGGCCTGTACACCTCGGCCACTGCTTCCCACCAGCGTGCAGGGGGCCAAAGGCAGGACTGTGCAAAGTGGGCTTTGAAGGGGTTTCAAGCTGGCTTTCACCAGTACGAGTCCTTTTCTCCTCCTCTGTGTTCAACAGCAATCATCCTAGCAGGCTTGCTGACCCCAGCAGAGGTCCCAAATAGACACGTCGAGCAAACTTTAAATGGCTTTATTAAAGGCTGTTAATATAAAATACAACCAAGTTATGAGTAGTCAGTAAGAAGTTTCCATTTTTGAAAACATATATCAAAGAAAGGGAGGCTGCTGTGACACCCACGGGGCGGGTGCGGCTGGGTGCCACACCCTGCTGTCCCCAGAGCGGGTGGCACTCCCAAGCCCAGAGGGCAGGGGCAGCAGGGGCGGGGGCGGGGGGGGGGTCGCAGGTGAAAGAACTGAGACTGGTCTCTAGCCTCCTGGTGGAGATTTTCCAATGACGGTCACCAAAAGCAAGACACTGAATCCTTGAGCTGAACCCCAGGGGCAGACAACAGGGTGGCCAGAGGGAGGGGATGCAAAACCACATTAGGCTTCAACGGAAAAGTGTGTGTTTTTAAAATGATAACTAGAAACTTCTGGTTTTAGAAACGCCCTCTTGATACATGGCAAAAAGGGGGCAAAACGTATAAGTTTAATTTTTCCTTTACTTGGACACACTAAACATAGATTCCCAGGAGGGCAGTGGAAGGAATCGTCTTTGCATAGGCTGCCCGGGCTTAAGAGGAGAATCTGCGGGGTCGGGCGGGATGGAGACCCATGAGCTCGTGTCCTCCAGGCCTTCACCTCTCCCTCTCACGCTTCTGCGCTTCCGAAAGCAAAGCAAAGCAACACGACTTCAGAACTCCCTCTAGGACTTCCCAAGTTGTGGGTTTACATTTAATCTCAGGAGGCTGTACCTCTACGGAACTTTAAACACTGTTACGGATAACTGAATACTCTTGGGTACTGGACCCCAGATGGTGTTAAAGAAGGGGGAAGCTCTCAAAAGTCCCCGTGCCCCTCCTTTCCCAGGAGAACCTGAAGGGAATACTGGGTCTTATGAGAAAGTGGGAAAGAAATCAGAGTCACCTCCCGAAAGAACAGACACCTCAGCTCGGGCTAACTGTCCCGGGATGCAGATCTTTCTTCCCTGCTACGCCAACGCCAAGGAATGCAAACTCCCTTCTAGACATCTTTTTTTCTTACGAGGACCCTGCTGGCAAGCATGGGTTCTAAGGTCACTGCCCTCAAAGCTGGAAGCGAGGGCAGGTGTCGGGCCCAGCTCCGAGGCTCAGCAGCTGACCTGCAGGGCTGGCACCCGGCTGGGATTTCGTTTTCCCCTCATTGCCGTGCTAGGAATCTTTTTTTCTCTTGAGTGTTTCAACTATACTTAAACAGTACAGAAGGGACATGTATTCACCACGATACCGTCGGTCACCAAAGGAGGAAGGTCAGATGCAAGACCCCAAGGGGCCAAATGCAGTTCAGGGACAGGATGCAATTGGCAGAAACCAAACCAAAAGTTGGCGAGGCCACAGCTTTGGCAGAAACTTTCTGGAAAACACAAGTCGCCACGTGCTTCACCTTGGAGCCAGATAAAATATTCTAAAAACCATTTCAGAAGGTCCTATGGAACAGAAAGGCATCGTAAAAAGACACACTTTGATACTGAAACTAGGTGCTCACTGGCAGGACTCGCAGGGATTAAGGCGTCAGGTGAGGAGAACACAGTGAGAGGCAACGTGGAGACCACGCTCGGGCACGACTGCAGGCTCGCACCACCCGGGGCCGTGGGGTAGCGGCTCCCCGCCCGGTCCTCCCGGGCAGCCTCGGAGCTGCCCTAACGCCCCTCCCCAGCAGCAGGGAACACAGGTCAAGCGGGCAGCCGAGTCCACCTCCAGGAGATGCTGTTGCCATGACCACGAAGGTCTCCAGGGGGCGCCGCTCGGGCCATGCAGAAACTCGACTCCGCTTCTGCTGGCGGTCAGGGTTGAGGGAGTGTCCACTGTGACGCAGCTTGACCAGTCCTTGGGTTGAAGGACATCCAGTGCCCCTAACAGCTTCACGCTGGAAGGTTCTAACACAACTAATCAGAAGGGCCTGGTCTGCCAGCAACACCCACAGGTGCCCAGGACAGGAAACACCCAACAGGCCCCAGAAGTAGCAAAGAACTTCCAAAGGGAAACTGGTACAAACCCAAGAAAAGTGGTAGCCCTACAACTGCTACATCTAGGTACAAAATAATGTAAAGTTAATACAAAACTTCTAAACATGCAACTCGTTAATAAACAATGATGATAGTTTGAATAAGTACCACGGCAGCCTAAAGACAACCTCCATCACATGCCAACAACCTGTTTCCTGGAAATGACGTGAGAATGAAGGGTGGCACGTGATGCAGAAGTGTGGCTTCAGCAAGGGAAGCCTGGACAGCCGGAGCATGGCGTCGAGGACTCCCACCACGTGGGGCAGGTCTCCCCATGGGCACAGCCAGCACCCAGCACCGTTATTGCTGAGGACAGCCACCCACTGAAAGGAGCCCCGTGCATTTCTAAAAGGGAGGGGATACAGGAGAGGAGATGGAAATCACTTTATGATTTTTGTGACAGGGTTGAGAAACATCTTTCTCTGAGGAGGGGGAAAATTGGGTGGAGCTAGAACAGAACGTTTATTTACAAGGTTCACCGAATTCCTAAGAGTTTTTAAAAATTCCAAATGTAAAACTTCTGTTAATCAAATCGTTGAAAATAGCACAGGTATCTGTTCTTACCAAAACGGGAAAAATCTGGAAAGCTGGACAAGGCAAAATTTACCAGTTTCCAAACGGTTAAGAAAAGAGCGCACAGAAACTATCAAAAGACACAGGGGGACGCTGCCCTTCTCCTTCGCCACACCGCTTCGGAAAACATTTTGGGATTCTTGGTTTGTTTTGTCTAACACATTTTACCAATTGTCCAGAAAATCAAATCCTGTCTTCAAGATGACATTACTTGAGCTGACCTGTAGAAGGGACAAAAACACCAAAATAAGGCATGAGACTAAGTTAGCATAAGCTAAAAACAGCACCTCATTTAAAATGACCCAAATGAAATAGCCTGCTCCCGTCTCAGAGGCTCCCTGACCTCAATTTGCCTCAGTGCTGGGAACCAGAAAATTAAATAAAGCTCAGTGCAAGCCACACTCCACCAGGATCCAACACGCACCCCGCCCCGTCCCCAGGCGTGTCCGAGGGCAGCCTGCGGAACTACCCACAGAGAAAAGGAGAAGAACGGAGCTTTTCTATTGTTGAATGATGGGCACGTTAAAATTTAGTCACTGTGGAGTGAGAGAACAAGTTACAAGTTTCATATGAGCCTAACATGAAACACACATACACACTGACAGACGAAACAAAATAAAATAAATTACCAAGTTAAGGGAGTGAAAAATACGGAGAAAGGATGTAAAGTTTATTCTTTTCAGATGATGCGGAAGGTTCTGGAGTGATCTTCCCTAACCCAGGGCCACTCTTCAGGTCACAGATTGCCCACTCACAGACATGGGGTTGGTTTAAAGGGCCGTCTGTGAGCACAGGCCGCTAATTCAGACACATTTGCACAGGCTTCCGCCAGCCGCCTGAGGTGAGAGGCCCGTCTCCCGGGTCTAACATGAGTGCGTGTTTCCCTGGTGGCCGCAGTCTTCCCGAGCGAGGGAGCCTTGACCCTGTGCTCTCCACACACCGGCAAACAGAAGATGCTGACGCGGAGGCCGCAGAGCTGAACGGCTCCCTCTGAAGCACGTCTCAGGCCCAGTTCTGCCGCCTCTCGGGTTGAGCCAGAGCCCGAAAAGCCAAAGGCGTTCAGGCACACGTTCCTTTTTCTGGTTTCCTACCAGTGTCTTACGTGCAGCCGCACTGCACGCTGTGCTGTGCACTCATAAATCTGTTCTTTCAAAGGGTTTCAGGTGCTCTGTCCTACTCACAGCCCCCAACCCCACACACACGCTTTCCTGCGTCTTGTTACAATGAAGACCCTCACGTAGCTTATATAGATGCTTCCTTCGGAGGAAGTAGACCCCACTGCGGAGTGTCGGAGAGAGAACACCGGGCAGGAAGATTAGGGCGGAGATAGAGCCGGGCACCAGAGCAGCAAGGGAGGGGCCCAAAGTGCCGGCCTAAGGTGGCGGGAGGCCCTGAAAGGAGGGACAGGCTGGACGATGGAAGGCAGAGGGCCTCCCGTTCCAGGGCTCCCCTTCTTCGGGAGGACAACTGACTAGGTCATCTGCTTAGAGAGGCGTGGACATGCCTGGAACCCCAATCCAGGAAACACCCAGAGGATGACCACAGCTCAACAACAAAACCCACAACCAGGGGCTGCCCTGCTGGCTCAGTGGTTAAGAACCCGCCTGCCACTGCAGGGGACACGGGTTTGATCTCTGGTCCGGGAGGATCCCACATGCCACGGAGCAACTAAGCCCATGCACCGCAACTACTGGGCCTGCGCTCTAGAGCCCACGAGCCACAACTACTGAGCCTGCGCTCTAGAGCCCACGAGCCACAACTACTGAGTCCGCATGCTGCAACTACTGAAGCCTGCGCACCTAGAGCCCGTGCTCCGCAACAAGAGAAGCCACCGCAATGAGAAGCCCGTGCGCCACAACTACAGAGCCTGCCCTCTAGAGCCCGCGAGCCACAGCTACTGAAGCCCTCAAGCCTAGAGCCCGTGCTCCACAACAAGAGAAGCCACCGCAATGAGAAGCCCGCGCACTGCAACGAAGAGTAGCCCCCACTCGCCGCAACTAGAGAAAGCCTGTGTGCTGCAACGAAGACCCAATGCAGCCAAAAATAAATAAAATAAATAAATTTATTAAAAACAAAACAAAACACAGCCTCCCTCTGAAATACACCTACCTATTTATTTATTTATTTATTTATTCATTTTCTCTTCTCTTTGCTGAGTTTTCTCAAGCAATGCAGAACAGCTGATAAAGACAACAGTTGGCGCTCCACAAAACTGGGAAAACATGGAGAAGCCACCCATGCTGCCTATTCTCTTGTAGGGCTCTTTCTTCACGACACACGGCACTGCAGCCAGTGAACCTCTCACATCTTTCTCTTCCTTTTCCTCTGTTCCCAGAAAGAAGTCCTTTCTTAAGGACTCCTCCCTGGACACCTAACCCTGTTTTGCGTGGAAATGAGAAGTGGCCCATCATTCCTGAGGCAAGTCTCCCGTGGTCCCCAAACAAGCACGGCTGCTCTCCTGGCAGAGGCTTGGGGTCCCAGCCACTTCCCCCATGTCCCTTGGGACATCTGCGGGTCCCTTCCTCACCGACACTGCAGCCCAGCCTCCCAGGCCCCTGCGTGGAGCGGGCATCCAAATCCCACCCACGCTGCCGCCTTCCCCCTCGAGTCCTCTGCTCACTGCCCCCTGCGTCCCTTCCGTACCTGCCCTCACACAACTGGGGAAGGGCGGTGGGCATCTGGGACACAACCACGGAACAGGCAAACGGGTCACGGCACCAGACGGCTTCACAGAACACGTCTCCTGCCTGTGTGTTGGTCGCCAAGCTGAGCGACAACCCAGCAGACCTGAACCCAGAAGTCCTCCGAGGGATGGCAGAGGAAGGAGAAAATGGGGGCATCTGTGGTCCGCCCACCCACGTGAGGTGGCCCTGGCCACTCGGGAGGAAGGAGCCCCTGGCCGGAAGCAAGGCACCCACCTGTACAGGCACGGGTTCCGAGAACAGAGCACCCTCCGTGTCCCCCACGGGCTCGGAGGCGGCGGCTTCGCTCAGCGGGCTGCTGCAGGTCTGGGCGGACTGGGGTCTCTCTCGCTCCACGCTGACGCTGGGCAGGACCCCCTGCTCCTGGCGCAGGCTGCTGGACTTTTCCACCTTGGCCTCCCTGGCCTTCGGGGCGGGCTCCTGCCGGTAACAGACAGGCAAGACCTTTTCCCCTTTCTCCATAGACTTGATCTGGCTGGGGGTCAGCGACTGGAACTCGGCCTCAGGGCCCTCCCCGCGGGACCGCTCTGCATTGATCTTCCAGAAGGACGCTTCCTCTTCCTTCCGGGCGGCGGGACCCAGAGCATCCAGGCTGGAGGACTTGCTGCCCTGGGAGGGTCGGAGGGCCTGCGAGCCCTGAGGGGCTTTGGACAGCGGCCTGGGCTCGGTGGAAGTGCTGCAGGTCGGCTCTTGGATGGACAAGAAGGACACGCTGAACTCCATCTGACTCTAGCGGGATGCGGGGAGGGAGGGAAAGAAGAGAGCGACACATGCGGTCAACGGGACAGGTGTGCCGGCCCACACGTCCCCCCCAGTGGCAACAGCGCCGCCTGCTGTCCATTCGCTGGCACTGCCTGTCCGCCATCACAGCCCTGAAACGCGGCACAAGCTGTCACATCCTGTCACACTGGAGGCTACGAACAGCTCGGACTCCTGAATCTGACTGACGACTAAGGCCTCTGCTTGGTGGGCAGATCACCCACCCGCCTCTTCAGGAGGGACTCCCGCCCCTTCCTGAGGAGGGTGACTGCCCCCCAGGGGGTGACAAGGAAGGGTGCACAGTCAGCACGACAGCACTGCAGTGAGGGTCAAAACCCAGAACCAAGTCCCCACCTCACGGGCCTCTGCCTTCCTGACCGATGGCAGCCAGCAAGGGTGAAGGAAAAACCAGCAGCCAGACCCTGCTTCCCTGGACTAAAGCAAGAAAGTCAAGGGCGGGCCTGTGCGCGGCTGCAAAGACGTGATCCCCCTCCCACGCCTCCATCCCACACTCCGCCTGCACGCCCGCTACACACTGCATGTTTGTGTGCCCCAGATTCACATGTTGAAGGTCTAACTCCCGAAGTTAGTATTTGGAGGCAGGGCCTTTAGGAGGTTTAGGTGAGGTCATGAGGGTGGAGCCCCCAGGACAGGATTAGTGCCCCGAGAGATGCTCTCTCTCTGCACCATGTAAGGACACAGTGAGAAGGCGGCTGTCTGCAAGTCAGGAAGAGGGTCTCCCCAGGACCAACCCTGCTGGCACCGTGACCTCGGACTCCCAGCCCCAGAACTGTGAGAAGCAGACGTCTGTTACTGGATGCCCCCAGTCTGCGGTATCTGTCACAGCTGCCCGAGCTGACAAGACAGTCTTCCTCTCCCGTGATCTCGTCGGTGCTATCCTGCTGCTCTCAGCTGGTCCTGGCCCTGTTAGGTGGGGAACCCCTGAGGGCAGGGCAGGGTCCACACCCCACATCCAAGTGCCCCAGAAACACTTTCCTTGATCTGATGCTGCTAACCACTGTGACCTCTAAAAGTGGTAGGGCTGAGCTGTTCTGACCAACAAACCACTGAGTGGAAACCTAACGCCTCCTTACAGTGGAGCACCCTGGAGGGTGGCGTCCCCAAGCCCTGCAGAGTGAGCAGTCTGCTGCCTCAGGCATCTCTCAAATTAAACTGGAACATTCTTCTCTTCCTCTCCACTTCTGCTCCCTCATACAGTCCCTTCCTCTTCTTCTTTTAAAAATAAAAGTATTAAAACTACATACTAAAATGTGAGGAATTAGAAAAAAATCATTCATAACCTTTCCCTCTTCCCATAATCTCTATTAGTTTGTGTAGTTTCGTGTAATCTTTCTCAGATACGTATTTTATGACGCTGCAGTTCTGTTATGCATATAATTTTGGGTATCGTTTCTTCACTTAACCAGAAGCGTCATCAATGGTGTTATGTTGTCTTTGTAATCATTAGTTTGAATGGGCACAAGATACTTCATTGAGTGGCTGTCCCACCATCTACTTTCCCATTTTCTTTTATCAGTTTGCTGCTTTTAATTTCTGTTGTTATAACTGAGGCTTCCAGAACATCTTCATGGATACAGCTCTCCCCCATTTGGAGTTGATTTCTTCAGACAGATTTCCGGAAGTGAAGTACCGAACTACAACAGGTTTAAACCTTTCTTTTATTGTGGTTTTGGGTGCATACCAAATTTGTTTGCCAGGGGCTGCCCTGATTTCTAACGCTGCCAGCTATGTATCAGAGCAGAGCAGCAACTGCAGCCACTGCTTCCGTGTTGTCACTGGGTATAATTTACAACTGTGCTAACATGGTTCTCTATTACTTTAATGCATACGCCTTCACTTCTCTCTGGCTGAGACTTCTCCTAAAAGCCCAGATTCTGATGGCCACAGGTCTCTCTTCAAGATGGTGAGGCCACAAGGAACTCCAGCTCCAAACACAAGCACAGGCTGCCTTGAAGCTCAGGGTTATAAGAAATAGAACCCACGAGAAAACATCAAAGCCCATTCAGAGCCTCATAGCGTAGCACAGCAACAGGTGTGCAGAGGGCAAAGCGGAGAGAGACCTGCACAGAGGGTCTGTGCAGACCGGCACTCCCCAGCCTGAGGCGCTTGTCTGCTCCACTGCTGGAGCGGATGGGGGCTGGGTGCTGAGGCTCAGGCTTCGGGGGTCAGACCCTGGGGAGGGGACTGGGCCTTCATCAGAAAACAAGACAAATCTCAAGTAAACAAACTAACCTATCACCTAAAAGGATTAGAAAAAGAAGAACAAAATCCTAAAGTCAGCAGAAGGAAGGAAATAATAAATATCAGGGAGGAAATAAATAAAACACAGGTTAGGGGCTTCCCTGGTGGCGCAGTGGTTGAGAGTCCGCCTGCCGATGCAGGAGACACAGGTTTGTGCCCCGGTCCGGGAAGATCCCACATGCCGCGGAGCGGCTGCGCCCGTGAGCCATGGCCGCTGAGCCTGCGTGTCCGGAGCCTGTGCTCCGCAACGGGAGGGGCCACAACAGTGAGAGGCCCGCGTACCGAAAAAAAAAAAAACAGAAGTTAAAAAAAACATAGAAAAAATTAACAAAACCAAGAGCTGGTTCTTTGAAAGGGTAAACAAAATTGACAAACCTCTAGCCAGGCTCACCAAGAAGAAAAGAGAAAGAACCCAAATAAAATAAGAAATGAAAAAGGAGAAATCTCAACTGTTACTGTAGAAATACAAAAAAACCATAAGAGAATTCTATGAACAATTACATGCCAACAAATTTGACAACCTAGAAGAAATGGACAACTTTCTAGAAACTTACAGACCACCAAAATTGAATCAAGAAGAAATAGATAATTTGAACAGACTGATCACTAGAAGTGAAGTAGAATCTGTAATAAAAAAAATTCCTACAAACAAAAGTCCAGGACCAGATGGCTTCACAGGTGAATTCTACCAAACATACAAAGAAGAATTTATACTGATTCTTCTCAAACTCTTCCAAAAGATTGAAGAGGAGGGAACACTCTCAAAGACATTCTATGAAGCCACCATCACCCGGATACCAAAACCAGACAAAGACACCACTAAAAAAGAAAATTACAGGACAATATATTTCATGAATATAGATGCAAAAATTCTCAACAAAATATTAGCAAACCAAATCCAACAACACATAAAAAAGATCACACACCACAACCGAGTGGGATTCATCCCAGGTTCACAAGGATGGTTCAACATACGCAAATAAATCAACGCACACCACATTAACAAAAGAAAAGTCCAAAACCACATGATCATCTCAATAGATGCAGAAAAAGCATTTGACAAAATTCAACATTCATTCATGATTAAAAACTCTTACCAAAGTGGGAATAGAGGGAACATATCTCAACATAATAAAAGCCATTTATGACAAACCCACAGCCAATACAATACTCAACAGTGAAAAGCCGAAAGCCTTCCCACTAAAATCTGGAACAAGACAAGGATGTCCACTCTCTCCACTTCTCTTTAACATAGAATTGGAAGTCCTAGCCACAGCAATCAGACAAGAAAAAGAAATAAAAGGTATCCAAGTTGAAAGGAAAGAAGTAAAACTGTTACTATATGCAGATGACATGATACTATATAGAAAACCCTAAGGACTCCACACAAAAACTACTAGATCTAATAAATGAATGCAGCAAAGTAGCAGGATACAAGATTAACGTTCAGAAATCAGTTGCATTCCTTTACACTAACAGTGAAATGTCAGAAAGGGAATGTAAAAAAAACCAAACAAACAAAAAAAAAGCTTTTTAAAATTACACCAAAAAGAAAAAAAAACCTAGGAATAAACCCGACCAAGGAGGTGATTTATACACTGAGAACTATAAAACATTAATAAAGGAAATAAAAGAGGATTCGAAGAAATGGAAATATATCCCATGCTCTTGGACTGGAAGAATGAACACTGCTAAAATGGCAATACTACCCAAAGCAATTTACAGATTCAATGAGATCCCTATCAAATTACCCATGACATTTTTCACAGAACTAGAACAAATAACCCAAAAATGTATATGGAACCATAAAAGATCCAGAATTGCTAGAGCAATCCTGAGGAAAAAATAAAAAACAAAGCAGGAGGCATAACTCTCCTAGACTTCAGACAATACTACAAAGCTACAGTAATCAAAACTGTGTGGTATCACTACAAAAACAGGCATACGGATAAATGGAACAGAATAAAGAACCCAGAAATAAACCCACACACCTACAGTCAATTGATCTTCAACAAAGGAGGCAAGAATATAAAATGGGAAAAAGACAGTCTCTTCAGCAAGTGGTGTTGGGAAAGTTGGACAGCCGCATGTAAATCAATGACGTTCGAACACACCCTCACACCATACACAAAAATAAACTCAAAATGGCTTAAAGACTTAAACATAAGACAAGACACCATAAAATTCCTAGAAGAGAACACAGGCAAAACATTCTCTGACATAAATCGTACCAATGTTTCCTTAGGTTGGTCTCCCAAGGCAACAGAAATAAAAACAAAAGTAAACAAATGGGACCTAGTCAAACTTACAAGCTTTTGTGCAGCAAAGAAAACCATAAAAAAACCCCGAAAAGGCAACCTACAGAATGGGAGAAAATATTTGCAAATGATGCAACCAACAAGGGCTTAATCTCCAAAATATACAAACAACTCATACAGCTCAACAACAGATAACCCGATCCAACAATGGGCAGGAGACCTTAACAAACATTTCTCCAGAGAAGACACATAGGTGGCCAGTAGGCACATGAAAAGATGCTCAACATCACTAATTATTAGAGAAATGCAAATCAGAACTACAGAGTGGCACCACCTCACACCGGTCAGAATGGTCATCACTAAAAAGTCTACAAATAACAAATGCTGGAGACGATGTGGAGAAAAGGGAACCCTCCTACACTGTTGGTGAGAATGTAAGTTGGTCCAGCCACTACACAAACCAGTATGGAGGTTCCTCAGAAAACTAAAAGTAGAATTGCCATATGACCCAGCAATCCCACTCCTGGGAATATACCCGGACAAAACTATAATTCAAAAAGAAACATGCACCCCTATGTTCACAGCAGCACTGTTCACAATAGCCAAGACATGGAAACATGTTTAGGAAACAACCTAAATGTCCATCGACAGATGAATGGATAAAGATGTGGTACATATAAACAATGGAATACTACTCAGTCATAAAAAAGAATGAAAAAATGCCATTTGCAGCAACAAGGATGCAACTAGGGATTATTATACTAATTGAAGTAAGTCAGAAAGAGGAAGACAAATATCATATGATATCACTTATATGTGGAATCTAAAATGTGGCACAGGTGAACCTATCTACAAGACAGAAACAGACTCACAGACATAGAGAACAGACTTGTGGTTGCCAGTGGGGAGGGAGAGGGATAGACTGGGAGTTTGGGGTTAGCAGATGTAAACTATTACATACAGGATGGATAAACAACAAGATCACAGCACAGGGAACTATATTGAATACGCTGTGATAAGCCATAATGGAAAAGAATATAAAGAAAGAATGTATGTATGTGTATAACTGAGTCTCTGCTGTACAGCAGAGAGTGGCACAACATTGTAAATCAACTGTACTTCAATAAAAAAATTTTTTTTTAATCTAGACATTAAAAAAAAAAAAATCAAAGCTCAGGTGCTGGAGCTCAGAACAAATGCAGACTCTGAGCACATCCAGTGCACCAGGCACAGTTTTCTTTGTTGTTGGGCTTTTCTCCTAAAAAGTTTTTATTCTACAACGGAGAAAATGGAGGTCTGGAGCAAATGAGTGAATTGTCCGAGGTCACTAGTCCATTAAGAGCAGCTGGGATTTCAATCTGGAGCAAGTGATTCCGAGGCCTGCAGCTGTGCTGGGCGTCACACCACACCTGAAAAGCCAGTGGCCGCCAGGGACGACGTCCATGTGAACACCAGCGATCCCCGTGCGTGGCAGGACTTCTGTGTGTCAGTGGCCCAATCTGATTTTTAAAGGGCTGTTTCTGAGTGAGTCATTCTCAATACGCTGCAGATTTCCAAACTCCACAATCGAATACAGGGAGAATGTGGGCACAGAGATGACGAGTTCTTTAAATAAGCGAAGTGCTACAAATAGCTTGGAAGTGCGGACTGAGCCTGAGAGAACAGAGTTGAGATTGATCTGGAAATTGCGGGGTAAAGAAAACACTTCGAGTGGTTCGTCAAACACTAGGCTCTTTTAGGATCAGCCATCTCTCCAGTGGGGAGAAGCTCCCGGAAAGCTGGGCTGAACATGAGTCTAGGCACAGGACCGCACTGGGCCGAGCCAGGGATGCTGGGGAGAGAAGTCAGCCACAGTGGTTCCAGGACTGCTTCAGGCCCTCGATCAGGGCACCGCGCAGCACTTAGCTGGCTGAGTGACAACCTGCAACAGAACACGGAGGCTTTCAGGGCTCCTTGGGCTACCGGAGCCCTCGTGAGAGCCCCTCGGGGGGGTGACGTCTTGGTAGAAGAGAGGGCCAGGCTGACGGGGATGGCTACTTGGTTTGGGGCGCCCCGGGGTGAAAATGGGGAAAACAAGAACTTACAGAAGAAAAAACGTTCTAGTGTGTCAGCTGCTGAGCCTTTTTGCCCAGGCATGTGTTGATTTCCATTCTGCAAATAAAATACGACTACAACCCCCTTTTAAGAAACAGTCCTCCTTGATCAGCTGCACTGGTGAGGGTCTCTTTCTTTCCCACTCCTCGCCCCAAAGGGCAAAGGTTTGTGGTTTGTGTTTAAAACGCATGCCTGTTGGGAAAGGGCGGGCAAAGAAAGAAGAAGAGGGGCAAAGGGTCCTTTTTCCTGACCAGAGTTCATCTTACTTGGCTCCAAGACCCCAGAACGCCAGCAAAACTGGACCAGGACATGGTGAAGAGGGGCTCCTGGTCATTTTCAAAGATGCACTGTTGTCCAGGTCACACAGAAGTGGCACCTGCACTGCAGCTCCCTCTGTGCTTTAGGAGAGTTTTCATTGCTTTTTGCTCGGTGACTCCACCCTCCCTGGGCCGCCCCCTTACCTCCCAGACCAGGGCTCAGCCTGGCGCCTCTGCTCCCTCCCGTGCTTTCTCCCGGGAGGTGCCCTAAGCCCCAGGTCCCCTTCAGAGGCGTCTCCTGCTCACTGGCCCGAAGCCACAGCTACCTTCTTCCCCGAGCCAGCTCCTCTCGGTAAAGGGCAAACCCACCAACGACCCAGCCTGAGCCTGGACTCTTTTCTTCTCTAGTAAAATCGAAGTATTCTTACTCCCTGGGCTGTTGTTTTAGAACGAGGCCCGGCACGTAGTAAGTGCTCAGTAAACGGAGGCTACTGGGCTCTGCTCCTGTTCTGCTTGGTCAGAGGCATCTAAGTTTCCTGAGGGGTCAGCAGTACTCCCACTGGATCCCCTCCGGGCGCTGGCCCCTCCCCGCCTTCCTCTGGTCACCGGGGGCGTGGTGCCCGTGGCTGGGACACGCGGGCCGTGTCTGCGTCCGGAAGTAAGCGCGACTCTGAAGCCCCATCCTGGCCCGGTGTCTGGCGTGGAATCTGAGCTGAGCCACTCCCCACAGGGATGTACTGCAGCCACCGTGTTGCCCCTGGACCCCCCCACAGAGCCTGTGCTTCCCACGGGGTCTCTGACCTCACCTTCCCCCGTCGCCCTGAGGCTATGCAAGGGGGCCCTCTGACACTGGAGCGTCGCCCTGAGGCTATGCAAGGGGGCCCTCTGACACTGGAGCCGATCAGTGACCAGGGGAGGCCAGCCCTGCCTCGAGACCTGACAGCCCAGCAGGGGGCTGCGTCTGGAGCCTGTGATGAACGCTAGCAAGTCAGGAAGTTCCCGTGCAATCTTCTGATTTCTGGAAAAAGTCCGTTTTTCCAGGTGTGGACAAAGCTCTCGGGAACCCGGTGCCCTGCGCCGAGCGGGGCCCAGTGACAGGAGGCTGTCCAGGAGGCTGCACCAGGTGAAGAGCAGCCCCAGCTCGCACAGCAAGCCGGAGGGGGACTCAAGCCCGCGGTCCTACACGAGATGGCTGAGACGGAACAGTGAGGGGCACTCAGGAAGCCCTCTCCCCTCCTCACAGCGATGCTGACGGCGCTACCCTCTACGTCCCAGGCGCCCCGGCTGGAGCCCCAGGGCTACACACTGAGCTGGGCCTGGGTGTCAGCCTCCCCATGTGGGAAACTGGGTCTTAGCTGGCCACGTCCGTTCTAAAAACAGAAAGCCCTAAACTGAGCCCAGTGTCTATTTTTACGTCCCACTCACTGGAGAGGAATGTGTGATATTTCAGTAAAGGAGGGTGCAGGCGACCAAAACTAACTGTTTGGCTTGGCGGCCTCTGGCGGGTCTGAACTGCTGAGATGAAGGCTGCAGAAACATTGTCAGAAGATACAATAGCTTTACTGGAGCAGATCCTAATAAATTCACAAACCATTTAACATTTACCCTCCTCCACCTCCCCCGCCGAAGGAGGAAAAGGAATAAGAAGAGGGGAAGATACGAAAAACTCTTAGAATCTAAAAATTAGTAGATGACAAGCCGGTGGGGAAGAGACAGCACGGCCTAGCCACTGAGACTGGGGGTGTCAGGCCCTCCAGGCCAGCGGGGCAGGGGGCACAGGGTCTGGGGACCACCCGCCCCTAACCGCGAGGCCCCAGGGACTAGAGGACGCTCCTGTATTTTCACCAGGGAGCCGGGCAGACGATGGATAGGGCCCAGCTGTTGGGCCCCATGGCAACGAGCCTGGGGAAAACCCACCAGACACCCACCAGACAGTGGGTGTGCAGGAGTCTGCGGTCATAAGGCCACGAGGGAAGGACAGGAGCCTCTGCCCGCCAGGTGCCTGTCGTCTCGCAGGGACAAGACGCACCAACAAAGAGCACCACCGGTGACATTAACGTGTGTCCGCCTAGCGCAGAGCTTCTCAGAGGGACACAGAAGGGGGACAGCTGCAGACGCTGCGGCAAGGGGTGAAGCGCACGCGCTGGGCTGGGACATCGAGCTCACACCCCCTCACTCTGGGCCCGTTTCCTCACCTGTCAAAGCGCGCACTGTGGGGATTAGCTGAGGAAACGCCCCCAAGGTGCTCAGCACAGATCGGGTCCTGTGGGAGCTGCCCGGCTGTCACAGTAACTGGGAGAAACACAGGCACGGAATCTGCTCCGGGTCTGGGGGCAGGTGGGACCTGCACAGGGGGCTGGGGCCGGGGGCTGGGCAAGGCACCGAGGCAGGTGAGGTCGGTGCCACGGGGCAGGGCTGTGGGGCTGGAGAAGAGACCGGCGGGAAGGACCCTTGGGGCCACAGCAGCAGGCCGGGCCCTGGGCTGAGGAGCTGACAGGCCACTGCACCTACAAGAGCCAGGAAAGGTCCAGAGCAGGGGGCCACAGGCCTGCTCTGGATCTCAGGAAGGTGAGCTAGAGACGGCACGGGGGAGGGGCAGGGGGAGGGGGAGGGAGGCTTCACTGCTGGGCAGAGACGGGGGTCTCCGTGAGGGTCCCCAAGCAGGAGCGATGCTGTGATGGGAGCACGGCGGGGCTCCACGGCCCTGCGTTTCTCAGAAACTCTGGGCTGGCGGTGAGGGGTGACAGCCAGGCAGAGCCGTACCTGGGAACCCAGGGAACGCTCCACGTACGGACATCCCGACGGAACACCCTTCTGTTCCGCGTGGGCCAGAGATGCCTGTTAGCCACAGACAGACCCAAGCTCCAATCCCTCTTCTTCGATTCAACCCGCCTGCCCGTTACCGCCACCTCTGAGCCCCGGCATCCGGCCCGCGGCGGGGGCAGCGACGCTGACCTCCTGGGTGAGAGAATTTGACGTGCCTGCAGATCCCTGGTGTGGACCCCAGCCCGCGGAGACGCTCTGGCTCCCAGGCTTACTTCTCCTCCTGAGGAGCGGCTGAGAGGCCTCCTACTCCAGGAGTGGTCTGTGTTGACCCTCGGAGATCAAGGAGCTGATCCCCACCCAGCTGACTTACGATCCCCAAAGAGGCAGCCGAACCTCGGGTGAAGGACTCGGGTAGACAGAAAGGGAAAATCCATACCGCCTGGGGGGAGGCGAGCACGGTGGGCGTGGCGTCCCCAGAGTCCAGCCACCCGGCGCTAGGGCCTGACCTGCCTCTGCAGGGGTCTCCTGTAAACCCCCCAGCCCAGAGGGGCGGCAGCGCGAAGCATCCTCTCCTCCCGATTCCCCTCTCTGGAGCATTCCAAGTGCTGAGTGTTTTCCCCGTGGAACCTCAGGACAGGAGAAAGGACTCCGCCGTGGGGCCCTGCAGGTGCCCTGGTCCCCAGCACACCTGCCAAACTGACGGATGAGGGGAAAGATGATGACCAAGGGCACCTCACCCGACCAGGACGGGCACTTCTGCCTCGGAGCCTCCTTTCCGGAGCGACAGAGGCATCAGGCCTGGCCCGGCCTTGGCAGGAGGCGACCCAGGAGGGGAGGGCAGGCTGGAAGACCGAGCAGGATCTGAGGAAACGGGCAGTGCTTGCCCGGCATCGAGGCCTCTCCTGGTCAGAGCCGCCTTTCAGGGACAGACAGCACCAGCTCGTCCACGCTCTGCAGGTCTCTGCAGGTCTCTGCAGGGGTCCTCGGCCACGGGCTGGCCCAAAGGAAGGAGCCCAGACAGAGGTGCAAAAACTGGGAAGAAATCCCAAATCCCTGAGATTCTCGGCTCTGTGCTCAACAGTCATCACCCGGGGTCTGGCCTCAGCTGATCGACTGGTGGCTGAGAAGTCAGAGCTGAGAAAGAGCTAGGCACTTAGTTGGCCATCCTTAAATGTCTACAGAAGTGGGGACCTCCCTGGTGGTCCAGCGGTTAAGATTCCGCACTTCCAGTGCAGGGGGCGCGGGTTCAATCCCTGGTCGGGGAACTAAGATCCCACATGCCGCGCAGCACGGCCAAAAAAAAAAAAAAAGTCTGCTGAAGTGAATAGCTGCAGAAGGCATGAGACCGTATCTACCAACGTATATGTAAATATGCGTCATGTGAACGAAGGAACATGACTGGAGGAAGGATCGTGTGGCTAAAGTGGCCCCCTTGTGAGTTCTGCCCCAGGCACCGTCATCCCCACGCTGGGATCTTTGCGGAGAGCAAGTGTTTACTCACCTTTGAGCCTTAACCATAACGTCTGTCCCAGAGTAGAAGGACAATCAACGTCCGCCGGATTTTTGAAAAAAATCAGTGAATGATGTCATAGAGACAGGAAGTAGAAGGGTGGTTGCCAGGGGCTGGGGGAGGGGGAAAGGGGGCTTTCGGCTTAAAAGGAACAGAGTTGCAGTTTGGGAAGATGATAAAGTTCTGGAGATGGATGGTGGCGACAGCTGCACAACAGTGTGAATGCACTTAAGGCCACCGAACTGCACACTTACAAACGGCTAAGATGGTACATTTTATGGGATGTGTATTTTACCACAATTTAAAATTCAAAAAAAAACGTCAGTGGATGATAGACAATCAAATGAAACGACCCGCTGTCGGGGCTGCCAGAGCGTGGAGTCTTTGATTTGAAATGGCACAAATTCTCTGCAACTGTCCATCAGCAGCTGCGATCCATGTTCTCACACCCCAAATTCGAGCTGGACTGTGCCTCGATTTGACCATTAGAACAAAGCAGAGGGGATACTTTGGTTCCCAAGCCTCAGCCTCAGAAGGCCCTGTCGGCTTCCACCCTCACCCGAGGGAACTCTTCCACCAACACGTAGCTCGCTGGACACATGTGGCCCCAACCGGACACAGAAGAGAAGGTACCCTAGAGCAACCAGCTCCCATCGGCCGTCAGATGACACATGAGCGGTCCCCGGCGAGGCCCACAGAAGAACAGCCCGGCCGAGCCCTGCCCAGACCACTGACCCCCAGAATCAAGAGCAAAGAAATGGCTGCTTCAAGCCGCGAAGGAGTGAGGTGCCTGCCATGCATCAGAGTCATCAAATGACAGAGTCTCCAGCCTTGCAGCTGGAGGTCAGGGCCACCCTGCCCTGGCTAACCCAGCTCCTGCATGCAGCTCTCCAAAGTTCTCATCTGTCTTTCAGTCCTAAGGAAGGGCGTGACAATGCAGAGAGGTGGGCACTCGCACTTCAGCTGGGGAGAGGCGGGTGGTGGAACTCTGACTCTTGATGACAGAGCAGGGGTAAGGCCCTTTGCTCTCTGGAACGCTCTCTGTTTTGCCCCTACAAAGTTCTGACTTTAAATCACGTAAGTGTGATTTTGAGAGCTCAAATCAAAAGGTGAGGACACAGCCCACCTGTTCATGAAATAAGCTGGTTCTCTCATTGAAAGGGAACGAGAAATGAATTGGGAGATTAGGTTTGACGTAAATACACCACCCTGTGTAAAACACATAGCTAGTGGGAACCTGCTGTATAGCACGGGAAGCTCAGCTCGTGCTCTGTGATGACCTAGATGGGTGGGATGGGGGGAGGGGCGCGGTGGGAGGGAGGTCCAAGAGGGAGGGGATACAGGTATACAAACAGCTGGTTCACTTCATTGTACAGCAGAAACTAACACAACACTGTAAAGTAACTATACTACAACGGAAAAAAAAATGAAACTGAGAACTGAGCCACAAAGACTACCTTTTACTAAAAAAAAAAACCAAACAAGTTAATTAAAATGAGCAACACATATTGACTTAACTTTATCAAGCCTTCTCAATTTATGCAGGTTCCTAAGGGACCTGGATGGTGTCTGTGGACAGTTAACACCAGCACGAGTGTGACCCGTGCTGGACTGGGTCAGCACACCTTGTTCTGGAGACCTTTTCCCGGCACCTGTTCCCACAATGAGCCTCATTCTCAGCAGCCGCCCCAGGTGCTGCCCCGTCCTTGCCCCAGAATGTCATCTGCATCAAGGTAATAACAGATGAAACATCCCGTCCCACAAACGGCTGACTCAGGAACATTTAACAAGGTAAATTCTTACGAGAGAAGATATCCTCGTGGGGGGCACGATGGACTTGGGGCTCGGGGCATTTTAACTAATTCGACTTCTCTGTCTTCATCACTGAGACATCATCAAACACAGGGCCCAGTCCAGTAACAACTGTGCTGCCTTCCGGGCCACTGTCCCCGAGGCTGTCCACTCCCCCCTGCAGACTGCCCATCTGCCTAGGATTACAGTAAGGCCCCTACATACGAACGAGTTGTATGTAGGTACCCAACTAACACATGGGCTATCTAGTGCTGTACTGTAACAGGTTTAAAATACCTTTCGCACAAATAACACATAACAAACAAACAAAAAATAGAACATGTTTAGTCTTACAGTACAGTCCCTTGAAAAGGACAGTAGTCCAGGACAACAGCTGGCGTCCAGGGGCTGGCATCGAGTGAACAGGCAAGAAGAGGTACTGACTGGAGGAGGGAGAGGAGGTGGGAGACGGTAGAGCTAAAGGAGCGCCAGCAATAGGAGACGGAGGAAGCTGCAGTTTCCCTCACGCCTGACGTGGATGGTTCCCATCTTTGAGTTTGTAACCTGAAGGTTCCTACGTAGGGGACTTAACTGTAGTGCTTGTCAGTTACCCATCTGGGGAACCCATATAAAAGGAATATTGACGGCCCTGCCTGAACGTCACTGTGGCGAGGTCCCTTCTAGCCACCTCCAACTCCCTTTGCCCTGTCACTGGACAAGGGATTTATGGGTGGGTCTCGGAGCTCGGAAGCTACAATCCCAGGCTGCCCCTCACCCTCTCTGGCTGCCTCCCAGCCATCCTCGCTGGTTCAGCCACCCCTTAACCAGTGTCCAGATCCTGAAGGAGACTCCAATTCCAGGCACAACGTTGTTGCTCGCCCTGCCCTCTGCGCAGACCTAGGTTATTAATCTGCCACGGAAATAAAAAAAAAATCACGCACGCAGGATGCAGGCATTTGCATCTTTATTTTTAGGATGTTTAGGACCTGACGTTCTGGACCCCCCAAGGCAGGAGTCTGTGCTTGCGGGAGGAGCACGGCCATCTGCATTAATGCCACGTATTCGCAAAAGCCACCTCTCAACTCTCACGTAAGGGTCCCCTCAACTTTCACAGGCTTCCTCATCCTAGGGCGGCTCGCGTCACTTGGGGCAATCAGCTAACCAACTGCGCCGCCTGTGGGCAACGCCGCCGGCTGCCCTCATCCATCTGAGTCCTCATCAAATCCTTCATTTTAAGACACAGACCCCTGAGGGCCTCTCAGGTGGCTTGCAGAGCCCCCCCCCACTGCCGCATCCCGCTCTGACCCACCCTCCCTACAGCCCCCTGGACGCCGTTTCTACCAGGATGAGCAACTGTAGGGACAAGTGGAAAAACAAGAAACAAGCCCCTTCAAGTGTCACGGCTTGAAAGCCCTGATCCAGCCTCAAGCCTAAGCCCTATTGCAGGTACACAGCCGTCCTGGCCACCCCCATTAGGGAAAGGACCCTCCAACACACAGCAGAGAATGTTCTAGAAGTCAGAGAATCCTGGTCTTTTTCCTTCTCTTCCTTGGGTTTGAGACACCTGCCTTTTGGTCATTTTGCGCTACTTATTAATGCACTTGTACCGGGACAACTAGGGAGAATGGGGAAATGGATAAACCCCGTTAAGCTTGATACTTTTAAGCAACTTTGGCAACAATAACACTAACAGCAATAAACGAATGACTGGGGACCAGCATCAGGCACCCAGGCTGGGTTGCACATCTGTATCCACCGGCTATTCCAGTTTCAAAGGGTACCAAGGGCACTCTTCCCCTCCTCCCTTCTTCCCTCAGGACTCTGCCTTTGAGGTGACTCTTGCAGGCAGTTCTGATGCATCTGCAGCCTTGTCTCCACATCCACCCACCTTCCCGTCTCGGCTGCCCTTCGCATTTCACTTTAATAAAAGCAGCTCTTAACCACCCCGTCCCCCCGCCAAGAAAAGCTTCCCTCAAAGCTTTGCCTTATGGAGCCCCCAACAAGGCACTGAGTGCTGGTGGGCAGAAGTGTGAGCCGAGAAAGCCCCCCGAGGGGCTGCCCCTGCTTTTCCCAGGACAGGGGCGCCGACCGTGCCCAGCGCGCCGACCGCCACGCTTCCATCCATCACCAAGCCCAACGCGGCGCAGGCCCCGCCCCTCCACCTCTCCTCTCCCACCGGCAGGGGGCGCATCACCCGCAGCCCGCGGCCGTCTGAGCCCACCAAGGGCTGAACGGAAAATACCTAAGGACGCCACTCTTTTTAAGAAGACAAACAAATCTAAATTTAACCCAACTTACCCTCGTTTCCCAGGAGAAAGGGGCAGAGTGCTCATCTTGCCAAGTTATGTCCTGAAATAAAAATTCAAGAATAAATCTGAAATCCAGACCCAAAGGGACCCCGCGCAGACAGCCACCACCCGAGGCCATGGGGGAACCAAACTTCAGCCAGAAGAATCCCAAGTCCCGGCTCAAAACAAGCCTGAAGTTGTCGCGCTCTGCAGAGAATGTGCTGACCTTCTTGGTCTGGCTCCCCCCTCACCCTGCTGGCCGCGGCTGCCAGGTACGCCCGTCCCCTGCCAAACGGACATTCGATGAATGCCTGGGAGCCCCAGGACGGACTCGATGACAGGGAGGCCGAGGGGAAGGAAACAGGGCTTCCGGGCTCAGGTCTCGGCCCTGCCAGCGCCTAGCCACACGGCCAGGGGAAGATGACTTAGCCTTTTTAGCCTCAGTTTCCTCATCTGTGAAAGGAGAACTGCGCTGCCCCTGCGGGGCTGTTGTGAGGATAAAATGAGGTAACAGAGGAAAAGGAGGCCGGGTGATTATCTGCCAATCAACACCTGTAACTGTCTGAGCATCGCCCCCCGCCATCCCCCTAAGTGCCTACCAGAGATCTGAAAGGCAGTGACCAGCCTGTCAGTGAAGAAAATGCCAACTGAATGCAGCTGCCTAATTATAGTGAAAACTCTGAAATCCTTCCGACCCTCACAAGCGGAACAGGAGAGGAGCCCTTCGAACAGTCACTGAGAGTCTGACCTTGGATCCACTGACCCGAACAAAGGTTTGTAAGATCGCCTTTCCTAGGCCACCCCTCCAACTCTCCAGCTGTATTCCTATACTAGCAAATGTCTCACGTGTGCCCAGCTTCTGCTGAGGAATCTTATTTTCTGAACCAAAAACTGGGACATCCTGGGCGATACAGACTGAAAATGGCATAAAATATTTTGAACTGAGACTGTCCTTGCATAAAGCACCCCAGGTACATGATGTCTTCGCGCCCAGAGGCACTCCCTAGCCCCAGAGCTAGGTTACCTGGCTCCCCTCCCCCTCCTGGAGTTCTGCAGAGGGTCCACTTCCTTCAGTACCAACTCCATCCCCAGCCTTGGCCTCTAAGCTATGTCTCCTATTCACTCCTGGCTGTCAGGCAAAACTGTAAAAATGAGAGGGAACGTGGGCCACTACGCTCCCATTGGGAACCTCAGTTAAGTCCAAGCGTACTCCTCAACTTACAAACTGCGTCCCTCCAAAAGCAGAAATGTGAGTTAACGAGTCTCGGCTGAGGGGCTCCTGCATCCAGGTCTGTGTGTGTGTGGTCAGGGCGTGGGAGAAGAGCGCAGTTGAGCTCAATGACCTGAAAGTCCTTAAAATTCTGTGATCTCAGGACCCTCTAAGTTCCTCTTAGAAGCAATAAAACAAGAAGGACTTTGTTTTCACATGGGAAAAATAAAGGAGGCTGATGGAATGTATGTTCCCTTTGTTCTAGATTTGGACCTGTGGAAAAGGGCAAAGGGAAACCAACTGGTAAATGTGCTCCCTCTATGGGGAGGTGGCGGGGGGGTGGGGTGGGGACAAGCCCAGTGGCCACCTCAGGGGACAGAGGAGGCGTGTGGAGATTCACTGGGCGGGCAGAGGCAGAGAAGGGGACAGGACCACTGACCAAAAGCAGGACACACCGGAGCCGGACGCCCTTTCTCATGGGATATGATCGATCCTCTGAGTGTTAATTATGCAGCTTGAGTCCCTTTGAAATCTGCAAAGAACACACTAAGAAGGTTTTTGGCTTTGGAAGATGAATGAGTGCAAGACTGAGGAAGAAAGATGTAGCCTGGGGCTTGGTGAGCCAGCAGGCTCCAGTGGCTGCAGCGCCGACAGGCTGCAATTCCAAGGGGGCTGCAGACAGAGGGGTGCACTGTGACTTCTCCCCAACTTGGTGTCGAGTCAATAATCTTTTGTTTGCTCCAGCAAGAAACGGAGTCAAGGGGCAAATTCCTTAGATTTCTGCAATTCTGAGCTCATAAAAAAAATAATAATAAAGCACTTAACAAAAATAAACATGCCAAACAAAAATGTGATTGAAGCTCTGATGTCAGCCACTGGCTGCACACTCCAGCCACGAAGAGCGTTGGGGGCAAGCACAGGCTTTCCAGGCAGTTGCATGCAAAACGGCATCAGGATTGCAAAGTTGTAGAAGTGGAGAGTGGTGGTGGCTGTACAACACGGTGAACGTACTGACTGTACACCTAAAAGTGGTTAGCACGGTCAATTTTATGTTCTGAATATTGTACCACAATAAAAGAATCTGAAAAGGCTATATATATTATATGATTCCAACTATATGACATCCTGGAACAGGCAAAACTATGGAGACAATAAAAAGATCAGTGGCTACCAGGGTTGAACAGAAGAAGGGCTGAGTAGGCAGAGCACAGAGGATTTTCAGGACAGTGAGATACTCTGTACCACACGGTAATGATGGATGCTTTTCTCAAAACCCACAGAATGTACCACAGCAAGAGTAAACCCCAGAGGAAACTATGGATGTTGGGCAACAATGCTGTGTGGGTTCCTCCATTGTAACAAATCTTCCACTCTGGTGGGCGTGTGTTGGCAGTAGCAGAGGGTGCACATGTGTGACAGTAGGCGGTAGTTCAGAAATCTGTACTTTCTACTCACTTTTGCTGGGAACCTAAGACTGCTCCAAAAATTAAAATCCATTCTTCAAAAAAGTGTCCCCTCCCCCCCCCCAAAAAACCTGACAAAGGTAACAAATGCTAAAAACATCGTTTCCTAATGACTTTAGTCCCTCTTGCTATTATCTGTGCTCTTGAGGTTACTTACATCTGTTGCCCCTGCAAGATGGAAAGTGCATCTATAACACCACACAACGGGGTCACCGCACCTCCCTGACCGGCTCTGATGCAGTGAGCTACCTGGGGGCTTAGACAGCCCCTGGGGGAGCATCTCCATGGCTACCAGCACGTGCTCCACATCAGGGCTGCTCCCCTCACTGCCCTGGAGCCAGATGTTAAACATTCCCGAACACACCACAAGCTGCAACCAATATCAGACACGCTGAAATTCACTACATTCTACACTAAATGTAACTGCTACTCTTAAATTTTTTAAGGATTTTGGTAATTTTGCTTTAGAAATTATTTGGTGACAAGTAACTCATCTATAATTGGTTGATTCCTCTGTAAAAGTCAGGACTGTTCCAAAATTATTCTAAAATGAAAAATTCTGGACTTAGAATTCATTTCAAACGTGAAATGTTATAAATATTAGCCTTTCCTCTTCATGAAGTTGGAGACTAATGGGACATTTATTCTTTTATAAATTTCTTTCCAATTTTGGGGCCGGTGAATTTCATCGTGTCTCAAGCGTGTGAGGTGGACAGCACCCGTAAGTGGCACTGTCCACAGCGGGTGTCCCTTAGTGCGGCCATAGGTCAGCCTGAGCAAGTGGGGCAAGGAGCACGGGCGTCACAGAGCAGCTCTGAGCTCCCCCTACACAAAGCCAGGCCACTAGCAGCCCGCAGACGGGGAGCGGCACCTTTCCTGCAACAGTCAAAAGAACCACTTCTGAGACCCCTGCAGCGCTCTGAAAGTCTCGCTTCCACTCTGGGCCTCTCTGAGGGACAGGCTAGGGACCATTCTGCAACCTGGACAAACTGCACCTTCCTGCAGATGCCCTCTCTCTGGCATACCTGTCCCAGGTAGCCAGAGGGGATGACCAGCTCCTGGGTCCTTACTGGTCTTGGGTCCACGCTGGCGCCATTCACAGGCACCAGACTCAAGACTCTCTGAAGAGCATCTCTAGCCTAGAGGTTCTAGGTCTGGCTGTAAATCAGAATCACCTAGGGACTTCCCGGGTGGCGCAGTGGTTAAGAAGCCGCCTGCCAATGCAGGAGACGCGGGTTCGAGCCCTGGTCCGGGAAGATCCCACATGCTGCGGAGCAACTAAGCCCGTGCGCCACAACTACTGAGCCTGTGCTCTAGAGCCCGCGAGCCACAACTACTGAGTCCGTGTGCCACAACTACTGAGGCACGCATGCCTAGAGCCCGTGCTCTGCAACAAGAGGAAGCCACCACAGGGAGAAGCCCGTGCACCACAACGAAGAGTAGCCCCCGCTCGCTGCAACCAGAGAAAGCCTGTGTGCAGCAACGAAGACCCAACGCAGCCAAAAATAAATTAATTAATTAAAAAAAAGATTCCACCAAATGAATTAACAAGTTCATTTAGAAGGACAAGACTCCCACATTAAAAAAAAAAGAATCATCTAGAGTGCTGTTTTAATAGGCAGAATCTGTGGGTCCCACCCGACTTAGTTTTAGAAAACCAGCAACTCCCTAGGTAATTCTAAGGCAGCCATTCCCCTTGGGCAGCTTACCTACTTCAGTCCTCCACAGGACACCTGACTGCCTCTTCACACTGGGGACACTTGGCCACACAGGCTGCACTTGCCGACCTCCCAGGCTCAGGGACCCACCTCTGTCTTCCCAGGCCACCCCACCTGCCAAGGTGGCCTCAATGAATACTGCCAGGTGGCTCTCATCATCCCCAAATAAGGACTTCTACCAAACCAACCAGGGTTCAGCTTCCGTCACGAGGAGCCCAAGGATTTCTGGGCTGGCTCTCACCCACCCAACTTTGGAGCAGGCAGAATCACGTTCTGCGTAGCAGTATAGTCAACCAAGGCACACAAACGGTCTCCTAATACACAGCAAGGGCCCCGCAAATCACGTTTAAAGGCCGCTTTCATTTCATTCTTCCCAGAGTTCAAAGATTACATAAAACTACTGCAACAGCGTTTCTAATCATGCCCTTAGTATGTAACCATAAACAATAAACACTCTTAGGTGGTAGTCAGAATATGGTGCACTGTTTGTTAAATTTCTCCTGCCACCTAGAGGGCTGAGTCTCTAAAAGTTAGAATCCCAGCCATTAAGCTCCCCAGAAATATATCTGATTTTTCTTGAGTGATTCAGAAACAGTGCTCACTGGAACCATATACTGTCACTGTCCTCCATAAATGAGGGGAGTTTCTGGTTGATAGACAGTGGCATCTTGGCTTAAAAGTAAGAAATGTACTGGGCATATACCCAGAGAAAGCCATAACTCAAAAAGACACATGCACCCCAGTGTTCACTGCAGCACTATTTACAATAGCCAGGTCATGGAAGCAACCTAAATGTCCATCGACAGACAAATGGATAAAGAAGATGTGGTACATACATACAATGAAATATTACTCAGCCATAAAAAGGAACAAAATTGGGTCATTTGTAGAGACATGGATGGACCTAGAGACTGTCATACAGAGTGAAGTAAGTCAGAAAGAGAAAAACAAATATCGTATATTAACGCATATATGTGGAATCTAGGAAAATGGTACAGATGAACCGGTTTGCAAGGCAGAAATAGAGACACAGATGTAGAGAACAAACGTATGGACACAAAGCAGGAAAAGGAGGGGGGGCGGGCGGGGTAGGGGGAGGATGAACTGGGAGATCGGGATTGACATGTATACACTAATTTATAGCTAATTTGTAACAGATTTGTAACAGATAACTAATAAGAACCTGCTGTGTAAAAAATAAAAGGAAATAAAATTCAAAAAAAAAAGTAAGAAGGGCTTCCCTGGTGGTGCAGTGGTTGAGAGTCCACCTGCTGATGCAGGGGACACGGGTTCGCGCCCTGGTCCGGGAAGATCCCACATGCCGTGGAGCGGCTGGGCCCGTGAGCCATGGCCGCTGAGCCTGCGCGTCCGGAGCCTGTGCTCCGCAACGGGAGAGGCCATAACAGGGAGAGGCCCGCGTACCGCAAAAAAAAAAAAAAAAAAAAAAAAGTGAAGTGTAAACTCTGGGCTCTGGGTGGTCATGATATGTCAGTGTCGGTTCACTGGTCGTTCACAAATGCACGTCTCTGGTGCGGGTGTTGATCCTGGGGGAGTCTGTGCACGGGTGCAGGGGCATATGGGAACCCTCTGTACTTCCTGTTCAATTTTGGGGAACCTAAAGCCGCTTTAAAAAATAAACCCTACTTTAAAAAAGGGAGACGTGAGGAAGAAGAATATGCTCTTTTTTTTTTTTTACCAACTGGTTATTCTTAGGGACTATTGTTTATATGTTTATGGAATCGATGTTTTCCCCTTTGACTTGCAGTATATTTAATTCTGCTGAGATCAGAGGGTTGCCATCACCGGAAGTACAAAAGGGCAGTTCCAACAACAGAAAAGCAGTTATGATTTAACTCCTGGGCAGGTTCCACCATGAATACAAATACAGAAACTCAGGCCTCCTCAGACTTCAGCAGAAACATGCCAAGGTAGTGATGGGAGGATGGGTGGGGGACGTGTCTAAGGAAATGAAGAGAAGAACGAGCCAGAAGTTTAACAGACAGGTCTGGCCTTGATTTCTTTTTCTGAGAAATGGGTACTTTCTCTGGCACTAAGGAAATCTCTCATTTTAGAGTGTAAAAGTAACTCCTGTCAATTATAAGATGACTCCAGACCTGCCAACAGGTTTCCCAGCTCTGCCCCCTCCCTCCCTGCAAGACAAGGAGCCAGTCGTTTCTTTGCAAAACCTGTTCCCTGGTAGCCACTGGGCCACACACCCACAGGGGCCAGGGGGAGCCTGTGTTGCTGCCTCCGCTCCCAAGGCCACCTGTTCAATACAGCTGCCCCACCCGAGGAGCCCCAGCTATGCATAGTCCCAGGCCAGGTGCTACTCTGGGCAGAGGGCCATCTGACCATCTCAACTGGATGGCTGAGGATGACCGTGTTCTCAACTCCTGCCTGGAGCCCGGGCACAGACGCCAGGCACAGGGACACGAAAAGCCAGGTCCACCCTGTCACCTTTTCTAAAAAATGCACGCATCTGCCAGACAGAAGGTGGGAATCATAATTACACATTCCGCCTTCCTTAAAAAACAAGTCCAAACGCTGAGAAAGGAACTCTCAAATTTCTCATTTTTTGTGCCAAAGGCTGAAAAATAGAAGCCAAGCTGCTGAAGTGAACAGGGAAGAGGTGACCTCACATGTCACAGGTCCTGCATCAGGAAGACACGTATCCGAATAAGTGAGGAAAGTTCTGGAAGGGCACTACCAATTTCTGCTTCATAATGCTGCTGCTTTCTGCATTGCCTGAAACTTTTAACAGTAACATACAGGGTCGTTACTTTAGAAGCTGTATACCCATTTAATTAGTTTATTTGCAAACACAAACAGCTGGCCAGCCTGGGCCCTAAGCAGCGAGGGCAAGGTGGCCCTTGGCAGGCAGCCCCAAGGGCATGGACTGGATGACAGAGGCTCGGCGAGGTCTGCTGCACTGGGGGATTCCATACTGACCCCCAGCCTCCTGAGCGCGTCAGGGAAAGGTGCTTCGTCAGCCAGCTGGGAGCAGAAGCCGGATGGGCAATGGGCACGGGAAAAGCCACGGGGCCTTCAGAGGTCTGCAGAAGGTATCCAGGGGTCAGGGAGGCCAAGACTCAGCCCCAGAAAAGGAGGTGAAGGCCAGGGAGAGTAAAAGAGCAGGGAGCAAGCCTCCAGGCTCCTGCAGGAGGGGGAGGGAGGCAGGTGCTAGAGAACACCTCCTTCTGAGAGCTGCGGGTCACGCGAAGCTGCTGAACAGGGGACAGAACTGCCTCACTCCAGGGCTTCAAACCTGTGCTCTACAGCACGCGAAATCCAGGTCAGGGTCCCCGGGGCTGGCATGTGGAAACCCCCTCCTGCCCAGCCCCACCTACTTTACAGAGAAGTGAAACAGGCAAGCAGGTCCCTGAGAAGCCAATACTCCGGCTGCCCAAACTTCTGAGTTCACTTGCTTATGGCCTGTCGGGAGCCAAGAATGTGGCATAGTGCTTGGAAGCCTGTGACTCTCACTGATGTGCTCAGATCAGTGGAGGAGTCTGGGAGTGGGGGCAAGGGGCAGAGAGCGACACATGCCTGCAAAGTCAGGGTTTTCGTCTTTCGGGGTTTTTGTTTCTTCGTTTTTGGTGTGTTTTTTTTTTGCTATTTGATAACAGGAAGCGGCAGAAGCAGACTGGGGTGATGGCTAAATCCCTCTAAAATGAAAACTTTTCATCTCCCAAAGCAAGCCATTCCCAGAACTTTGACTGCTGGAAGAAGAACGCCGTAATTGAGAAGCACAGGGAAAGCCAGACTGCTCAGAGCATCCACTCGCTTTCATCCATTCCATGAAACATCCATGCTTCAATGTTCAGACCAAGTACTTGACCCAAAGGGCAAGCCTGTGCCCATGTCTGTTCCAAGCAAGGCCTATAACCCGAGAGAAGTCCAGGCAGCTGCTCCCGGTGGAGGGAGAACCCCGCCCTAAGAGGGCAGCCGGGCTGCGGCAGGACCAGAACCAGGTATGGGGACGCCAGGTGCTTCTCTTCCGTTGCTGAGAGATAACTGTTCCACCGGCAGCAGCTCTAGATTCTCTGCACAGGAGGGGGCTTGGGGAGATGGCCAGGGGGCAGGAGGGGCCAGCAGCCTTGCACTGAAGCTGTACTGAGATCATATGTTCACGTGGAGGGATTTCTAAAAAAGCTGGTGAAAAT
Source organism: Grampus griseus (assembly GCF_964374135.1). Taxonomy (NCBI): domain Eukaryota; kingdom Metazoa; phylum Chordata; class Mammalia; order Artiodactyla; family Delphinidae; genus Grampus; species Grampus griseus. The sequence goes on from NC_139010.1 coordinate 4,881,086, forward strand.
CAGGGGAAGACTAAGCGTCCCTAAAGCATGAGCGGCTCTAGTGTCTAATACACTGGGCTTTGGGAAATAGGCACTCAATTGACTGCCAAGGTGCTAAGAACCAAGAAACCGACAGGAACCTTCACGGCTTCAACGCGCAAAGGCAGCCAGCCTCCCTCTCCTCGGCAGGCGCGCCCTCCAAGCAAGGGTGGATCTGGGCCTGGACGCTGGTCTCCTCACTTTACAGACAGCGAAGGGAAAAACGAACATGCGATGGCACGCTGCCACACCTGTCCTACACGGAGTGGCCCCAGCTGGGCAACTTGGGCATGTGCGCTGAGCCCGGAGCCCAAGCAGGCTTCCACTCGTTTGTTCCCTCAACGCGTAACCATGACTGGATGGCAGTCCCATGTGAAGGCCATGTGGGCATGATCTGATGTCAAATGCTGCTGTGTGGGACACAGCAATGTTACCAGCGATGAGGGAGAGTACTCAAAGGAACAGGCGACGTCCTGGTCCTTCGGGGTAGCCGAAAGGGGGGCCCAATCTGAGGCGGGTGTGACCCCTGATCAGGAAACAGGGCACATCATGGCCACAGTGTGGACAGAGCAAGCCCAGCTTTCAGTATGTGCCCCGAGGCCCATCCCTAGAGCTCAGCAGGACAGAGCTCCTTCTCACGTGGGACTCTGTGTGGCCAGCTCCAGGCTTAGCAACAGGAGGAATTTATTGATTTCACGACAGTGATTTTCAAAAGTGGATGTGGAGAGACAACAGCTAACAACCTTCATATTCTCACCAGCAGCCACCATGTTTTATCCCACAGGCCTTTCCTAGACACTGTCTCTACTCTCATCCTGTAAACGTTCTTCCCGTTGCAGGAGCTCAGAGAGGTTAGGGGTTCACCACAGCCAACAGGTTAGTAGACGGAAGCCAGAACAAAGCCAAGACTCACAACCAAGCCCAGGCGCTCTCTATTACAGCCTTAGGAAAGGCCCTCAGCGCCCAGTATCCCAGCTGGTCTTTCCCAAGTATCTACGGGGCCCACCTGCTTATCATCCAAGGTCAGATGCTGGTAAAGCAAGAGCTGGGCGCCCCTGAGCACCCGCCCCTCAGTGGGCCCACGGTGGATGCTGGCAGTGGCACAGCTAGGGTGAGGATTCTCTGCTGCCAGATCGGCCGTGGAGGCCCCAGGGGCTACATCTGAGGACAGATCAAACAGGAAGGGACAGAGTGCCTGACTCAGTCTGGTTCAGGGCCCTTCTGGACAAACCTGGGGCCACCTATGCAGGCCACTCTGTCCAGCAGCCTACCGAGAGGTCACCCGCCACCCTCTCCTTATCATCGCCCCTTGTGCCCAGGAGCCAACCCTCCTCCAAGTACAACCCTCCTCTTGGGCACGAGACCACCAACTCCACTTTGGTGCCAACCTCTTGCCAAGTCCAGCTAACACATTTTAAACTCCCTAGTGGGATGAAATCGCTCAGCCGCTGCAGGAGGGCAGGGGGAGACAACAACAACAAAAAAAGCTCTGAGCAAGGTACCTCCGTACCTGTCCTCAAACTCACCGTCCCTCAGCCATCCGTGCTGAGAGGTTGGTCGGAGGCATTCCAGGACATACTTGCAACCCGTTTTGCAAAGCTGAGTTCAATTCTGAAAATCAGGGCTCCCGTGCTCCTGGAAGGACATGTAGGTCCCACAGCAAAAAGTTCCGTTGGCCGTTAAATCGCTTTGCGTTTACAAATTCGCAAACAGCTCAGTCCGGCACGCAGTTAAGGAATCGGAGCACAAAATTCACTTGGCCACATCTCTCCTTATCAGCCACACTGGACCCTTATATGGCACGGGCTTTTGGATGGTGAACGGGCACGCGGATATTCTTAGCCGGACAGCAAGCTAAGGGGAAATGACAGGGACCCTGCAACATCTGTAAGTACCTGCAGGTGTATTTCTTCTCACAGTTTATTTCTTCGTGACTTTTCCAAAGAGGGGCTGCCTGCTTTTCCATCACCCAAATCTGAGCCCCAACCCTGCGAATGTCTTTAGAGAGATGCATATGTTCACACTAAAAATGCTTCAGCTCTGGGCTTACATTTTAAACCTATATTCTCATCTCTTCCGTTACCACACCCTCGTTTTTTTCCTGGCGAAGCCTTCAGAGTTTAAAATCCATGGAAGACTCTTCTTTTAATTCTGTCAGTATGAGGCAATGTTGCAAGCAAAGTTTTGCTCTCTCACACTTCCCCCATGTGAAAGCGGGTTTATGACCACAAACATTTTGTATTAATAAATGTCTCAGCACACCCACGCCGGAAAATCAGATTAAAACCTCATCCTCAACTAGAATTCCTTCCACAGTCTACGACTTCCTTGGAAAACCTCTCCAAGCCCAGCCCCTCCTGCCTGCAGCCTCAGAGCTCTCAGGGCTGCAGATTTCCCTGTATACTGCAGGCTCCTTTGGACTTCTTTGACCCTCACCACAAAAGTTGAGTCTGAAAGGCCAAAGAGCCGCAGATTTGGCACCAAACAGGTTTTAGTTAAACACGTTTCCAGGAAAAGGCCGACTTTCGGAGAAGCACAGAACACTCAGGCCTTTGTGACTTAGTATGGGTCACCCCTGAGTTTTTTCTAGTTTCAGTGTTTCTTCCTCCACAATGTCCGGCCCTCTAGAAGGCCCAGCAGAGTGTCTAGGTCAGAGGCCCAGGCATGCCCTTATATGTCCCAAAGGCTTGCGACAGCTCATTTGCATGTATCCCTCGTTTTTCACTGGAAAAAGGAGGCCACCGTACTCATTCCCAAAACTAAGCAGCTCATCGGGCTCACTCGGAAACATCTTAGGGCTTCGGGTTTTGCCTCCTGATCTTGGAAGGCACCTCTTGCTTCTTGTTACCTTGCTGGACAATTTCACTCTCCGCACACAGCCCACCACAAATAGTAATATTATTACGTATAAAAGGCCGACTGCCTTCCCTGGCAGGCCAGGGGGGATATTATTATTCCCGGGGGGAACTGAGGCTCTAAAGGTTAGGTCACCCACGGCCAGAGAGCTAAATGGCAGAATGGATCAGAACCCAGGCCTGCCTGGCTTAAAATCTCTTGTTGTTGGCACTTTGGTCTGACAAGTCTCAGGTCCCCTGCGGCCCGGCGGGGCAGCTCCAGATGGAGGGGTCTGGAATGACCTCCTTCCTTCTCTCGGCGGTCCTCCACGAACTGCCCCGGGGAGCCCCCCAGCCCCACACCTCCGGCTCCGGGCCGCCCGCCCCACCCACCCCGGTTCCTGCGCCTTCTCCTCTCCAGCCCCTGCCCGCGCGCCTGGCGGGGGCGGCTGCTAGCGGGCAGGGGTCCGCCCGGCCGGGGACGCCTCGGGGGGCGGGGAGCCCGGCCCGCTCCGCACCTACCTCGTCCCCGAAGCGCACCACCTTCTGGCCCGTGGGCCCGCGCAGGCCGGGGAAGCGCGCCAGCTCCTCGGGGTCCCCGGAGTCGCGGGGCGCCGGGGCGCTCGGCGCCACCAGGCACCGGTCGATGATCTCGTCCTGCTGCGCGGGCGGCAGCCGCGCCCACTCGGGCCCGTACTTCTCCCGGATCTTCTCCTTGTCCTGCATGATCTTCCTGGCCATGGGGCTCAGCGACGAGAAGTAGGTGAAGCGCTTCCGCTCCCTGTCGTCCAGAGGCCGGTTCCCGCTCATGACGGCCGAGCGCGACGCCGCGATCGCCGCCGCCATGGACGCCATGCCCGGCCTGCCCGCCGCTCCCCGCCCCGCCCCGCCCCGCCCCGCCCCGCGAACGGCGCCCTTCCGCGGCCCGGAGCCCGGCGCCCAAGGCCCCAGCGACCCCGCCTCCCGCCCAGTCCCTGAAGCCGCGCCCCCCGCGCCCGCCCAACGCCGGGGACCCCGCCCTCCGCGCCACCGCCCCCGAGGGTCCCGCCCCCTGTGCCCCTCTGCTTCCGGGAACCTTGCGCTCCTCGCCCCTCTCCCCCCGGGAGCCCCGCCCTCAGCGCAGCTCCCAGAGCCACCGTCTCGCGCCTCCTTGCGTCCTCCGGATCCGCTCTCTCAGGGCTTACAGCGGGGCCCCCGCTTTTCGGGGTTCCCCTCGGCCAGCGCCGGAGGTGGCTGGCGCATCCCCAGGTCCGCGCCTGGCAGCCTGACGGGACTGTTGGGGGTGACCGCCATAGCGCCACGTGGTCACTTGTTTGACAAAGGAAACTTTTTTCTCCTTACGAAGTGCGGCATTTCTGGTCCGAGCCACCGGCCGCCTTATGCCTATTGTATTCCCTTTCCCTGCCGAGCCATCTTTTTCGCTTTCTTTGAGCTGTCCCAAACCTGGGCTAGGGTCCTGGCGCGGTGAGCTGATGGAAGGGGGTCGGGGGTTCAGGGCAGCGAGGGCGCCGAAGGTACGAGCTGGGGAGACTGGACTGGTGTCGGGAGTGGCGAAAGAAAATCAGGTTCCGTGCCTCCTAAAGAGAGGAGTAAAATGAAGTGCCGGGTAGCTCACAGTGCCTTTCCCTAAAAGGGAGTGTGGAACTGCCGGCAGGCATCTGGGGCCGGCGGGCTGGTGCACCTGCACTTCGCTGTGCTTTTGCAGGTGAAGACGCATTCCCCGAGCCGGCCGCGGGGCCTTTGCTTTCTGTTGGAATCTCACGAAAATCACGAGAACTCTAGGCGGCTTGAGGTTTGCAAACCAACTGAAGAGCGGCAGAAAGTTTTCGTAGGCAGGTCAGCCGGGCCATTTTGAAGTGTGCCCCAGAGCACAACGATTAAAATTATACAGAGCCCTCATCTGCTTTACTTTCTGGCTGATTTGACTGTAACAGGTCTCAGGTGAGAATTAAATGTCCACATTTAAAACAAAAAACTGCATTTCAGCTGTTACTTAGGGTCATTGCCTCTGAAGTAACTCTTGGCTAATTCTGAAACTTGTATAGTGTTATAAACCAGTGTTGCCTCAAATAATAACAATAAAGCACTTGGATAATTCTGAACACAGTCATAGAAATAACTTGCAGGGTTCTGTTTTAAATGTGAGATGGCCTTATCTTCTGGCGCAGAATTCCTTAGAAAATATTTTTAGAATGCCATGAATGTGACAAGCTCTGCAATAAAACATATTGCTCTCAACAGTGTTATCAGCATACCATATTGAAAAGCAGTGGGAAAAGCCACGAAGTAATAGCCTGGATTGCACAGTATTTGAAGGTCTATTTATGAGGCCAGGAGGTTGAGTTTTTTGGTACTATTCTATCTCTAGATAAGTCCATTTTATATAGGCTCAATACACCAACCTGAATCCTACTTTCTCACCTCTAAGACTTGTTTAATAAGGTGGGTGATGTTTAAAGATGTATTCTTGAAATTTAATTAACATCTTTAAGGTTGCTTTGAAAGTCACATAGAAAGGGTTCTGTACTGTTAGAAACTTGGTTGCATGCGGTTTTCACAGCAATTGCAACGATAAATGTTGATTGCAGAAAAGCACAACCCGATTAAGTGTTTCAGATCAAATATAATTTATTACTAGAGAAGCCATAATATAAATATATTATGAAATAAATCAGGGACGTCAGCCAAAGTATGTAAAATCCATGATCTTGGTGATAAGGGGTAACTAAAAGAAATTTTCTTCCAAATTAAAAGAAGACACTCAGGAGAATTAAATGGCTCTGACAGATGACTTTGCTGAAATTAGGAGATAAATGGGCAGATAGATAGATAGTGAATAGATAGTGAATCTATCTATCTATCTGTCTGCCCATTTATCTCCTAATTTCAGCAAAGTCATCTGTCAGAGCCATTTAATTCTCCCGAGCGTCTTCTCAGGAGAATAAAGATAGCCCAACCCCAAATATGTAGTAAGGTGAACTAGTGGGATGATTCGAGCGCTAAGCATCTTCTTAGGCAAGAGTTTGGATAGAGGCAGGCTGCCTTGTCCTTTGTGGATTTGGTTTAGCCAGTGGGCTCTTCACAAAATGAAGAGACAAGCATGTGGTCACTGACCCTCTGAAACGCTTTGAAACCTTGCACTGTTCCAAAGAGCATTCCTTTATTGATCAACATTTTATTGAGGCATTTGGTGTTTGTTCCTAGAAGGCTTTTCTTAAGAACTAGGGAGACATAGCAAAGAGTGCTTTAACTAAGGTTTAAACTGTCTCGGTGTCTTGAACTGTGGAACTGTTTCTTGGCCAGTGTCATTTCAGCTGTTTTTCTCAGAAGAGTTCTTGAGTCCCCACCAGAATGTAAACTCCACAGTAGGGAGATCCTTATCTGTCTTGTTTACTCTTGGGAACAAGCATGTGCCTGATTCAGAGTTAAGGGTTCAGTGACTATTTGCTGAATGAATTATGAATGAAGAAAGGAACGAACGTTGCATGGTTTACATTATTATCCCATCTTTACAGATAAAGATACTGAGCCATGAAAGGAAGCAAATTCACCTGAGATCATCCCCCGTCGCCCCTCATGTGATGGAACGGAGAGTCACAAAACAGAGGTTCCTTTGCCTTTTGTTAAATCTCTAACATTAGATTAATGTGTCTAAGGTTAATTACTGGATTATTAATAATAAACTGGGTTTATGGCTACAGTTTATTAAAGCTTCCAAATTACTCATTAGTAAAAGACAGCACTCATTTTTTCAGTATAATAACTGAATACCCGAGACGATCACGAACATTTCCATTATATGCCTGACGTCTCAGCTAACAGTTGCTGGCCTGGAACTCCTCTCCCCAGGTCAGCACCTTTCTTAAACCTATTGACAGAGACGCAAACAGCAAGGCCACCCCCAGGGTTGGAGGCTGCCCTGCAGGCACCTCTGGGAGACCTGGGGGCTGCCAAGATTCAGTGGCTTTGGGGAAAAGCCCAGAGGCAATGAAGTCGGGTGCACCTGAAGTGGGGTGCCATGGTCAGGCACCTGGCCACCATAGAGGTGCTCAAAACCTGTTGAAGCCTCAATCCCTTCACTTTTTTTTTTTTTTTTTTTTTGCGGTACGCAGGCCTCTCACTGTCGTGGCCTCTCCCGTTGTGGAGCACAGGCTCCGGACGCGCAGGCTCAGCGGCCATGGCTCACAGGCCCAGCCGCTCCGCAGCATGTGGGATCCTCCCGGACCGGGGCACGAACCTGTGTCCCTGCATCGGCAGGTGGACTCCCAACCACGGCGCCACCAGGGAAGCCCAATCCCTTCATTTTTGATACAGAGACAACTATACCAGCCTTCAAGGGTAGCACGTCAAATGAGAGGGGTGGGTGACACGTGCGAAAGGCCCTCCCTCAGCCAGTTAGTACAAATGTCTGTTGAATGAATTTGTTGTCCCAAACAAACCATTTGTGAGCCCACTCCCCCCATGAAGACACTGCCAGCTCGTGGGAAACCACAGGGCACGCATTCTAGCCCTGCTTCTAAGAGCCGAGTGACCAGCTATGACATTTTACAAGCCGGTTATTGACGCTCATGGTGAAATTCCAGGCACTGTGGCAAACATGACAGTTTTGGGAAGGGAATCTGTTGGTGACAAAGCAGGCAGTCGGCTGGTAGATAAAGCCAGCCTTCCTTACTGACGCTTTCAGCTTGGATGCAGGCAGGCTCCCTGAGGAGGATGATTCATTCCTGCATCTGGTTCTGGTTATTCCAGATGCTGCCCTGAAAGAGGACTGTTCTCTGTTCTTCACTCCCACACCCAGAAAGAACAAGAGATGGAAGAGAGTCGGCCTGGTGTATTTAGAAGACCGACTTCCCTGTGTGATTGGAGGGCAGTGTTCTTGACCAAGACAAAAAAGAGATGCAGCAAGAAAGAAAAGACAAGGAGATGATTTTACAAATCTACTACGGGCAGGGAATGTGCTTTCAATATGTTGAAGGTTTGGGTTATTTTTGCCATTGTAGGGAGAGTTTTCACTGACACAACCACGGTCTGTCACCACGTCCGGGCAGGTGTGAGGCACTCCCTGTGCCAACAGGAGCAGAATCACCTCTGGGTAAGGCTGCATAATCCACGTGAGGCTCAAAACTGGGTCCTTCCCTGTCAACACCATACTTTACATAGCAAAGACAACCGGCTTGACTGCTCTGCGAAAAATGCTGAAAGACCTCTTGAAAACAACAAGACCCTCCCTGTCCAAAATTTTCCATTTAGAAAAGCCTCTGCAATTTTTAGTCCTTCGTAAGAATATAAATAAGTCCAGAAGCAATTGTTCACTTTTTCCCCTTCACCTGAAATTCCCACCCCACTGTCGCCAACTATAGAAATTCCATCCTTAAGACCTAGCCCAAATGAAGTCCCCATGACCACCCACACCGAAGAGAAGGTAGGTAGGCACAAAAGAGACAGTTTGTCTCCTTTATAATCTGATCTCAGGTAGACCTTTTTATTTTAATATTTATTTATTTATTTTTGGCTACGTCAGGTCTTAGTTGTGACGCGAGGGCTTCTCTCTAGTTGCGGCGTGCGGGCTCCAGAGCACACGGGCTCAGTAGTTGCGGCACGCAGACTTAGTTGCCCCTTAGTATGTGGGATCTTAGTTCCCCAACCAGAGATCAAACCCACGTCCCCCGCATTGGGAGGCGGATTCTTAACCACTGGACCACCAGGGAAGTCCCCCTCAGATAGACTTTTGTGTCCTGGGAAGAACAATGCCAACATTTTTGGCATTGTACGTGTGTGTTATGGACTGTAGGTCAAATTCACATGTTGAAGCCCTAATTCCCAATGGAATGGTATTTGGAGGTGGGGTCTCTGGGGGCTGATTAGGTCCTGAGGGTGGAGCCCTCGTGATGGGATAGTACCCTGATAAGAGGGTACAAGAGAGCTTGCCTCTCTCACTGTTCCCCACCGTGTGAGGACACCATGAGGCCATCTGCAAAGCAGGAAGCAGGCAGAACCGGGTCTGCTGGCGCCTAGATCTTGGGCCCCCGTTTCCAGAACTATGAGAAATAAATGTTTGTTGTTTGTATCCTTCTAGCGGCCTGAACCCAGACAATGTGGAAATGGCTTCAAATTCCTATAAAATCTTTGGCTTACTGAGAATGTATAGATGTAGTTAGAGAGAGGATGAAGGAGATAAAAAATGGCTGATGGAGAGGAGAGACAAAAGTGTGTGGCAATGGGGACTTCCCTGGCAGTCCGTGGGTAAGACTCCACGCTCCCAGTGCAGGGGGCCCGGGTTTGATCCCTGGTCGGGGAACTAGATCCCCCATGCATGCTGCAACTAAGAGTCTGCATGCTGCAACTAAGAAGTCCACATGCCGCAACTAAGACCCGGTGCAGCCAAAATAAATAATAAATAAATAAATAAATAAGTTTTTTTAAAGTATGTGGCAATGATTTACTGATTGAGAAGTAAAGGGAATTCCTCTCTCTCTGTTCCTCTAAACAATCTGCGCTCAACTTGTACACGCTCCCAGATGCGGAATGTGTTTTTCTTCCTTCTGTGTTTCTCTTCACGTCAGCTGCCCTGACGTTTGTCAAATGGGCTCCTGGCTCTTGGCTTGTGGATGTCACCACTTTGAGCTCTGTAGATGGTTGTCCAGCCTCCCTGGGGGAGTTCAGGAGAAGCCCCTGGAGCTCTGCTCCACGGGAGACACTAGGCAGCTTGCTCCTTACCTCTTTCATCGTTAGCCAGAGCTCAGGCACTCGCTTAAAACTTTATGAAGTTCAAAAGACTGACTTTCGGGGACCATAGTATTTTCACTCTATGGTCCCTTTTTGGATTTGATCTATGTCCTTGAATCTTTTTAACTTGAAATATTATCAAAATACCAAGATGCTTTGGAGAATGAAAATGACTATGGAAAAATGAAAACGGTTGTCTGTTAAGTTTCTGTGATTGTATTTTAATTTTTGTGAAGATGTTGTTTAAACATTTGATACATTAAAATTGTCAAGTACTGTGAGTCACAGAGAGTGAGATGCTACTGAACACTGAAAATATGAAATATATGTGCTGTTGTCAGTGAACCTGACCCCGTCTAACCTGCAAGACAGGAAGTAAAGGAGAGCAGCTCCCGCCTTTGAGTAAATGACAGTCACTGGCCATGCCCAAGGGGAGCCCTTAATAAGTACTTGTCAAACGGATGAGAGGTGGGTGGAGGAGGGAATCTCACCAACAACTTGGCCCCCATCATGTTGTGATACAGCTCACAACTTCATCCTAGAGGTCGACTCAAAAAACAAGTTGTATCACATTCATAATGGTCTTCGAAGTATCTCTTCATCCTTTCCCCAATGTCCCCACCATACTCCAGGTCCCGTCATCCGTCCTGGCGTGGCCGGCCTTCCCAACTCCAAGCCGCTCCCTCCAAGTTGCCTCTGCCAGCCTCCTCTTTCACAGCGCCTCCAGTTGGGTGTCTCCCTTTTTTTTTTTATTGTGATATAGTTGCTTTACACTGTTATGTCAGTTTCTGCTGTACAGCGAAGTGAATCAGCTGTACGGATGCATACATCCCCTCCTTCTTATACCTCCCTCCCATCCCCCATCCCACCCATCTGGGTCATCACAGAGCACAGAGCTGAGCTTCCTGTGCTATATAGCAGGTTCCCACTAGCTATCTGTTTTACACATGGTGGTGTATATAAGTCAAACCTAATCTCCCGAGTCATCCCACCCACCCCTTCCCCCCAACCCTGTGTCCACACGTCCCTTCTCTAATCTGCGTCTCTGTTCCTGCCCTTTAAATCTCTACCATTTTCCTAGATTCCACATAAATGCGTTAATTTACGGTATTTGTTTTTCTCTTTCTCACTTAGTTCACTGTGTATGACGGACTCTAGGTCCATCCACGTCTCTGCAAATGACCCAATTTCATTCTTTTTGCTACCACTTTAGGCCCAAACTCTCTCTGGCGATCACCTTCATCCTTGTTCCTAGCTCTGTGCCCAGCCGTCCATTTGGTTAGGAAGTCTTTCTTCCTCACGACCACCTGTCCAAATTCTACCTATTCTTGAAAGTTTGGTTTAAATGCCATGTCACTGACCCTTACTGCATCCCCTCTCGCTGTAGTGTGGTAACCGTAGCATCCATGCCCACCGGCACACCGTGGGCATTGACCTGAGTGGCTCCGCGGAGCCCACCGTGGTTACACAGGTGGCTGCATGCCCGCCTACGGGCGAGCCATCCGCTGGGAGCTTCCCTGCCCACCTCCACACAGCCGCCCCCAGCCCCGCCCCTCTCCCTGCTGGTCCAGCGCCTACAGGCTGTCACCCTTCAGTGACCTCCCTCAGTCCCTAGAACTGTTAGGCTAAAACCCCAGAAATATGGAGAGTCTGATTAAGCTGTTTTGAAAACATCATACAACAGAGGCCAGAGAGAGGTCGAGAAAACTACATTGCAGAAATATTAGTTATGTTTTTATATCAATAACCAAGAGCTAGATGGAACCCACTATTGCGCAATCTCTGCACCCTCCTCTAAACCAGGGTCAGAAACACAAAAGCCAAGCTTGCTGTGTGTCATATATTTGGGGGCAAAGTCAAGGAATTTTCTGAAGCTGAGCTCATCTGTTTAATAGAAACTTTCATCTAAGAAGATCTGCGTGCTGTAAGCGCGTTAGCACCTAGGTCCTGATAACACCCCTATTAAGAAAAAGACAAACAAAAGAAAACACACCAAGCTCATAAGTATACAGAACAGATTGGTGGCTGCCAGAGGCGGGGGTGAGGGGAGGACAAAGAAGGTGAGGAGGGGCAAGAGGAACAAACTTCCGGGCTTCCCCGGTGGCGCAGCGGTTGAGAGTTCGCCTGCCGATGCGGGGGACACGGGTTCGTGCCCCGGTCCAGGAGGATCCCACATGCTGCGGAGTGGCTAGGCCTGTGAGCCACGGCTGCTGAGCCTGCGCGTCCGGAGCCTGTGCTCTGCAACGGGAGAGGCCACAACAGTGAGAGGCCGGCGTACTGCAAAAAAAAAAAAAAGGTGCAAACTTCCAGTTACAAGATAAACAAGTCCTGGGCATTCCATGTACAGCCCAGCGACTCTACTTAATAATACTGCATTGCATATTTCAAAGTTGCTAAGAGATGAAATCTTAAAAGTCCCCATCACAAGAAAAAAGTTTCTATAACTATATAATGGTGACAGATGGTAACTAGTCTTATCATGGTGATCATTTCGCAATGTACAGAGATATTGAATCATTATATTGTACACCTGGAACTGATATGTCGATTATACCTTCATACAAAAATTTTTAATAAAAAATTTTAAACAGAGGGAAGTTACATTGCCTTCCCCCAATGGTGGGGAAGCTAGTAAAGACAGAGAAAAGTGATTTACTTGCACTCAGGGAACACAGTGGCGGAGACGGTGTCTCACGCTGGCGTGCCTCACGGCCTGTTCCTTGATGTTCATTTGTTCTTTCATCCACTGTGCGCCAGACACAGGGCTAGTCACGGGAAGCAAGCGTGAGCAAGGGCCTGCCCTCAGCCAGCTTATCATCTAATAGGTGTGGACAAGGTAACCAGCGTGGGTCTAAGGGAGCAGTCTCCACTGGGTCCTCACCATGCCTGGCATTCCCCCTCACAGCACCTCGTGAAGGAAAGATTTACCAGCCAGGACACGGAAGCCCAGAGGCTGCCCACCGGCACGTGCAGAGCAGGACCCCGACATGCTGCTGTTTCCCCGGTGCCCATTCACCCTGCAGCCAATGTCCCCCCACTCACAGGACCCGCCTCCCATGGGCAGCCCAGCCTGGCCTGGGCCACGGTGCCTGCTTTTGCTCAAGTGTCCTTTGGATGCCACTTGAGTCTCTCTTTGCTTGTTCATCCAGGAGGACAGGCGAATGGTCCCGGAGACATGAAGACAGACTTCATGGCCTTGGAGGAGACCACAGGACGGTCTCCAAACTCCCACCCAAAGAATAAGCCAGCTTCACAGGGTCACACAGCACCAGGGGCCTCTTCAACATCCCCTGCAGGTCCACGAGTCTCCACCCTGGCCCGCTCGCACCGGGCGTCCACTGCATCACTCACCTCCCCCGGCCGCGCCAGCCTGCCACCTCCATCACGGTGCTGTCGGCCCCTCTCATCCTTGTAGCCTGAGCTCCATATGTGAAGTGTTTGCCTCCTGACATTCAAAGCTAAGCTTCTGAAACTCACAAAAAAACCAAAAATCCCTCTTTCTCCTACATACACATGGAGCCTGGTACATAGAGGTCAGAAACATCTTGGATGTCAACTTTCCTGCTTTTTCTGGGTTGAGGAAGACGATTGGCCCTTCATTCTGCTGGGTGCTTTTGCATCTTCTCCCCCATGGGGGCCAATGTTCCCCAGCCAGAAGACTGTGTCTCCCCCGGTGGAGGAGATCATGGGCTGCGAAGAGAAAGCATGTCTCATAGGGGCAGAGGGTGTGAGATGTGGAGCAGGGCAGCCCGCATCCCGGTGCTGTCACCCCTGTCGGTGCAGTGTGACGGGGACAAATTTCCACATACATGAAGTACTGCAAAGAGCGCCTGGCACAGATTAAGCTCTCAAAGCTATTAGGATCTCAGAATTAAATTCCATCACCAGAGCAGAGTGGGATATGGCTGGACGGCACGCGTTCGTAAGGAACGTGGTGTGCAGAGACCTCCACCCTTGAGGACCAGAGAGGAAGATCTGGGAGCTGCCAGATTTCGGAGCAGATATGAATGGGCTGCGAAGGGTAGAGGAAGAAGCAGGAAGAGATTGGGATCACGGGGGAAGGGTGGGAGGGAAGGGAGGGTGACTGTGGGAGGGTGGAAACCAGGCCAAGGAGGAGGGCTGCCATTGTGGGGAGGGCGTGGGGAGCAGAGCCTCGGTGCCTGGAGGAGCTAGATTTGGGAAGGAAACGTGGAGTGCAGAAGCCTCAGCGGTCCAAGGGGGACCCCGGCTTGCCCCGGAAAAGCCACTACTGCCAGGATTCCCATGGTCTCAGAACCATAGGCAAGGGAGATAGCACCCAGATGGGTTTTTAGATAGTGCGGCCTCTTACCATGGAGCCTCTCCCGTCTTCACCCAGACCAGGAACGTCCTTACTTAGGCCAGGAGGCTGAGAAACTAGGAAGCCCTCTGTGGCTTAGCTGGCAGCACCTCTGAAGGCCAGGGAGCTGGGCCCAGGGAGACAGATGAGAGCGATGGCCGTGGCAGCCTGATGTGGAGAGGGGTGTGGGGTGCACAGGGTTATTCTAGGACGGTTGGGTGTTTGCACCTTGCGAGGGACCAAGGCTGCCCCTCCATCTCCAGGGATGAAGATTCTATGTTGGCCAAACTTCAGTCAGACTCCTGAACCTTCTCCTAGGCCCATCTGCGGACCTCTTTGTAAGATCCAGTTTCAGCAAGAACCTTGCTAAGTCAGTTTAACCAGAAGCCCACCCTCCATATCTGATATGGTTCCTCACCACTCCCTCCCCACATCCCCCAGAGGACCTTTGGCCATGATAATAATTTTCCATGCATGGGTAATTGTCCATCCACTGGTCCCCACTCTGGCCCTTGGCTATCAACTCCCACTTACCCATGTTGTACTCGGAATTGAGCCCTGTTATATACTGAGCTGTCTTTTGCCCTATTGCAATAGTCCCGAATAAAATCTGTTTTTATCCCTTTAACTGGTGTCCAGCTCTGGTTTTTCTTGGACCCTGGCTGGGTTCTCCCCCTCTGCCCAAGATCCTTCTCTGCTTCCCCCAAAGCACTGGGGCTGCTGTGCTGTCTCCGTGGTCCCTTCATCACTCAGATGTGTGGGGGACATTTCCTAGCTGTTTCATCTCTTAGAAGTAGACTGAATTCCTCTCTATTTCCTTATTTATTTCATTCTTTTTTCTCACCACTTTCAGATTCTTGTCATCTTCCCCTGCCCTCTGGCCCTATAAGACAAGCCCCTGCGAACACACCTGGCTGTTGTACTCTGTCCCCTCATCGCCAAGCCTCAGGGTCCCCCCTGCTGAACGAGACAGCCAGGCCTGGTGGCTCTGGGACCTGGTGGGAAACTCTCTTCTCTCAGGCTTCCACTGCCGTGCTGCCGTCCTGGATTTGTTTCTGCGTTTCTCACCATTCCTTCTCTGTTTTCCTATTCTTCTGCAAGGCCCAAGCCCTGGCATCATCTTCCCTGCCTGAGGATTACCTATAGCACTGACTGCCTCTCCTCCAAATGCGTCCTTAGGATTCCAAGGAATAGTGAGTGAATACTACCCCTCAGCAGCTGAAACTCTGCATTTCCACCCCGCTTCCAGGGCTGAGGCTGAGGCCCTGTGGACCACATTTTGAGTAGCAAAGGTCTAAAAAGCAAAATGCAGTGCAGAAATTTAAATTCCCTACCTAATGACGTAATGAGCATTAGGCTTTCCTTGCAGCATAAGAGGATCTAGAAGAGGGGTGATGGATGAGCCAGGAAGGCATGGGGAAGAGACGGTGAGAACAGCCACACAGCATCCCAACCATGATGTGAAGACGTTTGTGCTGTGCGGCCGAGTGGCCGAGCCCCCGCTGCTTCTCCTCGCTCTGACTCAGGAGAATGTGATGAATGCAGTCAGCCACCCTGACATGCATGGGCCACGGCAAGGGGGCAGGCAGAGGGTCATATGCCCTGTGTCTCAACAGCTAGAAGTTATAAATCAGAGTAACAAACTATTTAAAAAGTATATGCTATAGCCTTCTAACTTGAAAACTGTACCTTCGTAAAGACCTGGAAGACCATGTTTGAATGTACACGTTTTAGAATCCTTGGAGCTCCACGTGAATCGGTGGCACAGGGTGGCACCCAGGTACCTCCTTGGCCCTCCCAGCTCTGACTGGCACGGCTACGGGCTGCGAGTGCAGGCATGTGGACACCTTGACCCATCCATCGGAGCTACGTCAGCAAATACTATCATATCTCTGCTTAATTCCTACCTATTGAATTATCGGTGCTTAGCAAAAAAGAAAATAAGAAAAAAATTAACGGAGGGGGCAGTGTGGGTGAGGTTCCGTGCCACCCTTTCCATAAGCACGTGCCTGGAGTGTGTACAAGAGAGGAAGATGCAAATCTGCTGTGTTCTCTGTTAGTCTTGAAGGGTAGCAGAACCTGCCACCCTAAAACATGCTAGTTTGTTCTAAGGATTATTTTGAGCTGAAGGCAATTGGAAGAAGAAGATACCAGAAAAGGTCCCTGCTCTTCCCCTATTTGCCTAAAAGCAGGATGTAAATTTGCAAAGTTGTCCCCCCTCACCTCCCTACCAGAAAAGACAAAGGCTAATTCCCCTAGACAACTTTAGACCCTTATCCAGGGAGAAAGCTTGGACTCAGATCTGCAATAACAAGCCTCACTCGTGTTTACGATGCTTTTCCAGGTAACCTCCCAAAACTCTTCTACCCCACACCTTTCTTTCCTTTGTCTTTAGCTCAAGATGTTATTTAAGCTGGAGTTCTAAGCCACCTTGGAGAGTTTCTCATTTTTCCCTGGGTTTCTCCCAGGTATACCTGAGGTATACATGTTAATAAACTTCTGTGTGCTTTTCTCTTGTTAATCTGCGTTTTGTTGCAGGAGTCTTAGCCAAGAGCTCAGAAAGGTAGAGGGAAAATTCTTTTCCCTCTTCCACAGTTTCAATTCTTTCTTGTTTGTCTTTCATAGAAGAAGTGTTTAAAAATACACTACCCCTCCCCAAATGGCTTCTAAATGCAAAAAACCTACCTTCTGTAGTGCTGGACATAAGAAAGTGCAATCTATCCCCATGCTGGAAGAAAAACATATTGTGTTTTCATGTTGTGGTTGGACTTCTGGAGAGATGGTTTGTCGGACTTCAATATGGCATTCAAGGGTAATTTGGACTCTGCTCAATATTTACCTTATACATGGTTCTCTATAATCGGAACAGTGTTTTAGAAATTATAGCAGAATAAGATGACTCAGGAGAACAGGGGCTGTTGTTCCTATAAGAGCATGGAGGTCTCAAATAGGACCGGGAGGCATGGATGTCAGAAATCAGTCAACTTGGTAAAGCCCATCTTTCCTTATTTTTAAAAAATATTTATTTATGTATTTATTTATTTATTTTGGCTGTGCTGGGTCTTAGTTGCAGCACACGGGATCTTCGTCGTGGCATGCGGACTTCTTAGTTGCAGCGTGTGGACTCTTAGCTGTGGCATGTGGACTTCTTAGTTGTGGCATGCATGTGGGATCTAGTTCCCCGACCAGGGATGGAACCCGGGCCCCCTGCACTGGGAGCGCAGAGTCTTACCCACTGGACCGCCAGGGAAGTCCCAAGCCCATCTTTCTGAACAAATCTAATCAAGTCATTGCCATGTTTTAACATCTCCCTCAGAGAACGAAGTCCACAGTTCTTAGTACAAGTGCAAGATCTCTTAGTACAAGTACAAGTGTAGGCTCCACACTACCTTTCCAGCCCCATCTACAAAGCCATCTCAAGGTGCCGGGCACTTTCCCATCTCTGATTATTTTCTCCCGATTTTGCCGCTTCTAGGAAGGTTCTTCTATCCAACCTGGCATACTCTTATTCACCCTCCAAGACCCAACACACTCATCACCTCCTCTGAGTGGCCATCTCCCAGCTATCTACTTAGGCAGAAATAAATCGGTCCTTTTGGTTTTCCCACAGCACTTTGTTCTTCCACAGTCACCATCGTTTTGTATTATTTATCTTCCTTCTGAATCAAGCCCGAGATCAAGCAATCCAGGCGAGGGAAGCAAGAAAAGACACCCAACGAGAAAGCAGTTGGAAAATAGCAAAAGCCAGGGTAATGCTAGGGCCCTGGACAAAGTAAGACAAGGGTATCAAATCAGAGGCTAAGGTAGAAACGAGAGACCATCTGCAGGTGAGGCCGGAGCACAGAGCACGGTCCAGACTGGTAAGTCTGGGCGGAGTGACAGCATCTGATTTACAGTGATGGCAGCTGGTAGGAAATGCTTCTCGGAGCCCTCTCTGATCTCCCAGGAGCTCTGCACTCGTGGTGTTGGGGAACAGAATGAGGACAGACACACTTGTCTCTCCTGAGATTTCATAACACACTTTTCTAACTCATTTGACGCCTTTCCCAGCTTTTCCAGATTTGATCATATCACCAAGTTTCCTGGTAAAACCTCTTTCAAAACCCCCTATAGGATGCTCCCCTCAGTGGTTTTATTGTCTTTTTGAAGCTTTAAGTGCTGGTTAAGTAATGCGAGAAGTGTCCACCTAGATTGATCGCACCATAGCTGCTTAAACAACTGAGAAATTGTTTCTCGCGTCTCAATTCTCTCACTTCACTGTTAAGAAAGAAAAACCAATGGTTTATATAGGACAATGTGATTGTCATTTTCCCACTGAATATGTTTCCCTCTCTGACTTGTCCACCTTTTCCTACTGCTTTCCTATTGTCCTCTACTATTCCTAATAGTAGAGTTATTGTTATTCCTAATTTGCATGCAGTATTTAAATTATACATTAAAAAAAGACATGCCTTTTTAAGATATTTAAAAACCTGATTTCTAAAACAATGTGACTTCAGGCCAGGAACTTTTTCAAACTCTTGACTTTAAAAGAAGCATTTAAATAGAACATCGCAAGTTTTTTTTTTTTTAACTTTTTGGCCACACCCCACGGCATGTGGGATCTTAATTCCCCTGACCAGGGATTGAACCAGCATCCCCTGCATCGGAAGCACAGAGGATCTTTACTGGATATAGTTCTTGCTAGGAATCAAGTGCACTGTTTAACATTAAGTGCTACCAAAGGGAAAGGAGCAAGCTTATCTGTTTGCAAGGTATCAACAGAGCCTTAACTTGCATTTACAGGGATGTATGCTATAATCATAGTGGACGTGCGTGCGTACAGGACCCAGAGTACAACTGGAATTTTCCTTGTGAGAGGCTGAGGCTGGGGTAATTTTCCTGACTAACGTGAAACAGAGAACTGTTCCTATAAATTGCAGTAATCGAAGCCCATTTGCAAAGAGGCAGAAGACTTGGGGGCCTGTTGCTGTCATCTAAGCTCATTTTAGCAGCTAAAGGTTAACTCCCCATTTCCTGGGGAGGGGTCTCTCCAGAGGAGGACTGAAGCCCAGTAAAGGTGAGGCAGCATTTGGTGGCCATGTCCACGGTATGGCCCACAGATGTCATTACCCTGGTGTTCATGAGTCCTCATGCTCAAACCTTCCATGACTCGCTCTTTTATTAACTTGCCACCTCTTGCTTCTTGTGATTTCTTTCTTTTCTCTTTGTTGCAGCGTGCGGGCTTAGTTGCTCTGCGGCAGGTGGGATCTTAGTTCCCCGACCAGGGATTGAACCCACGTCCCCTGCATCGGCAGGCGGATTCTTAACCACTGGACCACCAGGGAAGTCCCGCTTCTTGTGTCTTCTAACCGTCTGTTGGTTTAGTAGCGGGACACTGACTTCACACCAAGGCATAGTAGAGAAAGGTGAGGGAAAGAGCCTCATGTGCCTCGTGAGGGTCTGGCTGGACCACACAGCTCAGCCTGCTTTCCTGAGTTCGTTTTAAAAAGGAGAAATTCCCCTGCATCTCTTAGGCCCTCGGGTATCCGCCCACTGACACCTGGCAAGAGCCACGCCCCCTGCGTTTTACAAACAGGGAACCTCGCAATTGCCCAAAGTTAGCAAGTTGGGGGATGCGTTTTCCCCAACTCTCAAAACTAGCTTATTTATAATGTCCCAACACCAAACCAATGAAAGTAAAGTGAAACCTGAAGCGTCAGTCGGGCGAGGACGGAATCACGTGTCTGCGCAGAGAGAAGAGCCGCCCTTTGCTCCACCGAGACCTCGCTGGACCTCACCCCCAAGCCCTTTTCAATTTTGCGTTGCAGATGTCAGTGTCCCAGGCCACCTCTCACTCCTCTGTCGCAGCCCTTCTCTCACTTAGCCGTCATTACTGATTTTCTCCAGAGACACCTGCTGAAGATGGTAAAGACGTAGGCTCTGGGTCACATGGCCAAGGCTCAGATCCCAGCTCCGCCATCTGCTGGCTGTGTGATCTGAAGCGACTTTGTTTTTCTCCTCTTCCATTTTTACATAGGAGCTACCTTATTTCCGCTTCTACGTGTCTCACAGGAGGACTAAATGAGACAAGTGAGTGCTTAGCACGGTGCCTGGCGAATAGTAAATGCTCAGCAGCTCTCAGCTGTGACTATTGTGATTGCTTGTCTCTTTCTGTAACTCAACTATGAGCGGGCAGCGATTATGTCTTTTTCGTTTCTGTTCCCCAGCGCTTACTTAGCTCAGCGCCTAGCACTTATGATGCGTTCTCAGTAAACAGCTACTGGTTGGATGGACAGGGTGAATGAAAGAATGTATGAACTGGAGACAGACAGTTCAGTGTAAGCAGTGTCCTGTGTCCCATGTTGTTCTTTTCTCTTGTATTGGAAAGACACGTGTAACACTGAGAACCAGTGTAGGGACAGGTTCCTCTGCATCCCTGTTAGGTGGACACTGTGTCCCTTGTCTACTGTGTCATGGTCTGAGAACTATCTTTTCACCATAGTCACCAACGTTTTTCCCCAGACAAAAGCTACCTACCTACACTTACGACCAAGAAGGTAGACTAAGTAAGAGCGATGGGTTTAGCTATCTCAACAAAAGCTTGGTTCTACAGAATCTGTTTTCTCATGATGCAAATTGCTGCAGATATAGCCACAAGCAAAAAGAAATAGCAGAGGGGCTTCCCTGGTGGTGCAGTGGTTAAGAATCCGCCTGCCAATGCAGGGAACATGGGTTCAAGCCCTGGCCCGGGAGGATCCCACATGCCATGGAGCAACTAAGCCCATGTGCCACAACTACTGAGCCTGAGCTCTAGAGCCCGCGAGCCACAACTGCTGAACCCGTGTGCCAGAACTACTGAAGCCCGCGCGCCTAGAGCCGGTGTTCTGCAAAAAGAGAAGCCACCGCAATAAGCCTGTGCACTGCAATGAAGAGTAGCCCCCGCGAGCCACAACTAGAGAAAGACTGCACGCAGCAACGAAGACCCAATGCAGCCAAAAATAAATAAAATAAAATAAATTAATTAATTTAAAAAAAGAGAAATAGCAGAGAAACATATATGTGTAACAAAATACAAAGAGATACATGGACCATATGATCTCACAATTCAGGGTCACAGTTACCTCTTAGGGATGACAAGGGCTGCTGATGAGAATGGGGGGAGAGTACATGGAGGGCTCCAACTGTTTTCTTAAGCCAGGTGGTGAGTGCCTAGGTGTTTGTGTATCATTTTTTATACTCCTTGTGTTTATTGTTTAATAAGTTGAAAGTAATAGCCAAAGATCATGAAGACAGTTCAAAAAGGAAATACAAATGGCCAATAAACACAAGAAAAGCTGTTAAAGTTGGGGGCCGGAGAGGGAGAGAGAGATTGAGACAGAGACAGAGACAGAGGGAGTGAAGGAGGGAGAGAGGGGAGTGGGGAGAGAGATCAAGAAAGAAAGCCTAGCTGGATAGAGCAGAGAAGGCTCTACCAAGAGGAGGAAAGAAGCAGCTATGTAACGAGGGGGTAAAGGAGGATAGGCAGTGAGACGCACTCACACACTCTGCCTCCTACTCTTTTTTAAAAATTATTTATTTATTTATTTGGCTGTGTCGGGTCTTAGTTGCAGCACGCAGACTCAGTAGTTGCAGGGTGTGGGCTCAGTAGTTGCGGCACGCCAGCTTAGTTGAACCGCGGCATGTGCAATCTTAGTGCGCCGAGCAGGGATCGAACCCGTGTCCCCTGCATTGGAAGGTGGATTCTTAACCACTGGACCACCAGGGAATTCTCATCCAACTCTTGACATTAGGACAGAGTGAGGGATTTGAAAGGCTTTCCTGAGAGTGAGTCTGAGGAGGCAGAAAAAACCCAAAGTTTAGACTATGAAATTATTATGGCCCTTATGCCCAACACAGGGTGGTTTAAGGACAGTGAGAGCCAGAACTGGACTGGTCTACAAAGCGGTACAAACTACAACAGTGGTTGCTTTCTCCCACGTCTGCCACGAAGGATTCAAAATGCAGAGGCCTTGGGTAGAGGTTTTATCGGTATAAAAGTCTTCGTGGTTACACCGAATGCATATAAAAAGGAGAAACTATTTTAAAGTAGCTCTGACTTTTCTGAAAGAATCTTCTCCAATTAGTTAATTAGAGATCATTTGATTTAAGAATTTGTAGTTGGCTGACTATACAACAAGCAAAAGTTTTAGGGCCAGAAGAAACACTGTGGACTGTTGAGGTTCACACTTTCATTTAAATTTAAATTAAGGCTGGAAGGATTAAGTGATTTGCTCAGTGGAAGGCGGCAGGGCTGGTTCTGGAACCCAGGTCTCCTGACTGGATGCTGTGCACAGCTCATGTGGCTGCCTTGGTTCTAGAACAGCCTCGGGAGGGTTCCGACTGTGAAATCTCACAGGGACGTCGGGACATTCTGCTGTCCTCACACATGGCACAGCACATCCCGGTCTGCTCCTCTAACTGCAGGAACTGAGACACCCAGTGCAGGACTGACCTTGGATGAGGTGGCCCAAATTCACTGTCAGAAAGGCATCCTGATGTGACTCTCTTGTCAACAGTCATCTGTGTGATGACGAACTTCTCAGCTTTGGATCATGCAGCCGATAAAAAGAAGAGGCACAAGCCAATATGCCAGAGTCAGCAATTTTGAGGTTCATGTCACCTGGTCCATCCAGTTTCCTCAGCAGAGTTTCTTCCCTGCTCTGTTCACACCAGATTTCGTAGGCTGTATTATACCGACCTAATTTGTGTTCTCTCTCCTAGTAGGGCCATGGGCTCCTTCGGGACAGGGTTTCTTACTCAACTCCAACTCCACTCTCTAGGACACTGCTTGGCCTCTAGTGTTGCTGGGACCCAATGATGGCCAAAGGTGTCTGGGAGGAAGGCGCCATGTGGACCAATCAGGAATATAAGTTAACGTTCATGCTCGCCGAACAAAAGGCCACTTATAATCAGAGGCGCTGTATGAACGCGCATCTAAACCAGAATACCTCTGAATGAAAAGGGGCACTATTAATAATTACAGTGGGACAACAGGCATAGATCAAGACTGTTCTGAGCAATCTGGGCTGTATGGCCACCCATCTTGTGACTTAGGTTTGGGAAGTTTCTCCTCTGGAAATCATGCTCAGTTAGAAAAGATACATTATTCTAAATACAGGTAAATGTATGACTTGAAACCGCTAAGAAGAAAGGTCTGCTGAACAAAATAAAACAACTACATTCTATCAAAGCATATTGGACAAGGTGGGGACTGTCAGTCCAGCAATGTCCATCCCCTTTTCGTTGTCATTACAGGGTCATCACAGGACTCTACCCTATGGCCACAGTTGATGGTTCTTCTGCCATCAATGGTCACCTGACCTCAGCTGGCCCATCAGAGTCCTTTCCCTAAGACCATCCTGGAACTAGGACTGAGGCTGATGGCCTGTCTTTGGGTCCTGGACCAAAGCCTAGTGCTTGTGGTAGCCCTGAGCCTACCACGTGGGGACCGAGGGTCTGCAGACAGCAACAGGAGCAGAGACGGGACCGCCACCTTCCAGCCCGGCCCTAACATTCTGAGGGCCTGAAGCAAGACTAGAGACGGAAGCCCACATTTCATATGCCTAAATATTTGGAGGTTGTAAACCCATTGTCAAACAGAATATGTTATGTCCTCCTATCTTGGTACATTTCATAATAACAACCGAAAAGGAAAAATATGTGTAAGGGTACAGGTTTTATATGTTCCAAGGTTGGCAAAATACCAAAGACACCTGAGTTTTTTTTTAAGTTATAATTTTAAAAAAATTTTTATTTATTTCTGGCTGCGTTGGGTCTTTGTTGATGTGCATGGGCTTTCCCTAGTTGCAGCGAGCAGGGGCTGCTCTTCGTTGTGGTGCACGCGCTTCTCATGGCAGTGGCTTCTCTTGTTGCAGAGCACAGGCTCTAGGCACACGGGCTTCAGTAGTTGTGGCGCATAGGCTTAGTTCCTCCGTGGCATGTGGGATCTTCCCAGACCAGGGGGGAGGATTGAACCCGTGTCCCGTGCATTGGCAGGCAGATTCTTAACCACTGTACCACCAGGGAAGTCCCAGACAACTGAGTTTAATCATTATTGCACATGGGTGGGTGTTAAAAAAATTTTAGGAGAAATGTAGCAGTGTGTAATCTCAATACTTTCTGGTTTCATCCTGTGCCACCAGAGTATTGGGAAGCTTGGGACTGCTCAGGCTGAACCAGTCTGTGTTTCACCAGGTGGGCTGGGACTGGGCTACCACGCAAGTGCATCACCAATATTAGGGTATAGTTTAGTTGATCCAAAGGTGGAGAGGAAGGAGATATAGAAAGGGAGAGAAGAGAGGTTAAGAACATAGGGATAGGTGAAGACTATTTTAATGAAGGTGTTCCTGATACTGAATACATTGCAGAAGTCAAGACTTTATTAGTCAATAAAGGCACTTAAGATGCAAATTTTCATAGACCAAAGAGTTTTAAAATCACAAACAGACATATAATACCAATTATATAATGATAGAATTTTTTTTTAATTGGAGGCATAAAGTCTGGAATAAGCTTGAGATATTATACAGTTTTTCTCATTGGATTAATCCTAATAAGAAATTGCTTATTGAGAGGACCTGAAATGAAAGAATTCACAAATTAAGTATAGCCACTAGGAGATCGGAGTGGGATCAAGAGGAATTCAGGGATCACTGACACTGGAGGATGTGGCTGTTGACTTCACCCGGGAAGAGTGGGAGCTCCTGACCCCTGCTCAGAAGGACCTGTACCGAGACATGATGCTGGAGAACCATCTGTGTCAGTGGGGTATCAAGTTAGCAAACCTGGAACAAAGAGAACCACCACAGACCTTAGAAGATTAAGTTCATAGTCACCCCCTTCCAGAAATTGAGAAAGTGGATGATCATGTGCAGCCGTGCTGGCAAAACCAAAATATGCTGAAGAGGATGGAACAGTGTTATGAACAGAATGCATTTGCGAATATTATTTGTCAGAGCAAAAGTTGTTTTCCTTTAAGGCCAAATCATGATGTATTTGATTTACAGAGGAAAACTTTGAAATCATTTTCAGATGTAATCAACCAGAGTAGAAGCTGTGATTTAAAAGGAGCCTGCTGAGTTTAAAGGAGATGGGATATCTTTTCTCCATGCTAATCATGAGCAAACTTATACTGAAATTAAACATCAGCAAATACACAAAATAGAGAATGCCCACGAATGTACTGAATGTGGGAAAGCCTTCCTCAAGAAGTCTTGGCTCAACGAACATAAGAGAATTCATACAGGAAAGAAACCCCATGGATGCAGTGTGTGTGGGAAAACTTTCTCCAACAAGTTCAAGCTCATTGAACATCAGCGAACTCACAAAGGAGAGAAGCCCTATGTGTGCAGTGAGTGTGGAAAAGCCTTCCTCAGGAAATTTTAGCTTACTGAACATCAGAAGACTCATATGGGAAATAAACCCCATGCATGCAGTATATGTGGGAAAGCATTCTACAGAAAGTTCAAGCTAACTGAACACTTGAGAACTCGTACAGAAGTGAACCCCTATGAATGCACTGAATGTGGCAAAGCCTTCTGCAAGAAGGCAGAGCTCATTATACATCAGAGAAATGAAAGAGGAGAAAAACCCCATGTATGCAATGAGTGTGGGAAAGGTTTCTCCAGAAAATTACAGCTCATTTTGCATCAGAAAGTTCATACAGGAGAGAAATCCCATATATGTAGTGAATGTGGAAAAAGTTTCATACAGAAGGGCAGTCTTGTTATACACTAACAAACTCACACTGGATAGAAACAATGTGGATGCACTGAATGTGATAAAGCCTTCAGCCAGAAGGCATGCCTCATAGCACATCAGTGATTTCATACAGGAAAGACTCCCTGTATATATGTACTGACTGTGGAAAGTCTTGTTCACAGAAATCAGGACTCATTAAACATCAGAGAATTCACACAGGAGAGAAACCCTATGGATGCAGTGACTGTGGGAAAGCCTTCACTACAAAGACAATGCTTGTTGTCCATCAAAGAACTCACAGGGGAGAGAGGCCCTATGGATACAACAAGTGTGGGAGAGCCTTCACTACAAAGACAATGCTCATCCAAAGAACTCACACGGGAGAGAGTCTCTATGGATGCAACGAGTGTGGGAAAGCTTTCTCCCACATGCCATGCCTGGTTAAACACAAGAGGACACACACAAGAGAGAAAGAAGTAGATTCAGTGAAGGTGGAATATCCTTCCATAAAGGGTCACAGCTTATTAGATACTAGTGAACTCCTGCAAGGGAAAAGCCCTGTTAATATGGTAACTGTGCAGATGCCTTCTGCGACCCCTCACTCATCATTACACATCAGTGGGATCCTCACAGATAGGAATGTAGTCCTTATGGAACAGTCAGATGCCAGAGCTGCACCCTCAGGACATAACAGAAAGTTTGTGCAGGAGAGGAACCGCATGAATGCGCTGAATGTGGTTATGCCTGCAGTGGCCAATTACATCTTATTTTATGGCACAAAAAACACACAGGGAAAACCTGGTACATTCTCTGTGGAAAAGCCTTGAGCAGTAATGTATAGCTGATCATATGGTTATGTATAACCAGAAAGCCTATGAATGCAGAGGTTAGGAAAGCTGTGTTTTGGAAGATAGACCCTATCATCAGTGATCACCATAGGTCATCAGTGAGCTTATACTGGGTAAAAATATAAGAGTGGGAATTCCCTTCCCTCAATACGTGTCATTACATACTGGAGAGAAACTGCTGGAAAGCAGTGAATGGGGCAGGGTTTGCAGTGGTACATTCTGCCTCATCCATTAGCTGATGAAATCATATACAAATAAAACATTGTGAGCACACTAAAAATAAAAGAAAGGAAGGAAGTCAATTATTGCTGACACAAAACTAAAAGGGCAGGTAGTGTATTGAATGACAACTAGATTTTGTAATGAAGTGAAAAAAAGAAAACAGGTATAAGAAAGCATGGACCCATACTGATAAGATTGTCCTTGATGGAGATTAAAAGATCAAATGGTAAAGCTTTATTAAACAAACATAGTCACAGCTAGGGAAGAGTTAGGTTAGGGGTTTTTGGTTGACTTAGGTCAGTAGTGTGATTAACTGTCTCACAGAATTACTGCAGTCTTTGTTATATTTATATAAAATTTATGACATATATTTACCATGCATATATACATATATAAATTCCTGGGCTTCAGGTAATGTTCTGTTTCGTCATCTAGATGCTGTTTATAAAGGTGTGTTGGGTTTGTGACAATTCATCGATGTGAACACATATGTGCATTTTTCGTATTATGTTGTACTTCAACAAAAAGATTTTTCAAAAGAAAAAGATAGCTCCTTTACACACTGTGCTGGCCAGACCATAGCTGGACTGTTATTTTTATAAATGTTTCATTTTAAGAAGTAAGAAGAGGAGGTATAAGTTTAAGGAGGAAGGGAGAAGAGTAATATAAGGGGCGATTTAGCCTGAAGAGGAGAAGGCCCATGGGGTGGAGCGGTCAGAGGCTTTGTGCAGTAGAATCAGCGATGGTGCCCTTTATAGCCCTGTCAGCCCTCACTGTGTAACTGGGGAAACTCACCTCTTCATGTCCCAGTTTGTTCCGTTACAAATTGCAAGAGCTCAACCAGAAAATCTGGGAACCCTTTACATTCTAAACTGCTGGACGCATTGAAAGGCATGTCCCTTAAAACGGGAAGCGTGTATTTCAAGTTTTCTTTTTTTTTGGCTGTGTTGCGTCTTTGTTGCTGCGCGGGGGCTTTCTCTATTTGCGGCGAGCGGGGGTTACTCTTTGTCGTGGTGCTTGCGCTTCTCATTCCGGTGGCTTCTCTTGTTGCAGAGCACGGGCTCTAGGCATACAGGCTTCAGTAGTTGTGGCGCATGGCCTCAGTAGTTGTGGCGCACGGGCTTAGTTGCTCTGCGGCATGTGGGATCTTCCCGGACCAGAGATCGAACCTGTGTCCCCTGCACTGGCAGGCAGATTCTTAACCACTGTGCCACCAGGGAAGCCCTGAAGTGTGTATTTTAATGGTTTGTTGGTTCCCCCCTTGTACTATTCTTCTGTATTGCATATATTTGTAGGCATTACTTTAAACCTTTGTGAAATGGGATGGATAGTTAACATACACATATTTACCTGAAGCAGAAGATGCTATATTCACCTCAGGAGTGACTTTTACACAACAATGGTAACTTAGGACTTAATTTGCATGTAAAAATTGTTCTAGACCTACTAAACTTACTAACTGAAAGATTCATTGATTCAGAATCTATTTTTGGTCAGAGATGTATTATTTTAAATTCTGATCCTAGCAAGTGACAGTTGTTAGTCTTAGTTGAGATTATAAGCCTTAACAAGTTTGTTCATTCTTAGGCAATCTCCAGAGTTGCATTAAATTACAAGCCAATCTATATGGTCCCCCAATGGATGACCGCTGGGAGATCCTCTAAAAACATGGTGGCATTTCTACCTGGTATATGGCGGGAAGCAGTCAGTGCACTTTACAGCTTTTTTCCTCCCTCCCTCCCTCCCTCCGTCCCTTCCTTCCTTCCTTCCTTCCTTCCTTCCTTCCTTCCTTTGTCCACCCGGGTCAAATCCCAGGGGGCATTCATCCCTGGGCCTGCTGTGCTCAAGGCAGTTTTATTTTATTTTTCAATGAAACATGGTAATTTTCACATTTTATTTCCTTCTAATACTTTTTTAAAATTGAAGTAGAGTTGATTTACAGTGTTTCAGGTGTACAGCAAAGTGATTCAGCTACACACACACATGTCCTTTTTCAGATTCTTTTCGATTATAGGTTATTACAAGATATTGAATATAGTTCTCTGTGCTATACAGTAGGTCCTTGTTGTTTATCAATTTTATATATAGTAGTGTGTATGTTAATCCCAAATTCCTAATTTGTCCCTCCCTCCACTTTCCCCTGTGGTAACCATAAATTTGTTTTCTATGTCTGTGATTCTTTTTATTTTGTAAATAAGTTCATTTGTGTCATATTTTAGATTCCATATATGTGATCCTATGATATTTGTCTTTCTCTAAGTATTTTACTTAGTATGATCATCTCTAGGTCCATCTGTGGTGCTGCAAATGGCATTATTTCATTCTTTTTTATGGCTGAGTAATATTCCATTGTATATATGTGCCACATCTTCTTTATCCATTCATCTGTCGATGGACATTTAGGTTGCTTCCATGTCTTGGCTATTGTAACTAGTGCTGCTATGAACACTGGGGTGCATGTATCTTTTTGAATTAGAGTTTCTGTCTTTTCCAGATATACGCCCAGGAGTGGGATTGATGTATCATATTGTAACTCTATTTTTCTTTATCTGATTGACTTAGTAAGCGGACATGTATTCAGGGGTTAAGGCCAAGGGTACCGGAGTCCATGCCCACTGCCCCGCCCCCCCAAGTAAGTGCTTGCTTACTCAGTGGCAAGCACTCAGGCAAAATTCAAGAGCTGTGATGGGCAAGTCACTCCCCCATCTGAGCCGTCGAAGTAGAGATAACACTGGTGCTTACTTAGAAATATGCCAGCCATAGTAAGTGCTCAAGATGTGTTAGCTCCAGAGGGCCCTCCCCCGGGGAAGATGGCAGCCAGCCCCATGGAGAAGTCCCCAGCCCAGCACAGGCCCCGAGAGCAGAGGAGCGACAGCCGATGGGGCAGCCTCCAGCGGGGGTGGACGGTTCAGCCCCGTCCTGCTCGCGCAGCACGGTGTCCAGTGGATGCCGAGGGGAAGGGGAGGTGAAGAGGCCACGCATGCACCGGTGGGCCAGCGATGGCCGGACACAGTGGCCGCACAGACGCAGCCGCTGCCAGTGAGCAAGGCACACACGCTCCACCCAGTGGGGTCCATTGGGCAGCTGGGCCGCCCCACTCTGGGTCAGACCGTCCTGTCCTGTTTGACGGGGAGCTTCAAAAAGGCAGCTCTTTTCTTTTTTTTTCAAATATTTATTTTGGCCATGCTGGGTCTTAGTTGTGGCATACAGGATCTTTAGTTGCGGCATGTGGGATCTTTGGTTGCAGTATGCTGACTTCTTAGTTGCGCCATGCGTGCGGGATCTTAGTTCCCCGACCAGGGATCGAACCCGGGCCCCCTGCATTGGGAGCTCAGAGTCTTACCCACTGGACCACCAGGAAAGTCCCCCAATAAGGCAGCTTGAAACTGGAAATGTCCGAATCACCGTGATTCGGTGATTGGGTTACATTTTCCAGTACTGGTAGAAACTGGAGCTGTGAACTGAGTTGTATTCAATTATAGAGAAATACCAGTTTCATATACGTTTGCATACCCAGCTTTCGTGGACTACCAGTTACAATACTGGTAAAGTTGAGGCTTGCAACCTGGAGAACTAAAGTGATTTTATATTTGTGGGAACGTAGCTTGAAGAACAGAAGGGCCACCATAGTTCTAATTGCAGCTGTTATTCAAGAAGATACTTGGTTCTATGGGGTTTCATAAAGGGGAGGGAAAAAAAACCTCCCAAGGCAGCGAGGCAGGTTTTCATATCCTAGCTTGATGCTTCTCACGTATGGTTCCTGGACCACCTGTGTGTGAATCTCCTCGGGGAGGACGCAGACCCCAGGCCTATCCGCAGATCCCCGAGTCAGTAATCAGTGGAGATTTTTCAAGCTGGTGGTGGTGATTTCTTTTCTCTCTCCCCTCTCCCATTCATCTCCCTGTGCTGCAACTAAACTCTGTGATTTTTAAACCCCAAACCCCTCAAAACCTGTACTCTTGCTTAAAACCACAGGGACTCCCACTCTAATTATCGTCTGATGCACAAGCATCAGTGGAGGGGCGGTCTGTTTTCAGGGTAGCAGCACCGTCCAGCACAACTTTCTGTGATGATGGCAATGTTCCCGTCTCTCTCCCGTCCAATAGGGCAGCCACCAGTCACCGGCGGCTCCTGGGCACTCGGAATGGGGCAAGTGTGACTGAGGAACAAGTGTGTACTTTCATTACTTTCATCTTATTTAACTGCTTTAAATTTAAATAGCTTGGGCGTGACAGTGATGATGGCTGGACAGGAGCATATCTGGGACACTTTGGAGTCGACTGGACGGGCCAGGGCAGGCTCGGGGAGGCCCCTGGGGCTCTGGCCGGAGCTGCTGGGTGGGAGGGGGTCACTTAGGGAATAGGGAAGGGTGGGGGAAGGAAGTGACGTGGGGGTGAGGAGTCACCGGCTCCAAGACAGACATCTTGAGAATGTTCGTGAACATACAGCCAACTCCTGCTGGTCTGGGACACACAGGTTTCTCCAGGTGACTTTGCTGATCTCTGCTCTGATTCGTATAAATCTTGCCCGAAAGGCAAGCATTGGAGAGCTGGAGCTTAGTTTCCCATCCCTCACACTTTCCTCATCAGAAATAATGTTCCACGCAAAACTCCTAGTTTGCTAACGTCTTACCTATAGGATCTTCTGGTCTTTTGAAAGTTTGAACGTGTTGTTCATAGGAGCCTTTTTACAAATAGAGCTGAGATACTTGGAAAAGTCTATAACAACGTGTTCGTAATACAGTTGATTACCACCGGAGGACACCATTTGGGATTATTCCCATGACAAAGCTTCTTCTAGTCTAATTCAGAACTCTCTAGGCTGTGCTATCCCGTATATTAGCCACTAGCTCCATGTGGCTATATGAATTTAAACTCTTTAAAATAAACGTTCAGTAGTTCCTCGGCCACACTCACCCCACTTCCAGCGCTCAGCAGTCACATGTGGCTGGCGGCTGCCATACCGACCCAGGCACAGCCCCCTCTAACACACACTTCAAATCATCTAGGGGCTAAACGGGTCCTGAGACAGGCAACTAGTAGGCAAATGAGTTACTCAAAGAATATCTAATGGTAATAGCTGTAGCATAAGAGAACGAAAATGCAGGTACACAATTAGACCAACTGGGGGTAGGCTCAGGGTATCACAGGCCGAGCAGGAGAGCCCTGATTTCTGTGCCACGAAATCGAAAGGATCAGGGTATCTGATGAGCTAAAAACCAAACACAGACAGAAGACACGGAGCAGCCTTGTTTCTTCAGAATGATCAAGTTTTCTATATGAAATCTTAAGGATACAGGTGAACCTGATTCTGATTTTAAAGACTTAAATGTTTTTAAAAAGTTTTAAACAGAGGACAGCTTGTATGATGCAACTCTGATTTTTAGGGGAAATTGTTCAATGTAACAGAAGATGTGATGAGAGAACTTTAAACATCATGATATAAAAATGCATTCCAAATCTTCATGACCTTCTCGAGACAAGAACCCTCAAAGATGGGAACGGGAGCCCAGTACCCTCTCGGCCACCAAACACACCTGCTCTGTTCAGACCACAGTCAGGTTGGCTCAGGTATTTTGGGACCTGGAGCAGAAGATGAAAAGTTTTCCCAGAACATCTTGGGATCACAGAATTTGGCATTTCAGTATGTCTAATGACATGATAGTTATAATACTCGCATGAGGAGAAACTGGGCTATTTAAATGAAAGTTGAAACGTAGTCATTTGGAGTTGGTAAACTAAGTTTCAAGGAAAAATCACATACTAATTCTGGGGTTTCGACACACTGTCGTATATTTTAGAAAAGTCAGCTAATTTATTTGGACCATTTCCCCAACTGAAAGATGGGTGTCTCACAGTTAAAAATCTTGAAGAGTTGGTGATAAAGTAAAGAAAAGTCCTTGATAAAGCTGAAAGATTTTGCCTTTAAGATAATAAGCCAAAAAGAGGGAAAAGTTTAAAAACGCATTCATTTCTCCTTTGTTTAATCTCTGCAGTCCCTATCTCACTTTGCAGTGCTGTAGGCTAGATGTGGATGCAGCTCCTCTGTGGCTTCAGGAGTCTTTAGGTAGCCCAGTTTGGTCAAACAGCCTGAAGTTGAGAGTCCAGAGAAATGTAACAGATAGATGGAGATTTTGCACGGAACAGCGTTAAGTACTCTGAATCTTGAGAAGAACCTGCGAATGAATCCTTGGTGCCTCGAGACCGTGGTGAGGCAGGCTAGGCCCCGGGGGTCAGAGAGGCCTGGTTGGATCCTAGCACCTTGGCTTTTAATCGCTGGGGGACCCGGGAGAGTCATCAACCTGCCCAAGCCTCAACTCCCTCATCTGTAATATGAAAATGAAGACCCAGGGGAAAGCTGGCCTGTGGGTGTGAAATCTCTTTCTAAAGTGAGGTGTGCCTGACAAGTTCTATCACCATCCAGATGAGAGGAGAAGATGAGCCAATCTTGGTGGCTGCTCTGAAGCACACGTCAAGCCCCAGAACAGCATCTGTCCAAAGGGCAAGTCCTATCTGACCCAATGGCCACGTTCTGCGTAGACCACAGACAACTCTGCCAGCGCCCAGCGTTAAGTCCCTGCTGACGAGCGTGGACGCCTGCAGACACTGCCGTGTCCCTCTCGTGCAAGCCTGCGAGACAAAAACTAAATAACGGAAAGAAGCAGTGACTAGTTTAACTCTTTAACAAAAATCAAAGAAAAATGAAAATGATTTGGAAATGGCAACAGTTTAATTGAACCCATTTACTGGCACCTACCCTGTCTGAAAAAGGAAATCAGCAATTTTCTGACTGTTCTTATAACCTGACAGTGAAACTGGTTCACACAATGAAAACGTACATAATCCAGTGTCAAAAACTGGTGATTTACAGAAATCACCCCCATTTATTTTTTCCAGCAAAGAGGAGAAAAACAAACATGTTTCCACAATTCAGTGTTTGAATCACTGGCAAAAACTGTCTGCCTCATTCAACGTTCCCGGCCACGAGCTCCGGGAACACTCTGATGGCCACGAACCTCCCGTGGTTCAAACGAAACGGAGAGCCCACGCATGAGGATTATGTGAGTTGAAGACAAGATGCCTTCTCACAATGTGCCTACAAAGAAGGTCTTTGAAGAATATCCAGATCTTCAAAGGAATGAAAACACTCCTGTTCTGTTGTTGATTTTTGGTTTTGGGAATAAACTTTCTTCACTGGGAGGAAGGGGTTGTATGACTTTGTAAGTGGAAACCAAGAGGCCGCTGGCTAATACGTATGCCTCCCCTCCCACAGAGCTCTTCTGTCGCCCCAAAACCCTCTTCCATGAATTTTGTTATGGTTCGGAAAGGTAAGGAAAATGACTTCAAGTATTCAATTCCTATCAAAAATTGGTATCAAAAGTAATAAAGGACCTAATTTCTTTATAATTCCATGTTTTAAAAAATAACTTAAGAAGCAAGAGGTCCGGCCCTTTACTTGTATAAATACCACAGCGTAACTAGAGTTTCTTAAGACAACGTGGGGAGGAGTCCGTGTTGAGCACCTCGATCATTGATCTTAACGTTGGGAACGTCTCAGACACGGACGGAAGAGTCTTATAAGAAGGTGAGATACTGAAAAAGAAAAACACAAAGCAAGGGTGTGAAAATCAACACAACTGTACAAAAAAGGCAAAGCTTACGGTCTATTAATTCCTATTACGATATTCACTTTCCAGTACTCCCTACGCACGACAGCAGACAATGTTACAAAGCAGGGGGCGCTGTGAACAGAGCAGGCCCTGCTGCAGTGATGATCTGGGGTACGGGCAGGCTCCCACCATGAGCTGCTGGGAAATTCAGCCAGTCTTCAGAAAGAAAAATCAACCCCCGATTTGCACAGTGAGCGTTACGCACACACGTCCCATTGGGGCGCATGCTGGACATGGAACCAGAAGACACAGGTTTCGGGTCCAGCCTTGACCCTTATCAGCTTTAGGGGTTCCTCTCAGCCCCGCTTCCCATATCTGCAGCAAGAGGGAGAGGGTTCCTAACTCCCAGAGCTAGCAGGAGCATGGGACGGGTGTCAAGGTACGCTGTGAAACGGCAGCTGCACAACATAGGGTAGTGTTGCTATCTTTTCCTTAAAGAGTTGTTGAAAGATCAACACTGTAAAATGATGTAGGAAACAGAGGCGAGGGCTTTGACCTTATGGTCGTGTTACTAAAACATGTGTAAACTAGTAAACGTGAAACAAGAATATACTGCAACAAGGTGTAGCTGTCAGGAGTTTCCATTACAGAGCTCATGGAATCCTTGCAAACCGGACAAAAGTGTCCCACAGACACAAATTTCTGTTTTAAACAGAGCACAAATTATCCAGCAACTTTTAGAGAGGTTGCTGTGTTCAGCAGGTAATGAAAGGCAGAACTGGAAGTGGTTATGATATAAAGGAATAAATAAGGTTGAACAGTGAGAGTTGCTTATTCTTAACTAACTCTGAAAGCATCTGTGAGTTTAATTTCATCGCAAATTTACACGTTCCCCGTGGTGCTTCTGAAAACAAGGGCCAGGAAAGATGAGAGTCTGCTAGGCTCTCCCACCGTAATCGTCAGGGGTAATTTCTGGCTAGCATTTCCTGACTCACGTGTATTCCGCACCTAAATAACAATAAAGTACCACCTTCCCAAAACCTAGAGTGCAGGAAAAATGCAGCTGAAAGGCAGGCACTACCACCCAGACTCAGTCTGAATCGGGTGCAGCTCAGCGTTCAAAGTCGCTCCAGAATACTGACCCTGAGAGTCTGGGACGAAGGGCGGATTAGGCAAGAGATATGGATATCTGACCATATAAATAAGACATTTGTAACCCTTTCTTCACAAACTGGTTTCCTTACTTTATTCATTATTCACGTTTATGCATATACTCACCTGTTAAGGGGTCTTACGCAACAGCAAAAACGTTTTAACCTTGAAAAGTGGATTACATTCATTGTATAATCATAACTCATGAAAATGAGTACAATTCCAGTTTCACGACGCTCGAAAAGTAACGGGGAGCCCCTTCTTTCCCTTTTCAGTTGTAACATCCTTTTGTTTGACCCCTATCCAGCAGTTACCTTTTCAAGTTCATCCAGCTTTTAGCTATTTTGCTAAAGGCCTCTGAACCAGGGGCGGTCATAGCTTCAAAGTCAACCAACTGAAAAAGAAAGAAATTTAACAATGTGATCAACATGGAGGGGAAGCTCCCTTTGGGATCCGTTGCATTCGTGTGTCTCAACACAAAACTCCACAGATTGGGATTTAAACGTTTCCCTTCCAGCTCCAGCTCCGACATACCTTCCCTTTGGGAATTTTGCCTGCTACTTCCTTTCCACTCGCCATCAGGGCTCCCACAATCACTGAGTAAGCGATCACACTGTTTAGGTAAAGAACAATTACCGGTCAGTCCCAGGCCACGGACAGTTACCACGTTAGAGCTTACCACGGATTTTCCATCCTAAGAGATGACATTTTATTTCTCTTAAGAATTCTCTGGACATTAAACATAAGAATATTTTCATTTGCCTTAAAAATATTTACTAATTTACTAATAAAACTATTTACTGATTTACGAATTTAAGGGTAAACGTGTAAGAATAATATTTTTCTGAGAACAAAAGGTATCTTTTAATTAGGAGTTTTCTCCTCACTTGGCTTTTCTCTTCTTGTGAAGAGTGAATTAGAAAATGTGCCTGCTTGTATTTTTAACGTCTTCACGAGGCTTGGCTTTAAAACGCAATATATACGATATACTTTGTAAATGCAGACATATTAATATTATCGTTTAAACATTAAACACTGTGGCCCCGAAGACGAAACAAGCAGAACGCGTTTGCAGAACGCACTAACAGACTGGCCCGAAGGCGGCTGCGCTACGGGGACATCCCGGCATGTCCGGACTCACTCTGGATCCTGACGTCTTTGTGGCACCAGCTCTGTGCCCTGTGCCAGGCAGCCCAGGACGAAGACAACTAAGACAGACGTCTTGCCCCGGCGAGCGGACACCAGAGAGAGTGAGCCCGCCCTGGGGTCGCCTGCCAGGGAAGCCCTCACTGAGGCCGCGGCCACGTGCGCTGCATCTTCGAGGGCCACGGGCAGGGCCCCCGAGGCAGAGGAGGGGGAAGCGGACCGGCGCGGGGGGGCGGACAGGAAGGTGTGGGCACGGGCTGGGGGCGTGGGGAGGCAGAGAGCAGGGCGGCATAGCCGCTGTGAGGACACGCGCGTGCACAGCGCCTGTGAGGGCGGCGGGCGGAAGGTGGCACGTGGAGGGCATCGCGGGCACATCTAATGACGACTGTCCCGAAGGCACAAGGTTTATGTTCCCATTTTGTTTCAATGCCGTCGTTACCGTTATGTAAGTTCCGCGTAAGGGCACGCACCCGTCTACACCGGAGTGCTCACTACGAGCCTAGTTTCCATCCATCACCACACAGGGGACCCCCTCCGCCCATGTCGCCCACCCGCCCCCAACGCTTTTGTCATATTATAACAACATTTACGACCACATTTTGGAGAGTTTTACTCTCTAAGGTAGTACTTAAAGATTTAAGTGTATTACTTTAGCCAAAGCGTCTTAAAGTCAAACATGTGCTAACGATGGCACACGCCATTCGCATGATTTACTGTACACGGTACCAGAGAAAAGGGAAGAAAAAGAAGGCTCTACAGACGCATCCTTGTCTGAATGACACCTGAAAGATGCCTGGTGAATTCAGTAAGTAGCAAGAATTCATTCATAATAACAAAAATACTTTGCAATGATTGGTGACCCAAAAGTATTAAACGTTAGGGCTAAAGGTCAATTAATGGTCAAAACTTGGGGGCGAGGGGAGAACAGGGCAGGGTACAGTCTGGGCAAATACCAGGAATTAAAGCACAGGGCGCACACGTGCGCACACAGTGAGACTTCGAGCTCCAGCCTATAAACGCCAAGCACCTTCTTTTAAAACTACCTTCCGAGACTCTTGGTGGTGCAGTAGATCAAGGACATCACGTTTGGGTGGACTTTGAAAAAAACCAAGGGGTCTTCCCGCCATTGCTGGGGTACCTGTACCCAGGGCCCCACAGGAGATGTAAGCAAAAGGAGTGCGTTCTTCACTCCAAAAACTGTCAGATTAGAGGATATCACTCACCTGGATCCGCGAGAGAGCGGCATTAAATTATAAAAGTAATAAACTAAGGATAAGATTAAGTTGCCAACAGCATCAGTCTCCTAGGGGAAAAAAAAACATGTGCTTATGAACTTAAATAACAGATTATAAACTCATTTCTTATCAGGTGACAAGACACATCAGAAGCATTTACATTAGGAAGAGGGTTATTTCCTTCTTCTTCTACAAGAACCTACTTTCCACGTCCTTGAATATTTTATACTCTTCCCAATGATGTTTTTTCTCACGAGAGGGTATACATTCAGTTCGGTTTAGAGCAGTACGTCCCCAGCTGCCTTTAAAACTGCAACCGTTTCTGATAAACCTAGACATCTGTTTCAGTCTACAATGTTACTTGAAATGTCGACATATACATTGAGATTAAAATAAAACAAAGCACTTATTAATACTGAATACACTTTCTCAGACGACAGGTCTCTCTACTCCAGGGCTCTGATTAGTGCCCTACCCCCACCCACTGAGATTTAGCTGATCAGTATACTTAATTTATGGGTATAAACTGATTAAGATCCTGAGAAACAAAGTAACTTCCCAAGGGCCACGGGCATCCATTCCAGAATGCGGATGGAGTGGCCGCTACGCTCTCCACACAGTGGACAGCTACAGCGACGGAGGTGACGTTGCAGCTCCTGCTACCAAGGAGCCCCCCCTTGAGTCGGGGAAGCAACGGAGGGCAGAGGTCACGGTCCAGGAGAGTGTCACTAAATGCAGCACAGGTCATGTCCATCGTGGACCAACCTGTTCTCTTAAATCTTGACAAAGCCCAAATCTCTGATACTATGACGCAGTCACTACATACATGTATCATTCCCCTTCCCCAGTTTCTGTACTTACTAAATACGGGAATTGTCTCTACAAGAATATTAAAAGAAATATTTACCACTCAATTAAAGCTGATTTCAAGCATAAACTGTGTAATCCCAAGGAAAGGGTAAAGGCTTTAAGCAGTGTACAAAAGAATCAGAAGAAGCATGGATAAAATGAAGATAAACGAAAACCTACCCCAAATTCTGATGAGAGAATCAGTACTTTTCCTTTCGCTGTTAGATCTTTATAAAGTGCATCTATTTCGGCGTGATATAACTGTGTTCTTTCTTCTGTGGTCTGGGTTTCCACGGAAAATAGTATATTGCCTACCCTAAAAATACAAGAAGGTGTGTCGAAGGCACGTATGATACGGTTCAAAGAGCTAAGCACAGAAGGGTGGGGAGGGCAGCGTGGCGACGGGGGCACAGGACGCAAGGAAGACTGTCTCTGCCTCTCTGAGCAGACAGATGGGGCGTGGCTCACAGCAGGCAGCTTTTCCACAAAATACGGTTTTGCTCAGTCTAACTGTAGGCCCTGCTTACATGAGCTTCAGCTAACACAGGAGGAGGAAACTACACAGAGTAGAATGTATTTCAATGCCCAGGAAACATTTTATCAGACAGCTACCCTATTACAATAGAAGAGCAGGGGCCGGGGCTGTGCCCTGAAAGCGAGTTCAGGGCCTCCGCTGTTTCCTTTTCTATTAAGCTTCTGCTGCATGAGCTCCATGGGAGGCTCTGTGGAGGACATAAATTCTATGCAACAGGTAGTTACTGGATAACGCCGGTACCCAAACGCTGAAAATACTCCTCAGACCCTCTAAAGGACAACACAGCAGAGCTGCCGCGTTGATGGAGGGACGGAGGGGAAACGAGGCCACAGATTATGAAGAGCCCATGCGTAGAGCCATAACGGTTCATCAGAGGTCCCAAGGAGAGAGAGTTGATCTACTCTGGAAGACAGGGAAGAAAACAGGAAATGCTTGCGGAGGAAGGGGCCTGAGCCTGGGTCTTGAAGAGGAGGACGGCGACGCCAGAGGCTCAGAGCCAGGAGGTGGGCGGTGACCTCGGCGAACAAGCAGTCCAGCTGAATTAGCAGGCCGGGCGCTGGCAGGAAAGTGCTTCAGGGAGGCAGGAAGCGTTGTTTGAGGCCATGATTACAAAAGGCCTGAATGTACGGCACGGGGGCCGATGTTGGTGTCAACAGGCAACGGCAGGGTATGGACTGGGGAGGGAGCTCTGGAGCCACGGGGGCGCCCCGTGGACCCGGCCTTAGGACCCGAGGATGCACGGGCCAGCCCCAGGAGACCGGAGATGGAGGCATGGGTCATGAGTAGGGGTCGGAGGCCCCGAGCGAGACTGACAACAAATGGGGTGAGACAGACAGCTGAGCAAAGACGCTGTGTTTCCGGGAAGGACTTATGGACTCTTACTCGGCAGTTGCATTTCTGCCTGGGTGAAGAGGTAGGAGAAAAAAATTTCACCTCGACAGAAGACCCTGGAATTCCTTCTGGGGGGAGGATGACCCTTATTGGGAAAGTACTTTGATAAGTGGCTTGGGTTAGAGACGGAGACCTCAACGACGTGGCAGAGTCATAGAATCTGGAAGTTGCTAAACGGGGGTTTCCTCATGAAGGCCTGTGTAAGTTTGGACAAGGAAACCAGAGCCCAGCAGGGGCTGAGAGGACATGGCTCCCGCCGCTGAGCTGCCGGAAGTCCCTGATGCAGAAGTGGTGGAGCCTCCTAGGGAAGCAACTGAGGAGCACGGTGTTTCGGGGACGGCAGTGAATGGAGAGGGTCAAGGTCATTCCACCCAGAACTCAAGGGATACGGAGGCTCCTAGGTGAAGTGTGGATTTCAGATGTAAATAAAATGATCATTAATAAAAACGGTCACTGCGGCGCTACTACTGATAAGGTGAAAAAATGGGAAACACCCTGAATGATCAATGACAAAAAAATTAGTAGCAGCAACTCTACAATATCCCTAAAATGGAATACGATGCAATTTTTTAAAATGCTTCTAAGAATAGGATATGGGGAAATGTTCGTAGTAAGGCTAGAAAACAAACAGGTTGTAAAACAATATGTACAGTATAATCTCAGGTTTTAAAGGAAATAATGATTTAAAATTTTTAATCTTTGCTTATCTGTATTCTAAAGTTTCAATAAGACTGCACTTACACTCTCATACTACTTTAAAACCTATATTTAAAAATCCAATAACAGCCTTCAACCTGCCAATCTCTCATCTTTTTTCCATTTAATGAGTAAACGTCTTACCCACGACAAACTTCAAGAACCTGGAAGAATGCTTTCCACAAACCACATCAGACATTATACTTAACATCTAGAAAGTTGTTAGATGTAGCACAGTCAGAAAATCTATCTGCTGGTGTAATAATCTAAATGTCACGTTAAAAAAAAAAAAAAAAGCTGGTTCTCGTTGCACACTGGACCTTGATAATCTCCGTTTTAGGAGACAGCCAAAGCCCAGGAGGTCCGATCTCCCGCAGCAGCGCCAAGCATCTGCATGCCTTCTGACACCAGCCCCCGTCTGCGCACCCGCACGTGGGAAGCACACGTACTTGTCTCCTGTAATAGTGATCGTGAAGCCGTCATATTCCTTCCCTTGGTCTTTGAGGCTGGGAACTTTTGTGTTCACAGTGAACCCATCCTTCGTTTTAGTATTAAACTGCTTTCGGGGAAAAAGAAAATTCACGTTACTGGTGAGATTCACTGTAAATTCCCAACTGCCACTGTGCAGCGCCGACTCCGACTTTCATGTTTTTAAGAAGGGTCACGGTGTGCCAGACACCGTGTATTCTCTGTCCTGGCCCCATGCCCCAACCCAGACTCCCAGCCCAAGTCACGCTCCCCGTGGCCCCTGCCAGAGGGCAGCAGAGAACCTCAGAGCAAAAGGCGCACAGCCTCCCTGCAATGGCAAGGCCCTGCTCACTGCTAAGAGCTCCCTTGGGGTCTTTTCTCTTGTTCATCTTAAGCGGCAGCCACACTGATACTTTGCAGAATAGTTGTGCTCAACATCCTATGATTCGAAAGAGCACCTTGTGTTTATTCTACTGCTTCTTCAAAGGAGACTCTCATCTGTCTGCAAATACTCAGAATTTTGTCACCTGAGAATTTTATACACACACATGCACACACCCCAACTCCGCAGACCACAGAGTGACAAAGCAAAGTATTCTAAAGGAATTACACAGAGATCAGAGTGGCCCTTAAGGGTGATGAGTATGAACACGGCTTTCTGTTGAAAACACTTTTGACGAAGTGAAATGCCAATAAATCACTCCAGAAAAATCCTCCCCAATTCGGTTATTTAGTGTAGCCAACATGTTTTTAGGA
The DNA here is from genome assembly GCF_964374135.1 of Grampus griseus. Taxonomy (NCBI): domain Eukaryota; kingdom Metazoa; phylum Chordata; class Mammalia; order Artiodactyla; family Delphinidae; genus Grampus; species Grampus griseus. The sequence goes on from NC_139010.1 coordinate 4,923,110, forward strand.
TTGACAGACTTGAATAAGAGAATCAATGGTAACATTAAAAGAGGTCGTGCTTCGCATAAGATATTGGAGGGAAAGTTTGCCCCAAAACAGCGACAGCCAGCAGGCGTTCACCAAGGTCCAGAGAAGGACATAGATGAAGGGACGTCAGCAGGAGAGCGGGCGGCAGGGGCCGAGACGGGAGGTGTCCCGTAGGAGGACAGAGACTTGTAGAGGCAGAAGGCGCTAACACTTAGTATGTGCCAATGCTCTTTCATGCCCACAGCGTGCCCATAAGACAGGACACGACCTCCATCTTACAGGTGAGGAAACCAAGTTGGTGAGATGAAGCGAGGTGAGGTCTGGCCCGAGCTGGCACGAGGGAGTGGCAGAGTGGAAGCAGGGACCCAGGCCCTCTCGACGTCCAGTCCCCTAACTTACTAACCAGCCGCCCCGAGGGGAGCTGAGGTACATCTGAACTTGGCTTTTCAGAAAGCAAAAGTGAATGTGCTGAAAAAGTACACGTACTTTTCAGCAAAAGTACCTATATCTCAGTGGAGGCTGTCATGGCATCATATTCACCAAGCACTTTAAACACAAAGGCGTATTTTTATATCCTTCTACGTGTGCCTTTAGAAAGGCCAGTGTGCCCACAGCCTGGCTGGAGGTGCGGTGAGCAAAACCACAGTGGGACGGCCACTCCCAGATGTGGCCAGACAGGCCGTGACTTTGCACTGGGAGCCAGGCACTGGGCGGGCGATGCCCGGCCCCTTAGCTGCTCTCCAGGCGACTGCAGCCTTTTGTCCATTGCGCTTTTCTTTTTAGACAAAGATATACATATATTAAAATATCCCTAAGCTGATTTTGTATTCTGCCTAATATAGTAAATTTAAATGCCTAAAATACCCACAGGACAGCTAAAGACTGAAACCTGAGTCAGGCTCTAGTTTTCTTTCTGTCTGGTGGATCCAGCGGCCCTCGGTGCGGCCCTTCTGCCCCTTCGGGGGCGTCTGGGGAATTTATGGGATAATGCGGTGGCTGAGGGGACGAGGTGCTGGGGACGGCCACACAGGCGCGACTCCCACTGGACGTCCATGTAGATGAGGAACTGTTTATAATGTAATGATTTTCTAGGCCTGGAGCCAGACTCCGTTTTACACTCACACGCTAAATATTTGTTACATTTTAATACACACTGACTCTCCTAGGAATGCAAACAGCATATACATTGAGGAAAGAGGATACTATACAGCGTGTGGAACTTTATTAAGTGCGGTTTACCATTACAGAAAACCGTTATCGCCAACATCGTAGCTCGTGATACCTGAGTCACCAAATGACACATGGATACAGGGCTGCATCTGTCGCTGTCACGTTCACCAAGATTATACACATCTGTGCAAGCAACTGGCTACTTCTTTGTGGCTTCTCATGAAGACATGCCTGAATGTTGACACACTGAAATACATGGTTTTCTACTATAAACAACTTACCTTTCAGAACTCCCTTACGGCACTGTGGTGACTTTTGAAAGAATTTTTTGAGTAGGTGGGATACATTCTTTATGAATTTCATTCTAGTGCAGTAAAGGGGCCATCTGAACATGTTTACTGAGTTCAGACGGGTCTGAGAAGACTGAGAACCACTGCCTCAGTTCACGAGACCCTCACAACGAGCAGGTTGGCCGGAATCACGGCTCTCCAACACATGAGAGCCTGGGATGAGACCGGGAGAGCCTGTCAAACCCGGCGAGCAGACTGGACCCTGGGTACAGAGTCAGCTCACGGCTTTGTCCATGACGGGTTATTCTTTAGAAATGGATAAGCTTTGGTCAGTCATAGAAATTTCTTAATGTTTATTTGATGTAAATCAATCTCATCTACTATAGCTACAAGGAGAACATTGATTCAAGTTTTATGTTATAGTTCAAACCATTAACTGAAAAAACCCAAACCAACCTGCTGCTGGTGCATTATGGGTAGTTATGTTCCCAGGTGGAGAAAAGGTGCATAAAATTATAACTTCTTAACGGATTGCACTTTTAAACAATATAACTGCTGTCCCGTGACACGCCCTTTATCTTGAATTCCAATGTTTCTGATACTGAGACTGCCACACCTGCTTTTCTTCAGTAGCATTTGCCTGCCTACCTTTCCGCCTTCAACATTTTGAATGTCATCTCGTCGTAGGTGTTTCCTGTGAACAGAACCTAGCCGGGCTTTCAAATACCGATCTGAGGTGCTCATTCTTCAGCGAGGGCTCGATCATTCACGTCATGTTGAGAGCCAGCACCCACTACACACATTTCCTCCTTACCTTCCCCCCTCTCTTTCTCTGAGCTTTTAGTTGAACTGACTTTGTTTTCTTTATTCCAGTTTCCTACCTTCTAGGGTCTGTTTTGTTTTCGTTATTCTGCAGAATGTGTTTTATCAGTGTTTTCAAGTAGCACACTTTATAAAACTTAAAGTACTTGTTAACCAACAGGCATTTAATAATTACGAGTTCGTTTCGTAAAAAGTACTGGGCTTCCCTGGTGGCGCAGTGGTTAAGAATCCGCCTGCCAATGCACAGAACACGAGTTCGAGTCCTGGTCCGGGAAGATCCCCCCATGCCACGGGGCAACGGAGCCCGTGCGCCACAACTACTGAGGCTGCACTCTAGAGCCCGCAAGCCACAACTACTGAGCCCGCGTGCCACAACTACTGAAGCCCATGAGCCTAGAGCCCGTGCTCTGCAACAAGAGAAGCCACCACAATGAGAAGCCCGCGCACTGCAATGAAGAGTAGCCCCCGCTTGCTGCAACTAGAGAAAGCCCAAGCCCAGCAACGAAGACCCGACGCAGCCAAAAATAAATATAAAAATAAAATAAATTAATTTTTAAAAAAGTACTAACTGTTTCCCCTAAAAACGCCTACTGCGATTTTGATGATAAATTTACCTTCATAATTGGAAGGAGGTCTTCCACTTTGTGGACCTTTTCCAGAGCTTCTCTAACTTCCAACAATCCTTTAGGATTATTAGCTCTTAAAAAGGGAAAGAGAGATGGCAACTAAAATTAATACAGAAATTAATAATTATGCTCTCACCTTTAATTTAAATAAATCATCCTTAATTACTAGTGGCTCAATATTCAAAACAGTGGACCACAAACAAAGTTTTGAAATAATGGGATGGTTTAATCTAATGAGTATTGGGCTACAGATGAGAATTAAGGAAACAAGACAGCAGTCTGTCTAGAACGTGAACTGGGGAAAACCTGAAAGGATGGACAGCCAATGTCTGTGTGGACATGCATGGGTCTGGGCTTGGTCAGAAAACCTTGATTCTCCTATTCCAACTATGAAATTAGAAGTGAATGTTTTTTCTTCCTAAAGTTGCTCAAATGAAAGTATCCTACTAAGCTCTTATACCAATTTTATATTTACTTGGTGAACTAACATTCAGAATTCCTTTTTCCCCAGAATTCTGTCCACTGTCCTGTCTATACTGTACTGCCTCTCAGTTGAGGGAGAATGAGTATTAAGGTGAAAATCCCTCATTTAATCCCTAATTAAGAAATTCAAAGAAACATCCTGCTTTGAATTCAAAGAAAGCCTAAACGCTTTCAAAGAGGCTAGAAAAGTCACAGCAATGTGTGTAAGATAAAAATACTCAGTTAAGGTCCATGGATTTTGTGGAGCTCTTAAAAAGAAGGTTGATAAATGATTATGAAAGGTTTTATGATTCCAAACAGTATGTAAAAATATGACACATTTTGTTTGGTCTGTCAATAGGCTTGGTTTTCAAGTTTCATAAATATAACTAATGTAAAATACATAAAATTTATCCATTACTATGAAAAGAAAATTGAAAGATTACCCATGATAAACTAGAATTCTATCTTTAATAAAATGAAGAATTTTCTCAAAATATTCCAGGTATCTCATGTTGATCACCTGACCCCTGTAAGAAAAAACAATTAAGAATGTTTTTACAAAGAAATATGTTCCACACAATATCTAATTTCAAAGCTAATTCAAAAGGACAATAAGAGAGCTGGGAAATTCGCTTGTTTGCAGCCAAAGAACGGGAGAAACAAACACCTGTCTAAGCAAGACTGATGGTCAGCGACTGGGCTTATTCTGGTGGGAAAGGCACCAAACTCAGCCCTGGAGATGCCAAAACAGGAAGAAAAGTCCTCAGGTACTTAAACGGGGCTCAGACTTGTATGTCCCTTTCCCCTTATGGATCCTTTCCCTTTTTCGGCAATATGCTCCCTTCTGCCCCTCAGGGCTCCTGATAGCACTAGGGGCTAATACTCCTTGCTGTCCAGCTTACTAGCTGTCTTCATCTCCTCTACCACTGTAAATAGTATTTTCCTCCCGTTTCTATCCCCACCCCCATTTTTAAAACTCTCCCAGAACCTCACGTACAGCCAACACGCCGATGTACCCATCCAGCTGACGCACGTGTCCGGCAACACACACAGCCGACTGCTTCCCGGGCACGGCTCCCTGGACTCCCCGCAGGCGAGTCAAACCTCAGGTTCAGGAACTCACTCCAGCTCCCCAGTGTGTTCACCTACGTTCTGCCCTGGGGCTTCCTGGCCTACTGAGGCAACCACGTGCCCGCTCGGCAATGGGACCGCCTACCCGCAGCTTCACGCTCGCCCTCACTTCTAGCCCACCCCCAGTGTTCCGACCCTGCCTTCTCAGTATCCACTCTTCCCCTCCAGCTCACTTCCACAAAGCTTTCCAGACCTCGGGACCAGTGCACCGGAATGTTCCACAACTGTCTAACCAGTCCCACGCCTCCAAGGGAAGTCGCTGCCCTCTCATCTATTCTGCCACCTGTGGCCAAAGTGATCACCCAAATGTGTAATTCTGTTCAGCTCGCTTCTCTGCTTCTGATCTCTGAATGACTCTCTTTTATTTCAGGACAAAAAGTGCCTGAGCATGGATATGTTAGCTATATTTGGGGGAAAAAAAGCTGTTTATGTTTCAGCCTCTGCCTGTCTTTCCAGCCCCGACTGCTGACAGCCCCTTAATCATAAACTAACCACCAGTCATAATGAATTAGTGATACCTCCCTGACCATGCCTGACTCACAGGTGCGGCCATGCCTGACTCACAGGTGGGTCCATGCCTGACTCACAGGTGCGGCCATGCCTCACCCCCCTCTCTGCTTTCCATCTTTCCAAACAGCATCACCTGAAGGCTGGACTGGGATCCCCCCCACCCCACCCCACCCCCGCCCTCCGGCATCCTGTACACGTGACCACCACCACTCTTAACACACTACACGGTAGGCTCATAGCTCAGTGAGGTCCATCTTCATCACTAAGCTACAAGCCTTCTGCCGTGAGAGGCTGTACGTCACGGCTAAATCACCATCGTGCTGCACAGCACATGGAGAGTGGCCTTTAGTTAAAGCTAGTTGAGTCTACCTGTGAATGTCACAAATTATTCTGTAAGAAACAGGAATATACAAGTCACAAGGGGAAAGGAAATTTATTTTCTAGGAATTAAAAAAATAAATGTCTTAAGAACATTTCCATTAAACGTAAATGTCAAAGTTGTATACTATACTATTTTCTTGATTCAGGGTTCTGGAATTCGAAGCATTTTAGATGGGACACAACTACCATAGGTGTAAAATTTACCTAAAATTAAATTCAGTGGGTCTGATACTGAAGCTGATACTCTTTAATATTTGCTTATCATATACCTAGAGGGTGGCTAAGCACATGAAGGGTCCGGTAACGAGGTGAGCACTTCACCCACGCCCCTAACTTGCCAGAGCCTCTGGACAAAACAAAAGCTCTCCAGGTAACCTGGCTCATCCTCCCAGGAAGGCAGCTTAGCACCCAGGCAGCGCTTTTCATCCAACTGCCTTGGGTGTTGCAGGGTTGGAAGGGGGAGTTTTTCCCTCACCACAAGCATTCTTTAAGCCACACGATATTATCGGGATCTTATGGTAATGTAATATTCTCCATCTAATTACTTTCTATGATGTTTTAGGGCCCTTTAAAGACTGACATCTAGGCAAAAATCTGGCACTCTACCCTTCACTTGAGTTCTGCGGCAAAGAGCCTGGAGAAGGGGCACAGCATTTCTTTCTGCAACCAGGCTAGCTCAGAGGAATGCGGGAAGGACCTTGCAGGTGCAGAGCTGATTTGTGTCAAAAAGTCACCGAGGAGGGAGCACTGGGCTGCTCGTGGTCTCCATGAACTGACGATTTAAAATAAACTCCTATGAGAACAGGAAAGATAAACAAAAGTTCATACCTGATCAAATTGATGTGGTTGTTAAAGCCTCTGCTGAGACTTCGTGCTGGCATCTGATCCAACCATAACACTGGCTGGTCTGGGTCCGCAATCCTGTAAAAGAGAGCTTATTGAAAAATGAAGACCTGGGCTTCCCTGGTGGCACAGTGGCTGAGGGTCCGCCTGCCGCTGCAGGGTACGCGGGTTCGTGCCCCCGTCCGGGAAGATCCCACATGCCACGGAGCGGCTGGGCCCGTGAGCCATGGCCGCTGAGCCTGCGCGTCCAGAGCCTGTGCTCCGCAACGGGAGAGGCCACAACAGTGAGAGGCCCGCGTACCGCAAAAAAAAAAAAAAAAAATGAAGACCTTATAAAACCTAGAAATGTTCAAAAGCTTTCGAAATAAAACATGTAGAGGTCTTTGGAAAACAACTGCTCAGTCCATTACATCTAAAAGTATGAAACACAAACCAGCAAATTCCAAAAAGATGTTCTAACTGGACCAAGGAAGACGTCAGTACAGGTTTACTAGTAGAGCAGGATTTTTCTCATGAAAATGAGTATCAGCGGTTCCCCCTCTAAACTGTAGCTGGTTGGCCAGGCCCGCACTTCAAGCATAAGAAGACCAGTGCACTGAAGCTCGTTCAAAGGTACCACGGGTAATGAACGATATGCTCTTCCAGAGAGACCGCTTTTTCTACAACACCTCACTTAAAAATGTGCCCGGAAGCACGGCAACGATCAATTCCTATCTCATAAATATTCACCAAGTGTACTTCAAAGAATAATGATGTCAGGGATTTCTGACAAACTGGAGAGGAAAACATAACTTACAAGGCCAATTATTAGTAAATAAAATGGGATTCAAAACCTGTGAACTAGAGGAGACTTAACATTTTCTGACAATGATAAGACGTCTAGCTTATTTTCACTGAAACGTCAGTTACCGTCTCCACTTCACTGCGATGTCAAACATGTCTCTCCACTGCATCAGCCGCGTTTTCCCATTCATTCGAACCTTTGAACTGGTCCACGTACGCTGTACAGCTTGCATGACTTCTAAGGCTGCCAAACCCATGGCTAAAAGAAGGAAATGTGGGGAAAACAGAGTTTGTAGGTACCCTTTAGAGGGAATGATCTTCGCCGACAACTCGGCGAAAGAATCATGGAATCTAAAAAAAAAAAAAAAATTGGTTCTGACACACCTAGGGCCCAGACAGGAATAAAGACACAGACGTAGAGAATGGACTTGAGGACACAGGGAGATGGAAGGGTAAGCTGGGACGAACTGAGAGAGTGGCATGTACATATACACACTACCAAATGTAAAATAGATAGCTAGTGGGAAGCAGCCGCATAGCACAGGGAGATCAGCTCGGTGCTTTGTGACCACGTAGAGGGGTGGGATAGGGAGGGTGGGAGGGAGACGCAAGAGGGAGGGGATATGGGGATATACGTCTGCATACGGCTGATTCACTTTGTTATACAGCAGAAACTAACAGCATTGTAGAGCAATTATACTCCAATAGAGATGTTAAAAAAAAATGACAAAAAATTTTAAAGGCAAAAAAAAAGAATAAAAGTTAAAATAAATGAAAATTATTATGAAATTATATGAAAATAAATCGGGGAAAACAAAAAGAATCACAAGTATTGGTAATTTAACAGGACCATAGATGCATTACCTGATGGCCTGACTAAAGCTCAACTCTATCAGAAGAAATCAGAGGCAACCTCACACTTGTCTGCTCCCAATCCTGAAAGAACTGAGGTTCAAATCCCTCCTCACCCTACAGTAAGGAGACAGCTCTGGTGGATGAGCTGTCTGATTTACAGCAATGACTGAAGACCTACCTCCTACATCTACACCAAAGCAACAGCATGAGAGCCAAAGCTGGAAGCGCTCTTCTCTCAGAATTCAGTGTGAATGAATCTATACATTTCTGTTCTGATCACATGGAGATTTTCAGTAAGCACAACATATGATTCTTTTCAAAAGTACAACGTGGTTTTACCAATCCTCCGCTCCTTTGTCATAAACACTCCCATTTTCAGATAGTTTTAAAATACCTCTGTGTATTCTCTTGTTTGGCAGGAAACCAGGTGTTTCATATTGCATCAGAGATCCCAAACGATCAGCTACACAAATCAGCTCTTGGACCTCGGGCTTGTAACTCTCAAAATTCTGATGTAACACATCTCTGGAAGAAACATTACGTACATGATAAAGACTTTTACCACAGATATCTGGTTATCCAGTTTCACCTGAAAAGCAGTCGCTTCTTCCACTGCAAAAATAATCAAGGAACTTCTGACCACATGATCTTTACTTCAGTGGTCTGTACCCAACCAGACACAAATTCAAAGCAGGACTCTTCATGACAGTGTGTATACAGTCGCTGTCACGTGCTTGTTAGTAACACTGATAACTAGTTTGCAATTCAGAAGACACGTCTGAGCCTTATTTGTTCTGTAAACCTCTCCAGAACACAGGGACTGCCTCTTTTGACAAGCAACCAAACCCGACCCTACGTCCATCTCCCGCTCCGGCCCCAAGTTACATGATGCCAAGTGTACTTGGGACTGTGTATGTGACTGCTACTGTTTACCCGCCAACCTGCTAAAAGTTTTCATACCAAAGACTGCAATTCTAAGTTACAGGCTGTGTCAGCGTCCCCAAGGGTTCAGTAATTCACTAGGAGGACTCCCAGGCTCTGTGTACAGTTGTACTCGTGGCTCTGAGGACACAGCACAATCGTCAGAGGGAAAAGGCACGTGGGGCGAGGTCCAGAGGAAGCCAGGCGCACTTCCAGGACTCTGGGGAGACACGTGGCACTAATTCCCCGAGTGAAACGCTCTCTGGACACGCCGTGCCCAGGGACTGTACTGGGGGCTGACCACGTGAGCACCCCTGCCTTGCAGGTACCCTAGGCCCCCAGAGGAGGGCAGGTGTTCAGCATGAACCACACTGTTCATACACATGGCGCAGGTGCTGGGAGCCATTCTTAGCTCTGGGCACTTGGGGGTAGGGGGAGATCCCGAAATCCCCGTTCCCAGACGCCAGCCCAGGGCCAGCCTGGTGAGCAGGTCTCTCCAAGGACAGCCCTTCAGGCGCCCCCGCTTTCCTGCACATAAATATTTCTCTAGTATGTATGCTAGAGAACATACATACCTCTTTGAGCAATCTATTTGGTTTTTATTATCTTGATTACTGAAACTTACGAAAGCATACAACCTCATCACTCAACGAAAGGACCTGAACAATTATGTAGCTCTACCTACTTGTATGTCACTTTCCTGTCCTATCCTCCTGCCTCCCAGGAAGAGGTAACTTACCTTGAATTTTGTGTTCACAATTCCTTGACGTTCTTCTTTTAAAAAATAGGTTACATATGTATATCCCCAAACAATATATTCTATAGTTTTGCTTATGAGCTCTATGGGGAAAATGATGTGACCCTGCAGTGGACCAACTTGCTGTTTTTACTCAACTTTATATTTCAAAATTAGTCCACACTGTTGCTTGGGTCATTTGTTTATACTGCTGTATAATACCCCACTATGTGACCGTATCACATTTATCCATTTTTCTGTTCATGAACATTTGGGATGATTTCGTTTTCAGTTGTGAACAAAGAAACTGCTATCAACAGGTCTCCAAGCAGACATGTGCACAGGTACATGGTTCTCTCCTGAATATACACAGGAGCGGAACTTAAAGATCGTAGGACATGCAAATATTCGATTTTACACAGTAAGGACAAACTGCTGGCAGAAGTTCCTGGAGCAATTTATACCCCAGTGTATGAAATTTCCCCATATCCTCCTCCTGGTCAACACTACTATCATCACACTTCCTATAGCTAGTATTTGTTCACCTAGTGGGCGAATCATCTCATGTGGTCTCATATATTTATGAACTGAAGCATCTTTTCATATGCTTGCCATTCACGTTTTCCCCTTGATGAAATTACCTGTTCATGTCTTTTGCACTTTTCTAATTAGCTGTTTGACTTTTATTTGCAGAAACTGTTGGTGTTGAAAGGTTTACAGTCAGTCCAATAATTGACCCTAAGTAGGTGATATGACTTTCCTATTTTTAAGATTTTTCTCTTTACCTTAGGTGTTCTCCAGTTACTTATGATGTGTCTGAATGGATTTTTTTTCGTTTACCCTGCTTTTTTAAAAAAAAATCTATGAATGTGTTTCCTTTGTTCTGGAAAATTCTTAGCCATTATTTCTTCACATACTGCCTCTCCTCCATTTTCTCCTTCGGGAGTTTCAATTACACACACACAAGTGTTAGCCCTTCTTACATTTTACGTATCTGCTCTCTTTCAAGTTTTCTAACTCCTTGACTCTCTGTGCTCTATCTTCCAATTCTGCAATTTTCTCTCAGCTATATCTAATCTGCTTTTTAGCCTGTATACTGAATTCTTCATTTCAATGATTATATTTTCTATTCCTAGAGCTTATGTTTTTGGTCTGTGGCATGTGGGTCTGTGGCATCTGTCTGGTCATTTTTTATAATCTCATGTCTCTTCCTCATGTTTGTGATCTCTTCATAATTTCTTCAAGCATTTCATTTGGAGTTATTGTAGAGTCTGTTTTCAACAATTCCAATATCTGAAGTCCTTAAGGGTCAAAGTCTATTGTTTGTGGCTTCTGTTGATTCTCACAAATGGTTTCAGTCATCTTGGTTTTCATTCTCACACTAATGATCTTAATCTGTGGGAATACTGGGGGTACAAGTTGGCACTAATTTCTCCCCAGGAAGGATCTGCGTCTGCTTCTGTTGAGATCCTGGGAATGCCTCCAATATGGGATCACTTTAGCCCTTTGAAGGTCAACAAACCCACCCTGCCATGCCTCAAGGCACTCCACTGGATAGGATGCCTTCTTCCGTTAAAATGTGTTTACCATCCATCACTGTAGTTTGAATACCTTCTCTTTTCTTTCTTTTTAGGCATAGAGGGAGCTGATCTTTACAGATTTTTCCTAATTTTTAAGACACTGTTAGACTGCCAGGAATTAATTTCTATTCTAAATCTAATTGTTCTGTAATGGGATAGCCTTTTAGCATATCCATTTTGCCATATTGCAGCAGTATTGGCCAGTGCTGTAATTTCAAACTTTTAATATGTTAAGAAATTTGTTTTAAAGTAACATGGTAAAGGAATAATGCATATCAAACGCTACCAAGAAGTATAAGTACATTTGAAGTTACCCCACATTAGCAGGGAATGTCGCGCTAAAAGGAAAGACGATGTCCAAAGGTAAGCTAAAAGAAATATTTGCGGACATATCCAATTCAAAAATAAATTCATCAGAAACATGAATAGAAAGCCATTTACTGACCAAGAGATATTATGATGAACTTACAGCTCAGTGTTGAAAAAGAAAAAAAAAATCTTCATTTAAAGCGCTCACTTTGAGAGTTGCACTGACATATATACACTACCAAACGTAAAATAGATAGCTAGTGGGAAGCTGCTGCATAGCACAGGGAGATCAGCTCGGTGCTTTGTGACCACCTAGCGAGGTGGGATAGGGAGGGTGGGAGGGAGACGCAAGAGGGAGGGGGTATGGGGATATATGTATACGTATAGCTGATTCACTTCGTTGTACAGCGGAAACTAACACCACATTGTAAAGCAATTCTACTCCAATAAAGATGTAAAAAATAAACAAATAAATAAAGCACTCACTTTATGTGGGGTTGCAGCCCTGGCTGCTCTTCGTAGTCTTCTATGAGGAAAGGCAGATTCTTAGCCCAGTGGTCTTTAAAGCTCCCGGGCAGGTCCGCGTCAATGTTATATTCCGTAAGGGGAGTATCAAGGTGGGCATGAAGATATCGAGAATACTCTGCAGATGGGAAATGGGATCTGACACACCCGGATATGCCAAAGAGACGGTTTTTCTAGCTAACTGCAATTTTTTATAGCCAGTCTGTACAAATACTTCATAACAAACCGTTATTTAATTACGAGGATTCTGGGACTTCCCTGGTGGTGCAGTGGTTAAGAATCCGCCTGCCAGTGCAGGGGACACAGGTTCAATCCCTGGTCTGGGAAGATCCCACATGCCGCGGAGCAACTAAGCCCGTGCGCCACAACTACTAGGCCCGCACTCTAGAGCCAGCGAGCCACAATTACTGAGCCCACACGCCACAACTACTGAAGCCCACTGCGCCTACAGCCCGTGATCCGCAACAAGAGAAGCCACGGCAATGAGAAGCCGGCGCACCGCAATGAAGAGTAGCCCCGGCTCGCCACAGCTAGAGAAAGCCCGCACACAGCAACGAAGACCCAACGCAGCCAAAAGTAAATAAATAAATAAGTTTATTTTAAAAAATTACAAGAATTCTAAATGGAGACTCCAAATTTTAGCAAGTCACTCTTATATGATAACGGAGGTGGCCTGCCACTGACTTGAGTTACCAGGGTCAAATACAAGCCGGCCAATCAGGGTCCACTTCGGCTAAATTTTAACCACCTTTCCATAAGCAACACCAAAGATCTCACTATTCGATTCCAGAGTCTGGCAATGCAAGTTCAGTGTTAGACAGAGCCTGCTTCCTTCTCAACTAATAGATCTACTGACTACGTATGCGATTTCATCAACTGACTGACCAACTGCTGCTTATCTCTAGGGACGCGGTGTAGAAAAAACCAGGATATGGAGTGCCCCCAGCTTCAGTCTATAGTTCACAAGTCCAAGTTCTCCTAAACCAGGAAAATAGAGGGAATTACAATTTAGAGTAAAGAGCCGTGCTGTCGAAAAGGTAATCCCTAGCCAGCTGCCTACTGACAAGTGAAGGGGTGACTAGTGCGGCTGAAGCCCTGAACTTTAGAGTTTACTTGATTTGAATTAATTTAAACTTAAAACTGATATTTTATTCAATTATTAGAAAACTGCCGTAGGTTTGGAACAACTTACGTATATCAGTCTACTTTTACAACTTTAAACTTTATGAAATCTACGTTCAGATCAAGTATTTCCAGTGAAAATTTAGCGTCCAAATTGAGATGAACTGTAAGTGTAAAATACAGGCCATATTCAAAGACTAGTACCAAAAAATGTAAAACATCCAATAAAGAGTGTTTTCATATTAATTATATATTGAACTAATATTGTGGAGGTACCGAGTTAAATAAGATAAAATATATTATTAAAATGAATTCCACCCGTTCGTTTTTACTTTTTTTAGTTTTTTGCTGTACGCGGGCCTCTCACTGTTGTGGCGTCTCCCGCCACGGAGCACAGGCTCCGGACGCGCAGGCCCAGCGGCCATGGCTCACGGGCCCAGTCGCTCCACGGCATGTGGGATCTTCCCGGACCGGGGCACGAACCCGCGTCCCCTGCATTGGCAGGAGGACTCTCAACCACCACGTCACCAGGGAAGCCCCCGTTTTTACTTTTTTAATGTGGCTACTAGAATTTTAAAATTACACACATGGCTTGTAAATGTTTTCACTTGGACAGTGCTAGTACAGAGGGCTAATGATAAAGGAAAGAGAAGGAATAAAAGTAAAGATTTGGGCTTTATATGAAAAACAAAAATGTCTTTGTGTATGGCAGAGAAAGGGTAAGACTGACTAATAAAAGGATAACCCAAAGATCTGCTTTCTCCTTCATCTCAATTTAAATTCTCCAAACTATGTGGGAATTCTGATATGAAGGAATGACAGATCAAAGATACCAAGTTTTTATTTAACAGTAAAAACCTCATAAAATGTTCCTTTCCTATCATTCCTATATCTCTGGATGAGGTGTGACAAGTCATGGATACCCAGGTGATTGTCACATTTAGGTCAAAATATGTTTTTTTGGCATAAGTAAAATTTTTTAACTTTAGAAAGAAAAAATGTGAGGAAGAGGAAAAAAAAAAAAAAAGCACTGGATTGGCCTTTAGAAGACATGGGCTCGTCCCTCTAGTCCAGATACCACCACTAACCAAGGGGCAGCTGAGGACAAGTCACGCAGCTGCTCTGAGACTCAACTGCCTAACACGGAACATCAGAGACACAAGCAGTATCACTCCTACTCCAAGCACTCAGGGTCAGTGATTCTGCAGCTGTTTGACTTACCTCGGAGGTACTTCACTTTAAGGTACTCTGGGCTGGCCTTCTGGCCTGGGAGAGGGTCATTTAGCATAACTTTAGTTTGTGCTTTTATCCCTTCATAAAACTGTCCCATTGCTACGTGGCTGAGTCCTTTCATGTACTGGCACACCTCGTTATACGGTTCCAGCTGCAGACACCGCTGAGGCATCGAAGGAGAAAATGCTGTATTAGAATCGATACAGTTTAAGGAAACTTTAAAGTACTTTCTTCTTTAATCTGGAATTAGGAAAGTCTTCTCTCCAGGTTAAATCAGACCAAATACATCCTCAGTAAATCGGTCTACAGGACCGGGCCATGGTTTTTTCCTCTTTCTTTTTGCTGAAGTATAAGCACTATTCTTGCCTGCCCTCCCCGCTGACCCCATTCATTTCAATGAACTTTGTTGAAGAATGATGCAGAATTGCAGTTACACTGCTTCTCACTTACGGATGCTCACCTTGAAGTTCTTAAGGGCTTCCTGCAAGCTGCCATGGTGGTAAAGCATCATTCCCCGAAGCTGGAGGGTCTGCACGTGATTTTGGTTCAGCAACAGAGCCTTTTGAAAGCTCTCAGTGGCTGCTTCAAAATTGCCCAGCTCTCTAGGTGTTTGACAATAGCAATGAACATAGTATAGGCATTTCAGTAAACATACAGAATAAGTTATCCTCAGAATTATGGTTCAATCTACAAATACGATACTTTAATGTGGGAGTTTGCTTTTTTATTTTACCCCTTTATAGCTACTTAGCCTTTGACGCATCATATCCGACTTGCTTTTTCTAAATCTTACCAGATTATAGGATCACCATAGAGCTCTTGAAATTCTTTGGGGGAAAATTAATTTATTGATTTCCAAAGACAAATGCTTATTCAAATCCCTTTCCCCAACTCATGATCAGCTCCAACCCCTAAAAAAACTTTGTGTAAATTTTAGTTGTCTGGATAGAAACATATGTTTCTCCTTTGGAAAAAAGTAAGTAGGTTATAATCATACAGAGGTATATCATTGCGAATCAAATTCATAGGCTTATAATTTTTTCTGTCACTGAAGGTACTTCACTTAAAATCCAGTAAATCATTATCTACTTTAAAATTCTGAAATAAGAAGTATATTTCAGAATTGTGATCATTTCAGAGTGGAAATGGTTATTACTGACCAGCCTTGCCCTCTTTTATATATCAACATTTTTATAAATAATTGAAGAACCTTCAAAATATCCCATATGTCAACTTTCTATAAATAATGAAGATTTAAAAAATATATATATAACACCCACTGACATTTCTACAGCACTTTACTATTTACTAGGTGTTTTCAAATCTGTTTTCAATTTATATACCCAACAATTTCGTGGGACAGGAAGGATAAATATCATCCCTCAAACCTAGAACAAATCCAAACACACTTTCTCCAAGTTAGTATGAGAGCTTTTCCAACGATGGCATCAGATAAATAAGCTCTTAAATGTAACCCTTCCTGAATAGGGCACCTAACAGGGTTTTACAGGGGGTTTCCATGACTGTCTCTCTCTTTCCTAACTTTTATAGTACCTTTATACGAGTCAGAATGTTAAAAAAACTTTAAGCCAAAAGTCAGAATAGCTTTGCTGGTCAGGGCAATGCATGTAGTCAGGAAGCCAGGGTCCAGGCACAACTACTCATACCCTATAGAGATGCATCATAACTGTAACATTTCCATCCCGCAATTCTAGGAATCTTCAAACAGATCCTAGTGATGTGGGTATTAACCTTAGTTACTGCCTAAAAAGGCAGCAGCGTCTGTAACTCAGCAGCTTATAATGCCACTATGCAAGGCAACAACTCTTGAAGGACTAACGTCTTCTAGACTAATATATACAGACCGAGGCTGTTTTAAGACACAGTAACAGGTATCACGATATCCTCTTACCCGTGGTTCTATGTTCCAGAGAAGATCTTAATAAGTATGTGAATGCCTATGTGATTTAGAATGACCGTCTCTTTTGGTTAAGAAATGCATTTTTTTTTTTAAAATCACTATTATGTGAGGCTATCCCACTCTACGCCCTCCCTCCTACCCCAACTATTAGTACTTTACTTACCTATAGGCCTGCCCCAGGCTTTTATATGCATCAATAAAATCAACTTTCTGCTTCAAAGCTTCTTTGAAGGATTCAATAGCTTCCTGTAAAAAGTATATAGAAAATTATTTCATTTGCTTAACTGTTAAAATTGAGTTTCTCTCAAATCACTAAAGGACATATATATATATATATATATATATATATATATATATATATAAAATACATGGTCTCTGAGTACTTTTTTTTTTAAATAGGAGGACTTCAAAAAAAGAGAGAGGTAGAAAGTACAATAAACTATGAGTCTGGAGGATTTAATTTCAATAGTAAACAAATGCATTACTATGAACAACAACAGAGCCTTAAGCTTCTCCTTCCAAAATGGGAAAACAGCTTCTCACTATCTTTTTCATTAGGACTTGAGTACTGATAACACCTGCATTTTAATATCAGTTCCTTAATTAATAAAAACCCTATGGAACAAAAGTAAGCCTAATAGCTGTGTGAAATGATGCAAAATGATCACAGCTAGCAGCATTGGAAAGTGAACCAATAGAAGAGACAAAAAAAGCAAGCCCAATGTGAAATTATTTATAGAACAAGAAGAAAGGCTCCCAGGATAGCCACCTGAAGGACTCCCATGATCTACGAGGAAAAAAGAAACCGTAAAATTCAGGAGAAGCCTTCAAGTTGGGGGCAGGTGGGCATGACTCCTGCCAGCACAGCTCAGGGCGGCACTAAGGGCCCAGAGCTGCACACGCTACGCTTTCAGGGGAGCCCTCAGAACCACAGTGCACTTGGCCGCAGGGGGACTCTCTGGGGAAACTGGTGATAAAATAAAAATGGGTGATGAAATGTTTCAGAATAAACATCCTAGGCTTACACTGGGATTGAACGTACTTTTCATTATGACTCTAGTTATTGTGATTAAAAAAAATTACGAAGACATTTCCCACATTTCCCAAGGAAAAGACATATCTGACCTAACGGCTATAAAGGCTCACAATCTCTAAGAGCTTTAATTGAGAGACACTTGACTTTAAAATTTCTGGAATAGATCATTTCAACCTGATTAGAGAATTCAGAGCAGAAAACCACTAAAGATATCAAATGCCTTGCCCATGGTAGGCACTCAATAAATATTTAGTGCCCCGGTAGGCACACAAAATAGTTTTGCAAAAGCTATACAATCTTGATTCTTTTCAGAAAGTCATTCAGCCCCTGCTCCTTGATTTTCTCAGAAGGGGCCAGCAGGGTAAGAGAGGCTGGCTTTGAAACTCTTCAAAGGCAAAACTGAGGACAAAATCGCCTCATGAAGAAATGCCACTGAATAGCTACTGTTTGGGTGAAAGATGAGAACGGATAAATTTTAACACCGAAGAAACGTAAAAGGGCATTCTTCATTGGGCTTCCTGCTGTGACATGATCTCGACCTTTTAGGATTTGTACAACTGCACTTTCAATTCGACAAACATGTATTGAGCGCCTACTATGTGCCAGGGATAGCAGGAGGTAAGGGGACACGAAGATGGGTGAGTCATTACCTCTGTACTCTGAGAACTCACAGTGTCATTAGAAAGCCAAGTAGGTAACCAGTTTATTAGAATACAAACTAAGAGCTACAGCAGAGATGTGAGGAAGAGGCTCTGGGAATGAAGAGAAAGAAACCACTGAACTGAGCCTGGGAGACCAGAAGAGGCTGTACAGAGGCGCTGACAACTGAGCTGGGTCTTAAAGAACGAGGAGTTTGGTAAAGCAAGAGGGCGTCTTGGACGGGGCCGGGGGCACCGCGCAGCGGCACAGAGCGCTCACCGACGCTGGGAAAGCCGGAGGGGCAGGAGTGCAGGGGGCATGGGGTCGGGGGGAGTGGGGAAGAGGGAAAGCCGGGGCCAGTAGGAAGGCAGCAACGAGGACTGGGGGCTCTGAGGAGGTGTGGGACCTCACAAAATTTACTCTTCGTAAACATGAAAAATGCTGGTAAAAAAGGAGAAGACACGCTGGAGAGGGGAGAGGATGGGGCCCAGATGGGAGGCGGCTGTGATGGAACAGGCAAGAGATAATGCAAGCTCAGATTGAGACAGTGCCTCTGAGGAGAGGGAAAGAAGGGTCAAATTCGGGAGAGAGTTTTAAAGGCAAACTAAGAGAAAATCTGGTGGCTGTCTGGGTACGAGGGAGGGAGGAGGGAGAAGAGAGGGCAGGAAGAGTCTAGGCTGAGAGCCCGGGTGGAGGGAGGCGTTAAGGAATGTTAGGAAGTACGGGGGAGGTCGTGAGTCCACTGGGGCGTGTGATGTCTGGGGTGTTTGTGGACGTCTCGTGGAGACGCCCAGGAGGCGGCTGCTGCCCACTGCACTTACTGCATGCTTGGACGCCACAGTTCTTCAAAGTCTGATTTCTCTTCAGCTTTTAAGTCTTTGGTTTCGGGGTTCCTGTCTAATCACTGCACAGCTCTCTACCTCATTCTGCCAAAGAGGGGACATAGCAGAATCAAGATTTTGAGCCATTGGGAACAAAGAAACTACGTTTGTTGAATCAATCTCTAAGCACATGAACTGGCTCTGAATTCGTTGGCATCGTGAATGCAATCATCACCACTTAGGCCACCATCTTCTTTACTAGCTAAAGGGCAGCCATCGCCCTGGGGCTGTTCGGTATAACTGAACAGAACAAACGCAGGTAACTCTCAAAGTAAAGGCTTATAATATACAATTTTTGAAATATCCTTACAACATGGGTAGAATTCAGTAGAAAAGTTCTTGCTGTTTTACTCCCTAGGAATTTCCAAAATGTCTGATATATCTTCTGAATTGGACAATTGTGAAACTTGTCATGTAATATATCCTAATATATTTCTAATGTATTATATCATAAAGTAAATAAGCCATCACCCGCTCTGTTTCTAAACTGTTGTTGACCTGGAGAGACCACCTTTAGGGTACAGAGACAGCTCAAACTCATTGGTCCATTTAATACTTCGTCTCTACAGTTAACGAGAGAAAGAGAGATATCTGAACTAAGTTCATTACTTTAATTAAGGCATTTCACCACTGACTCAGTTTTCCAATCTCTGTAACTGGGACACCCTCTGCTCCTTCTATACTTCACGGGGATGCTTTGGGGATGAGTGAGACGCTACGGAAACACCCTGACCTCCTCGGACGGCAGATCTATAAAATGCAAAGAAAAAGTTCCCATCTATTACACACGTTGCTGCTGTGTCAGTGGGCATGGTGAAAAGGAGGGAAGACCAAACCGTTTGGTGAGACTGGTTCACTGAGGGGCTGCCAACACTCAGAGAATGAAAGCACTGTTTCTAGGTCTTCATCCGGGAGGTTTGGAATAAACCAAACTGAATTTTGGTCCATGTCTATTTTCTACTTAGTGTCTCTGTTATGGCTCTTTGCTGAAAAATTCTCATTTCGAAATAACACAAAGGGCCCTGCCCACGTTCCTAAACATGGCTTTACAGTTAAAAGTGAAACCAACTGTTTGCATTTGTTTACTTTAAAAATTATCTGGACCCTCTTAGTACTAATAATTGGTCTTTTTTTTTTTCTATTTCAGATCTCTTTCTCCTCCATGTGATACTCAAGGGAGAGACTCTGAACACAGCATTGCGATTCTCAATTTTTTAACTGAAGGGGACTGAGAGAAGATGAGAAGACAGACGGCAGAGACAAAATAAACTGGAAGACGTCACCTGGCAGCTGCTCAAAGCACATGTTAAATAACTCAAAGCCCGCACTGCCTGTCCGAATCCTCAAAGGGGGACGGAAAGGGTCCCTGTTAGGACCACCTCCACATACTTGCAAACCGGAGATGAGGTGTATGAAGTAAGATTTGCAAAATTCCTTCTAGTTTGGTTTTTAACGGACGGGAGTTATTTTTTAGAATCCACAAAACTTCGATGAAATTACATTCCCACATGTAAAATAATCTGTATCATAATCAATACCTGATTCAGGTTTACAGTTTATAAAGGGCTTTTCACACATGTTGTTTTATGGAAGCCTCACTCTCACTTCAAGAGGCAGACAGTAGCATCATCTCTGCCTGATAAATGTGGAGAGACGGGCTCAAAGAGTTCAAGCAGCGGCTTCAGCAGTGCAGTTAATAAGATTCAGAGCGAGAGCTCAGAGCAAGGCCTTCCAACTCCAATTCCGCTCTCTGCCCTTGACATGCATTTACCCCACTGATTCTTACTGAGCACCTACTATGCGACAGGCACTGTCGGTAACACGGAGGACTTACAACTTGTGGCCTTTTTAGAGGTAAACTCTCTCCCCACCCTCCCAGTGTGTGTGTTTATGTGCGTGTCAGATCCTCAGAACTATTTTTAATAATAACACGCATGCTCTCTCTGCCAGAGTACCCTTCTCTGCCACAGGTTGTTGAAGCTCTTCCCACCTTTCCAAGTTCAGGGTTAAGTGCAGCCTACTCTGAATTCTCCACCTCCTGGTCAGAATGAGTGTCTTCACCTAGGCGGGCGGGCAGACCGTCTGTGACTCTCAGGCCGGCTGTCTTCAGTCGGGCAGTTTGGAGTGTCAGGCCTTGGGTGAGAGCCAGAGCTCCGCTCTCAGCCGTGTTTCTGCCCCTCACCCCGGCCGGAAAGAAGCTGCTGTAGGACAGGCTCCCCAAACAGGCTCGGAGAACAGAGAGTCCCGGGCAGGAGGAGGGGCAGGCAGGCTGGCAGTGACGTCCCTGCCCCACTCAGCTGACACAGAGCCTCTCCTTTGTCCCTCGCCTCCTTCTTCCCACAGCAGCCTTCAAGGGACAGTGCTGGGACCACTCCTGCAGCCCCCAGAGGACCCGAGGCAGTCTGGCCGCCCCTGACCTGAACGTGGCCAGCGATCCCCTCAGCAGTCCCCCTGTCCCTACCCTCCTCGGCCACCGCTGCATCAGCAACCACTTCCTCAATACAGATTGGGTCTCAACTCTGTATTTCCCCCCAGATCTAGACTTCACAGCCCCTCTGGGCCTAGCAACTCAAGTCCGCACCTGAGACCTTTCAGGGCCCCTCCCCGTGCTGCAGCCCTTCACACTCAGCCTGCCTATTTGCCCAAGGGCCTGACCATGGCCCCGCCCCCCACGTCATCACTCACACCTTCCTCTCGCCCTCAGAGCCCTTCTCCTTCCCAGCCCTGCTCTGCCTTCCAGGTCAGGACGAAGTCCACTTGCTCTCTGGACCTTCCCTAACTCCCGAGTTCAAATGAATCTTTCTCACCTCTGCTTCCAAAGCACTCTGCTTCTACTGCTTTCTTTCGCGTGTTCACCCTCTGATAAGTTATCTGTGGGGAAAGCCTTTGGAAACTGTATTCGTCCCAAGTGTAAAGCATTATTTCTCCCTTATAACCTTTCGCCCTCTCCCCTTCTGCATCCTCCTCCAAGTACCTATCAGATAGTAGGCGCTCAATAAATATCTCGATGCAAACGACTTTCTAAAATAAACCAATGAGACACTTGAGACGTCATTTTAAAACCTGCCAGACTTAACCCCGCTCAGTTCACCGCAAAGGAGAAGCAGGATTGCTGTAGGCACGCATATTGCACAGCACTTTCACCTTCAAAAGTCCTCTGTGAAAGAAAGTTAAACCTTTGTATAGCATAGCTATGGGCTGGTTTTTGTTCAGTTCTAAGGACTGCTGAAAGTCTTCGTGGGCTGTTGCATAGTCCTACAAAAAGGAGAATGAAAACAATAAGTAAAGTAGTATTCGTTAGATATTTGGACATGTCCTACTTTCGACTGATAGAGGAAAAGAAATCCCAATTTAGTCTGTGCCCTTTCTGGCTTTAAAGGAGACATTTCATGACCACGAATATTAGAAGAATGCTTACACTGCTTGTTGAAAGAGTCGATTTCAATTGACAGGAGAAGCTCACAAAGGTTTAATTTAAGCACACTGTCTCAGCCACAGAAAAGAATATTATTTTAAATTCCATTAAGGCCATAATCTGTTACAGAAATTTTACAAATTATTTTCTGGTACTAGCATTTTATTATACTGAATTCTAAAATAATTAGGACATAGATCAACCTTAAAATGTGTTATGTTGTGATTTTTTAAATCTACTTTCTTTTGCAATAGAAAATTGTTATTAAAATGACTGCAAGCCCACAAAAACAGCTATGGCAGTCATAAATACCACTCTAACGATAAAAGATGATCTTGCTACATTGAGAAGCTACAGTCTGGGAAGCCGCATTAGTTCAGGTTATGGTTTTCGGGTTGGGATACCCAAAGAAATTCAAATTGTACCTCTAAGTTTAATGATCACACTCTGACAACATGCACACCTACTTCTCTAAGCTGACATCTGCAAGCACAGTTAAGGTATAATCTGTAAACCAAATTTCTCTTCTTCTGTTTCTCACTCTTTCTTTTTTCCCCCAGCCCAGAATTAGTTACTGCTGACAGTTCAAGCAAGAAAATGTGTTCCTGGTACTTAATATTTCTCCACTGGGTTCGACCTCAGCTAAAGAAAATGCTTTCATAACTGTCTTGTATCACGAACTATTATAATACAGCCCCAAACCCAAATCTATCCAATAGCAGCTTTCTGAAGCAGAAGGAAAGGCGAAATCTTTATCATCATGAAAGGGCACGTTTTAAGGCAAGAACAATTCACCTCTGATATGAAGTACAGGGTCCCGCGGTGTCTGTACAGCCGTGCTGAGGGCTGAAGTTGAATAGCTTTAGTGAGATCACTCACTGCTTCATTAATTCGTCCCAGAGGGGACAGAATCTATAAACCCAAAAATGTAATTAGGGGAGAAAAGTCCCAACGATCGCCCCTACAACCGTCAATGTTTCTGACTTTTCAATTCCACTTCACCACCCCACATTCACAATGTGACCCTCTCAGCAGTCTAGAACCCTTGACCCCACGTACTGTGCAGTGAGGTTCAAAGTCAACAGCTGAGGGGCTGCCGATCTTGTCCAGCCACGGGGAGGCGGATGACCTATGACCGTGGCAATTGCCTTGTCACTGTTTCATGTTCTAGGTCAAAGCAGATGTTGCTTTTCTTGAAGTGTGACCATTTGTTCCCCAACCTATCATTTACCTTTCAAAACAAAATTTGGCATGTCAAATTAACCTGAAAGATAACTTTGAACCATTAAAATAGAGGAATTGTTCAACACGGATTGGAGTCCTCCATGGCGTCTAGCTAGGCCGTCTGGAGTATTCAGTGCTGAACGGCAATTTCTAGGATTCCAGGTGTTTTGTAAGCCCTCTTCTGTGAACGGCTCTCAACTCAGCAGTCACGATCTGCAAGGCCGTGAAGGAACATCTGCAGGCCTGTTCTGAATGCTCTTTTGATGGAGCCGTCGGTGGTGTTCAGGCAACCATGACAATACAGAAGACAGCTCAGAATGCAGAAGTTCACCCAAATGACATAAGAAAACCCAAAATGGGTATCAGTATTCATGCAGTCAAGCTCAAGCAATTTATCCAGAACAGATGTCCTTAAATTAGGGTTAATTTTGTTCTTATAATAGGTCATTTCCATCAAGTTTTACTAACTGGTTTCCTCCTCTGCAGGAACTTAAAAGCAGCAAGAGAGGGAAGATTCAGGCAGGCACATGACCAGAGGCAAGAAAGCTCAGAGAGAGGAAAGAAATGGAAAATATGCCCTTAGAGTTCAAGAAGCATAGGGGTCTAGGGCTATATCTTCAAAGGAAAAACATCCCAACCCAGTATATTAACCCCTAGAGACATAAGTGAATTATCACACCCCAGCACAACAATCAATACGCATAATAATGACCAGAGTAACTAAAAAAGGTTAAATTATGTTCACTACATATAGACTATTTCCGAAAGTATAAAAGTGAAAGCTTTCTTATAAAATAACGCCTGACGTATATAAATGGTATCCTGTAATTTAGCTGGAAGAATCACTATGTCATGACATTATTGCCTGATGATGCCAGAAAAGGGGGATATTACTATATATTTTTAGGATCATTGGAAATCACTTTTCTGATTACTAACATCATTTGGGGTACACAATTAGCGTTTTATTAGATATACAAATTTTTTAAAGCTGCTAAATCAGTCTTCTTTCTAAGTGTGCTTAATTAAATTCATGCTTTATCATAACATTTTAGCACAGCACCAGCATAATGGTGGGGAAAAGCACAGTACCCAGTCCCTGGAGCAGAAGGTCACCAAGTGAACCACCAAACGCTCACCCTAAAAACCAACAGGACTCTCGTGCAGCAGCGAACAGATTACGGTCACTTAACCCTTAGGGTTACAATCCAAAAGTGCCATGGGAAAATGAATTCTTTCATTAATTGAGAAGGAATTTCCTTCAGAAAGCCAAATCCCCAATAAAACAAACAACTCATTTTAAGAAACTGAACTGTAACTTCAGACACTATAATTTTGAGAACATCACAAATGCAAACATCACAAATGCAGTTTTAAAATTACTAAAACACTTAGTGTGCCCTTTGCTTGCTAAGTTTCCTCCCCCAAGAGAGGGGGAAAAAGTCATTTGTCCCCTTTGTCCAACTATGAAATCCCACCAGATCAGATAATTAAAGGTTACGTTTTATTCAGATTGAAAACATTAACATAAATTCTAAAGCATTTCACATGGTTAAATGTGCAGTAAAATAAATACAACATGAAACCTGGATAGTTTACTATTGTTTTATGAAAATGGTAAAATGGACCCATTTCATTTAAAAACATTAAAAGGGGTGCCTTTGCACACATTCCTTTCTCTGGCCTGAACGCCCTTCTCTACCTTGCTCCCCAGGACATGGTTTCTGACCAGCTCCAGCATCACCTCTTCAGTGAGGCCTCTGCAAACACCGCCCACGCCTCTCCCCTTGCCAATCTGTCCCAGGGCTCCAGCAGACCATGCTTCTCTGCTCCTGACCAAGCAGCCCCTCTCCCGGTGTCCACTGTCACACACGTTACCTGGAACTGTCACCACGTGTTGCCTCTCTGTCTCCACCGTGAGTCCCAAGTTCCAGTTATGGTCACCCTTACCTGATCTACATGTCTATGTAGATAGGTATATCTCATAAAAATTACATGCAAGTGTGCGTGCGCACACGCACGCACACACACACGCACACGCACACACACATGCTTCCAAAGGCTGTAAATCTCATTTGACCATACTGTCATATTGTTTTGCTAAAGGATGTCACGTATACAATAAACACAGTGACATATTTTTCAACAAACATTGACAGTGGTAGTACACATCAAAACTGTACACCTTAATACTAAATGTTACTGTTATATGTTAAATCAGGAGTATCACTCGGCCCATAGTTTTCCAGTAATTTCAACTGTGTTTAAAGGCGTTATGTATGTATGGAGGAAAACACAATAGGTATACGGGAGTTTTAAAATTTCTCAGTAATAAAATAATAGGAAAAAAATCTGAGATTCGACTAATCCAATAACAACAGAGGGAAAAAGAAAGCCACACTCACTTCTGCTCGCTGCTCAAATACCTCTGGACGATCTGGTTCCAAGGTAATTACTCGGCTCAGTTCGAACAGAGAAAGCTCAGCATTCTTAATGTCCTTGAAAAGGCATTAGCTTAGTGTGAGATACACTGTTCCTCAAAACCAGCTTGAATAGATTTTCTGAAAAAACTAATAATTTAGCAATGATATAACTACTTATTTAGAAATAAATATGAACTTAGCTTCTAAATAAGAGATTGGCCAAGTTAAATAAGCTCTATTACGATTACTTAACTCACTCAAGTCTACCTACCCATCAACAGCACATGGGACCTGGCTACCTATCCCAAGTTCCACAGAGGGCGAGACATTTTCTCAATTTAACCTATTGAAACACCGCATCAACAAATTTCAAGGGATGAGCATATATGGACACCAGTGTGCAAAGTGATGCTGACCAGTGGCAGTGAGGGAACAGAGAGGAGCCGTGTCAGTGTCAATCAAAACCCCTAGGCCTACACACCTACACCTGGAGAAGTCTAGGTAAACCTGTTCTCTTTAAAATTTACACATCACTTTATATCAAAAATATGTGAGCATGTTACTTTTACATTAAAAGTGCATTAAAGATACAAGCAAATTTCACATCAAGATATAAAATTAAAAGAGATGAGAATGAGGAAGAAGCACTTCATCGCTGACCTTTACTAGGGCAACTTAGGTCATTTACTGATGCCCTGAACCTAACTAGGGCTATTTATTGATGCTCTGAATGTAACATTGTTTCCTTCCTAAACATCTTCATTCCCAAATCTGGGTTCCTGCTCAGTCTTCCTTCTCAAGTCTCAGAAATATACAAATATTATACAAGATTTCTCCAGTAGGCCGGCAGGCAATTAGGACAGTTTTTTTAAATTGGCAAAGATACAAAAGCGACACTTCTCCCTCAAGACATAATTTCATTTGAATATTTTTAATAGAAAATAATAGAAAAAGTTTACGTAGAATGTTCAAGACTGAAAAGTTGGACATCTGATCCTAGACCACTTCATTATTTACTATATACTCCCAGGAAAAGTCTTCATTTTTATACCATAGTGCCTTTGTTTGACCAAAATATATTGGGTTGACCAAAAAGTTCATCCGGGTTTTTCCGTAACATCATGAGACATACTGTTATTCAAAACCAGCTTCAATAGATTTTCTGAAAAATCCAGTAATTTAGTAATGACATAACTACTTATTTAGAAATAAATATGAACATCTTATGGAAAAACCCGGACGAACGTTCTGGCCATCCAATACTTATTATAACCTTCCTCCTGCATTCCTCAGAAATAAGGGGAATAAGGCTCCAGAGACATATCTATCTGGGAAAGTATAATGTATGGTAACAAATTAAAAATAAATTTTACAAAAAAACCTTTGTTCTTTTATTCAACCTTTAAAAATTGTGGAAGGAACTCAGATTCTAAGTCCTACTACACTACTGATGCCCCGTCTCTCTTTTACAGCAATGAGTGTTTCCTCAGGAATTCAGTCAAGCTCTCGTGTTTTTCTAGGCTTATGTCCAGCTCATCATGAAATAAAGTTTAGGCTGCCAAAGGCTGTCCTTTTGGAATAGAAAGTAACCTCAGAAGACCTGGGCAGAAACTCCCATCCCCCCACATCCCAGCCACTTGATCTTGGAGAAGTCCCCTACGGCCATGGTCTCATCTGTGAACTGGAATGACACCACTGCGTGTTCCCTCAGAGCCCGGGGAGCGGTGAGGGGCTCTATGGGAACCCTGGTCCGAGTCCGATCACGTAGACACTATGGCAGGCGTAACTATTCCATACTCACATGTAATCCCTTCTTTCCATAGGCTATCCCTCGGCCATAAATTGCACTAACCAGATCAGGTTCCTCCTATTCAGACCAAAACAGAAACACGTCAAAAACCATAAACAAAACAAAACAAAACAAATCAGTTTCTGCTTAAAGCACGTTAATGCCACAAATGACAGCTCTAAATTATGCTACCACTACTCATGTCAGTCAATACACAGTCCCCAACCACAAAAGTCTGTATTTCTAAAGCTCATTTGAATGAGACATGAATAAGAGTTTTACATCAAAAAAAAAAAACACTTAAAAATAGAGAAAACCAACATTACTGAGCGCTGTGCTAGTTTCTTTCGCACACTCGTCTTACTTAAAACGCAATCCTCTCAGCAACTCTATGCTGGGCCACCAGCAAACACAGCTCAGAGAGAAAACGGAGGTTCGGAGAAGCAGATACAGGAGTAAAGGGCCTGGGTGACGCCCCCTCCTAGTTGGTCTGCTTTCAGGGAGTCATGAAATCATCTGAAAAGGAGAGAACCCGTCGGAGCCAGCACAACAAGGAGGAAGAGGTGAGTCGACTCCACAGACTGTTGGGGATTAATACAGTCCTTTATTCTAAGGGGTCAGAGTGAGAACCAGACCCTTTCTGCAACCTGCTCCCATGTGGACTGGATGCAACGCCTCTCAGGCCCAAGGACAGGGCGTCTGTTGCCCCCGCCATCAAGTCCCTACGCGTGGGGCAGTGGCGTGAACTCCCGTCTGCATCTAACCTGTGCAATTCTTAGCCTCTTCTCTGAATGCTTCCCTGCATATTTAAGAAAGAAGAGTACACAGCCTCTGGCTATAAGGTCCTGAAGGAAGAACCTGACAGGGCTACAGCAGATGAGCTATTTTAGAGGCTAATCTATTATCAGTTTCAAATCGAGATCGGGTGTCTGCGGGTATTGCCGAAAAAGACACATCAACTTCAATGATGAGAAAGTGCGAAAAAATAAAGGATAAGATGCTATGCACTGAAAAACAAAAAAAGGCTACTGTAAACAGAATCAGGTACATCACCTCAGGTAGCAAGTGGGTACATCACTGCCTACAGCCCAGCCAGCAGATGGGCCTCATGGTATACGGAAAATTGGAAAAATTCAAGTAAATAATTACAGATTTCTAGCTTCTCTTGGAAAATAAAAAAATCCAACAATGACAGACCCACATTCGGGCATGGGAATGTGAGAACGTGACAAAAACATAGGCACCGGCTGCCTATTTCGATGAAGGGTGCGTACTCACCAGCTTACCATGAGCCCACCCATGGTCTCTACACTGCATCAGTTCACTTTGCTCATTTAATGTGTTTCTCTGGCTCCCAGAGAGTTTTGGATTTCTGATTCATAACGTATGTGTAACTGACATGAAAGGTTGTCCATGCTATTTGCTAAATGGGAAAAAGTATGAGTTACAGAACGAGAGAGGAATGGTAGTCACTTCTTATAAATAATACTTATATAGGATTATGTGGGCCAGTAGGTGCACAGGAAAAAGCTCTAACAGTAGTTTTCTCTAGAGAGTGGGATTACTAGGTATCTTCCTATTCTGCTTAATACACTGATGCATTCCTTTTAATTGTTTAAAACAAACACACATACAGTTATAATCAGAAAAAAAATGTGTTAAGTAAGACATATTACAGAAAATAATAGAAAACTTTACTGTCAACTGAAAATATCGTATTTAAATAAAGAGAAAATTTATTATAAATTATAGAAAATTTAGGACATGAAGAAAAGCTCAAAAAATAAGGTAAAAGGCATCCTACAATCCTGTCACCCAGAGATAACACTAAACATTTAAATATTCCTCTAGAGACTTCCCTGGTGGTGCAGTGGTTAAGAATCCGCCTGCTAATGCAGGGGACACACGTTCGAGCCCTGGTCCGGGGAGATCCCACGTGCCGCAGAGCAAATAATCCCGTGCACCACAACTACTGAACCTGAGCTCTAGAGCCCATGTGCCGCAACTACTGAGCCCGCATGCTGCAACTACTGAAACCCGCGCTCCTAGAGCCCGCGCTCTGCACAAGAGAAGCCACCGCACTGAGAAGCCCACGCACCGCAATGAAGAGTAGCCCCAGCTCGCTGCAACTAGGGAAAGCCCACGCGCAGCAACGAAGACCCAACGCAGCCAAAAATAAAAATTAAAAAATAATAAATAAATAGCACATAAATATTCCTCCTGCCTTAAAGAAAGGCAGAGCAAGTAGTTTGAGAGAGGGATACAGGTACAGAGGGTGAGGAGAAGCAGGAAAAACAGTTCCCCACTGAGGAATCAAAGTCAGACGGTCTTCACGTTTTTCCCTAGCAACGGCACCTGCCAGAAGACAGAACAGTCAACAGAGCAGCACCTCGGCCAGGCTGGGTGGGGCTGGTGAGCCCACGCAGCTCACACCTGCTGATGACAGGCCTCCAGGGAGAGGAAACCCCACTTTCAGAGAAGCTTTTCTCCTCAACTGAGGAAAATTTTATACCAGATGACAGGAGGTTAGTTAGAAAAAAGTGCATTTAAATAACGAGTTATTCTACTTGCGTGACGGGCATCTCCATACACCCAGTGGCCACTCCAGCCACCTGGGAGTCGTCCTCATGTCCCCAGCCAACATATCTACTCAAGATATCCCGGTGCTTTCACCTGCTGACCGCTCAGCCACTGTCCAGTTTGCAGCCTTCCCCTCTCACCTGGCTACTGCAATGGCCTTAAGCACGCTCCTGTTTCTTCCCATCCAGTCTCCAGGCCCACATTAAGCCGCCTCACGGTGATCATGACACTCCCCTGGCGGAGACTGTTCACTGCCCCCCAGCACCTACACTAGCGAAATTCGAACATTTTCACTCTCATCCACAGTAAGAAATACATTTTACACCGTAACCCAGTACACTCGTACGTATATACATAAACATACACACAAACACATCAGAAACAAGTTTCACTAACGTCACATCAAGAGCCTTACTACACACAGTGTAATCTGGTACTTCCTCGTCTGGTATATTTCATTAAAAAAGTGCTAGTCTTGACTCACCAATTAATTTCAGGCCGACTAAAGGGTAGCGCCTCATAATTTAAAAAACAGTGAGGTAACATCTAAATGCCTTTGCAAAAAGTACTGATCATTTTCCTGCCTCTCTGTTCACCTCCTTCCTCTGCCCCACTCACAATTCATACTCTAAAAATTGGCTGAATGGGGGCTTCCCTGGTGGCGCAGTGGTTGAGAGTCCGCCTGCTAATGCAGGGGACACGGGTTCGTGCCCCGGTCCGGGAAGATCCCACATGCCGCAGAGCGGCTGGGCCCGTGAGCCACGGCCGCTGAGCCTGCGCGTCCGGAGCCTGTGCTCCGCAACGGGAGAGGCCACAGCAGTGAGGGGCCCGCGTACCGCCAAAAAAAAAAAAAAAATTGGCTTAATGGGACTTCCCGGTGGTCCAGTGGTTAAGACTTCGCCTTCCAATGCAGGGGCTGTGGGTTCCATACCTGGTCGGGGAGCTAAGATCCCGCATGTCTCACGGCCAAAAAACCAAAACATCAAACAGAAGCAGTATTGTAACAAATTCAATGAAGACTTTTAAAAAATGGTCCACATCAAAAAAAAAAATCTTAAAAAAAAAAAAAATAATAATTGGCATTACTGAATAGTTCCCTAGATACAACAGGGTCTCCCAAGCTCGGGGCATTTGCAAATGCTCTCATCTGCCTGAAACACCCACTCACGGCCTCTGTGCCCAAGAAAGTCCTTCAATCCTTGAACCCTCTCTTCTGACGCCTTCCAGATGCCCCTGGAAAATAAGATACGCCCCTCTCCTCTGTTCCACTATATGTCATATGGATGTGAGTCATTCATTCAACAAATATTTACTCAGGGCCAGCTATGAGCCATGTCCCGGCCCATGTGCTATGAATACCATAGTAAGCGAGAACCAACACAGAAGGCAAAAAAGATTCTTGCCTTCTTGGAGCACAGCCAAAGAATCACAGACATAAATGTAAAGTTACACCTTCAGTAAATGCTAGAGTGATAAATGGTGCTTTTAGAAAACGTATAAAGACTTAAACAAGGTTAGGAAGGATTTCCTACGGAAGCGATGCCTGGGCTGAGATCTGTAGAGGATGGGGGAATCCCAGAATGACTGGTCCAGGCAGCGGGGGCAGACGGTACAAAGGCTCAGAGGGACACGGGGAACACGGCATCTCCAAGCTGAGGTTGGAGAGGCAGGTAGGGACCTCACTAAGGATTTTTATCTCTAACCTAAAAGTAGCAGCAAAGTATATGTGTGTTTAAAGTACATGTTTGTATGGTATGTACATGTGAGTGTGTGTGGAGGGTGTGAGGAGAGAAGCCAGGAACCGAGAGCCCCATCTGTCATCTGGCAGGTGGAAGTGGCTCAGCCGTGGTTTGAACAGAGCCGGGAGTAGCAGATGGACAAAGGAGATACTTAGGAGGCACACAGACAGAGCTGGTGATGAAGTAAGTGGCACACATGTGTGTGGAACATGTAGCCTCACATAACCCTGTGCCATTCATTGAGCTTGGCGACACTAGGATACGAGCAGGAATTCTTTTTCAGTTGTGGCTGGGGAGGGTCTGGTGGGATCAGGGGAGAGCAGGCAGTCGATTTGGAACCCGTAAGACTAGACTATAACTATGATAACTACCGCAATAACTAAACATCCTTCTGTGCGGTTGCAAGAAAATTCTGAAGAGTCAGTCGCATGGAGAAAACCTAAATACGTTACAGATGCACGTTTGTTTTCTCTAGTATTCAACTTACACGTTCTTCTTAGAATTTCTTTTCGACAGCATAGAAGGATCTATAATTATTGTGGCTGTTACCACACCACGATATAGCCTAGTATTACAGGTTCCTAAATTTAAATAGTAGATTTTATTGCTTTTTTTGATTGATACAACTTTATTACTTTATCACTGGCTTTGGATGTTAACAAGTCAAAACTCTTTCTTTATGAAATGTCACGATGAATTATTGTTTCAAATAAAAAACAGTGTTTATTTCTAAAAACTAATTGAGCTCAGAATATCATTTCAAAGTATTTTTGAATACACAAGTCTAATAATATTTACACTTTATAAGGTTTTCAGAATTTTAAATGAATTAAATTAAACTAATATTTCAATCGTCCAATATCACTCACTTTATGCAAATACAAAATCATGGTATAATAAGACTGTTATCTTACTGGATCATGTCCACTTAAATGTCTCAATTCTCAAAAGAATCAATTTTTTTAAACACATAAAAGTCTAATTTACCATCTTCATTATATTATTTACATAGTGATTTTAAAATTTACAAATATTTATTTTTCCACCACAAGGCTGGCTTTTTGTTAAAACTCGAAAGTCACTGGATCAAAGACAAACGAATAAGTCAAAAACGTCACTGCACAGCAATGTAACAAGGATTAAGTTCTGTGTAAGTGGCAGGCGCACATACATATGTACATAAAAGATGGTTACAAGATCACGTGCAGAGGAATGTTTTACACTTTGTCTGCTAATGCAAAGTTCTTTCATGAATTCAATTCCGCCAGAATCAGATCAGAATCAGATGAGCTCAAGGTCACACGACTAACAGCAAAGGCCAACTGCCTCATAACATTGTCACAGCACTTACGTCACCCAGCCCTGCATGAGCATCAAAGCAGCACAGACAACAGGAAAGGGTTCCACTTTCAAGAACGCTATGATGGAGGTGCTGACACATGTGGAAGTGACACAAGGACACTGACGTGGAGACAATACTGACTGATACACTTTTAAAATCAAGAGGTTCCAATGAAGACGGACAGATCTATTAAGTCTTGAAATTGTGCTCTGTTGGAAACCTTGATGCTCAAGGAACACTGTATTCCTTTATAGACATGCCAAGCAACCCATACTTGGATAAATATTCAAAGGAACAGTTTGAAACAACAAAGATTACGGGAATAGCCCTTAAGTTTGTTCTCTGATGCTGGAGCTGAGACCACAAGAAAGTATAAAAGCTTTACATCAAAAGGTCACTCTGGAATATGAGTGGCCCTCCTGCATAGATCCAAATTTCACATTAAATGATCTTATATAAATGGTGACTATAATAAAATCCTAGCCCCCATGGCCCCATCTGTCTTCAGCTTTCTATGAATGAAGTCCGATTCTATGCACTCCTGCTTCACCCTGAGTCCGCGGGCTGTCCAAGAGAAACACTTTGTCGGGAGATAACAAGCTAAAAAAAACTGGAAAAGCTTATCTGTGAACAGTTATCACTGAAGATTTGTTAAACGATGTTTATTGGCTTAAAAATAAAGAGTTGGGCTTCCCTGGTGGCTCAGTGGTTGAGGGTCCGCCTGCCGATGCAGGGCACACGGGTTTGTGCCCCGATCCGGGAGGATCCCACATGCCGCGGAGCGGCTGGGCCCGTGAGCCATGGCCGCTGAGCCTGCGCGTCCAGAGCCTGTGCTCCGCAACAGGAGAGACCACAACAGTGAGAGGCCCGCGTACCGCAAAAAAAATTTTTTTAAATAATAAATAAATAAAGAGTTGTCGCACATGTGGAAAGATCCTGCAAGGAACAGGTGAACATCTGATAGCATGTACTGACAACAAATGACCCTCTGGTGATGCTGAGTTGAGTCCTAACCTGGCATCCCTCCATGCTTGAAGAAACGCTTTACCACTATTCTGAATACTGGATACGAAAAAGTATTGCTGGGGTAAAAATCAGTTTCATTACTGCCAAGACCCAGTATTGCTGCATTTGCCAATAAAAGAAAACGAAGAGCAGTTAGATTTAAAGAATGGTCATACTTTAAAAATACAATATAAAGAGACTGATTTATGCAAATTCTGATTCAAGGTAAGAAAAGGAGTTTTGGTCAATTAGAGAAGTAGCAATAACTAATCTTTGGACACTTGCTACCGTGTGGTTGTGCAGTTTCTTGATGAGATTGGCTATCAAAGATTTGAAGAAATCCATGAAAAGCTCTTAAACAGGAATTATGTGCATCAGTTTCAAACATAAAGCCTAAATGCAAAAGTTATGTCCAGAAAAGCAGGATCAAGTCTCTTATTAAAATTTTCAAAAAGAATTTTAGCACTTAATGTCAAATCTTGGTATTTTGCATTTAGCATAGTCATATAACGTAAAGAAAATGTGACAGATTTTCACCAAGCTCTATCTGGATGTCTCTAAATTTGCTCCTGCTTACTCCAGCGTGTCATGATTTTCCACATGTGTTATAAGGCAGAAAAGGCTGGGAAGCACCGAAACAAAGGGGAAGAGAGACATCCCCAAGAAGAGCACCGGCAGAAAAGCCAAAGGCATTGAATTCCCATGTAAAGACGTGTCATGAATGACAACGCAGTCTCGTCTTCTGCGGGCCCGTAGCATTTGAACTTTCTGCTGCTCCATCATCCTCTATTCCTGCCCCATCGTAGCTTGAATCACCAAAGTCACCAGTCCAACCTTATAACCCACACATTCTCAAAGAAAAATTTACCAGTCGAAAGCAACCCAACACAGATTGATGAAAATGTTATATCAAACTTCAACATATTAATATCTTTTCTTAGCACAAAGAGAAAAATTCTGATCTACTTTCTGAATGCGACTGCAAGGAAAAGATGTTTTACGATAATAAATGGACAACAGAGATATTATGGAGTCACTAAAATTATGATTGTAGAGAAAGACTGAAAAACATTTATAAAATTAAGTAAAAAAGTAATACAAAATAGTACATAAGTTCAGATTATAAAAAACAAATGCATACTTTGAAAAGGTCATAAACTTAAATAATGGTAGAGTGGCAGAATTAGGAAATTTTTCATTACTTAAAGTTTTTTCTTTAACGTTGTTATCTTGCCTTCAGCTAGACTGATAACAATATTTTTCAAAAAGTTAAATGAATTGCTAATACGTCTGCAAGCCTGTACTGTTGTCTTCTGTTGGCTACCGTAAATTAACTGACATTTGCTCCTATAAATGTATCAAAACCTCCCTTTCAAGCCAGGGTGTTAAAGTGCTTTCTTACCTTTTTAAATACTGCAATGCTAAACAGAAAGGCGATTTTTAAAACTTTATAATCTACCCGTCGTACTTTAAACTCCACTGAAGAATATTATTCCCTATGACCACTCAAACACATAGCCGCTTGGATCTAAGCACTTTAAAGTAATAACTATAAAAATATCTTATTGATTATTTGAGAGTGAAGATAGAATTGTCAACAGAATTAATCATATGTTTAAAAAGAGAAAACAAAAGCGGAGCAAAACTTTCAAAAATAATACTTTAAAATTAAGTCTGCCTGCTGGATTGAAAACTATCTATTGGCTCTTACTGTATTAGCACAGATGAATATGCCAGAATGGTCCTTCAAATAGCTGAGATTAACTGAGCACTTACTATGTGCCAGGCACCTAGTAAAGTACTTTTTAAGATATTTCATTCAAACTGAACGAGAATATTTTTGGAGGTAGTTATTATTATGCCCATAATCCAGGTGGTTAAATAACTTGCTAGTAATTAGCAGAGTAGATGAGAACTTGGGTATTTCTAATTCTACTTGACCCTCCTGGACAGAGAATGGATAATGGCCAGGCATCTACCAGAGTACAGTTAAATCATGACCTGAGATACACAGCCAGCAATGCAGGCTGCATTGCAGGTCTCCTATGCAACTCTTAACACTTGCGTATGAAAGCACTTGGTCTGTACCGGATTTTAACACAGCCATCAATCAATAGAGGCCCAATACTTCCACTGAGGAGTCTCATAATTATACTTTAAGGTGAGAAACAAATCCACGAATGGACTTAAGCGTGTAGATCAACTCCTGCATGGAGAGTAAACATCCGTAGCTCCAAGAATTTCCAGTGTCCACATCTCATGGGAGATATCAAGGTAGAGAGGAAAATGAACTGAAGCTGACGTTTGTCTTTTTGAAACTTGGTTTGAATCTCACCTCTGCCACCTGATGGTGGGGAGACTACAAGCAAATTGCCTGATCTCCTTAGATCGCATTTTCCTCCTTTAAAATAAAGTAATACTGCAAAGATTAAATGAGAGCATGTTACAAGGCCTGCACTAAGAAAGTGCTCAGTCAGGGCTGATTTCCTTTACTTTCTTGTAAAATCTTAAAATCCATGTTTTATTGCAGCACTTTAGCTATGCATAAGTCCATATTTTTGTCGTGACTATAAACTTGCAATCATATAATTAAGAAGAAAAATTACCTGAAGCATTGTTGAAAAATGTCTTATTGCTTCATCATAGAGACCACTGCCAATCAACACATATGCAATAGCTATGAAAAAATACAGAAACATTAAAGGAACGAATAAAGGATCTCAGACTGGAATCGGTAACTAAATTCTTTACCAAATCTTAAAAGGCAGCTCCAAGGACTAGAAGCAGTTAAAGAAAACCTGGAAGTTAATAAGATGTAATTGAATTCTCCTACCACTCAGCACTTGCTAATCAGTCTTCTAGTTCCATCTAGATTTAAATTATTAAAGCCATCTATAAAACACCTGCCTACAAGAAGTAATTATCTTTTTCTAAGCCCATCACTCACTTTCAAATACCAAATAGTCTTTACGATGTTTCTTGTCTATATATACAAAAGAGCTAGTAATAAGCCTGAATAATGTCCATATAACATGGCGATGTGACTTTACTGTGAAAGTTAGAAGAAATACCCCAATAGCATCACATATCTCGATTCCTGCAGGTGCTGAATTTACTGCCAATTACCTAGTAAGAACAAAAACAGAGGCTCCAATTAATATATATTAATATAGTGCTTAACTGTAGATATAATTCACAGCACTGCAAAAGACCACTAGTCTTTTCCCTAGCTCTTCTATTCAAAATATAGTCAAGACACTACTCAAAATATACTCTAAAGATCACAAATAGTTTTTAATCAAATTGTTTAGGTAAGTGGTATTTTGAAATTAGAGCCATGAATATCTCTTAAAACACGGCACAACTTAGACTGAACTTTTTCACCTGTCAAAAAAACCAATACATTTTAATATTCTAGATTACATTTTTATCTATAATATTTGCCCTAACTCCCTAACGTCCCAAATATCCCTGAAAATTGTATTCCTAACTCAATATAATACTATTTTGATCATATTTCTTTGCAAAAAAAGCTTTATGCAACCCTCTAATTCAAGGACATAATTACGTGTTCAAGAAGATGGGGAGCTAAAACTTTTAATGTCATTCAGAGTTTAAATTCCTTGACACTAAAAAGTAGTCAAAACATTAAATGCAGAAAGAGATTTAGAGTATCTTTATAACTAACCTGAGAAAAGTAAAGTTCAGAAACATCGAGTATCATAATAATACAAGAGCTTTGGGGGGCATTCATCAACATGAAAAGAGGACTGTTTTCATCCTAATTTTTTTGAAAAGATAATTAAGCTCAAACTCCTATTCAGAATAATGGGCATGGATACTATTCAGGTAGTTGTAGCAGACAATGAGATAACCAGAGACCTCTTCGGCGGGGGTCAGCGGCATTAGTAGTAAAAACAACAACAACAACAATAATAGTTACATGTACAGTACTCTTAATACGTGCCAGGCACAATCCTAATTATATACATGCATTATAACCCATTTACTCCTTAATCGCAGTGAGGTAGGTACAACTGTCACCCCCATTTGCAGACACGGAAATGAAGCATTTAAACTGTCCAAAGGCAGCATGCAGTGAGACAAAGGAAACAGGCTGCCTGGCTCCAGGACCCACCCATCTCACCAACACGCTACCCTGAGAAAAATCTGGGCTGCATTGAAACTACTGTGCACGGGGTTGGACTGCAAAATGGTTTGAATTCCTTGATGATTGGATGAACAGGGACTGAAACATAAACTTGTGCATTTTTGAGTGTAGGAAGATACTTTAGAAAGCCAAGAACTGGGCTCAGATTCTGGCCCCGCCACTCGCTGGCTGTGTCACCACAGGGACCTCAGTCACTCTCATGACTCTCTGAGTCTTGCTTAACAAGCCTGGAGAAAATTTTCTTAGATTCCTTTCAGATATAAATTTTCAGAATTTCCTATCTATCTTCCCATAATCAGTAAATATCTGTTGAATGAACAAATGAATAAGTGACCCATAAAAACAAATACGGCTTTAGCGGATAAATGTTATACTTGGCAACATGTTGAAAATTTTCGTCCTTGGCTAGCCTACTGAACTCCACTCAAAGAAAATCAAATGCAGCTCTCAAATATTTCCATCTAAAAGTAAATATTTTTTTGAGAAAAACCCAAAAGTATGCATTAAAAAGTAACCTAAATCTTGGACAAATATAAATAACTATTCGTACTAGGATCTAAATTTGGTTGTGGGAGTTCAAAGACATAAAGAAAAAACTAGGATAGCTGGAATCTCCCAGAAATTGTTAATAACCAGCAATTCCACATCTCCCCACAACACGTATGTTGACAGAGGTCATTTTTCCAAGAAAAAAAAATACTGAGGTTCAAAACTCCTAAGCCAGCTCAGGGCCTATCCTATCCCAGGGTGTACTACGATTATTCTTAGAGCACAGGACAGGCCTGGCACACGTTAGACTCTTAATTCATTATTTAATAAAT
This sequence comes from Grampus griseus, assembly GCF_964374135.1. Classification (NCBI taxonomy): domain Eukaryota; kingdom Metazoa; phylum Chordata; class Mammalia; order Artiodactyla; family Delphinidae; genus Grampus; species Grampus griseus. The sequence continues at coordinate 4,962,416 of NC_139010.1, forward strand.
GAATATAAGGCTGAACAGAATCCAAGGACTACAACAGAGACCAAATCTGATGCCTTAAAGGATAATTAATTCTCAAAGCCCACTCAAAGAATATAAACAAAAAGTGATTAATACTTTCAAAATAGTCAACTCTCAATTATCTGCACTAACAAAGGAAGAAGCCAATACAAGAAGTGCTCGGTCTTAATATAAAATGCATATGGTAGAAGAAAGGATAAAATGGTTATGTGTAAATCAGACAGAAAAAAATTTCTGCAGGTGCTTTGGGCCACCAGGCAACACGTGGGAGAACGCACTTATGTGAAATCTGTCCAGCTGCAGTGTTCAGTCCTCTATTCAATTTTGTTTCCACTCTTTCAAGTGTGAGCTGACCAGGCACTGATGGAGACACACCCAGAGCGATCAGACACTGGCGAAACCAGACTGTTTTAAGACACGCCTTGAACAAGCCAGACTGCATGACCCGTTTGCAGATTAGAATGAACTCAACTTTCTACACCCACATGCTTAGACCCAACAATAACTGATTGGCCCCACAGTAAAATTAACTCAAACCTAGCTATTTTATTACAAAGAAGACTGAAGTAGGTATGATTCTCTCCTGCTTTTACTTCCCTATTGTTCATATTTGATGACAGCACACAAATAACCTTCTAATGAATGCTAGTAGCTCATAAGAACTCGTTACCATAATTATTAATATCCATAGAAACACAGGTGTGGAACAGTCCTTACGGATTCCATCCAGACCTTTTATTTTATGACTTATAGTACCGAGACCCTCACAAGGGTTGAATGCCCTCCCTACCCAAGATCAACCCTCTCGTGCTGGCAGAGCCAGGCTCTGTGCTCTTTCTGTCTCACCATCCTGCCTACCTGCTCTGCATCTGATCATAAATTCTAGGCAAATATCCCAGGAACAGCCCCCGAGTCAAGTCTCACCTAACTCTTCATTTGTGCTGTCATTATCAGTAGCAAATGGGAATCTCTTTTGTTCGGCAATAGACTTGGCCTGGCTCTGAAATAAAAACAAACATACATTTTTAGCTTATCGCAGATGAGGAGAAACTTACCATGAAACCTGTATGTAAAAGAATTAAAGCTACCTTTGATGTATATGAAAGCAAGAAAATATTCACATTAAGTCACATCAATCATGTACTTCAGGGACACAATTTGTGCTGTAACTGATTTGCTTCCTCTTCTTATCACTAGTGGTTTTTGGTTTCCAGGAATACCTATCTTTCTACTTTCACGGGGATTAATCTTCCCGGCTGTTTCAAAGCTCCCTCCACACTACTCAATGACATCGATCATGTTACAAAGATCACACTCTAGTGTTTGGTCTCCAAAGTGGCTTGATAACAGAATATTTTTTCAAATAAATTTATTGATTTCTGACTGCGTTGAGTCTTTGCTGCTGCGTGCAGGCTTTCTCTAGTTGCGGCGAGCAGGGCCTACTCTTCACTGCAGTGCTCAGGCTTCTCATTGTGGAGGCTTCTCTTGTTGCGGAGCACGTGCTCTAGGGGCGCGGGCTTCAGCAGTTGTGGCTCGCGGGCTCAGTAGTTGTGGCTCGCAGGCTCTAGAGCGCAGGCTCAGTAGTTGTAGTGCATGGGCTTAGCTGCTCTGCGGCATGTGGGATCTTCCCGGGCCAGGGCTCGAACCCATGCCCCTGCATTGGCAGGTGGATTCTTAACCACTGCACCGCTAGGGAAGTCCCCCAGAATACTGCCTTTTAAACTTTAAAAATAGTTTAGAAGTAAGAGCTACAGTTTGTTGGGACTTCCCTGGGGGTCCAGTGGTTAAGTCTTCGCCTTCCAATGCAGGGGGCCCAGGTTCGATCCCTGGTTGGGGAGCTAAGATCCCACATGCCTCGTGGCCAACAAACCAAAAGAAAACATAAAACAGAAGCAATATTGTAACAAATTCAATAAAGACTTTAGAAATGGTCCACATCAAAAAAAATCTTTAAAAAAAAAAAAAGCTATAGGTGGTACAGGGATGACACCATAATAGGACCAGCAAAACCTGACCAAGAAACAAGACAGGCTATTAAATAACGCATAGCAGGCGATGAACATAACCATACTACTTGATGCATACGCAGACACGCACATGCACACTTGGCAGAAAAGCTAAAGCAAAAGCGGAAGCTAGGGACAAACTAAGTAAGTTAGCTTAGCAAGTGGAAAGATTTTATAGGCAGCAACGGTCCAACATACAAAACGACGGCTCTATTGTGTTTTGGAGACAAATCATGTCTGATTATGCAAACAGCTGTCACTTTGCCAGAAGACTGGACTGTCGACACTAAGTTGTGATATGCTTAGCCTACAGGGTACACATTAAAGTGATAACTTCATACCAGATTCACCTAAGATATGATTAAAACTTGTACACACACATAGACAGGAAAAGCTAAGATAATACAAGACTAAAGATGTCGCTTTTGGCAAAACTTTACGATCAGAACCAAGTGACATCTCAATTATTTGAATTCCTCTTTTTGTTAATCCATTGTACAGATGCCTACAGGCATGTATGACAGCCAAATAATTCTACACAGGTGACTCTTCTGACTGATGGATATGCTCTTTGGCTAATGACTGGTACTCACTAGCCATAGTCTCTTGGGCTTCACTGACTCAGCAGAGTAACAGGTATTTCCACCTACATTCCCTACACTCTTAAAGTCAAGATTGATGTTCAGATACAGAGTGGTTTTGGGTTTGCCTATAAAACAAGTCAAGAATAAGCTACCTCTACTTAGAACACAAGTTAAAAGACACAGGTCAGAAGGGATCCCATCTCAGGAGACTCAGAGCTCTCGCTTCATTCCGTTCAGGACCCCAAACCAAATGAAACACCTGAAAATTCTACCGCTTTGGGAATGTTTATGCTTTATTTCTTCCAGTAAAACCTTGATGGCTAGAGGGGAATTCTGTCAGCTCTTTCTTGCCTTGCTCTATAGCTGGGAGCTTCCACACATGGGAACCTCATTCGGCTTCTTTAGGAAGTGGCAGATTCCACAACACGTGAGGGCAGCACAGCACTGTACATACATCCAGGTGTGACCAGACACAAGTCCTTCCTGTTTACCAGCTGCTTACAGACAAACACATAAGTGCAAAACATTTTCTACTTAATAAATTGCTTAGAGCCAAGGAAAGGGGTCTATAAACAACGCTTTTAATACTTCAAAAACTTTTTATTATTTCATCCAGTATTCAACGAAGGTCTTGACAACCATTTGCCAAGACTTTGTGCAAAAAGATGGGAAGAGAAGAGAAATGAAATCCCATAAGAAGAAGAAATCATTTACTAAGCAACAATAAGAATATGCTGAACAGCATATCTGATTTTAAAGGGTTTGTATTATATTAGAAATAAAATTTATAACAGAAGTGGGCAAAGTATAGTAGGGACAAATTCATTTCCTGATCAAAAAGAATCTTCCCCACGTCTAATACTGCAACTATAGATATCTTCTGTGGACAGAGTGGAGCAGCTATGATCAAGGAAGTTTAAACACACAACCCCACGTTGCTAGTAGACTAACTCCAATCCACCTTTCAGGTCCCTGCTCATGGTTCACTTCCTGAAAGCTGTCTTGCCTGATACCCCTAACTTAAGGGAGATTATGTTGACCCTTTGTTTTTCCTTCATATGATTTGCACAGTTATACTTCTATGCTTACCTGTATAATTATTTGATTAGTAGCTATAGAGCCCTAAGTGCTGGGACCAAGCCTCTCTGGCTCACCACTCCCTGGCTAAGTACTTGCTTAGCTCAACGCTTGACAGAAATAGGTGCAAAATAAATATCTGGAAAATGAATGAATAAATGAAGAGTTTAACTCCCATATTTTCAACCTAGGGAAAACAAAAGGCCTAGACTTATCAGCTTTCTCCCGTAGGTTACTAGCTAGTACCATCTTAAACTGGAAAGGCAAATAGTAGGTAATATTTGAATTACTATCAGCAAGAAGGTCCCTAATAACTCTAAGAATCTAATCACTTCTCCAAGGTGGGGATGATCCAGTTTCTATTTAAATGTTTTCAGTGATGGCCAACTCACTACTTCACAAGTTAGCCCATTCTGGTTTGGGACAAGTCTAATTCAAAAGTTCTTCCATATACCACGTTGATGACTATGCAAATGAGTTAAGTAAAATCAGTTGATCATCTCTAGTTTGCAGTTTCTACCCATACTGAGTAGTTCTTACATGAAAAGGCAGAAGAGCTTTGTCTGGAAAAGAAAAGAGTATCCCTAAAGGGAAATTTTAAACAAAAGAAGCCAACAATATCTATGTGGATGTTGAAGGAAAAGGCCTGGTGAAAAACTGTTAACCTTGGGCACTGAAAGAAGAGCAGCCTCACAGAATTAAGTGTGAACAAAAATACCCTGGCACGTGGAGGCAGCAGGGCCAGAGGGGGACACACGCTAGCACAATAGGCAGATGCACGTTACGTGGCACGGGGCCAGGTACTCGTCCCTGGAATGGAGAGGTCTCTGGTACAGCTTAGCTGGTACTGATTTAAAAAACATAGATACAAAAGATACACAGGCAAAGGCTGGAAAAATAAGATTATACGCTACCTTCAAATCCGTAAGGCTCCTAGAAATAAGGTTCAGCCATGATCTCCTTTATTCCTTGGAAGTTGAAAGTAAAGAGTCCTAGGTCCAGAATGACCAACCATCCAATGCATAAGACATAATAATTCAATGTGACTAAACACCAGATGACCTATCTTTATCTTATGCAACTGGACTCAACTCCTAGTTGATAAACAGACGCAATCTCTACCTTTTGGAACTAGTATCACCATGTTTCAGGTCACAAAAACAGAAGGCATAGAAGATGCATACCAGAATCTTTTCAGTGTTGAGAGAAAGCAAAGAGTCACAGGGTGGTGGTCCTTTGGGTTCGCAGTCGGAGTCATGGAAGTTCAAAAAGGATGACTCTGAAAAGCAAACAGTCCTTGTTATTCTCCTTACCTTAGGTGTATGGCTCTTAGGTGCTTAACTATGAATTGCAATGTGAAGAATCCACAAAATCAAAACACGGACAAGTGTAAAAAACACGAGAAGGGGCATCCTGTCTTCCACCTCTACAACTGGGTAACATTTTATAGTTTCCAAGTATCTCACACACGCCTCGGTGATTTTGCCCTCACAACAGTGAACACAGCTGTTAAGACCCTTTCATGGGATACCTCTGATGTGGCAGCATTTCCCAGAGGTTAAAAACAAAAATCACAAAGAGGGGAACAAAGTCAAGCCAGGAAGACCTGATGTTAAGAGGTATGTGCTAAGGATCTAGTATCCAGAATATCTAAAAACTCCTCAAATTCAACAAGAAAAAGACAACCCCGTTTTAAAAACGGGTAAAGGACTTGAACCGGCAACTCTCCGAAGATATACAAACAGCCACTGAGTACATGAAAAGATGCTCTACATCATTATTAACTAATGAATACAAATCAAACCACAAGGAGGTACCAATTCACACCCACTAGGATGGCTATAATTTTTTTTTTTAACGGGAAATCACAAGTGCTGGCAAGGAGGCAGAGAAATTGAACCCTTGTGCAATGCTGATGGGGATGTAAAACTGTGTGGCCACTGTAGAGTTGGCTGGCTCCTCCAAAAGTTAAAGATAGAATTACCACCTGGTCCCGCTATTCCGCTCCTAGGTACGTACCCCAAAGAACTGAATACAGGGACTCAGACAAGCACACATACGCACATGTTCACAGCAGCACTATTTACAATAACCAAAAGGTGGAAACAGCCTAAATGTCCATCAACAGAAAACAGATAAACAAATTGTGGTATATACATATAGTGGAACATTATTCAGCCTTAAAAATGAATGAAGTGGGGACTTCCCTGGTGGTCCAGTGGTTGAGAATCTTCCTTCCAATGCAGGGGACGCAGGTTTGAGCGCTGGTTGGGGAACTAAGATCCCACATGCCGCGGGGCAACGAAGCCGCACGCCGCAACTACTGAGCCCGTGTGGCACAACTAGAGAGTCCGCGCTGCAACTACAGAGCCCACACGCTCTGGAGCCTGCGTGCCACAACTCGAGAGAGAAAACCCACGTGCCACAACGAAAGATCCCACGTGTCTCAACTAAGACCCAACGCAGCCAAAAATAAATAAATATTTTTTCAAAAAAGAATGAAGTACTGATACATATTACAACATGGAAGAACCTCCAAAACAAAAACTAAGTGAAAGAAACTAGACACAAAAGGTCACATATTGTATGATTCCGTTTATATGAAATGTCCAGAACAGGCAAATCCACAGACACAGTATGCACCTTGGTGGCTGAAGGAGGGAATGGAGAGAAACTGCCTGACGGGCAAGGAGTTTACTTTGGAGTGATGGAAATGTTCTGAGGTAATTGCACTGCCTGGTCAATGTACTAAATGCCACTGAACTGTTCACTTGAACATGGTTGATTTTACATTATGTGATTTTTTTTTTTTTTTTTTTTTTGCGGTACGCGGGCCTCTCACTGCTGTGGCCTCTCCCGTTGCGGAGCACAGGCTCCGGACACGCAGGCTCAGCGACCATGGCTCACGGGCCCAGCCGCTCCGCGGCATGTGGGATCTTCCCGGACCAGGGCACGAACCCGTGTCCCCTGCATCGGCAGGCAGACTCTCAACCACTGCGCCACCAGAGAAGCCCAACATTATGTGAATTTTGCCTCAACAACTTATTTTTTAAAATATGCTCTAATGCAGCAGTCATTAAAGAGCACAAAATTATGTTCAAGAAAATTATGTTCAAGAGAATTTAGCTGAATTCTCACATGTGTGTATCCTAACGACAGGAAGAAGGACGTGACGGATCCAAGAGCCCTGGTGGGGAGCAGTGACTGAAGCCGGAATGTTAAGCCTCACAAGGCACAGCGGGGTTTAAAGGATGGATGGCTTCAGACTGGCGGGCAGAAAGGGAATGGATACTCCAGGCAGAATGAGTGGTGTACAGAAACACAAAGGCAAGCAAATGCAAAGGGGCAGTGAGCAGACCACCCTAGCTAGAGGCGGGAGTCAGTGCTGGAAAATAAAAAAGGTGAGTGGTCAGACTAGGAAGTCATGGACCCAGAGAAAGGCTTTAGTCTGACAAGAATGAAGAACCAGTAATGCTTGTTGATAGGCAGTTGGATATACGTTCATCAATAACCTGTCTCCCCTACCTTTTAAAAAAGGTACCATTTGAGAACTCACATGTTGAACACTGTGCAAAGCACTACACAGACATGGCTGTATTCTCTTCTAACAATCTCTCCACTTTATGGAATTCTTTTTAGTTTCAATAAATAAACATCAACAAAATTTTATTTTTTATTGTAATTGAAGTATAGTTGATTTATAATATTAGTTTCAGGTGTACTGTTTTTTTTTTAATTTTAAAACTATATATTTTTATTTTTGGCTGTGTTGGGTCTTCGTTGCCGCGCGCGGGCTTTCTCTCTAGTTGCGGCGAGCGGGGGCTTCTCTTCCTTGTGGCGCGTGGGCTTCTCATTGCGGTGGCTTCTCTTGTTGCAGAGCACGGGCACTAGGCGGGCGGGCTTCAGTAGTTGCGGCACGTGGCCTCAGTAGTTGTGGCTCGTGGGCTCTAGAGCACAGGCTCAGTAGCTGTAGCGCATGGGCTTAATTGCTTGCGGCATGTGGTCTCTTCCCAGAAGAGGGCTCAAACCCGTGTCCCCTGCATTGGCAGGTGGATGCTTAACCACTGTGCCACCAGGGAAGTCCAAACATTTATTTAATTTTAAATGGTTGCACAGTATTCCATTGCATGGAATTTAACCATACCCCTATCATTGGATAATTAGGATGTCCTTTCTTTTTCCTTAATACAGACACTTTCAATGAGTATCCTTGACCTATATTTTTGCAAATTTACACAACTGGGCAATTAAACTACAGTATAACATATGTAATTGCTGAGGCAAAGGGTGTAAACAATTTTAAGACTTTCCATATATATTGCTCCATTTCCATCTCAATGCTTAATAATTTCATTTCCATTCACAGTGTATAACACCACTATTTCCCTCTGCTCAAAGTAGTGCCATTCTTTTTATCTTTTCCAATCTGAAAATAGTACTAGTAAGATTAAACTTTTGCTTTATTGGCCATTTGTATCTCTTTTGTAAATTGCTTATATCCTTTGCTAATTTGTAACTCATCTATTCTGGCCTAAGATTTAGAGAAGAATTTCTAATTATCTACTTTCTAACCTCAGGACCACTTATGAAATTATCAATTTGAATGCCACCTTTATGACACATTATAGTCACTGGGATCTGTTTCTAGACTCCTTTTTTTAAAGGAATCTTTGAGACGATTTACATCTACCTTCTGCAATAGCTCTGACAGATGACTCTTCAATCTCTACATGGACATTTATTTCTAAAAAATTATAGTAGCTATTCACGATCGTTGTAGAAAATACAGAAAAATCACAGAATGTAAATAAAAGTCACTTAGAACACCACCATGCGTTGAGAACCACCATGAAAATTTTGGTGTGTATAACTAGGAGTCATAATTCTGAAATCGGGTGGCTGGGTTTGAATTCCTGTTCTCTGCCACTGCTTACTAGCTCTTGGCTACTGACTTAGCCTCCTCCATCTTCAGTTTCTTCATTTGTAAAACAGGGTCAGTGATAAACTATCTACGTCACAGGGGTGGTTGTGAGATTTAAATAAGGAAATATAAGTAAAGCATGTGGTACAGTTTCTGACACAAAGAAGGAGCTCAAAAAATGTTTGCTACTATTGTTATCATGAGGTTGTGAGAACTGAATGAGCTACATTGTTTTGTAAGCTGCCCTTTTAACTTAATAATATAATGTAAACACTTAACCATATGATTACATTTTCTTCTACATTATTTAAATTTAAACTTGGTGAGATTATATATCATTTTAATTTAACACTTTAGACATAAAATTTCAATTCTCTACAATAAACCTGCATTTTGTTGTTTTGTTTTGTAGACTTTCTAATCCCTTATAATGATGTTTATTCTGACTTCAGTATCATTGTTTCAATTACTATAGCCTTACAACGAGTGCATACAGGTTAATGTAAAAGCAAAGCCTCATCACCTTTTCTTAAAAAAAAATTTCTTGGCTATTTGGATAAACATTCTTCCTTCAGATAAACTTCAGTCATTTTGTTACGGTTCCAAAACAAAAAGCCCTGTATGATTTTTATTAGAATTGCATTAAAATTGTAGATTAAGGAGGGGAGAAACACTTGACTTCTTTACAGAATTTAATCTTTTATTAACCTATGTGGAATTTTTTAATTTTTATACAGGATGTACACGTTCAAGTCTGTTGTGATCTTAAAAAAAAAAAATCGCTTGATAACCACAGATTCATCGGTGGTTGAATCTATTATCTGTTGAGCATCTACTATGTTCCAGTCACGGCCTTAGCCTCAATGGTCGTCAAAACCATAAATGACCCCAGTGCTGTATATAGCATTCAGTGGGGAACCTGACAGTAATCAGAGCCACATAAAAAAATGTCAGAATGCAACAGTTTAAGAGTCATGACCTAAAGCATAATCGGGAGAAGAGGTGTGTGTGCTCAGGAAAAGCTTCCAGAGGACTGAGTAACGCCAGCCAATACCGATATAGTCACCATGTATAGGTACCCTTCCAATCCCCTTTTTTTTTTTTTTTTTTTTTTTTTTTTTGGCGGTACGCGGGCCTCTCACTGTTGCAGCCTCTCCCGTTGCGGAGCATAGGCTCCGGACGCGCAGGCTCAGCGGCCATGGCTCACGGGCCCAGCCGCTCCGCGGCATGTGGGATCCTCCCGGACCAGGGCACAAACCTGTGTCCCCTGCATCGGCAGGCGGACTCTCAACCACTGCGCCACCAGGGAAGCCCCCAATCCCCATTTTAAAGAAGAGGAAAACGAGGCCGACAGCCTAAGCAATCTGCAAAAGGCCACCCTCCAGCAAAGCAATGGAGGTGTTGGTTGGCTGCCTGCCATGAAAGAGTGAAGGCAGATCTAAGCGAAGTTAAGGACTTCACAGGTGAAGGTCCATGGGAGGCTGGCAGGACCGGTAGAGTGGCCCAGGCAGAGATGCAGCATACTGTCAATCTTTTGCCTTCTTAGCTGACTAGAGCTGAATATTTTATCCGTCCACATTACTGAACTTTTAACAGCTCTATTAATGTCTTCATTTACACACTGGATAACTGTGCCATCTACACATAATTACATCTACACATAATTACTGTGCCATCTACACACAATTACATCTTTTTAATATTTATACTCACTTAGCATCTTATTTTACTGGACAAAACCTCCCCAAAGTGCTCAATAATACTCGTGGTAAAAGGCACTCCTGCTTAGTCCTGACGTTAACATGTCATTTGATGACCCAGAATTTCCTCAACTTTTGACAGTAACACTTTTAACATTTACAAACATCCAGTGGGAAGCTGCTCTATGTGCCTATTTTGAGACTGATATATTTTACCATATAAAGGAAGGGTGGAGATCGATGCATTTTACCATATAAAGGAAGAATTCTCCTTTTCTTTGCTTTACCCCACATTTTAAATCAGGAAAGCTGGCTGAAATTTATCAAGTGATTTTGGACATTTCTTTATGATAATCATGATTTCTCTCCTTTGACCTATCAAGGTGATTAACTCAATTCCTTAAAAAGCTGAACCATCTTTTGTACTTCTAGAATAAACTAACTGATCGAGGCAGATTATTCTTCTGTTTGCTGGCTTCAGTTTACTAATATTTACTTTGGATTTCTATAACTATGTTAATAGCTTTCTCTTCTGCCCCCGAACTTTATCAGATTCTGGCATCAGTGTTTTTGCTGGTTTGGTAAGGTCTGTGATACAAGACTAGTTTGTTCTAGCTGTAACTAGAGTTGTCTGGAACAGGAGGTTAAATTTGTTCTTTAATCTAAAAATATTTAGCTCACCATGGATTCAGTTATTTTCAAATAATAACGCAACCGGCTCTATTTAAATGCTACAGACTTCCATGAAGTTAGGAAAAGTCTGTTTTTTTCCTTGTTCAGGTCATACAAGTAATGTCATTGTGATTACTGCAGAAACAGTCTCAAAACACATTATAGAAGCTCATCTTTTTATTCTGCATCATCTTCCTGGATATTTCTCTACTGCTTCTTATTTTTAACCTATTAGCAGAGGTTTCTGCACTGTTGCCTCTTAAATTCTAACGGCCGCTACAGTTGCGCACATGCCCCCTCATTCATTACGTGCAGTTGCATCTGCTCCCTACTTACACGTCAGCCTTATCAGATTCATCTATTTTATTCTTTTCTAAAGAAGCAGCTCTTGGGTCTATTGATCCATTCCGTTGTTGCTCTGTTTCTAATTCATTTATTCTGGCTTTGGTCTTCTTAGCCCTGCAATTTCCTTTATTTCCTCTTCTAGTTTCCCAAGTTTAGTATCCAGTTCATTTATTCCCTTTCTTCTTTAGTATTAAGATGCCATGGAGGGCTTCCCTGGTGGCGCAGTGGTTGAGAGTCCGCCTGCCGATGCAGGGGACGCGGGTTCGTGTCCCGGTCCGGGAAGATCCCACGTGCCGCGGAGCGGCTAGGCCCGTGAGCCATGGCCGCTGAGCCTGCGCGTCCAGAGCTTGTGCTCCGCGATGAGAGAGGCCACAGCGGTGAGGAAGAAAGATCAAAGACAGTGGGGACAGAAGGCGATATGAAGGAAAAAGGACAGGGCTTTGAGAAAATTGGGCACAGGAAGAGGAAAGAGGCACTGTTTCCCGTTTGTGCAGCTAGAGAGGGGTAGTGCCTGTATCTGAAGTGGGGAGTCTAAGAGGAAGAGTGCTTTTAGAGGGAAGTAAAGCGCTAACTCTGGGTTTAAGCAATTGCTCATGAGATGCTAAACCAGGAAGCTGTCTTGCATGTAGTTAGGAAATTCCAGAGAAAGAGCTACAGATATAAATCTGATAATCATTAATTGATGGTAGATGATTAAGCAGGAAATGTAGGTAGGATCTCTAAGGAAGCTTAGGAAGCTTAAGTTTAATGAGAAGAAAAGAGCTGACCCTGGTGGGAACAAGATACTTAAGAGGCGGAGGGAGAATCAACTTGATAATTTACCTTTTTTCTAAAGAGCTACCTATTTCTTTGGACTGTTCTACATCTTTGTCATAAAGCTATACAGAGAGTTATAATGATTCCTAAAGGCAAATACAGTTGCCCCTTGAACAACATGGGGGTTTGGGGTGCCAATCCTCCATGCAGTTGAAAATCTGCGTATAACTTGTGGTTAGCCCTCGAATCCGCAGCTGCACAACTGAAGATTCACCAACCACAGATTGTGTAGCACTGTAGTATCTCCTACTGAAAAAAATCCATGTGTAAGTGAACCTGCACAGTTCAAACCCGTGCTGGTTAGCGGTCGGCTGTGTTTGTTTCCTCTCATTTTCCTTGATTACCCTTGCTAGATGATTGTCTAAACTTTACCAGTTCTTTTCAAACAACCAGCTCTTCTACTTAAAGCGCCTCTTTCCCTGACTTCAAATGTAATTAATTAGTTCTGCAGCAAAGTAACAGAGGGGTTCAGAGCACAGGCCGTGGTACCAGACTGACTCAGATGAGATGCCTAACTGGCTGTTTGACTTTGGGCAAGTCCTTTAATTTCTCCTAGCCTCAGATGCCTCATCTGGAAAACAGGAATAACTACCACCACACACCCTCTTAGGGCAACTGTGAGGAATAGACGTAATGCCCACAGTTCACAGAATGATTGTTAAATGTTAGTATATACATCTAGGCTAAAACTGCTGGGTTTTTCTTGTAAATTTCTTCTTCCTGCTTTCCTGAAGTTTATTTTGGCCTTCACAGTACTTTACAGCTTTCAAGATACTTTCACAGACATTATTTCTTTTGGTCCTCCATCCTCTGAGGCTGGTGGAACATACCTTGGGCTCACTGTACACGTGGGGAATGATGCTCAATGTTAATGGACACGTTTAAGGTCACAAAAATGAAGAAACAATGAAGCGAAGATTCGCCACAGATGCGCTCTAGGACACCCCAGCGATAGGGGCACACGGCACATTTGTCACCGCTCATTCTGCCAAAGCGGGGTCCTGGTAATAGTCTACTACAGCAATGCCATCCAACTTCTTTCTTCTCCCCCTCAACCTTACACACAGCTGACTTTAAGAAGAGCATCTTGGGTGGAGAGACAGGGGTTGACTGTAGGACATTGAGACAGTGTATATAAACATCTTCTTTGAGGAATTCTGCTGTAAAAGGGAACAGAGAGATGAGGTGGTGGCTGGAAGGACTCGGTGGTCCTGTCTTTGTTGCCTGTTTTTTCAAGATGGGCGCTGCACCAGGCAGACCACCTGGCTCTAGGTATAACAGACGGTGGGCCAGGTTCACCTGAACACAAGGATGACTGGACTTTTCCCATGGAGGAGCCAGAACTTGGAAGTCAGGTACCACATATTTATCGACAATTCTGGTCCCAGGTGTAGGGTAACCCGGGAAGAGCAGACCGCATTACCGTAGCTGGAGGAGCTCCCTGAAGGTGAAACAGGTGCTACACGGCATCAACTTGTAGTACCTTTGCTTTTTTTTTTTTTTTTTGTCAATAACTGGACTTTAATGAGTAATTCTGGTAAAAGCGTTTTTGCACAGATATGTAGGTATAAAACACATATAAAAAATGAACAAAAAGATTCCTTCTCTCCTTAAGTACATCTTAGAACAGCCATGACTAAGTTTAACGTGATATATATTTCAGAGCTTAAAACCCAAGAAACTTTGCTTTTATCAGTTTCTGCATTTGTAAGACAACCACTGTTGACAGTGAAGCTAGGCCCCCCTGAAACCAAGCTGCCCTGTCAAGTTTATGATTAACCTTTCTATCCAAGACTTTATGCTCTTTCCTATCCTGCTCCCTGTTCCCCCTCAAGATTGAGGAGCATCAAAGAAAAGGTGGGGGGGAGGCTTGACCCCTGCGGGGTCCTCCCGGGTACCAAAGCCCCTCATGTCACCTGTTCCTTGTTTGTGGAAAAAGGCTTTAGTCTCCTAGGTCTTCCCTGAGTTCCAAAGAGCAGACTCAAGCAGTTACCAATTAGGGAAGTGAGGGAATGCAGAAACTAAGGGAAAAAGGTCAAGCAAGAAACGTAATGGTAGCTTAAACAGTTCAGCGACAGAAGTCCTAGTTCCTCCTAAAGGACGATAACCTTGGAGTTGTTCTGCAGAAACTAAGACCCCGCCCAGGTGGACGATGGTGACGACCTGCTGATCACAAGCCTGTAGATCCCAGACTGGCTGGAACCAGAAGCTTGATGATCAAGATCCCCAAAACATCACCTTATTGCCTCACCACCAACCAATCAGAAGGAGGTGCACAGGCTACAACTCTCACCCCAAATGTTGCCTTTAAAACCCTTCCCTGAAAGCCATCGGGGAGTTTGGACTTTCTAAGCATAAGCTGCTAGCCCTCCTGGCTTGGCGCCCTGCAGATAATCGAACTTTCCTTCACCACAGCCCGGTGTCAGCAGACTGGCTTTGCGGTGCTGTGGGCGTGCAGACTCAAGTTCAGTTCAGTAACAAGGACGTTGTAGATTACCTTGCTGGATGGTCCCAAGTGGTACTTTTCCTTTAGAATGTAATAACAGGAAAAGTAATAACAGGGAAAATTCTCCTCTGAAGAATTTATATGCTTCTTTTGTTCTAATAAAATACTCTTCATCGGTGCCTGAGATGTGTAAGGTATCATAAAACAACTTGAAAATAGAGGCCGCCCACTGAGAATTAGATTATAAAGTCAACATATAACTAGTCCTCTAGAACAAGGATCTGCAAAAGCCATCTTAAAAGAGACAGGACGGCTTTTTAGCAAAACATGAATGTAATTTGACTGAAGCTCTATTAACTCAGTAAAGTATTTTAAAAGTAAAGTACTTGTAAAGAAGGTATAAAACCAAAAGAAAAGGAGTTGGTCAGCTGCACAGAATGGAAAAAGAAGCATGGAAGCCAGTTACGGGGCGCCGATCCAGGAACAGAACAGGATGGCAGGTGCTGCCGCCAGCATGCTGGGCAGCGGGCCGTAACCACAAAGGCTGCTCACTTAGCCTGGGGTTATAAACTGTGCTGAAAATGCATCGCAGGCTCAGGATGGCACGCGCTCTTAAGAGCTGAAGACTTTCGCATAAGCCCACACGTACTGTCAAACGTCATCAGCTCTACTGGGAAAGCTGAAGCAGATCTAGGCAGTGATGTGAAACCGTTAGAGATAAGGAAACACAGTGTCGCTTAGAACACTCCAAACACAGGCAGGAAAAAGTCACAAGAGAAGTCAACTGGTCTTTCGTGCAGAAGTCGTGCCAGGTGGAGGACAGACCACCTGACACAGGACCCCCGGGTACCTGTGTGAAGAACGCCAGTGCCTGAGCAGAGTCCATGCACTGTGCCGGTTCCTGAGGCAGAAATGAAGCCACAGCAAATATTTCCCAATGAAACAAGGGTGACGTAGAATAAGACTTTCTTAGCACGTTTTAAAACAGACAGCAGCTATTGATTTGGGGTTCTTTGGGGTTCTTTCTGGTTACACGCGTTACTCAGTTTGTGAAAATTTATGGAGCGTTACACTTGTGATGCACACATTTTTCTGCATATGTCATATTTCAATAAAGAGTAAAAATAAAGACAGCAGAAGGAAAATGTTGGAAAGCATTAACCCGAAGGGAAAAGTATTAAAATTCTGTTATTTTAATAAATTTTGTACTTATTCTATCTGCAAGATAACAAGCCCAAACAAAAAGATAAGATGACCTCTTTAAAACACTACACTGTGAAAAGGGGATGCTTTATAAGTTGGTCAGTCAGGCAAGTATCTACTGAGTGCAAAGAAACCAAGCTGTCTCTACAGGCTGTAAAAGAGACTCCTTGAAAAGTTTTTATATAGAAAGTACTCTGCCACTTCCTGTAGTCACATGCTCCAGGTATGTAGGTTTAAAAACCCAGGCCAGGGCTTCCCTGCTGGCGCAGTGGTTGAGAGTCCGCCTGCCAATGCAGGGGACACGGGTTCGTGCCCCGGTCCGGGAAGATCCCACATGCCGTGGAGCGGCTGGGCCCGTGATCCATGTCCGCTGAGCCTGAGCGTCCGGAGCCTGTGCTCCGCGATGAGAGAGGCCACAGCGGTGAGAGGCCCGCGTACCGCAAAAAAACAAACAAACAAATCAAAAAAAAAACCAGGTCACATATCTTTTGCCCTCATCCAGAGGGGAAGAGAATTAACCTCTGTCACCCAAAGCTGAACACATCTACCAGTGCACAGAAACTTGTTAAAGGTAAATGTAATTCTTAACGACAACGTATCTACAGGAAGAAGCTAACGAGTATGCAAATACCATGGGCTACCAGCTTCACAGGGCTCTCACGACAAAGAGCCACCCCTAAATCAGATGACTTTCTGAAAAATGTTGTTCCCCCTCACAGCGATCAGTCGTCTGGGCTGGTTGAGGTAACAATACACGAATCTCTTCATCACTCTGTGCCTCAGTCTCTGTGCTCAGAATAAGCTAGTGCCTTTACACTGTCAAATTTACTGTGTATGTCTTGAAAAGATCGGAAGAGATCTGCCACAAAACTGGGTATGATAACTAACGCAGAAAATCAGGGCCAAGGGGAAAAAGGATCAAGCAAATACACTAACAGTAAGGGTTACCACAGCTTCCGTAACTGAGCGTAAAAAACTTGGCTCTAAACTTCCCCGCAGCCAGAGCAAAAGAGGAAACAGCTCTCATTATAGAAGTTTCCCTCTATTGATTCCTTACCACCTCTAAGACACAGCAGTAATTTAAGGCTGTGAGCGTTAAGACCGATTGCACGTATTTAAATAACCAATCCCTCAGTTAAGAGAGAGACCATAAATACTGACAATCTCTTTAAGTCTGACTGACTTTGTCAAAAACACAGAGCTAGGTTCACAGCTACTTCCTTGTTTTTCTGGCAGTTAAGGCTCCCAAATCGGACAGACACTAATGTTCCGTTCTCCACAAAGAACAGTGGGAAAATGAAATAAACTCAAATCTGGGATTGTTAATTTCAACAAACTAAAGAAAAGTACTTCAGGTTGCAAATCAATCATTGAACTCGACTGAGGCATTAAGCACGGACAGTGCTAATGTCACCAGTTAGATGAAAACGACCACAAAGACATCAAGTACAAAGCTACCTCACCTAGGAGCAGACAAAAAACTCTCAAGAAGGCAGTTAAAAAAAAAAAAGAAAAACACATAAATTCACTGTTCTTATTAATACATTTTCAAATAAGGAAAACAAAAGTAGTTTTGAAACAAGTACTAGAAATGCATATGTTTGAACTAAAATACAGGTGCACCATCTATAAAGAACACATAAAGACATTTAATACAGACGAATGCTGCACTGGAATAAGATGCAGCTTAACTTTGGTAGGAAGAGCAGAGGAGAAAACCTGAATTCTTGAATCAGTGGACAAGTTACAACTTAACTAGACCCTACTTTACCAGATCTGTGACATCAGGGGGTCAAGTTAAGATATGGCTAAGCTCTCTCTCTGAGTCTCACTCCATCTGGGTCTTTGCTCGTGTCACCTTAGCAGAGGCCTTCCCAGGCCACCTCTCAAAGAAGCATCCCCACACCACTCTATTCCTCAAGGCGCTTATCACCAGGCCTATTGCACACTGCTCCTTCCCCCACCAGCACACAGGCTCCACTGAGGAACTCAGCCGACCGTGCTGTAACCCCAGGGTCTACAACACTGAGTAGAATCTAGGAGGCACACAAACAGGTTTCCAGGTAAAAAACAGATCCAGGGACTTCCCTCATGGTCCAGTAGTAAAGAATCTGCCTTGTAATGCAAGGGATGAGGGTTCGATCCCTGATCAGGGAACTAAGATCCCACATGCTGCGGGGTAACTAAGCCCGCGTGCCACAACTACTGAGCCTGCGTGTCACAAACTACAGAGCCCACGCGCCCTGGAGCCTGCGCGCCACAACTAGAGACGAGAAAACCCACACGCCGCAACTAGAGAGAAGCCCACGTACCAGAATGAAGAGCCCACACACCGCAATGAAAGATCCCGCATGCCTCAACAAAGATCCCACGTGCTGCAACTAAGACCCAACACAGCCGAAGTAAATAAAATTTAAAAATAAATAATAAGTAAATCTTTTAAAAAAAGAACAGATCCAGTCCCCTGTACGGTTCAAGTATTAGGCTCAATGGAGCATCCTTGCACATAACGTAAACATAAAATTCTAGGACAAGTTACCTAAGACTATAACTTACAACAAACAAAGCTTAAGGGCATAGGACTTTATCAATTATATTAGTACGAAATTATACTAACACGCAAATATCACTGACGGGAAGTTTACAAACGGTCAGGAGGCCAGGTTCAAATCCTGGCTCGACTCTCTGCGTGACCATTCTTAACTTCTCTTTGCCTCAGTTTCCCCTTACATGAAATGGAGACAAAAACAGTACCTACTTCAGTGTCAAGTACTGTGCGAAATAAGGATGCAGTGTTGACAAGGATAAACCCGAGGGAAAGAATTAGGGGAAAACTTCTGTTCCTTATTTCTTCCCACAGTTCCAAACTACAAACAGGGCATAGGTAACAAGGAAGGGAGGGGACATTTACTTTTATGTGAAAAATATGTACATTACAGTGTTCGTGTTTTTAAAAGAGCAAGGTAATTTTCACCACGGGAAAACAGAATATCCGAAGTCTGTGGTTACACATGCTTTTCAAATAAAAAGCGAAATGTAAAAACGTGCTAGAGGAGAAAGAGCTGAAGGGGGGCTGGGGAACAGGAAAGCCAGGCTGAGGTCCGTGGCACTGAGACCACCCGTGCTTGCCATCTGGGCAGCTGGGCCCCCTGAGGCTGCTCCCTGGGGCCTGGATCTCGGCCACTGTCATTTTGCTGTCCAGACAGCTCCCACCAGCCGTCCTCTTCGGCCCTACAATCACTGGAGGTTCCGCCTTAAGAGAATACATACGCAGCTCATCTGAAGGTGTGCACGTTCAGACCCCTGCAGGCATCAACTCAGTCATTTATACCCAAAAGCAGGGGGCAGGCTTCTGAAAAGGGGCTGTGCAGCCGTGGCTGCCCTCTGCATAGGGATAGGCTTGGGCTGGATGAGCCAGCCGGGCCGGTGACGTGATTAATAAATAGTCGGTGAGGGCAGGGCTTGATTCTGAATAACTGATCAGTTCTGGATCCCAGCACTTGCTTAGACCCTAATGCCGATCATACGGGGGCTCTCGACGCAGAGCATGAACCCCTCAGGCGACAATCTGGCTCGCTGTAAATCCTGAACTGCTGTTCTTCCTGGAACAGAGAGGGACTGACGCAGGTTTCACTTGCTGCTACCTGGCTGTCTAGGACAAGGAAGGAGAAATGAGAGACAGGTGGGTGAGTTTCTACCACAAAAGAGACGGCTTTTGTCACACACTGCTGCCAGCAAAGCTAAGCGGAACACCTGGAGGCCCAGGTAGCATGAGCAGTTGACCCTGGGAGTCATTTCCTGAGGTGGCCGCGGGAACAGCAAAGCCACTGCAGCACCTGTCGGCAGCCACTGGGACACTCACGTCAGCCCAGGGAAGGCCGTCTGGAAGACGTGTCACCAATTTTCAACAGCATGTTCTTAATTCTAAACTAAGAAAATAAGTACTACACGGAGGGGATAAAGAGAAAATGGAAACATTTAAATAAATTATGCTTAAAGCTTCATAATACAGTGTTTATCCTCTGAAGCAGAGAACATTAGATGATGGTCTCCATATGTGAGGGAACGGAGAATGAACAGGATTCCTCCAAATGCCCCAGTTCTAACAACCTACATTTATCACGATTTGGGTGAAAAGCATAATACAAGTCAGAGGTGGCTCAAACGAGGACTCTTAACCATTGGCGTAAGCCTGACACTACAAAGTGAAATGAGCCACCTATAGCAATAGTATCAATTGATTTCATAATTTGTATCTTTCATCGCCTAGAATCTGGGTCTCCCTTAGCCAGTGAGCATCACATGAATACAGGAGGGAAAGGAAAGGAAGATTTACACACTACCTACTGTATGCCTGTAAATATTACAGATGCTTTTTCCCTAAGTATAATCATTGAGTGCTTCAGACAAATGCTGTCTGGAGTCTGACCACCTGGATTCCTCCCATTCCAGCTGTGGGCCCTCAGGAAAGTGATGATTTCACTGTGCCCCCGTCTTCTCCTCTGAGAAAAGGAGCTACCGCCCAATGATGTAGTTACCAGCGCTCTGACAGGCTGAGGGTACTGCCTAACCAACCTAAGGCTGTCACAACGGCACAGGGCACACAGCGAGCACCGCGTACGTGTACGATCGCGATTTCCCATTTCCCTCACGGCATCCTTGTGAAGAAAATAAAACCCTGTAATTGGGGAACAGTGTCTTCAATTTACAAAGGAGGCAATTTTGCAAAGACAGGCAATCAACTTGCTCGGAGTCACAGAAAGTGACAGAGGGTAAAAGCCATCCTCTTGCCATTGTGCAGTGCTGGCCATGGCGTTCATGCAGTTACCGGCCACGGCTTACTTCAAAATACAGAAGTCACATAGCCCTCGGTGAGCGAGACGTCCTCAAGGAAGTCAGATTGTTCTGAAAGGAAATCAGACTGACTGTGCTAACCTCGACATTTCATCTCAACCAAAAACACTTATTGTCTTCCCAGGTACACAATGCTAGACTGCTGTCAGGCCATAAAAGCAACCAGCCAGCTCCTAGTGAGTTAGGTAGACCCGGACGTTTCAAAAGTGAGCCTTAGGGGAACTCACGGAGGGCAAGAGGAAAGGGAAAGGACGAGGGAGGGGATTAAAGAGTAAAAAGACTCACTACAGACCTTCAAAACGAAACATGTACATATCTACCTTGCCCCTGAGGAATCTGCCCAGGACCTTAAACTGAGGCCAACAGCGCCCAATCTTAATGAATGAACTGGCCCAGTTCCCACACACACACAGCTCTGACGTACACAGGCCCGCAGGGCCCTTTTGACTCTCTGGGAGACACCTGACAGATCACAGGTCAACCTTAAAACGCCTGGGAGCAAGATGTCAATGAACAGATTCAATGGGGTTACTCTTCTGTTCCCTCCTTTCTTCCCAGGGATCACATATTTACAGGCTATGTTTGATACAATACGTCAATCGGGAGGTCAGGAAACCTGATTTCCAGGCCTAAGATGGGCCAGACAGCCCCGCTCCGGGCGCGGGTCCGGTCCTCTTTGTCCGTCGGTCCCTCCCTCGCTCCCACAGCACCCGCGGGGGCCAGAGCAGGGACTGGGGCTGCCCCGGGCCACCTGCCATCTCCTCCTCCACTCTCTCAAAAGTTGCCAGGGCTGCAGAGAGGCCGCCCTGGCCTCGGGGGCATGCTGTCAGCTCTTTTCACTATCCACCGGCCTCCCCACGGCGGCCTCGGGAGGAGGGCGCGCAGCGGCGTGGGTGTGAGCGGCGGGAAGCAGCCCCGGCGTGACACTTCGCGGAGCCGGCTCCCGCAGGGCCACACGCCACGGCCGGTGCCGGCGAGGCCCGGGCGGCCCACACATCGGCCCCGGGGCCCGCAGCCCCCGGACCCACCGCGCCGGCGCTCCGCGGCAACCCGGACGCCCGCCCGCCGCCGCCGTCCACTCACCGCCGCACTCGGCAGAGTACTGGTCCCCCCAGTCCCCGGACTGCGGGCTGCAGCCGCCGCCCGCCGGGGCCTCCTGCTGCTGCCGGTGCTGCAGCTCCTGCTTGAGCAGGGACAGCGGCGAGTAGTGCTCGGTGGCTAGGGCGCCTGGTCGCGGCCCGCTGGACAGAACCCCCAGCAGCAGCAGCAGCAGCAGAACCAAGACTCGCCGGGCGACGCCCGCGGCGGCCACAGCGCCGCCCCAGCAGCCGCAGCACCAGCAGCCGGCGGGTGCCATCTTCCCTCAGGGCGCATGTGCGGCGGCCCTCGCCGCGCACTGCGGCCTCCCAGCCTGAACCTGCGGCTGGCAGGTGGGCCGTGGCGAGGGGGCGGGAGAAGGGGAGTGGCAACGCCTCCTGGGAGTTGTAGTCCCAGATCAGCCAGCCTGCGAGCCCCTTTTCAGTGCTGGGACTGCGAGTCCCGGTAAGCACCGCGCCGCGCAAGGCTTCCGGTCTGGCGTCTGACGTCTTCCCCGCCACTGAATCGGAAGTTCTGGCCCGCAGTTGCGTGGAAATGAGCACTGATGGGCGGAGTGGGCTTCGGCCCGGCAAGGGGAACGCCGAGGGGGTGACAGCTGGAAAAGGGAAGACGGATGGGGTGGCAGTGACTCCTACTACTGCTGCTGCCTCGGCCTCCTGCCAGTACAGGTGCATCGAATGCAACCAAGAGGCCAAGGAGTTGTACCGAGACTACAGCCACGGCGTGCTGAAGATAACCATCTGTGTGAGTTGTCAGGTGTGGGCTGTCCTTGGGGAAGAAATGGCGCAGCGAGGTTTGGGAACCGCGAGAGCCCATGGTACCTCTACCAGATTTTTAGGGTGATAAAAACAAAAAACCAACGAGTTTCAGGGTCCTCTAATACAGACTTCAGTTCGATGCTTGACATTTCCGTTCCTGCTCAGTAGAACCTTTGCATGAATCCCTATAGTGGTAGAGAAGTCATACCCTACAGCGCTTTTCTCATGCCGGTCACGTTTGCTGCTCCGGGCGAACGAATCCTCGGACGGAGATGGATGCAGGTGTTGTGCGTAGACATTTAAAGATCGGATTAGGGTGACATTTGGGCTCACGCCAAAGCTATTTCATCCTTATTCTCCCTTTGATAGATGTTACCATCTTTACACTTCATAACCTATAGTAAATTCTCCTAGAATACTTTTTCAAGCTTCATCCGTTGTGGTTTTTGCATGTAGAGTATTATGTGCAAAGTACGATGCTAGACGTTGGTGACATAAAAAACAAAAAGGAGGAAGTAAAAATTCTCTGCCTGGAACAGTCTTCTCTCAGGTATCTGTGTGGCTCATTCCCTCACCTCCTTCAAGGACTTTTCTCGAATATCTTATAGAGAGGCCTACTCTGACCACCCTATTAAAAATGATGAGCCCCCCTTCAAGGCTGGTATACCTTATCACCCTTCCCTGCTTATCTTTCTCCATAGTACCTATCATCTTCTAATATTGTATGTAATCGACTTTATTATTTATTGCCTGTCTCCTCCCACTGGAATGTAAGCGACACAAGGACAGAGATTGTGTATATTTTATTCATTAATGTAGTTGGACCACCCAGGACAGTGTCTGACACATAGTAGGTATTAAATAAATATTTGCTGAATGAGTGAACCATTTCTAGGTTTTTTAGATGATCATATCCTAGGCCATCCCGGTATGAGAGAACAGTAAGTTATATGTGGTCTAAACTTAATGGCTTTGGACTAGGCCAATTAAATGGCCCGTCTAAAAGACGACAGCCACGTAACTGTGAATATAGTTTGTCCAAAGAAAAGCTAGTAAATGCCTATGCATTTTAGTTAGCAGTGATTTGTAATATAATCTGTATTTTAAAAAAATATTGGCATTAAGCTAACAACAACAAAATCCCTGTTCAAATCATCAGACGCTGGCTTCTCTATACCTTTACTTATGTAAAGAGAAAATAATTATTGGATAGCTGTTTAGGTCAACAGCTATACTCTCCCCCACTTTTTTCCCCCAGACATTGCACTTTCTCACCCAGGAGACAGATTTTAGAGTAATATTTGGAATACTGAACGGTGGTACTGTACATTATGGATTATTGTACACAGTCATTCCCTAATGAAACAGAGTAGGTAGTATCCTTGTTTATATCATGCTAATGCTTAATGATATGCATGATTGCATTACTCAGATAAATCATTCATGTGATGCCAGACTCTGAAAATCAAACCATAAATTAATTAACTTTGTAAAGGCAGCCCAAGTCCTGGGATTAAACGGAAAAAGTGTTTAGACATCAGGCTCTTTGTTGGGAAAAAATATACAAAGTCTCTAAGTGGTTACAGCCGGTAACTTATAGGTACTTTGATCTCTTCTCTGCTGTATTTGGAGTCAGCAGTATACTCAGCCTGATCTCCTACCAGTATTTTTCATTCTAATCTCCCTTCCCTTTGCTCTTGCTTTTTCCTGCCATTTCTCCCAGCTTGCTTATCTGTGTTTCTCTAACATTCTTCTAATGGAAGCATGTCCCTTGCTTTTAGTCACTCACTCTGCTTCAGCGCTTCACAATTTATTAGAGTTATATTAAAGATATTGTACTTTTAATATCCTGAGGAGCCTGGCCTATTTTAAGTGCTCAGATATTTGCTAAATCCATTATGGTAACAAAACAAAACAAAACAAGACTCCTTTGAGACTGTCTCAAGTTTTAGTTCTGTTCAGGGCAACAAGATGCAGTTTTCACCCCTGGGTGCTGGGTGCAAAGATGAATAAGACAGCACTGCCCTCACAGGTTCCACTTCTCAGATATGTTTGCTTATTGTGGAGCTAAAATTTGAGAATGAGTGGGGAAGGGGTTAGTCCTGGAGATGATGGGCAGGAAGAAGCAGCAAGAATATTCATGAAAAAAAATGGCCAATTTATATTCTGAAAGAGATGTGATTCATTATAGAATTAAAGAACATAGCAGCAGAAACTAAGCCATATCCATGTTAAAACTGAGCTGGTGGAAGCAGTATTTCAGTTCCCAGGGTGTGCACGGTCCCTGTGCTGCAGGGATTTCTTAGAGGACAGCTTTCTCTTTCAGGATACTTGTCTGTTGAGTAATAAATGATACGGAATAGAACCATCTTGCCAGAACAAGAAAACATTTCTACCACATTTAGCTATCTCCCAGTCGGATGTTTTAGCACATTTGTTCGTCTTGTGCGTGTGTGTGTGGTTTGACTCATTACGTTCAAGGTGAAGGAAGCACTCAAGGGAAAAGCAAATAACAGAAGCAGAACAAGGAAAAAATGTGGCCTAAACTGATAGGGAGGGAACCAGCAGACTTTAATGAATTCTCAATGTTTCTAAAATACTCAGCATGTTGGGAAAGGGAGATGGGCATAGCACATAGCACGTCCCATGATACCAGCAGCTGCCTCTTCTGTTGGGGTTCATGTCACCCTGTGCTCATTCCATTGTAGCACTTACAGTAGCATGTTTATTTGACTTCCCCTTCTAAACTGTAAGGTCCTTGAGGGTAGAGCCTATGTCTCAAGGAAAGTATCTAGCACTGTGGAAGTGCCTGGTCCATAGACATGGCTAAGTAAAGAGAGCTGTTGTGAGTGTAATAGGCACTCCAAACACGTATGTCAGACAAATGATTGCAAAAGGAGTAACTACGCTGCTGTGTCTCCTGCTGCTGGTTTCTGCCTACCTCCTTCTAAAAAATGTCCAAATCCTGTCTTAGACTTGTGATGCTGTCAGAAGATGGGTTTTAGGGAATTTTTAAAGGACAAAGAGAGGATCCCTGACCAGTCTGCAGTTTCATTTTAAAGTGAAGTAGCATCTCTGGTCTTCCATTCTCATTTGTATAAAGAGAGGAAGTGTTCTCCACATGAGGAGCACACGGAGAGGTTCTAGAAAACAGCTCTGTCATGTATATAGAATTTCTGATTCTGTGGCTTCTGTTTAGATACTGGCTTACTCTTTGCTCAGCTAAAAAGCCTAACCTCTTAAACCTCAGATCTATTAGGTGGATTTAAATTTGGAGGAATAGCACATCTCCCTTCATTGGTTCACCTGATGACTAGACAGACACACACACTTCTTGTAACGACATGAGTGAAGTGGAGAAGCTTTAAATTGGAATTGAATCTAACTTGGTGACATTGGGAAGGCAGGGTTCATGTTCTTCAACGCACTCCGTTCTTCTTCTAGCACTTCGATATAATTAAAAGGCCATCCTGGTATGTTTGCATATCCATCACTTCTTCTATTTCTATTTTATCCCCTCAAAGTTTCAAAATGTTTTCTGTTTCAATTGTAGCCATTAGTTTATGCAGTGAATAGGACACTTGATGCAACTTTGTAGCTAATATTCTTTCCAATGTCATTTCTAATGAGCTTGTTCTCCTATGCCTGCATTTTATATGTTCTGATGGTATTGGGATTTCATAACATTGTAATCACGTGTCCAAAAAAAAAAAGCCCTTTAATAGGAATGGCTGAGAGCCCAGGGAGCCTTGATTTGGGCACCTCAGAATCAGGCGGCACAACCCCGTTCCTTGCATACAGCCAGCGTTCTCCAGTGTCTACTATGGCAGAGAAGGACCATTTTCTTGCCATGTTCTCCATGGAGAGAAAGACAGGCTTCTCTTGGTATGTGCCACCCGAGGATTCCTACCTGCCTGGAGCTCTCAGAAGCTCTGGGTGCAGGGTTACTTTTCTGAACCCTTTTCTCCAAATCATGTTTCAAGAACCACAAAGTTGGGGCCATCTAGCCAACAGGCAATGAAAGTACATTATAAACTTACTTATTTTATAATAATTCCTACAAATTGAAAGTAGCGTGCTCTGAGATACTTTCCTGCCTAAAATCGGTCTTTAAATCAAATATCTTTTGGGTCTTCTTAAATATGAGATTAAAAGATTAATATTTTTAGCCTAGAAGATTCTATTTAGGCATTTCTGAAACCAGGTCTTATGCAGATGAACATCTTGTATCTGAATGGAAGTTTATTTAAATAAATGCTGATATAACCTTATGGCCATACAAATCCAAAACAGACTCCGCTGTTTTGAAATCCTTTAAGATTTCAGAATCTATGAATATGTTTATTCTAATGTTATCTTGCATTATTTCAGAAATCCTGCCAGAAACCTGTAGACAAATATATCGAGTATGATCCTGTTATCATCTTGATTAATGCTATTTTATGCAGAGCCCAGGCCTACAGGCATATTCTTTTCAATACCAAAATAAATGTAAGTTGTTATAATTTTTTTCTTTTCTAATTTTACTGGATGATTTTCCATTTTTAAATAATAATATCAACAATTTTGAACAGAATTAAAGAATATTATTTAAACAAAGAAATTCTAACAAGAGTGGGTCTTCTGTCTCAACAATGTCTGGAAATTTCTAGAAATAGCAGGCACTGCTTTTTAAAAAAGTGTACAGTGTTTAGTGTATGTTTAAGAATATGGGCACTAGCAGGAAGTTGACAAACCATAATCTGGATTGCCTTTTAGTAGGTTACCTTTTGAAACAGACATCAATAATTTTGAACAGAATAAAAATATAACCTGGTAGGGAGAGAATTATACCTAAAAGAAATAAGCAAACATTGAAAGAAAAAGTTTTAAAAACTTAACTTATTGCATGTTATACTCTGCTGTTCAGGGAACACATGAGGTGAAAAATCAGAAAAGTCCTAATATATGAAGTTGGATTTTTTTTTTTGAAATATACATTTAATGTACTGACTTGTGAACTCTTTTAACAGTTTGGCTAGGGTTGACAAATAAAATACAGGACACCCAATTAAACTTGGAAGTCACATAAACAATAAATAATTTTTTAGCATATGTCCTAAGTATTGCATGGAACATACATACACAAAAACAGTATTTGCTGTTTATCTAAAATGCGTATTTAACTGGGTGTCCTGTATTTTTCTTTGCCAAATCTGGCACCCCTAATTTTGGGCTAACAGGGACAGTAACAGTGCAATTTATTTTCCCGGTGCCTCCTCCCCCAAGTTAAACAACCCAGGCAGTGTTTATATTAGTAATATAATTGAGTCTCAAACCTTGCTACACATTAGAACCGCCTGGGGGAGACGGAGGGGACAGCAGTTAATTCTTCCACGCCGAGGCCTCACCCAGAACCAGTTATATGCGAATCTTTGGGGATGGGATCCAGGAAAGAGTATTTCTACAACTCCCTGGGCAATTCCAGAGTGCAGCCAGGAGCGCCAGTGCGCCAGCTTGAGGAGCCTGAGGAGCTCACCCCGTGCTCGTCCCTGGACCACATTGAGTTTGCACACACACTTTCTCTTCCCCACTTTATATTGATAAATGTCAACCCATGGGAGAAATATATGGAACAAAGCCACTTCTTGTTGCCTAGCATTTTCTGTTTTTACCAAAATTTCAGCCTCTTTAAAACTTCCAGCTTTTAATTGCTTTCACTATTTTCATTTATACTCATCCAACCTAGGGGCACTTTTTAAGAAATTCATGTTCAGACTAATCGTTTCTTCGGAGGAATCATGAAATCTTCAGGTTGAATCTATTCTCTTATTGCTGCTTCCATCTCTCCTGAGTCACACAAATTCTTGCTGGATTCCGTGTATCAGACGAATGTTGAAAATATGATGGAGGGTGAACTCCTATTTAAAGCAGTGATTCTTAACCAGGGGTGCACATTAGAATTCACCCTCTGGGTGTGGAGAAAAGGGAACCCTCTTGCACTGTTGGTGGGAATGTAAATTGATACAGCCACTATGGAGAACAGTATGGAGGTTCCTTAAAAAACTAAAAACAGAGTTACCGTATGACCCAGCAATCCCACTACTGGGCATATACCCAGAGAAAACCATAATTCAAAAAGACACAGGCACCCCAATGTTCATTGCAGCACTATTTACAATAGCCAGGTCATGGAAGCAACCTAAATGCCCATCGACAGATGAATGGATAAAGAAGATGTGGCACATATATACAATGGAATATTACTCAGCCATAAAAATAAACGAAATTGAGTTATTTGTAGTGATGTGGATGGACCTAGAGTCTGTCATACAGAGTGAAGTAAGTCAGAAAGAGAAAAACAAATACCATATGCCAACACATATATGGAATCTAAAAAAAAAAAAAAAGGTTATGAAGAACCTCGGGGCAGGACAGGAATAAAGATGCAGATGTAGAGAATGGACTTGAGGACACGGGGAGGGCGAAGGGTAAGCTGGGACGAACTGAGAGAGTGGCATGGACTTATATATACACTACCAAATGTAAAATAGATAGCTAGTGGGAAGCAACCACATAGCACAGGGAGATCAGCTCGGTGCTTTGTGACCACCTAGAGGGGTAGAATTGGGAGGGTGGGAGGGAGGGAGACGCAAGAGGCAGGGGATATGGGGACATATGTATATGTATAGCTGATTCACTTTGTTATAAAGCAGAAACTAACACACCATTGTAAAGCAATTATACTCCAATAAAGATGTTAAAAAAAAATTCACCCTCTGCCTGGAACTGTTTCAAAATATGCGTGCCTAGGATTTACTTCCACAGATTCTGAATCAGGACTGGGGCATAGACATTTGTGTTTCGAAAACTCTCCCCATGTGATGCTTCTGCTGAACATTGCTGATTAAGAACTACTGGTTACAGACTGAATACAGTTGGCATTTAATTGGGCAGTTCAGAGTTTGACAAGCTACTAGGCGGGACATCCTTCAAAAACCACAGAAGTTAGCTCTGTCTGTGCCCATTGGTGTTAAGTACAGTTGTTTCTTTACCTGATTGCATGGCAATGTCTTTTTGCCTACCAGATGCACGGAAAGCTCTGCGTGTTTTGTTTGCTTTGTGAAGCGTACCTGAGATGGTGGCAGCTTCAAGATTCGAGCCGGAGCATTGATCCTGACGACTTTATCAGATACGCTAAAGAGTGGGATTTCTATAGAATGTTTGCAGTTGCTTCTCTAGGTAGGAAGAAGCCATGCTTTCTATTCTTAGTTGACCTAACATTTTGATTTTAAAATTAAGGTGTGTGGTCTTAATCACTGGTAAAGAGGAGCTAGTCAGAAGACTTGAGACTAAATTTTCAGCTGTACCACTAATCTGCTAGGTGAGTATGTATAAATCACCTGCTTTCTTTTTGTTACCACACATATGGCATGGAAATAATTATGCTTATCAGAGCAGAGTGTTTCATAAAGTATTTTGAGACACAGTATTTTTAGTAAAATTCTTCAATTTAAGTTCTGATTATCCAATCTGAAGATTGCCTGAATCTCATCTTTATTAAAACAGATTGATAACTGCCAGGCATTATTCAATGTATTATACTGACTGCATTGTACTAATGCAATGTATTTAATAGGGGAAACTTGTTATATATCTGGCTGCATGCAGGGAAGGGGCTACTCCCCCAAATTCTTTAAGTTCTGAAATGGCTTTTCTTCAGAATTTGCATTTGTGACTTAGGTCAGAATTGGGTTGAATTAATTTCTGTGACTATTTTATTACTTACTGGTTTCCATGCTTTTCTGCTTCTACAATTTTCTCATTATACTGAAATATTATTTTAGTAATATTGTCTCCAGTCCACTCCAATGTCACATTTCTGGACTGTGTGTCCTCTTTTGTCCCTTTTTCTTCTCAGTCTGCCCTTACTCCCTCGGCCCAGTGGTTTTAAAATTCATCCAGTCCCAGAGGTTTTAAAATTCACCTATATGCCGAGAATTCCCAAATGTACGTAATAATATTAAAAACATCCTTGAACACATCACCTAAACCAAGAACCAGAACCTAATATAATTTTAAGCTTTAAAGCAAAACCTCTTAGAATTGCTCTAGATAAACTGCTTTATGTCCATAATTTCTAAAAAACAAACCAGGCTTGTTTTCAAATAGTTTGGAATTTCTGTGGCACCGACTCTACAGTGGCCATTTTGACACTTGATCAGAAATTTTTTTCTGTTACTTAACTTTTTTATGTGTCTTAATCTAATCCCTAGCTAGGTTTCAAATCCCTAAAACAAGTCATAAAGAATATTTTACACAAATACAGTATTTTACAACCTAAACACGGTTTTTACGGTATTATCAACTCAGTTTTCACAACCATCCTCTTCGGTGGGTAGATGGGGGCTCCTTCCCTATCCGCAGCTGTGGAAGCACAGGAACAGGAAGGGCAAATGGTTTACCCTAAGTGCCCCCGCAGGTTACCGTCAGCGCAGAGCCAGGGGAAGGTCTCCTGGCGCCCTGTCTCCCGTTTCCTCCACCGCCGCTCCTACTGAAGCCACCTGATCACGAACGCCTTAAGTACTAGGGGCTCTCCAACATCTGCCTTGTGAAGGAGTGTGCAGAGCCCAAGGGCAGCTGCAGTTCCCGAGTCTCCCAAGTTCTAAGCTAGAAAGCTATGGGGGGTGACCTAGTCAGCCCTCCTGTCCAGTGCAAGAAACCCTTCTCTCTAGATTCCTGCAAGAAGGTTTGAGTATCCCCAGTGACAGGAGACAACCCACCATCGTTAGATGGTTCTTGTTGTTAGGGAGTTCTTTATTATTATTATTATTATTGGTCCAAAACCCAGGCTGTATGATCTGCCTGTTTGAACAGATCCTTGCCGTTGACAAGCCCTTCAGTCCTGAGGTAGTGTGTCTCTCCTGAAGAATATATCAAATTTCATGTGGGCTAACCATCCTAAATTATGTTGGTCGATCCTAATCACCTATATTTGGAACCTCTTTATTTTGGCTAGATTCAGTTATAAAACAGAAAGAATACAGTTGTTTCTCCTGTAATATGATACATGTGTTCCAGAAAAACCTGATCCTGCAGAAACCTTAAGGCAGAATTAGGGACAGACCATTCAGAATGTATGCAGCCGGGAAGTCAGCACTAACCATCTTCATAAAAAGAAGAGTGCAGTTAAAAGCAACGTTAAATTCCCAGCTGATGGGGACAGAACAGATTGTGCCCTATTCTGACTGTGGGACACCAGGGGAACTATTGCTTCTTCTAGTCTGGACTCTGTCTCTGAATGCTTTCTGGAAGGATATGGAATTACACTCAAAAAGTTTGTTAAAATGAATACGGGAAGTTTTAAATTTAGCTAACAGAGTATTCAGAATCTTATGGCTAATAGGCGCTCAATAAAGAGTAGAAGAGTGAACCACGAAAAACATCGTCATAGGTACTTCCTAGGCTGGGTCCCACCTTTCAGATTTAAAAGCGTCCGTTCTCCTGTCTGTTCTTTCTGTGGAGATTGCTAGTACTAAAGCTGTTTCCACAGAACCTTACTTCCTAAAAGGGACTTTAGAACGTTGATGATTACAGTTCTCACGGAGTTACTTTTTCTCCAGAGGGTGATGAAGTATTTCATGAAAGAATTATTGAAATACGTTTCTGAAATCATACAGGATTTGACACAAGAGACAGGGGTTTATTTTTTAAAAAAA
The DNA here is from genome assembly GCF_964374135.1 of Grampus griseus. Classification (NCBI taxonomy): domain Eukaryota; kingdom Metazoa; phylum Chordata; class Mammalia; order Artiodactyla; family Delphinidae; genus Grampus; species Grampus griseus. The sequence continues at coordinate 4,994,612 of NC_139010.1, forward strand.
AAAAAAAAGAAGAAGAAAAGGGGACAAAAAAGAAACTTTGATCTTGGTGAAGCGTTTCCTTTTGTGGTCAGCTGATAGGCTGCATGTTGGAATTGTGGGTTGTGTGCTTCTAGGGGGCTCTGCTTTGGATTGGACGTTCATATCTTTATTTTTCATTTCCTCCTTAGAACAAACTGCCTACTTTACTGGCATCTTTACTTTCCTGTGGGTAGAACGACCCCTAACAGCGAAAAAAACCCCCAACTTCGCTTTGCTGCTGAAAGCGTTGTTATTATCCAGCTACGGAAAACTCCTGCTCATCCCAGCTGTCATCTGGGAACATGACTACACACCCCTGTGCCTCAGACTCATTAAAGTATTTGTCCTTACGTCAAATTTTCAGGCAGTTAGAGGTATGTTCGTGTCTTATTGTTTTCTCAGCTTTCAACCCATCTGAAAGCTTGAAGTCTTGTTTCTATGGAGTAGTTTTGGGTTTTTTGGGGGTTTTTTTTGCGGTACGCGGGCCTCTCACTGTTGTGGCCTCTCCCGCTGTGGAGCACAGGCTCCGGACGCGCAGGCTCAGCGGCCATGGCTCACGGGCCCAGCCGCTCCGCGGCATGTGGGATCCTCCCGGACCGGGGCACGAACCCGTGTCCCCTTCATCGGCAGGCGGACTCTCAGCCACTGCGCCACCAGGGAAGCCCTATAGAGTAGTTTTTATATAACCTGTTAAACGCTGGAATTCTTCGTAGAATAATCACGATGCCTAACATTTCTATAGTGCCTTACATATAGCACACATTCGGTATTTGTTCAGTTTAACCACATGGTACTCCTTAGTTTTCAAAATGCCTTCTTTATGCATTATATCTATCCCCTGGGGTCTGTAGGGCAGCCATTATTATCTCCACTTTATGACTCGTGGGCACTTGACCAAGGTTACATGGCCGGCAGTTATCAGGCCAGGGTAGGGTGCCAGCCTGCCTCCCAGCTCAGGACAGTTCAAGGAAGGGGTAAGCAGCCCTGTGTGTCTTCCTTTTTCCCACACATTGTGAGAAGTGCTATTTTAAATGGACCTATTATCTGATACTTTGTATAATGTTTATCATCTTGTAAACTATAAAACCAAGAGTAGCAAATTTTTTCTGTTACTCTCTTTATAACCTTAGAATCTTTCATTTTCCTGTGTAATATTCATGGGAGTCCGTGTCTTGATGCAAGCAGGAGAGGCTCAGTGTTTTTGTTAAAAGCAGATGCTTTGGTTCTCTCAGAAGGTTTGCAGATGGAAAAGTTAAGAGCATAGATTAATAAGAACAAACAGATTTTCTAAAAACAGCTTTACAGAACAACTCCATTCACACTACCACATAATTTACATGCCAGTATCATTTCATTAAACTCTTAAGAACTTATCAGTTGCCTTCTCTTTTTCAGTGACCCTAAACGTCAACCGCAAGCTCTCCTTTGTGGCCATCTTGAGTGGCTTACTGGTAGAGAGTGCCATGGTCTACTTCTTCCAGAGGATGGCATGGGCTGTTGGAAGTGACTGCCATCCATAAATCTCAAGACTTTTGAAGAGGTACAGAGAGCATCTCTCCGTGTTCATGCACGCACACACGTGTCCTCCTCAAACTAGACAGATGTCGTCGCAGAATACATCACCCACCCCCCGGCACCCGGGTGCCTCGAGGTCACCTGCATCTCCCTCGGGGTCTTTTGTCATCCACAGTGACATCAATAGCTATGTTTTTGTTGCTTCTGGGGCCCTGTTCTCACAGTTCTGTAACACCTTCCCTCCAACGCACTCCTCCTAAGACCTCGGACTCTGAACGACAGCCGTCTCCCGCCCTTTCCAACCATTCCACTCCCTCCCTCCCATGAACCCTGCCTTTGCTGCCTTTTGTACCTCTCTTCCCTAAACCTCTCACTTTCCTCTACTTCTCACCTCCCTTGCCTCTCTCTTGACTGTGCCTGGAACCTAGAGGCAGCTGTTGCCTTATCCTGTTAGTCCCTGGAAACGAGCCAGCTTCCTACCCTTCTGTCAGCGCCCCCGTTAGAGCTCTTGGGGTGAGTCCACCAGCCGTTTCCTCTGTGAAGCCTGGCAGGCGGTCCCTGTGTCTGCACAGAGCACGGCCGGGTGGCGCTCCTGCCTCAAGGGCACCTCTAGGGACCCAACACACACACACACACACACACACACACACACACACCGGCCTTAGAGCAGTTGTTCTGAAGTCTTCCCGCGCTCCTTCCTTCCGCCTCTGCTGTCACTTTGCTGAGAATTGAGACTTACCAACTCCTTGGGTGTTCCCCCTCCGTTCCGGAACTTGTTTGGCGTCTGCCTTCTTTCCTCCTCCCTCCATCCCGCCTCGGAGGCCTGCTCAGCGTTCCACGCCCCGCACCCCGGGCGGATTCCACCCTGCAGCTGTCCTCCCGCCTCTGGTCACCCTCAGGGGTCTGGACCACAGCTGCAGTCTGCCTTGAGTCAGGACGGGCGACTTGAAGGCGGGGCAGCTGGTGAGGGAAGCGTGGGGCAGGAGCGAGCAGCTGCGGGCGGGCGCGTCCTCCGCGTCCGCCTCTCCCGGTACCTCCGCCGCCGCCCCCCGCCCCCCCGCGCCCTGCTCAGCTCAGCCTCGTCCTCTCCGGCCCCCAGGCATCGCTCCCTCCATCCTCTCTCGTCTGTGCCGGCTCCTCCCCTCTGCCAGCAGACACGTGCAGCTCTCGACTTGCGAGCAGCTGCCCTGAGCCTCTTTCTCCACTGCCTTCCCTCTTGGTGACACGTCCTTCCTCCCTAGTCCCCCGAGCCGCTTCTCCTGCGATCAAAGGCAGCCGCCGCCGGCTGTCAGGCTCCTCCCTGTCGCCGCCCTGCGCTGGAAGCAGCTGGCTTCTGAAACAGGCCGCCCGGGCCCCTTCTGTCACCGACTTCCCTGTCTGTGCCCGGCTTCCGTCCTCGGCCCTCCGCTTCTCCCTCCTGCCGTGCAGACGCCCAGCTTCCGCACGCCTTGGCCCATCTCTCAGTGCAGGTTGCTTCCAGATCTTTCCAGATCTGACACCTCTAGCCCTCCGCCTCTGCCAGGTCACTCATGCCCTTCCACTGCCTCCGAGGTACTGCCAGGACGGTGTGGCCATTACCTCTAAAATCGAACTCAGTACCCCGCCCGCCCGTCCCCACGGAAACAGAACCTTCCTGATGGCTTCTCATCTTGTCACTCCGACCCCAGCCCAAGCCTCCTGGTCTCTGCTTCACAGTTTACAACAGCCTCACCCACCTTCAGCCTCTCTTCACTGAGCACCGCTCCTGGTGTCTCTCTGAATTTCTCATCCTTTCCTACTGTGGACAGGAGCTTCCTCTTCCTGAGGAACACCTTTTAGTGTTCTCTGAGCTCTAGTGCTAACTTCTCCTCTGCAGACATGCTCCTGCCCACATTCTCTACTGCACTCTCCCCCTCCCCAGAGATGTCACACCCTCTCCAGGACCTGGAGGGGCCTCTTCTCCGCCTAACCAGGTCCAGTCACCTCTGCTTCTCCGTGGAACGAAGCCCTTCCCCACACTCCAGTCTGCCGTGCTCACTCCCTCCGTAGACCTCCCGGTGCCCAGCTCAGCACAGTCACACTGCCGGCGCTCCCGAGACCCTTCCGGCGCTGAACGCCTGTCCCCTCTTTCTGTTAGCGCTTCACTTGTCAGGCTACCCGTGACAGCTTCTGGTTAGGAGAAGGTCACCTGTCTTTAACGTCCCTTACGTTGTTCCATGTTTTATGCTCGTCTCCCCCAGTCTGGTTGGGTGCCGGGAGAGGCCATGCCTGCGTCTCCCACAGTACGGGGCCTGCCCTAGCATCTACTGATTTGATCTTCAGCAGAATGTGCCGCTCTGAATACTTCATTCATCATCCACAGTGTCCTTTTTTTTCACTCTCTGGGGCATGACCAGCTGCATCCGTAAAATAGAAGGCGTAAAATACAAACCAAGCTTCTCGTTATTGTTGTGTAAAATGAAGCAAAGATTTGGGTACACTTCCTGAAAAAGAAGCAACGGTTATGGCGCTGGGGACTCCTAATCCTACCACCCCACCCCCACATGTAGGAAACAACTAAACCACACAGGGGCGCACACAGAGACACTCACACAAACACAAGGACCTTCTACATTATAGATGGTTCAGGTAAGCATCTGAATTGAAGGAACGTGAATTCACGCGTCACACAGAAGAAAAGATCTTTGTTCGTTCCTTTGACATTTAAATGTTAATGGTTAAAATAATATTTTGTGTTCTTAAGAGAAACGCTTTTCTCTCAATGCAGTCACAATAAACTGAGCTTTTGTGAATATTTAATTCAGTATCTTCCCCTGTAACTAAGTTCCTCTTTAAAATCAGCTGATCCAAAAATAACTAAAAACAACTGAATTTGTCCACTTAACAGGAGTGAATTATATCTCAACAGAGCTGTTATTAAATAGATATCACCTCTCTCCTTTTCTCTCTCCCTGCTTCATTCATTTGTTCTTTCATTCATTATTTACTTATTCATTCACCAGATGTTTACTGAGCACCTACTCTGTTTGGGTCAGACACTACGGATACAGTGGGAAAAAAGACACGGCCCTCTCGACATTTACCGAGTAGTGATGGATTTAGAAACAGGAGTAGGTAATTGCAGTACAGTGTCATAAGTGTTATAAAGGGGTGAGTATAGGGTACTCAGGAAAGGCAGAGTGGGAACACCTGTTCCAGTCTCAGAAGTCGAGAAGGTCTTCCAAGGGGAAGGGGAAAGGACACGAACTTTCCATTACCCCTGGTAGAGAGGATACCAGTGCACCTACATTCCTAGAGAGCAGAGTGCTAATGTGCACAGGCAGGGGCTGAAAGCGAATAGTCCAACTGGGTGGAATGTAGGCAGTGGGAGTTTTACAAAGGACACTAGGAAGACACGTAAAGGTTGGATTATGAAGGGCCTCGTGAGTTGTAATTTATCCCAAGGATGATGAAACCAACACAGATAGTTAAAACGAAGACTCCAAAGTAAAAAAGAAACAGGACAAAACCAACTGGGATAACATCACAGAATAGCCGTAGGCTGGAGAGGACCGTTGGCCACCAGATGGAGCCTGTAAATGTTAAGGAGGGGGTAGAAAACATGGTTCAAAGGCATACAACCAAAAGAAAAAAGCAATTGGAAAACAAATAATAGGGGGAAAAAAATGACAAAAAAAAAAACCCCTACACTGATCATATCTTTTCAAATCTTTGACTCAGATAAAGAGACACACATCACCCATTTATAAATTCGTACTCAATACATTCCCAGGCTGTCTTGGTCACCATAAAGGTACTTGTTAATCTTTCAAAATGAAGGAAGTGTTAGAAATCCCTTTCCAGGGTGTCGGTGAGGTATCCGTGAGCGATAGGTAGCTAAGCGCTGCAGAATGTGTGGTAAGGACTGCAAGGGAAACCCATCTGATCGGCTCTGACCTTGGACTCCACTCAGCCTATTTATCCCATCACTCACTGGAGTGAGAAAAGAAAGGGCAAGACTCCAGGAACAAGGGAGACAGACTGGCTTCCAGGTCACTGCGAGGTGGCCAGTTCTCCCGCCCCCCAGGCCGTGCCCCAGTGCCCGGCACAGGAGTTCATCTTATCTCTGTGCTATCAGTGGCCCTACTTTTTCAACATGCTTTATGAAAAGTTTCAAAGATACAAAAACGCTGAAAGAATTGTACAGTGAAAACACACCTATCCGCCACCCAGGTTTCACAGTTGTTACATTTTGCCCCGTGATTCCTGAGACGGCAGAATTTTCAATTGTGCCGGGAAGATGAGGCAGTGGTGGTGCTTGGGCCTTAGAATGATGCTTATGTTTTCCAAGCCATCCCTCTCTCTCCCCCGGTCACTGAAACATGGTCTGACAACAACAAAGAAGGCATATATATGGAAATGCTCCTGAAGGTATAAAAATTACTTTTATCCACACTTTTATTGAAAAAGCATATGCACCCAAGCCATCCTAGAAAAGCTACCTTAAGATCACAGATCAGTTACCGTCACAGCGGCTACACAGACAGCCCACTGCTGACTCCTGAGTTTTCAACACAGCCAAGAACCAGGAGAAAAAATACTCAATTTATGAGAGCACAATATAGATGAATAAGGCACAGAGAAAACGGACAAGTGGTCTTCTGTTGGAAGATTTTCCGTCACAGTGTTTGAAGCCTTTGAACTAAATCGGGAAGAAAATGTCACGGTGTACATGAGAGCCAAAGAAAGCGTATTTTTAGGTATTTACAACAAAACAAGGCAAACATCAGTCAGAAAAGCTGAAGATATTTTTAAAATCAGTCTTATATGAAGAAACTGAAGCTCAGAATGGTTCAGGGATACGCTCACGGTCACAGTAGCATATAGTGATAGAACTGGGACTAAAACCTGGTCTCCATTCCTAGTCTAACAGGGGATCCCTCGGTCTATATTAGTCTCCACCCCTAGTCTAATGGTAGATCCCTGGGTCTATCTTGGTCTCCACTACCTAGTTGAATGGTGGATCCCTGGGTCTATCTTGGTCACTACTCCCTAGTCTAATGGGAGATCTCCGGGTCTATCTTGGTCTCCACTACCTAGCCTAAGGGTGGATCCCTGGATCTGTATTAGTCTCCACCCCTAGTCTAATGGGGGGTACTGCAGTCATTCTTACCTTGTTAAGAAAAAGGACAATGGTCTTCAAATACAGTTAGGAATAGAGAACAACAGAGTTTTAAATAAATAGGGACCTCAAATGACTAGAACCAGATTAAATATTAGTCCTCTGCCTCCAAGGAAGAAGCTGCAGAAGAAAATGAGCGTTGTATTGTATTCTTTCCTCAGAATTGCTGCGATCCTTAAGAGATGTGTTGTACCTTTCCGATATAACCTTATTTCCAAAGCTGGCGACTCATTCTGCAGGGAGAGTTAGTAACCCAAGACTAAATTATAGCGTTCTCTGGCTAAGCCAGTAGAGGAAATACGCTGCAAAAGCAAGAACCTCAGTACCCAAACAGGATTATAGTTACTCATTCCTATTTAAGAAGAGTTTATATATACTATTGACTTTGTGCCAGGCACTGTTTTAGGGGCTTTATAATCGTTAACGCACTTCACCCTCACGATAACCCTAAGAGCCCACTGGGAAATGCATCCTGGGTATTCTGAAAGGGGGGGGCACAGTGTATTTGGCTGGCAGATTAAATGATGCTGTCCTGTCGCAACAGAGATAAACAGCTAAGCGGGAGGAACACAAGGGTGCCCAGAAATCTGTGTCAGTTTCCTGTGGCTGCTGTACCCATTACCACAAGCTTGCGGCTTAAGACAACAAATGTATTCTCTCGCAATTCTGGAGGAAGGAAGTCCGGAGTCAGTTTCACTGGACCAAAGCCGAGGTGTGGCCGGGACTACCCTCCCCAGAGGCTCTAAGGGAGAATCCATTCCCTCCCTCTTGCGGGTTTTGGTAGCTGCTGCCAGTTCCTGGCTCCTGGGCACGTCGATCTCCCCTCCATCTTCATATCACCTCCTCTTCCGTGAGTCAAACCTCCCTCTGCCTCCCTCTTACAAGGACATTTGTGATAGCATTTAGGACCCACCCGGGTAATTCAGGATGATCTGGTCATCTCAAGATCCTGAACTACATACACAAAGGCATTTTTCTCCAAATAAGGTAACATTTACAAGTTCCAGAGACTGTATCTTTGGCCCAGATATCTCTGGGAGGCCATTTTTCAGCCTATCACAAAATCATCTGGCGAATAGTAGCTCCACACCCAGCAAACACACACACAACCTCCCAAATTTGAGCAGGACTCGCCCGTGAAACTTAACCTTCTGTCTGTGGCTTCATCAGAGTCCCAGGGACACAGATTTCAGCGCACTGCGCGGGGCTCCCCGCACTGGCCGGGAGTGGACTCCGTGCAGCTATGACGACTCCCTCACGACACGGAAAGAATGCCATTCTAGCTCCTTCCCGTATTTCCCAGAAATCACCTTGCTTGGACTCATTTGGCAGGGAAACACCCAGGCGAACACCTGCTCTAGAGCTGAGCCTTCTCCATCCATCTATGGCCTTCATTTCAATTCAAGGTCAGAAACTCCCTCATTTATGTTCTGCAGGCAGATAGAACCACTTGTCTTTCTCACAGCACGTGCTTCCGGTGCTGACTTTACACCTGGCTGCATCTTACCTTTCCTGCCTTCGTATTCCCTTCGCTGATTTTTAAACCCACTTTTTAAAAAAACTGCATTTTATTGTGTTGTGTGAATTTTTATAAAGCAGCCTTAAACCGTTTTTTTAAACACAGGTGGTAAATAAATCGTACCAGTCCATTTAAAATACATAGATGTGTGACCAGGCATATGTCTGTACAAGAGTGTGTCTTCTGCCCTAGGGGGCGTGTTTCTACTCTTCCTTCCACAGCTGGGCGACAGAAGTTCAACCTCCACGTCTTATACTGGGCTCCTTCCAATTCGAGGTCCGAGCACACTGCAAGTGCTTCCGGCAGGGTGCTTGAGCTGGTGTAAATTACTGATCAATGGTCATTTAGGGTGTGTCTTGATAGCTTGTTGAGAAAAGTCACATAGTGTATGACCCCAGGGGAAATGAGTCGAATTTATCGTCCCTAGTATTTCTGCCAGGAAGGCAGATGGGCATCGGCCAGAGAGGACCAGCGCCCAGTGGGGAGTACTCCTGGCGATGGCCTGGCCGGGGACACACAGCAACTGCAGGTGGAGTCTGGTTAGCAAGCACCTTCCTCGTTCTCCAAACTCACCTCCATCTAGATTCCTGAGGCGTCCATGCACAGGGACACACCAGATGAATAGGCGCTATTACCAGCCTGCCCTTCAACCTCAAGTCCCCGTGGCTTCCCTATCATTGTGCTGGACTTAGGAATTTCAGAGCTCTCTTGCCTCTAACACAAATGATGTCCTAGAGGTCATCTTAAGTGGTTTCCTCTCTCGCCCTTTCTCCCTGAGCCCACCCTGGCATCTCATCACCCTGAGGGCAGCAGAGAGAGAATGAAAGGTAAGCTGCTCTCTTCCCTAAGTCCCAGAACAAAGTCCTAACCTCTCTTCTCTGATACCCCGTGCCCTTGTGAGAGACTTGGGAAATGCTCCCAGGTCGTATGGTAACTGTGGCTTTAACCACGTCTTTTCTAATGCAAGTACTCCTCCCACCAAAATCGGCCTTCCCAGTAACCATGGTTTCTGTGTTCCTGGGGCCCCACTGGTCACTGACTTCCATTAGTGCTTCTGTCTTGGAGATGGGATGGAGAGCAGAGAGAGGGGGTCTTTGAGTTTCTGCCTGAGGTTGACAGTGCATAATTCTCTCATCCTCTTGTCCTCCCCTCTCACAGGGACCTGCCTCTCTGGGGCTATAACTCTTCCTAAACTACTAATCACTTCATGCTTTTATTCTGCTAATCTTGCTTTGTTCGTGTATTTAACAAGGGTTGTGCTCAACATTCAGTAGATGCTAAGCTTCCTTGTGAGAGTTCTTCAGAAAGTCAGGAGAACCAGGTTGGAAGCTGGGTCTCTAGGGACCTGTCCTCAGTTAACTGGTGGCCAGAGGAGTGAGGTGGAAAATCACGCATCCTTATCACAGTTGATTAGAACAAAGGCATCAGGCAGGCTGTTGACACCCTCTCCAAAGCCCACACTAGGTGGTCTGGAGGCCCACGCGCTCCCACAGCCTTTTCACCCATGACACTGACCCAGCAGGTGTCAGCCGTTCTTCAGGTGTAACCTCCAGGTGTCACCTTCCAACCGAAGTTCTACCAGCTCCGTACAGAATGGGCTCAGATACATCTCCCTGAACTGCAAGTACAATCCATGAAGACAAGAGGACTGGACGTGCTTGGGCTTTTGACAATCGCTAAGTTTTCCTTGGGCAGAGAGATGAGACTCCACTGAGAACTCGCCTCCAGTGAAGTGATGTTGGTTGCTGTAGGGTCTTTGGGTCACACATGCACTTGGCGTATGTTTATCATCACAGGCTCTGAAAGAAATCAGGCCTGTGCATGTAGACGTCAGACCACGATCCAGTAGAAAGCACTACACGACAAATCATTAAATAATACGGCACTGTGATGAAGGTGAAGGGGCTGCACCAGGCAGTCTCCTGAGATTTCACGTTATTCCAGCACCTGCTTGCGCCTTAAGCGTAAAGCACAAAGTGCGTCTGAGAACTCCAGCTCCGCCGTTATTTGGCCACGGTCCTAGGCAAATCGCTTAACCCATTTAAATTAGAGAAAGGAAAGTGTTTTATGTTAGCACACGGCACTGCACGTAAAAGTTTTTGGAGATTTCGTTTAAGCCATTGCATCCGCCTTCTCACTCTTGGCCTCTTGAGGGACTCATTCAACCTCCAAAGCCAGCTCAGATGGCTCCACCAATATCCCCAAGTAGCCGTGGAGTCTCCTTCTGGCACTCAGTGGCCCACGGTACCTCCCCCGTCACAGGACTCAACATCCCGTGCTAAGCTGTTTGTGGAAGTGGAGGACTGGCCAGAGGCTCTTCACGGTGTCATCTGTTCTGGGCGCCTGGATCAACGTGATCCCGATAACTGCTAAATAACAACGCTAGCTGAAGGAGTAACATCACCCTAGGTTACAGAGGCATGAAAGCAAGGAGTCAGCTTGGCTAACCGACTATGAATTCCCCTGGGGACATAAGGGGAACAGTATCGTTTGTGAATTGCAAGGCTTAAATTAGCAACAATTCTGAGTTCACTGCACATATGCCTAGGAAGCTAGAGGTGTTTTCCTTAACAACTACGGATGTCGCCTTACAGAGTAGTTCACAATTTCGGCAGCTTTCGTCCGGTAATGCTGGACTGCCTTATCGTCTACGTTTCTCTGCTGGTCACCGAGTAGCAAGACAGACCCACCCTGAACTTACAAGAATGACTTATGCCAGGTAGCAAAAAAGGAAACCAGCTGAATTTATTTTCTAGTCACCTGTGGCACCTTTGTAGAAGGGTATATTCGAAAACACTTTATGATTTGGGAAACTTCAATATTCCTTGCCAAGCTGTACTTACAGTATTTAAAGTGTACTACACTTAGAGTAAGAGAAGGTTTGGGGTGAGTTATATATATTTCAGATGGAGCGCTGACCACCCACAGTGGTTTATGTGTACCTGCCACTTCACTGCAGGAGCCAGGAATGTGTCAGCCCAGCCGGAAGGGAAGGGCCCCTTGCTCGCCTTGATTCATTCCACTTCTGACTCTGACAGGCTATCCCACCGTGATGAGACAAAGGCCCAGAAACTCACAGGCCCTAGGAGTCACTGCGGGTCCGCAGACGCAGGGAACGCGAGCATTCTGAATCAGAGCGCTCCCCCAGACAGAGCCAGCCCTGCAAGCTTCGCCTGGGGCAGGCCAGGCAATTCTTCAGTGCTGCAGGGACAGCCCTCCAAGAGCGGCAGTGTTGGTGCTGGGCTCACTTAAGGCAGCATTTCTGGAACTCTGTGCGGAATGATGGTCGGAGGACTCGTGTCAAGGCGCAGGGCCGGGGGCAGAAGGCTGGGTGGGGTGAGATTCTGCACCACGTTTCCAGTGACGCCTGCGCCACGGACTACATCTTGAACTCTAGATCTCAACTAGATCCACATTAGACTCACGGGGTCGGGGGGACTTTTAGAACCGTACAGGCACCCAGGCCTCACTCCTTACTAATTAAATCTGAATGATGCTATAGGGGCCGGAGCGGGGAGTGGGGTGGGCGCGAGGGGGGCACAAGGGGAAGTCTTGATCCGGGCTCGATACTGTTCTAAAAGCTCCCCCAAGTGATTCTCTTGTTCTCAAGGTTCAGAACAGCTGAGCTCAGGTTCACCTCATTGTTAAGCAGGGGCCCAGCCTCGAAGGAAGAGGTTCCAGTAGACAACCAGACTTCACCTGGTTTTGCCACTTTAAATTTTCCCCACCGAGGACTTCCCTGGTGGCGCAGTGGTTAAGAATCCGCCTGCCAATGCAGGGGACACAGGTTCGAGCCCTGGTCCGGGAAGATCCCACATGCCGCGGAGCGACGAAGCCCGGGCGCCACAACTACTGAGCCTGCGCTCTAGAGCCCGCAAGCCACAGCTACTGAGCCCGCGTGCCGCAACTATTGAAGCCCACGCGCCTAGAGTCCCCAGCAGGAGAAGCCACCGCAATGAGAAGCCCACACACCGCAAGGAAGAGCAGCCCCCGCCCTCCGCAACTAGAGAAAGCCCGCACGCAGCAACAAAGACCCAACACGGCCAAAAATCAATAAATAAAATGAATTTTCCGCACCGAACAGTCCCGCCACTCGCTGAAGGCAGTTTCCTGCCACCCCTCATTTTAACGGTGACTTTCAACACAGCAAATGCGCGGGAAGGCTTTTCCTTCTCTGCCTATCACCCCAATCCCTGACATGGGGTTGTGCACATGACAGGCTGTCAACATGCTGCTTCACGATGGTGAGTTCTACGTCCTCTCTCTGACCCCAAAGAGGTGCTAATAAGCAACTACTGCACCAAAGGAGAGAAGAGAAGAGAAGCGAGGGGCCCAGAGTATTCAGTGACTGAACAGCCCTGAGACGGAACTGTCAGCCGCAGTCTACTGATAAAACAACTCCAGGAACGAGCTAAGAGAGGAATAAAGCTTCTTTCAGATTCTTAATGGCAAGAAAACAAACTGCAATTTTCTTTCAGCAGTTGATCGGATTCAACGCATTCAAGTTGATGATTCTTAATTCAGACCAAAATAATATCAATACACAACCACAGACAGTTTAGCATTTTATCCTCACTTGTAACCTACAAAGCGTAAAGTGTGCACGAAAGATTTTAATAAATATAGTAAGGCTTAAGGTGACGACCGTTTTGAGTGGAAGAGTTTGCTTTCTCACATAGTAGCTGACATTCAGAATCTTTAAAACCTGAAACGTTCACCGCCTTACCATGAGAGACACAAAACACAGCTTGCTCCAGTTCTTTCCCCCCGGTTTGAAGTATCTTTGTACTATCTTCCTTCCTCCCACATCTGATGGACAAACGATGATACAAAAATTTCTGACAGGTTAAGAGAATGCAGTTCTCTTGATTGGTGTGACCTGAAATGTTTACTGCTTCAGGGAAAAGCTTTTACTGAGTCACTGGACCATGAGTAATGCAGCTGACAAATAAATACAGCTCAACCCAGTGGCTTCGGAGCTCAGCAAACAGCAAGAAGGGCTGTCGAACACACCGAGGAAGGGCAGCAGGGAAGTGTTCGCTCTCTTACACTGTAAACTGGAGGCAAACCCTACCTGTGAGAAAGCCGCCAGCTACACACGGGTCCTCTCATCTCGCACAAAATACCCGAGCAGGTCTTCTCCAGGGACCCTCTCATCATGCTCTCAGTACAAATCCTTGGCCGCAGGGCCTCAGGGCCAGGCTGTGAGGAGATTGCTGAACGCCTCCAGGTCACCTCAGTAGAAAGCGGCCCCCGAAATGGCCCGAGGCCCCGCGCCCAGGCAGATCTCCCTGCCTGCAAACTAAACGGGCAGCACAGGTCCCACTGGCCCGGGGGGGATGCCCGCAGCGGGGGAGGAGAGGAGAAGCACACGCTGACAGTCGCCTCCCTCCTGGGTCCTTTAGATGGACTCCAGGATCCAGTCGGCGCTGCAGAGCGGGGAGACAGGCGGTGAGGGGTCCCTCGGGGGGCTTCGCTCCCTCCTGTCGTGCAGGGGGCTCTGCTCCTGGAAATAGCCCTCCTCTTCGTCGAAGAAGCCGTTCTCCAGAGCGTAAGTGCAGTCTGAGCTCGACGCAGCCTGGCACGCTCCCTTGTACTCCTGGATGGACTCGTAGAGGCTGTATAGCTGGCAGAGCAAGGACATGTCCAGCTGTCGGAGGCCAACCTTGAGGGAAGGGGCAGGCAGGTAAAAACGACAAGTCAGCACTGCAGTGTCACCTCAGCTGTACCCTCAGCCAGCCATGTGCTCGCGCCTGCACATTCCATCCACGCGGCAAACGACGCAGAGCATCACCTGAACGTTTCGGATTTCCAGTTCTGAGAAAACCTTAATTAGGTGATGCCCACGCCTCAGACGTTACTCAACATGTCAGGGAAGGGCCACACCCGCAGGGCGGCGGGGGGCCCCGGCACGCCCTGTGGTGCAACAGCTCTGCACATTCTGCAAGCCCCAGCTGGCTTCACATTGGACGGCAAGACTCAAGGGTGTCATTTCCTCTTGCCACGATCAGATTCAGAGAAGACCCACGTGTGCCTGCCCTGCTACGGCCGTCTCTCCTCCCTGGGCCAACAGTCTCCTTGCCACCGCCAGTGGCTCACCAGTCAGTGTCACACACTGCCCCCTGGAGCGCTCACCCTCCAACCAGCTCCGTCTCCAGGCTCACAAGTGGTCAGACTCCCTCTCCTCTGGACAAGAGGACACCTCCTCCCGAGATGGCTGTGGGATCACTCGCCACAGCGGCCACCGAATCAGCCTAGTGAGACCCGGGACCTCTCCAGATTCTCCTGGGAACTATTTCCACAAGTGATGACAGAACTAAGAACATTTAAAAGTCACGTATTTGTTTACCCTCAGGTTCCTCCCTTCCCCGCGGCCCATCCCAGGGAAGAGAGCACAGTCAGGACAGGCGACGGATGCAACGTTTCCATCAATCCCAAAGGGAGAAGGGTTAATTCACCTAGAAATGCAGCCTTGACCAACGCATCTCCACTTTCCTGTGCATGAGAACCACTTGGGGATCTTGCTAAGCCTGCGGGTTCTGACTCGGGCCCCAGGCCTGAGGCCACTGGTGACGGGAACACTGAGCAGTGCTGCCGGGTGGCAAACCTCACGGAGTCTCGAGGGGAGACACTCTAAACAAGATGCCAGATTTATCATCTCTATGCCTCACCTGATGACAAAATGGAATACTTCCTCTTAATCTATTGGGAGGATCAAATGAAATATCAGCCATTTAAATAAACAGGAGTCAAATGCCTCCTGTGTATCAAGCGCTAGGCTAAAGGGGTCGCGATGCCCAGGGAACAGTCCACAGAAAACCGCAGGGAGTATCAGAGGAGTTAGTCTTTAATATTACCCAGCAGTGAGATTTTCTGCACAAGGGAAGCTAGGGCCCAGGAAGGAGCGGTCACCTGGTGACAAGACTGGGCGATAAACTCCAGGTCACTCTTCACACCGTCAACCACGCCCAGTCACCAGCCCTCTCTCCAGTACAGCCGAACAGACCACAGAAACGGAGCCCCTCGCACCGCCTTTGCATTATAGCCAGGACGTTCAAAGGAAGACCCAGACGGAGATGCGGGTCCTGTTCTTTCTGGAGCGTTTCCCTTTATTCTAGAATTCCTTCTACCTAGAACTCCTAAAGAAGCTGTTCCCAGGAAGAGACCTCGCCACAAGCCGGGGGCGTGGCCTCCAGGCCCAGCTCCGGCACTTTCCATGGCTTTGTTGAGGCCCTTGCCCTCAACCTGTCAATAAACGGAGGCTTCGGGCCAGATAATCTGTGGCTACGCAAACACTGGGGCTCTGTGTCCTAAACCACCGCTCCTTAGTCCTCAACGAATGGCGAGCGCCTGGGAGAAGGCTTTCCTGAAGGACAGACGTGCCCCAAGGCATCCTACTCTCCAAAGCACACCTTGAACAGGGAAGGCAAACCAAGAGGTGACCGGCGGCCACAATGTCCCACTGTCGGGTCAAGACACCACCACTATTCCTAATGAGTATGTGTGCGCGCGCGCGCACAATATACGTGTGTATGTCGGAAGAGTGAGTCCCTGACATTTGTGTTCTAAAAATTATGCAGATGATCCTGAAGTCCAGTTCTAGTGAAGAACCAGGGTTCTTGACGGGAGTATCCGTCTGCCTCTCCCGGGCCACGTGTAGGCACTGTCCTGGGCGCCCGGAACCGCAGGCCGGCAGGGGGCGCGGCGCCGTATCCGGGGCGCGGCGCTGCATCCAGGGCGCGGCGCGGCCCCGGGCGCCCGCCCGCCGGCCCGGTCCAAGCTGCGAGAGCACCGCAGACCAACTGTTCAGCTCCTGAAATGAGCGGCAGCTGCTGCCACCCTTGTTTCCCTCTTCACTGTTCTTTTCCACTCTGCTGGCCTGCAGGGTTTCAGCTTGGAAAGGAATGGCAGGGACCTCGGGGCTCCGGCCAGGGCAGCGCCCGCGTGCCGCCTCATTCCTCCGCCCGCTGAGCCCTGATCCGGCCCGGGGTGTGCGTGGCGTCGCCGGGGCGGCCACACTGGATGCACGCTCTCCCCGTCAGCCTGCTTTGTGGGAAGCAGTGGTAACTGCAGACTCTCAAGGAGGAAAGGCCCTCCCGTGTCTTACTTCAAACCCCAACAAGGAGGACCCTGCAAACCAGCTAGTTCATTTCAAACCGATGTAATTATTCTTTATACCAAGTCAAACTCTGCGAGCCCTTAGATGCTATGTGTCGCCGCTGCACATACAAATTTAGTTACTCTCTTTCTTAACCACCTTTTAAATATTTGAGGATAATCTCTTTCCACCACCTTCACCCCCTAAACCATTTGCCTTCTCCGAGCTAATATCCTCAGTCCTTCCACTATTCGTGATGACTCTGTTCTATTAACCATCTAGTTCTTTCCTCTGGCCTTTCCAAAGCCTCCTCCACGGTATCCGGATCTGAATACAACAACCAAGCCACAAGGTTCAGACTTGACAAATTCACACGGCCCTACCTTCTCTAGGATTTTATACAGGGGACATAAACTTTAATAAAGGAAGTCATCACACCTTCCAGAGAGCACACCAGTATTTGCTCTGAAAGTCATAGCAAACATTCATCCAGAATCCTGGAGATGCTTCTACTGGGTCACTCTGATACCAGTAGGGTTGGGGGAATCCCAAAACTGTTAAGGGAAAAAGAAGTACCAGGGAGTGACATGCTACTGGCCCAGGTCTGTCACCCTGCTGGGCCACTGGAATGCAGTGGGCACAGGTGAAGGCAGAAGACTAGGCTCCACGGCTCTACAACCCCTGACAGGCTGCAGCGGCCCCGACCTCCCACGATGCCGTGCTACCCGCGAAGCGAGGTTCCAGGCTGTTCTCTTTAGGTGCCAAGGTTCTCCAAGGCATTCCCAGGCCTACGTGGGAGACGCACTAGGCTGGGAGTCGGATCATGACCTGGACCTTTCTGCACCGCGGCGGCTGGAGATTCACAAAGCTGCCTTGTCATCGGGCAGAACGCTGGCCTAGAAACCAAGTCTGCCCAGCCTAGGAATACAGCGCAGCCCTGTACACGCCTGTTACACAGGCCGGCGGATGCCAAGCGTTTGGACTAACTGAGCAGGATTGCAGGGATTTAAAAACAACACACGTGCACGCACACGCCCACACCCCACCCAGCTTCTCGGGGCCTCCTTCTTCGGGTGCTAGGTTCCACTTCCTCTGATTCACCAGCAATCCTCCAGATTAGCTAGGAGGACATGGGGCAAGTAAACAGGAAGCTAGGAACAACCTAGCTTCCTAGCCAGGACCCCCCCTCTCCCCCAGCTGCGCCTGTTTAGACATTTTCACTTGAATTTTCTAGATGTAAATTGAAAATCCCTAGGCAGCATCCCCTGATCTGGTCTGAAACTCTGCTCCCCTGCGCCTCATGCACTGTTCAGGCTGAGGCCCCTTCACCCCGAGTGTCCCCTGGCTGTCTCCAGTTACATCTGTTGAAGCCCAGCCCCAGGGTCTCCTCCACTCTTCAGACCCGGATGGGCTCAGCCACCAGCGCTCCTTGCTTTCCCTTGCCTCCTCTGCCTGTCTCATGGCATTTATCACTCCCTACCTTATGCTGTGGGTACACACACGGTCTTCCTTCTCCTACTGTAGGAGGAGCTCAGATGGCAGGGACCCATCTGCCCTTTGGGTCCCTCAGCACCCAGCGCAGAACCCTGCAGAGGAAACTCGGATACTGGTTGCCTGAGGGAAAGCGCCTCGCTGTGGAGACCTCGGTGCCCTCCCAGAGGACGCCTGGCAGCGTCCTGGCAGTGGGTCGCACTAAGATCCGCAGGCCCCTGGCTCCAAACCAAGGTCCCCCTGAGGAAAGCCACAGACCACGTGGCTCTCGCCACGTCATCAAAAAAGCACTCACCTCTTGCCTGACAGGAGAAGGCACAAAACCAAGATTCCTTCCTGAGCGCTCGTTACAGAGCCAGCCATCTGCAGCTGGAAGACAAACTCATGACAGGCCAGAAAGCAGGCTCTCAACACTGGCGCCAAGAGAACTCAACTGCCATTATGTTCTAGGACATGATGAAATCACCCATGAACAAGAACTTCTCATCCTTCCCGAAGAAAGTGAGGCGGCGGGGGGGGGGGGGGGGGGCGGGGCTAGGCAGGGGAACATGCCCTCAGCAAGCCCACTAACCCTCGCCACTGTCCCCACCCTGCGAGCAGAAGCCTGTCACCTTACGGACGTGTTCCCACGGGTCCCTAAAGGACAGCTGCTCTCCTCATTCACAGCTGGATTCAGAAAATGCAGCTCTTATTTGAAAGTGCAGTTGAAAAATTCAGACAGGCTCAGTTTAGAAAAACACAGAATTCTAAGACCCTGCCATTTGCAGCCCCTTGGTCTACACCTCTGAGACAATTCAGAACAGGCCACTCGTTTCCATCTCTTTAAACTGCTAGCGTGATTCCTTCCTCTCCCAGGTCAGGCTTCCTGCCTCCTTCCTGAACTTCTCCCACGAGCAGAGCTCCCTGCACGCTGCCTGCTGCACGCACAGGTGCTCACCAACCCGTGGCATCTCCAACGACCGGGCCGGATAATCCTGAACAACCCTCGCTCGCGACGGTTTCAAGAGTTCACAGTGGGCTGGCCCCATGCATACACCTCAGACAGGGTGGTGGCTCCCAGCTGGGTCTGGGGTCACCCAGCCTCTGGATATCTTTGGAGGGTGGTGTTGAGGAGGAAGTTCTTCCTGACTTTCAGATTATAATAGAAACATTACCATTAGGGTACAAGGCCTAGAAGATGCAAGAAGACTTTCATGGGAGATTTATGTTGATTGAAAACAAAGCATCATGAAAAATTTTAGGATTTTCTCAGAAGTCAAAAATACATTTAAGAAAAAGAGTCTGTTTTATTGAAGTAACTAAAAACAAAATTTGGGGTAATTCACTGGTGCAACTTCTTCCCAAACACAGCAGTGAGTAGAAAACAAGACAAACATACAAGGAAATGGCCTTATTTGTACCCAGCTCCGTATAGGAGCCTGGGCCCAGGGGAGGGGGAAGCACATCTGGTGCCAGTGTGGGCAATGAGCCCCTCCCCTGGTAGTCCTCTCTCTGCTATCGCTGTGATTCCTCAACCTAAGATGAAAACTACCCCGCCTCACATGGGGCGAGGGATGCACAGATGCAAAGTTAAGCTACAGAATCGGGAACTACGGTACAGGGGGCCCCAAAATATGGGGACAGACGCGGAAAAAGTCTGTCGGGTAAAAGTTTAGTTCGGAACATAACGGATGATAGGAACTTGACTTAAGAAATTATATTATAGTCATACAATAAAAACCAGGCAGTCATTTAAAAGACAGAGCAGCTCTCTAAGCACTAGAGTAGGACACTGACCAACACACACCATTTGGCACGAAAGTTCAAGGTACAGAATAGTATGTTTAGTAGGATCTCACTTTATACATCTATGCACACACATGTGCAAGCTTCTGACTAGAAGAGAAAATGTCCGTTAGCAGAATTTACTTCTGGAAAGTGGGACTGGATGTTCACCGCCTTCTGTACTGCTTAATTTTTTTTTCCAACAAGCACGTTACTCCTAATTTTAAAAACTAGTAATAATAGGGCTGCATGCTTGTAAAACCTTTCTGGAGGACTCACTGGCAATGTCTATCAAAAGCCTTAAAACATAACTTTTTTTTTTTTTTTTTGGCTGTGTTGGGTCTTCGTTGCTGCACACGGGCTTTCTCTAGTTGGGGCGAGCGGGGTCTACTCTTTGTCGTGGTGCGCGGGCTTCTCATTGCGGTGGCTTCTCTTGCTGCGGAGCACGGTCTCTAGGCGCGCGGGCCCAGTAGTTGTGGCTCGCGGGCTCAGTAGTTGTGGCTCACGGGCTCTAGAGCACAGGCTCAGTAGTTGTGGCACATAGGCTTAGTTGCTCCGCAGCACGTGGGATCTTCCTGGACCAGGGCTCGAGCCCGTGTCCCCCGCATTGGCAGGCAGATTCTTAACCACTGCGCCACCAGGGAAGTCCCTCACGTAACTTTTAACCAGCTAACCAGTTCATTTCTGGGGACCGTGGAGTAGAAAATCTCAGCTGTACACAAATAGGTAATCCTCATCCTTGTTCTGTGAGGTAGGTGTGGATTCTGTTACGATGAGGAAACTGAAGCCCTGAAAGATGCAGGCCCTTCACTAAGAGCAGGGGGCTGCAAGCAGGTGGCAGGACTCCAGCGACCATGCCGGACCCTCAGCTTCCCCGCCTGCACAGACGACACGGGGAGACGCCGCCATGTCAGCCGCGGTGCGGCAAGCTGCTGTGCCTTCTATTTGGGGCTTTTCTGAATTTTCCAGATTTTCTACTGTGAATACGTATTAATTCATAACGAGAGAACTTTCAAAGTTATCTTTTGAAAACGTAATGAATGAGTAAGCATATCCAATGAACAGCTTGTAAATTTATTTTAGACAAGACTTGGTAAATGCCCCCAATTTAATGGGAGTGTCTAGTGTGCACCCACAGGACTGGAATGCAATAAAGCAGTAACTAATGGACCATAATCTGGTTTCTGAATAAAGGATGTGTTGACAGAAGGACGCTGACCTGCATACTGTTTAGAAAAGGAAAGTCAAAGAGAACAGCTTCATCGGTGTTGATCTAATAGAGAAAAAGCTATGAACTCAGCAGCCGGAGCTGGACAGAGCTGCCCCTGCAGGACCCCGAGCTCCCCGGCATGCTGTGATCCTGGGCTCCCTAAGCAGGCTTCCATCCGTCACACGGCTCCTCCCCAGGGGGATGCACATCAGTCAGCCTCGTCTCCTGTTAACACTGTGGCCCCACTGAGCTGAGGACTGTCTCGGAAGAGCCCCGGTGACTCAGAGTCAGCAAACAGACCAGGTGTATGGCCTCGCCAGGGATTAGGCCAGACCCAAAGCTCGGCCCACCTCTACACTCTCCCGTGAACTCCTCGACCAGGAAGGGCAGTTTGAGTGGAGTTTTCTGCTTACACCAGAAGGCATCCGCACAGATGGATGGAGCCCATTCTGCAACTCAGCAGTTCTCATGAAGACGTCCTTGCTCATCTCTAACCTAAAGTAATGATAGTACCAATGAAGCCCATTTCCTCTCGTTGTGTCCTAGGTGAAGATGAAGAAAAGCGATCAACTGTTGTCTTTAAGAAACGTCTTTGTACATTCCTTAACTTTCCCGATTACAAAAATAAAATATTCTAACTATTAAAAAGTCAACGGGGGCTTCCCTGGCGGCGCAGTGGTTGAGAGTCCGCCTGCCGATGCAGGGGACACGGGTTCGTGCCCCGGTCCGGGAAGATCCCACATGCCGCGGAGCGGCTGGGCCCGTGAGCCATGGCCACTGGGCCTGCGCGTCC
Source organism: Grampus griseus (assembly GCF_964374135.1). Lineage (NCBI taxonomy): Eukaryota > Metazoa > Chordata > Mammalia > Artiodactyla > Delphinidae > Grampus > Grampus griseus. The sequence goes on from NC_139010.1 coordinate 5,016,160, forward strand.
GGAGCCTGTGCTCCGCAACAGGAGAGGCCACAGCAGTGAGAGGCCCGCGTACCGCAAAAAAAAAAAAAAAAAAAAAGTCAACGGCTCATAATTATACAAAGAGTCTTCCGTAATTTCATGCTCTAAAGCAGCAATCTTCAAATGTTTTGGTCTTGGGACCCCTTTATACTCTTAAAATTATCGAGGGTCCCCAAGATCTCTTGTTTATGTGGGTTATACGTATCAGTAGTTACCTTATTGGAAATTGAAACTGAGAAACTTTAATATTAATCCATTCAAAACACTATACCCATTGTTAATATAAATAACATTTTTATAAATGAGATTTTGTACATCTTTTTAATCTCTGGCTTATCTGCTCTGTACTTGATCCTTGTAACATGCTTTTTTTGGTTGAAATAAACCTGGCCTCATCCTTAAGGTGGCTCCAGTGTGGACAATGAGCTTTTCATACTGTTTCATTAAAACCCACCAGTCTCGCACTCTTAATGGACCTTTTAACCACGTGTCAAGCGTTGGTTATGTGAAACATGTGGAAAAATGATTCACTGAATTATTTAGCTCCTCGAAATATTGATACATTTTCTTAGGTACTATTTTGGAAAATCACATTTGTCAATGTGACCACCACATAATTACGGACCCCCGAAAGGATCTGGGAACCCCTAGATGTCCTCAGACCATAATTTAAGAACCACTGTTCTTAACATATCCACTTTTAGCTGTTTAGCATATGTCCCTCAAGACACCATGCATACACACATGTATACATGTGCTGTTTTGTAACTTAACTTTTCCATACCTTGAACACCTATGTTTATTTACATAGTTACCACATTCTTTTCAACAACTATACAGTATTCTATCACTGTTATATATTATTACTATAGAATACTACTATATATCACTGCAAAAGGTATTCTTGTACAAGTACTGTTATTCCCTTGTGTGACTATTTCTGTAAGATAAATTTATGAAAATGAAATTGCAGGGGAGAAGGCAGAGAAGGGGAATGGGATGCCTTCCTTCCAGTCCTTCCCCAATCCTGGGGCCACAAACAGCAGACCATTCATCAAGGATTTGTGTCCAAGGCCTGAAAGTTCATTACTCAAGATGATGAATGCAAACGTGTATGCAGTTGAGGCTAAAAATCAGGTGGGACTAGAGGAAAAAACACGACTTACTAATGACACGTTGGAACTCAACACACATTTGAAGGTTAGCTTGCATTTTGTCATTTTCTTGAATGATATCCAACTAATTGAAATTGCCTCTCTGCAAGAGCAGATGCAGTTAAGGAAGAGCATCTGAAGCTAAAAATCAGAAAACCAAGTTCTTGGACAATACACAGAAAACTTTGTGTCAGCACCTAGTGTTTTTTAGAAAACTGACGTAAGAAGCAAGAGAAAGAGGTTGGTGCCCATTCTGTTTTATGGTGCTTATTTCCCAGAACCCACACCATCACTATGATCAGTCTTTTCAATCTTTGCTAATCTTTTAGGTAAAACATGATACCTTATTGTTTTAATTTGCATACCTGTGGTTATAAGGGATTTTAAACACCTTGCCGTTCTCTTTACCTGCATGAACTTGGCTATTTTATTGCCAATCTTAAGTACAGCTGACAACCTAAGAATACACCAAACACCCTCCTTCCAAGTTTCTAGTCTCCATATGTATTTTGGTAATCTTCCTCAGCCCCGCCTCCCCAGGCTGGGACAGGCCTCGCATCCCACAGACGTTACCCCTCCCCTAGAGAGCAGAGATCAGAGGACACACACCCCCTCCACTTCTCCAGTCAAGGACAGCACCTCCCTCCCCGAATACTTGAAGACAGGATTCTCTGACCTGCAAAACGAGGCCAGCCCACGGCTCCTTAGGGCCCATCACGGAAGTGAACAGAGAGCGCTCATGAAAACTGAGGCCACCTCTCTTAAACAATTTCTGCAGCTCCGCAAGGAAGGCTAAGGGTTTGTCTCTTGGGGGAGAATGAACATCTCTGTCATGTCTGTGGGGGAATGAGCCACAGGAAAGAAGGAGCAGCCTTTGTGAGCCCTGCCTACTTATCACTTGGAAACATCTGGAGAATGTGGGCAAGGAGTGAGGTGAACAGGAGGCCAGGGCTCTGGAGAACAGCACTGGGCAAGAGGGGGCAAACGTCTGACCTGGCCAGTCTCAGGGCTGGTTTCCTGCTCAGGGACTCTGTGATCTGTCCATAAGGTTTCTTATCCAGTATCGTGAAAAATTTAGCTTCTCAAATTGGGTTCTGAAGTCCCTGTAGTGCTGAGGCAGGCATTGCAGGAGCAAAACTGCGCAGCTTCTGACCGCTGCTGGGTGGGAGAAACTGCCTGAGGACTGTGGCCCTCTCTGAACGTCCTTGCCCACCTTGCCTCGAAGATCTACAGCAACGTCAGGCCCGGGCCCAGAGCGGGAGACACTGATGGTTGCAGGGTGCAGAAAGGCCTGGGCACTGGCTCTGTAAACAAAGAGGTACCCAAAGTGCCAACAACTGGGGCACTTTTAGAGCCACACTTAACAGATGAATGACTTTAACCAAAAGGGGGAGAAAAAGCAGAAGGGCAGCGCTATTCATGAGAGACTTCTGAGTTAGGGAAAATGTGAATTTAGAGTCTCTACAGGGAGGTACAGTAATAGATAAAAGATGAAAGTGGAACAAAAACATATCTTTCAATCCTTTACATCTTCAAATCTTAAGAATATAAGTATAGGGCTTTCCTGGCGGCGCAGTGGTTGAGAGTCCGTCTGCCGATGCAGGGGACGCGGGTTCGTGCCCCGGGAGGATCCCACATGCCGCGGAGCGGCTGGGCCCGTGAGCCATGGCCGCTGAGCCTGCGCGTCCGGAGCCTTTGTTCCACAACGGGAGAGACCACAACAGCGAGAGAGGCCCGCGTACCGCAAAAAACAAAACAAAACAAAACAAAGACTATAAGTATGATGTCACTTAGAGATAACCTTGAAAGGGAATGAAACCAGGCCAATGACCCCATAGACACAAGTCTGCTGTCATATAGACTTTTAGCTTTTGCTTTTATTGGGTGGATACCGGGATGGAGACAGGTATTACACAGGGTAAGAATGGCCTAAAATCTTTAAGAACTATTGTAGACAGCCAAATTTCTGATGAACCAAGTCCAAGAATAGCAAACTTACACCCTTCTTCCTTTTCTGCTCCCAGCCCTTTGCATTAAGTGGATCTGTAAGCAGGTATAGCTGTGCAAGGGTCCTCGGGGGCACTAAGCACACTGCATTAGGGAGGACCTGCCCCCGTGCCCACGTTATTTTATGACAGAGCAAATGTCTTCTATAGGCACCACAATGACCCATAAAAACATGAGGGGAAAAGAATTATACTACTATTGCCAACTGGATCCTTTATGGCATTTAATCTCATTTTCCCAATAAGGGACCTGTAGCCTAAAATAATGAAGAGGCTTGCCCAAGTTATATCACATAATTGGATAACAGGATCCAAGCTCTCGATGCCCGGCTCATGCGCTTCCCAGCTCTCAAAGAGCTTGCTAAAAATGCAGATTCTGCCTCTCCCCCACTCTGATTCTGTTGGTATAGGAAGGGGCCCAGGAATCTGCATTTTTAGCGAGCACCACAGGGGACTCTGGGGCTGCTGGTCCATTTGGGGAACACCAAGATACGCCATACTGGTGAGAAGACCAGTGGAAACACAAAGACAATACTAAAGGCCAGCGGCCATCCCCAGTCGCCTCTGCCCAAGGTCGACCAAGAACGCTGCACTGGGAGCTAATGCTCTTACCTCAGATGGCATTTCACAGGCCTGGCTCGAGACTGGACCTCCAACCAGAAACCCATTTAAAGACTCAAACCTGCTCTCTGAGACGCTAGTTTCGTGTGTAGGACGAGGACTGAACGCTGCGGGGATCTGGACTACTCAAGCTCATGCCTGTCTCCTAGAATACAGTTCACTGCACAAGCTCGTCAGGCCTTTAGCTGTTGTCTCAACTGAAATGCGGGAAAGATAAGCCTTGCTGCTCTCAGGAATCAATCCTTTTTCTCAGATTAAATTCTTCACCCAAACCACTGCAGCTCTGGAACTCGAAAGTTCTGCGCGGGTGACTTCCCACTCACGCACAAGTGGGTGACCAAAGTAACTGCTGGACAGTTTGAAGAAAAAAAGAAAAAAAATGAGGCCAAGAGTCTTCAAAGCTACTAGAACGTGCTGCTGGTTTGAGGAGTGGAACCCAAGAAGACACAGACTCCGTGTCTCCGAGGACAGACACGGCCATCTCCCAGCCCCACGGCTGAGGCACTTGTTGTGTCTCTCCGCTTCCGTGGGACGCTTTTGAGGACCTAAGCTTGATGCGCTAACCCCACAGGGCTGCTGGCCAGTGGTCTCTGAAGAACCCTGCAGGGAAAGGCGTGTGCCAGGTCCCTGGGGACCCTGAGAATCGCCTGTGTCCTTCAACCACACGCAAGGATTTGAAACGCCAACCAAGATCTTCTGAGCCAAGCTAGCCTGTCAGCGTGGCAGATAAAAATCTTTGAAACTATGGGGGCCTTGAGGGCAAAGTATTCTTATCCAGAAAAAGGTCTGCGGTAGACCTTTGGCTGTCCAAAGGCTGTCCAACAGCTGCCCCCTGCTCCATTTCTGCAAATTGTTCTTTCTTTGAGGGATGCCCAACCCCGAACCCCATCCACATGGTCATACCATCATAGTAAAATACCATCCTGCCCTCGGTCACTGATAGCTGGCCCAGGCTGGCCAGACCCCACCAAGCTGGACACACTGGCATCCTTCCACACAGTATTTTCAAAGTGGCAGTAAGAAGCATGGCTGAGGGACTTCCCTGGTGGTGCAGTAGACAAGACTCTGCACTCCCAGTGCAGGGGGCCTGGGTTCAATCCCTGGACGGGGAACAAGATTCCAGCATGCATGCCACAACTAAGAGTTTGCATGCCACAACTAAGGAGCCCATGTGCCACAACTAAGGAGCCGGCGAGCTGCAACTAAGGAGCCTGCGTGCCACAACTAAGGAGCCGGCGAGCCACAACTAAGGAGCCCTGTATCTGCAACTAAGACCCGGCGCAACCAAATAAGTAAATAAATATTTTTAAAAACGAAGCATGGCTGAACCTGGGAGTGTGGACACTTTCGGCAGCCACATTCCAAAATGTAGGGGAAAAATTTTTTACATAAAAAGGAGGGGAAAGGAGAATACAGTGGCCTTCCTAGGTTCCCCATCAACCCTGGTTCTAGTCTGTCTCTGTACACATGCAGCCCTACAAGGTTCTCCTTTTGCAAGAGTTGGTTCAAACTGAGTCTCTATTACTAATACAGAGTCTTCAGACATGAAAAAATGACAAGTGGTCTAAACTACAGCAATCATATTGCTGCAAAGAGGCCCACCTCTACCAGATGTTATAAGCTTCTTAACACCTAGATACTTCCTATTCACCTCTGTGTCCTCCACAACACTTTATAACTAGCAGACACCTGGTCAACATCTGTTGAATATGATCCAAAACTATTCTCTGATGTTGGAAAACAAACAAACAAACAACAATCTCAGCTTCTTGTTTTAAAGGACTTTTTCAGGTCTAAAGAGCAAGAAGCATCTGTGTGACCCTCGCAGCTCTCCAAACGAGCTCGCTAGGGGAGGGGAAGGGAAGTCACAGGAGCACAGAACTTCAGAGTTACCCTGTTGTGAGGACAGGAAACCAGCACTCTCAGAGCAGAGCAGGGCGTCGCCAGTCATGGGACAGAACCTCTGCCCACACGGGCGCCCCTGGACACCAGCTTCCCCAGGTTCTGCCCTCACCGTGCATCAATCAGTTATCTCCAGGCCAGACTCTGCCAGCCTCCAGCTCCACATTCTGAAATGTTTAACATACTCTTCCGCTGATGTAATGGCAAACCACCTTCCCCCATAAGCAGCCACTCCTCCTGACCCCCCAGTGCTGTGATGAACCCCACTTTCCCCATGATGGATTATCAAGGTTATTACTGCCATATAATGGCACACTATGGAGTGAGGGAAGACATTATAGGATACATTGACCTAGAAAATATTTGTAATATGTGCCCCCCAAAAGTACTAAAATGCAGTGATTAAACAGGGTCTTGGGGCCGGACACATTTGGTTGAGTTTGTCCGCCTTAGGTGAGTTACTTAAATTCTGAGTCATATTTTTTAAACTAGACACTTTCAGTACCTCTCTTGTGGAAAAGTTATAAAATTCAAATAAGACGATGTAAGGAAAGCATTTACCTTGTGCCTATCGGGAGATACACCCAGATATTAACAGTGACTATCTCCAGGTGCTAGGACTGTAATTTTTCGTTGTTTTGCTTAGCTGTACTTTCCATTAAAACACTTAAGTCATCTCTGGTTCCTCAGCATCACTGTCCCTGACTCCTAACATTGTATCAGCAATTCCTGCAGATTCTGTTTCAGAGAAGTAGTCCCCATTTGATTCTTGTTTCCCATTCCCGGGTCCCCATGCTGCTGGAGGCTCTCACCTGCCCCGACCATACCTCTAGCGTCTGCCAGGCCCAGCTCTCCCTCCTCAGCACCCTGCTATCACATCAACGCTTCCAAGCCAGCTCTCCGGCTCAACCCCTTCCTTTGCTACTGGAGGCTTTCCGCAACCCACCTGGCCCCGGCCCCCGGCCCCTCGCAGCTGCAATGTCCACTCCTGCGTTATTCCAATGGGAGCGCCCTTCGGGCTGGCTGTGCTGCTAGAGTCCTATCACCCTCTCTCTTCTTAAAATCAGCCACCTTCTGATGCCTTCCGCACTACTGCTGCTGGAAGCTAGCCCTCTTTCTGCGCTGGCACAGGACTGTTTCAAAAGGAACTAATTTCATTCTGCCAGGACTTCTGGTTAGGTCCCTTGACACAGATCTGACCTCAGGCCTTCAGAGTCAATAGATCAACACAAACTACTAGGCAGATAATTCAGGCACGAACTCTCCGTTCTGATCTTGCAAGGCCCCCCAGTGGGAGCCTCAGTTTGAGGTGACCACTCAGACCCCACCGCCCTAGGTTAGTAAATCTCAAAAAGCCAAAAAACCAGAGTACTTCGAAAGACCTCGTGACGTTTCTTGGAAGGGACCTGTCAAGGCCTGTAGCCATATTTTGTCTTGTTCTCAGCTAAATATCAGACAGACCTAAGATGGCTGTTTACTTTCCTTGTGCTTCAGATAGTTAGGCTTTGAGAGAGCTCTGGTCCAAGGCATAATGAGAAGGCTGTGGCTATACTTCAGTTGCACCAGGAGGGACCTGGAAAAACACTTTCGGGAAGGGCATGTTTACTCCCACTTGGGAGTGTGTGAGACTCCAAAGCACTTTCACAAAGCAGAGAGAGCTTCACAACAGGAAAAAACCTCTCTGAGGTTTTCCTGTCTCTGTTCTGGTAACTTAACCAGGATGGGTCTTCCTATTCCACCCCCGTATTTATGCTGCATCCAAGTTCAGGCTGTAAACATACTCGGTGTACATTTATCTAATTAAAACACAGCTTACCAGCTGTGCAATGCTGGTGTCGATTAATGTTTATTAATAAATTTAGAACAGTTGGCTTGGAATTTAAGTCATTCTGTAAGAAGCTTAGAAAAATCTTTTCGTAGAGAACTGGAAATCACTTCAGTGGCAGCCACGGGGCGGGGGGAAGACAATGTCTAATTGATTAAAAGGTGTTAAGGCTGTTTTTCTAGATTTAATTCTTAGTTTTCAGAACAGATATGCTCCTGAAAAAATTCATAAATTGAATTTTTCTAAAGAATATCTTAATGCACTCGACGCATATTTAAAGGATTCCTATTATAATTTTTTGGTAAATTTATTCTTGGGGAAAAAGCAGTTTTCATATATCAAATTTCCTTAATAAAGTATTTACCTGTGCCAGGAGAGGGGAAAAACCTGCACTAGGTAAAAGGAATGGGCAAATTCTAAAAAGAGAGAGGGTGGCCAGGGGACGGTGCTCAGGGGCCCTGCGGGAGGGTTAGAAGGAGGAAGTTCTTCTGTTCTCTTCTAGGCTGGCCTAAGCCTGGAGAAGGCTGGAGAAAGGCTCCCTGCCACCCAAATCCCTGTCCTTGAGTTGCTTCTGGCGTCACCCTAAGTCGTGCGTCCTGGTCCACAAACACCTAACATACTTCCCAACGACTGCGAAAAACTAAGCCCCATTGTTTGGAGCCCGGACACAACCTGAAGAACCTGCACGGGCTTCACCCTGACGGCGAGGATGCCACCGCCCCACTCCTCCCGAGCGGGCTCGGGGTGTCGCCGTACCGCGCGGACACGGTCAGGTCGAGCGGTGGCTTTCACGGCCATCTGTGGGCCGGAGCCGCTCCGCCGTAATCCAATTCTGCACGCGCCGCCTCGGGCGCGGGGGAGGGGCGAGGGCTGTTCCCATCTGCCGTCTACACTCGCAAGGACAAAAAGCTGTTCCTCTTCAGGGCAGAAGAACACAATCGCACACAGCTCTGAAGCCCTCGCGCGCAGCGATGGCCGCTCCCCGACCCGGGGGTTCTGCTGCCCTCTGGGGAAGGGTGACCAGCCGCCCCCGGCCCTAGGCCAAGCGCCAGCCCCACGCCGCGCCTCCCGGGTCTCTAAGCCAGCTGGGGCCGGACTAGGGGAGCCCGGTCTCCAAAAAGCTGCCTTTTGAGAGGGGTGCCCTCCCAGGGCGAGGGTCCAATCGCGGGCACAGAGCGGACAGCGTCCCTCTTTCGGTGCCGGCGCTTGGGTTAAAAGAGCCGGAGACAGGCGGGTGTCGCGGGGACTTCCGGCGAACTTTCCCGGGACAGCGTGCCGGGAGGGGAAGGACCCCCGCCCCAGCCCGCGGACCTCCCTTACCATCTCCTTGCGCAGCAGGGCCAGCGCGGCGTCCAGATTAGGAGGCTTGGCGGGCAGCGCCGCGGCCCGCGCCCCGCCGCCGCCAGCGCCCCCGCGGCTCAGCTCGTCCTGGATGCGCGACTTCTGCGCGTACAGCCGCTCCAGGTGCCTCCAGCCCCCCGACGCGCCGCCGCCCGACGCCGAGTGCAGCAGCCCGCTCAGGCTCTTGGGCAGCGGGGGCAGCCCGTCCACCCGCAGCCCGCGCACCGAGCCGGTTGCCCCGGGCCCGCTCATTCCGCCCGGCCAGACCGCTAGCACTCAAGTCCTGCGCCTCCGCCGCCGCCGCCGCCGCCTGGGGCCCAGGCTCCGCGGCCCGCCCCCTTTCCGGCGGCGCCCCGCCCACTTCCCCTCCCCGCCGCGCTGCCCCCGCCCCTCTCTGCGTCCCCGCCCCGCGCCCTCGCCCCCTTGGCGCCCCACCTCCCGGGCTCTCCTACGGCCCCGCCCACTTAGCGCCCACCCGACCTCCGGCGCTTCGGCGCTCACCCCCGCGTTCCCGGTTCACCGTGGACCACTACCCCGTACCCCCCGCGCCCACCCCCACCGCTGCGCCCATCCCCGGCGCAACCTTGAGAACCTCTCGAGACTCCCGCCTCACCCCCGCGCCCTCCTCGCGCGATCGAGCCCTGCCCGGGCTGCCCCACTCCCGGCGAGGTGGGTTCCGCGACCAGCCCCCAAAGCTGCTTGTAAGTACTGATGGGGGAGGGTCACCTCAGACGCCACCCGACGAGGCGGGCTAGTGCGGGGAGTCGGGGTACAGAGGCTCCCCCTCGGGGCGGGCAGGACGTCGGGGAGGTTTGGCCGTGCTGGTGATCCCACCGGCGGTCACCGTCCCCGGAGGCCAGGATCCACCTGGCGGCGTCCGCGCTGACCGAGGTGGGAGGAGGCGGGGCTCTGGAGGCACTAGTTCGCTCCGGGGCGCGCTGGCCTTCTCAGTAAATGGCAATGTCCAGCCGTGCCGACAGCAGCCAAGAAGAGCGCCAGGTCCACTTTGGGAACTTCAAAATGCGAACGAACACGTCTTTCAGCCTGGCTGTGAACGCGAGGGTAGTTCTCAACGGAAATAGCAGAGTGGAGAACGGGATTATCGCTCAGAAACTGTCCATCAGCTCTGAGGCGAAAATAAACACGACTCACACCTCAGAGAGGGAGAGAAAAGAGACAGAGAAGCAGGCTCTACCCTTTGGAGGAAGAATAAAAATGACATGTTATAACCAGATTAGAGACAGAAAAGGTAAAAACAGAAGCTAGGGACCGATTTGCAGAGACCACCTCATTGCAGATTGAAAACTACTGCAGTATATAGAGAGTGGATAAATTTAATGCCCATTGATCGTTGGTTTTCATTATAAAAGGGACTTAATTGTTCTAAATGTATTCAACAGGATCACAATTATAAAGTGTTCTGAGCGCTTCAGGCATTCAACATAAAAGAGCCCTGCACTTTGGGGGGGGTTTCCCCCTTTAATCTACCACCCCCCTTAAAACCCTCTCCAGAATCAGTATTCTCGCTGGACCCTTGCGACTGGGTGAGACCAACATGGAGAAGCCCCAGCGCAAGCAGTGTGATTCAAGGGTATCAGGAAAGCTTCCCACCCCAACCAGTGCCCAGAATTTTCCTTCTCATCACCGTGCCTCACCTTCCACTAATTGCCTAGTTCCCTTTCCGGATTTCAGGGATTCATTCATTCGCCTATTTAAACAGTGGGTGTCTGGGAGAGTTACAGATTTGCTGGTGCCGAGACTAAGGGAGAGGAAGAGATGGGACATTTGATCTTTGGTTCACACCCTGGCATGAATTCCTTTAATTTGGGGTGTCAGATTGCTGTCTGTCCTGCAGTAGCTAACAGAAGTCACTGAAGTGAGGTGTTTGGAGGTTCGGTTATGTGATGGTACAATAAGAGAAGAAATAATTTCAAAGTATCTGGGCACTGAACTCATTTGAAAGCACGTACTTGAGATAATTACGGATGGCAAGAAGGAAAGAGGCTTGGGGCCAGCGGGATAGCAGCATGAGATCCCTGATGCCAGGACGAGAGAGACAGTTTACATGATACAAACCCTACAATATTAAAGGCAGCTTCTGTGTTCAGATATATACTCAACGAGATGAACACATTGAAATTGTCCCCTTTATATCAATTGTCCCCTTTATATCAACAAACAACATCCAGTGTGAATAGTCGAAATTCCTCCAGAATTTCTGTGGTACTGATTAAGACTTTATTTGTATAAACCCAAAACATAATTATGCAAGAGCCCACCAAATATTTTGACACCCATGGGGCATGTCAGATAGTACCTGCTTATTCAAGAGCAAATATAAGGTGCCTTTTAAGGTTCATGCTTATATCAGGAATGAAGTAATTTTTTAAAACTTCTGAAAATATGTGTTTTTGCTTTAATTGAAGTCTGAAACACCAGCATTCTGACCTCAAACCAGAATGAACCCCAGCCATCTCTTATGCAGCTAAATCAGTCTTTTTTTGTTTTTTTCTCTTGTGTTTTGTTTGTGCACAGGCTCTTGGAAGTCAGAAAATACAGACTTTTTTTTTCTTTTTTTGTCACACTGCGTGGCATGTGGGATCTCAGTTCCCTGACCAGGGATCGAACCAACAACACCCGCGTTGGAATGCGCAGAGTCTTAACCACTGGACCGCCAGGGAAGTCCCAGAAAATACAGACTTTTAATTCAGTGCTCTAGTCGTTAACCCACATGTCTTCTTAGACTTTTCTGTAGGTCAAGGTCCAGGACCTGGGCCTGGGAGCACTGGCCTCACATCTGCTGACACTGAGTGGATCTCAGCTTTGTTTCCTAGCCTTTTCAGCCAGGAGTGCGCTGTGAGCTCAGAGTGAACTTTCAAAGACTCACCAAGAGGCATTCTCATCTCCCTCCCCCCTGTCCTTCCACTAATCCAGCCACTTCATCCCACCCCTAATCCCTACCCACTTGGTGTGTGCTTTCTGGAACATCACAGAGTCCTTCTGTGCTTTTTTATAATTCTAAAAGTTTAATAACTTAGGTTGTGGACAGAATAGAAGGAACCTGAAAAATACATTAAAATGTCGATTGAGCTTTCTTTTTAGAGCTGATGACCTTAAATTCTGCTAAGCAGAGAGAAATTTGTCTTCTTGTCCATGGTAAACATTTTTCGCTTGTGTCAAGACCTAAAATTAGAATACTTTGAGAGCAATTGTGCAATGTATTTAGCCTCAATTTTAGCAGATGTATTTATTTCAAGATGTAATTTCTTATGTTTCTGTCATTTCTAAAACAAGTTATAAATTAAAAAGTGTACACAGAGCCTTTCAAAGGTCTTTACATGCAACTGTGTAGACACTAGGTGGGACTAAGAACTTAGCATGTAATCACAGATTCTTCTTCTTCCTTTTCTTTTCCCCCAGGAGAAGGAAGGATTTATTACTTGCAGGAAGTAAGGAGAGCACTGCAGATCTTTCCCAAAGCATTGTCTCCGCGGATTCTTTCATATAGTTTTTATATATAAGAAAACTATATGAAAGAATCTTGTAACCTCAACAATATTGTGTTGAGTCAGGGACAAGGGCAAGGCTTTTCGTAGCTGCCATTGCACCTGACACAATGCTAGGCACCTAGGGGTATTAAAAAAATTTTTAAAGAATGTATCATTAGATGTAACTTGTTGAATACCTACTATGTGTAAACCACAGTGCTAAGCTCTGTGATGAACAGAAAGATGGGTACATAAAGAGGTTCAATCCATGACTTCAAGTCATTTACAGTCTATCAGGGGAGATGACATTGTCATAGAAGTAGAAAGCAAACACTGACAGTCCCAGCAGGGAAAGATTCTTCGTGGGGATTCAGAAAACGTATACAAGGAGCATGTTCATTTAAATTGGGCTTGACGGGTAAGTAGACTTTCGGTGAGTGAAGACAGACCAGGGAGGGATGGGAAGAGTCCTAGTTGGTTGGAAGGTGGGTTACATTTGGGAGACAAAGGGCAGAGAGGTGAGAACCATGGCTCTGACCTTAGACCAGGGAGGGTTTCAGAATGCATGCTCGGAAGTTTGGACTCTACTTCTTAGGCAGGGAAGCTATTGAGCATTTTGAAGCAACACAGCCTGAACCTTAGAAGATCTTTCTGGCAGTTGCATATCCAGCAGGTTGCACGTGGAAGCAGAGGTTAGAGGCAGGGAGAGTAGTTGAGAGGCGAATGCATCTTTGAATTGAGAGGAAATGAAGGCCTGAATTAGGTGGCGGAAAGCAAAGGATAGGAAACGGAAAGCTAGCACTTGATAGATTTCTCATATATTTTTCTCATTTGACCTACACAACGTCTGGGAGATGAGTATTAGTTCGAGTTCCATCTGACGAATGCGGAATAAGGTAGCTGACTTGCCTAGGTCTTGCTCATCTCGTAAATGATGGGACCTTGCCAAAGGCCACTGTCTTCTTACCGGGGAGATGCCAGAAACAGAATCCGAGGAGCTGTTTGGTTGTGTAAAGGCTGGACCAGAGTGGGCATTTAGAGGTGACGGTTGAAACACTTAAAATGGAAGAGATCACAGAGAGAGCACCTCTCAACCAGTATTTGGAAACACTGTCACTCACTAGCCCTTTGAAGTTAAAAAAAAAAGAAGAAAAAAATGCCAAAGAGAGTGCAAAAACCTAGAAAATGCAGTAAGTGAATTAGAACATTGGGGGAACATCCGCCACAAACTTGATTTTCTGAAGTGCAAGGTGAAGCATCTAGCCGAGGAGCTCAACCAGACAATAATGTGCCCTTCAGAGACGAGGAGGGACGGTCATCAAATCTAGTGGGAGAGGAGAAGGAGAAGTGGGTAGAGAACTAGAGTAGTGTGTGTGAGAAATCCAGGCAAGAGGTGACAGAGAAATAGAGGGGAAGGGACTTCCCTGGTGGTCCAGGGGTTAAGAATCCGCCTTCCAATGCAGGGGATGCAGGTTTGATCCCTGGTCAGGGAGCCAAGATCCCACATGCAGTGGGGCAAGTAAGCCCGCACACCACAACTACTGAGCCCATGTGCCACAACTAGAGAGACACCCACGTGCCACAACAAAAGACCCCGCATGCCACAACTAAGACCTGATGCAGCCAAAAAAAAAAAGATGAGCAAGTGAGTGGGAGGGGGAAAAAAAGCATAAAGAGAAGGGGAAAATGCTTGGATTAATGTCATTTATTCATTTCTCTCTTCCTGCCTCCCTCCCTCCCGCTCTTCCTTCCTTCTTTGCTCTTTGATCTACTTTGTGCCAGGCAGTGAGCCAGGCTCAGAGATACAAATAAGTCACTCCGAGATAATGAATGAAAGGCTTTTAAGAACACGGTAATTATTTTTGTTAATGGGGTCCCATCCTCTCCGTAAACATCTGAAATGATCCGGGTCACACCAGATGAAACCTGTCCATTCAACTTGCAGACCTTTCTAACTTTTAGAAATAATTTTCCTCCTTGGTGGCAATTTAAAAAGCCCCTTTGGGCTTCTCTGGTGGCGCAGTGGTTGGGAGTCCGCCTGCCGATGCAGGGGACGCGGGTTCGTGCCCCGGTCCGGGAAGATCCCACATGCCACGGAGCGGCTGGGTCCGTGAGCCATGGTCGCTAAGCCTGCGCATCCGGAGCCTGTGCTCCACAACGGGAGAGGCCACAGCAGTGAGAGGCCCGCGTACCGCAAAAGAAAAAAAAAAAAAAAAAAAGCCCTTTTACGTCCATGATCTCATTTATCTCCACAGGAGTCTTTACTTAGTCAAAGCTATGCCCCCAACTATTAGAATCCTGGTTCTGCTCAGGCGCTGCCCCTTCAGGTGGTTATAGCACAGCTGCTTTTCGTCCCACTCCTCTGGGATATTCCTGCTTCCCGTCAAACAGCCTGAGGGCCTGCAGCTTACCTTTTGTGAAGACAATCGTTTTGAATTCTTTGCCCCCTTTATCAGTCTCCTCCAGACACATACAGTTTTGTCAGTATTTTTCTTGAAAGGTAGTGTCCGTATGAAAGTGAAAAACTTCCAGAAGTGTTGGACGAGTTCTAAAGAGCATTGGACTATTTCCTCCATTTTACCATTGACTGACTTCTTTTTTTTTTTTTTTTTTTTTTTTCTGCGGTACACGGGCCTCTCACTATTGCGGCCTCTCCCGTTCCGGAGCACAGGCTCCGGACGCGCAGGCTCAGCGGCCATGGCTCACGGGCCCAGCCGCTACACGGCATGTGGGATCTTCCCGGACCGGGGCACGAACCCGCGTCCCCTGCATCGGCAGGTGGGCTCCCAACCACTGCGCCACCAGGGAAGCCCGACTTACTTCTTTTGAAGCTTAAAATCAAATTAAAGTTTGGAGTTGACACATCCCACTTATAAATAATATTGACCTTTAATCCAACTTTAGTTTTAACCCCTTTTCAAGTAAGTTGCACAAGAGAATAAATCTATCCCCGTAAGTGTTAAAAGTTTTAAAGGATAAACAAATATATGTTTATTTAGGCACAGGACATTCCTGGAAGGACATGTGAGAAAGTGGCTCCTTGCTTCTAGGCAGTGGGAAAGGGGGTTCTCAGAGGGAGGTTTTTTAACCTTTTACTTTATACCCTTTTGGACTGTTTGCATTTTACATTAAATATGTGATAAAATTAAAGGTATAATTATATTCCTAACTATATTTAGTCAAGTATAAATTTTAATTTATAGAATTAAATTTTAACTTATAAAACACTTAAGTGCCTCTTTTCGTATGAACTACAATTAAGCTGAAAGCTTATTTTTGTATGGTTGGATTTTTTAACGTAAATGCAGTACTTTCACTTATCTATAGAAATTTCAGCTTGTTTTATTCAACTGCATACAGTCTGGGAAAAGCTTTTTGATTCTTTAACTTCATACCTGTCTTACCTCAGAATTATCTCACCTGCCAAATTAATAAATATACCATTTATGGTGGTAAAGATAGTGGTAAAACCTAATATTGAGGGCTTAATATGTTCTGTGTAAGGGGTAAGCATCTTACAGACAGTATCTCTTTTACTCTTCGTAACACTCCTTTGAGGTTGGTGTAATTATCCCCAATTATGGATGATGAAACCAAAGTTAAGAGAAGAAAGTTAACTTGCTCACATTCACACATGTGGTTGGTGGTAGTACTGAGATTTGAAATTAAGGTCTCTCTGACTCAGAGCAGATGTTCTTTTTTTTTTTTTTTTTAAATTGTGGTAATAAACACATAACATGAAGTCTACCCTCTTTACAAATGGTAAAGTGTACAGTACAGTATTGTTAACTCTATGCACTTTGCAGAGCGGGTGTTCTTAACCCCTGCACGATCCAAGCCATCAGGGAAAACGATAAACAGAACAGGGTCAAGGACTGAAACTTGTGCCAGAGACCTTCCGCCAGTGTGACAACAGTATGTTGACTCACATTCTTTATGTATGTTATACCATCACCCAACCATGCGGGATATCAAGGGCTAAGAGTACCTAAAACTGAGCTGTCCAGTATGGTAGCCACTAGCCCCAAAGGGCTACTGAGCGCCTGAAATGTGGCCACTCCAAACTGAGATGTGCTGAGCACTGGATTCCAAAGGCTTAATATGAAATAAAGAATGTAAGGGGCTTCCCTGGTGGCACAGTGGTTGAGAGTCCGCCTGCCGATGCAGGGGACACGGGTTCATGCCCCGGTCCGCGAGGATCTCACATGCCGCGGAGCGGCTGGGCCCGTGAGCCATGGCCGCTGGGCCTGCGCGTCCGGAGCCTGTGCTCCGCAATGGGAGAGGCCACAACGGTGAGAGGCCCGTGTACCACAAAAAAAAAAAAAAAAAAAAAAAAGAATGTAAGGTGTCTCATTAACAACTGTTTACATTGATTGCATGTTGAAAAAATATTTTGGATATATTTGGTTACATAAAATGTATTATTAAAATTAATTTCATCTGTTTATTTTTTATGTGGCTATTAGAAATTTTATAATTACATATGAGGGCTGCTTTTGTGGCTCACATTGTATTTCTGTTGGACAGTGCTGGCTTAAAATAAGTCCTGAGTCCCCAGGAGCTTACAATTCAGATATACATATATGAAAGGGTTAAAACATAAAAAACGTTGTTGAATAATATACATGCCGAAATAGAATGCTGCAGACTACAGGAGTTCACACATAGGGATCATCAACAGAGAAAGGACTTGCAAGAAGAGCTGGACTTCTCTGGGCCTTTAAGGAGTTAAAAAGACGGGGCTTGCAGGACAGGGGCCCACATGAGCTCCACAGCAGGCAGAGGGAGACGGGGCCTGTGCGCAAGAATGAGGTTGGGAATGTGAATGGAGCAGGTAACTGAGGCTGAGGAACCCCACAGAGACCAGGTGGGAAAACGTTCAGAAAGGGCTCAGGCACTTGCCCTTCAGCAGAGAGGGAGGACAGATGTTTTTAGTGCAGGAATGATGCAATCTGCATTTCGATATTTTCAGGACAAAAGGTCTCACATATGTATTACTGAACCTACTAGTGCAGAGGCATAGAAACAAAGAGAGAAATCATTTTCCCGATAAAACATGTCCAACTGTCCAGTTAGTGGTGATAAGATAAGGTGCTCCTGAACTTGATACAGCATTAAGTAGGGTGCTCTCTCCTGTGGGATCCCTGAAAGACCCAGCTTGGCTGGTCTCTACTGTGTCTCTACTGTCTCCTCTTGGAGTTAGACCTGATTTTATTTTATATATTTTTAAAATATTTACGTTTATTTATTTATTTGGCTGTGTCTGGTCTTAGTTGCGGCACACGGGATCTTTGGTTGCAGTGCACGGGCTTCTCTCTAGTTGTGGCGCGCGGGCTCTAGAGCACGTGGGCTTAGTTGCCCCGCCGCCATGTGGGACCTCAGTTCCCCGACCAGGGATCTAACCCATGTCCCCTGCATTGGAAGGCGGATTCTTAACCACTGGACGGCCAAGGAAGTTCCTAGACCTGATTTTATTACCAGTTTTCATCCAAATCCATTTGGGGAATGAGATGATTATGCTTTTGTTTCTTGGCCAGGAATCTCTTAATCCTGAAAATCTAGTGAGGTGACCCGACAAGAACAGAGTCAATCGCACACACCACGATGAGCTAAATCTGTGTTTTAGAACGTGAACGTGGCAGGGCTCAGGATGGATGGGGTCGGGGAGGGGAAGAACCTGACACAAGAAAAGAAGGGAAGAAAATTAAGAAGCGAATGTTTCTGTCCAGACAGGAGTTAAAGCTGGCCCCTACACCGAGGGCCTGGCTCTGAGGATGCAGATGGGCAGGATGAGAGAGACCTTTAACCAAAAGTAACATAGTATTTGATGACTGGTGGGATATAGAGACTCGAGAATCATCCTCAGAGACTGGCTATCTATGCATGCTTACTTTTTTATCCCGAATAAATGAGAGTGGAGAGGATGATTACATTGGTCACTGGGACTGCAACACACAATAAAAGCCGTTCAGTTGACAAGATTCAAGTTGAAACAAGCCATTCAAAAGCCCCCTTTATAATGGCCAGCGTTTCCAAGAATCCTTTGGTTGGAAAATTATTTGCAAATCCCTTTTAGATAACAGCTGAACTGAAACTAAAAATCATGGCGTTTCCCCACTTGGCACTGTTCACTGTTTAAATGAATATCAAATAATGGGGTTAGAATTCACTGGACAGAAAGCTCTCAGCACACATTGGCCAAGAATCTACACAAAGAGCAAAGGGAAATTGGTACGTAAGTAGAATCGGAGCATCAGACAGAATTAATGCCGACAAAGTCGTCAGTGTTCCATGCAGCAGAGTGAAAGTGAGCTGTGCTTTATTCCGCTCTACCACTCAATCCAACTGCACGGCAAAGAGTGGTGTGATCTGGCCAATAGGTTACTACCTTTTTAGTTTTTCTGGTGGGAAGTTTGTTACCAAAGTCCATCAGTTAAATAGATGTATGCGCTCACTCCAGGCAGATTGATTAGCCATAAATTGAAAACAAGTTTTAAAGTGATGGCTTCTCTGTCATCTATCCTAGATACCCTGAGATCTACCATTGTTCATTAATTTTTTTCACTTTATTGGTTCGTTGACTTATTTTTTTTTATTTACTGTATATTAAATAACTACCATGTACGAGCCACTGTGTTATGTGATGGGAATACAAACAACAGTTTCTCCCCTCAAGAAGCACAGGAGACCAGCACATAAGCTCAGAGGTTGAATATCCCTAATTGGTCCTATGATTGAAGTGGGGTAGGCAAAGCCCAGTGCCCTGGGGGCAAAACAAGGCCCTGAGAGCTCAGGCGAGGAGTGACATAATGGGGTTTTGTGTCCATCTTCATCATTCACAGGTTCTGTATTTGCGGATTCTGCATTTTCCAATTCGCCTACTTGGTAAAATGTATTTGTAACCTCAAAAACAACACTTGCGGCAATTTTGTGATCATCTGTGGACCTGGACGGAGAAGTGAAAAATCTGAGTCTCCCAGTGTTCACGTCCCCAGCTGAGGTGGAGCATGGGGACCTCTGCCTTCCTGTGTCAGTTCCTACTCTAAAAAAGTGTCCTTTTTGTTGTCTATTTAGTGCCACTTTTTTTGCATTCTTGCGCTTTTTGCTGGTGACTTTATTGTTCAAAAAGGTCCCCATGCTGAGTGCTGAAGGGCTGTCTGGTGCTCCGAAGGGCAAGAAGGCTGTGATGTGTGCTCTGGAGAAAACACTGTGTGTTTGTTAGATAAGATTGTCCAGGCGTTCACTGTGGTGCTGTGGCTGTGTAACATTCATTCAATGTTAATGAATGAGCAAGATATATCGAGTAAGGTGTCCTTAAACGGAAATGCACGGAAGACAAGGTTAGGTACTGATTAACTGATGAAAATGTTATGTTCCAGAAGCCCTCAGGAGCCTAAGCCTATACTTCCCCTTAGGAGAAATGGTTCAGCATTTGCTAATTCAGTGTTTGTGGCAACTTCATAGAGCATCACTGCTGTGAATAAGAAGAATTGAGAGTACTTTAGAACAATCCCTCTGGCAGAGTTGCGGTCAACGGATTGGAGGGTTTGTTGCTTGCTGTCCTTTTCAGCCTATCAGAGCAGTTCATCTGAAAAGATGAAGGACGTAACCAAGGTAGTAGTGGTGAGGATCTATTCATTCATTTGTTCTTTCATTCAGTACCTATGTCTTGAACACCTGTTATATGAGAGATAGAGCAGAGCACAGGCGGACCAGGCGCCTTCATCGTTGGGTGGAGTGAGGTGGTCAGACCGCCAGGTATCAGTGACCGACTAGGTCTGAGGCAGGAAAGAGAAGCAAGGGGGAGCCCAGCTGTCTGCTGGGCAGGTGAAAGGTGCTGATTCTCCCAAAGAAAAGGAAGGTGAGGAGCAGGAATAGTCTTTGAAGGAGACAGTGAAGAAGTTGGTTGGATGCATATTGAGTTTCGAGGTATAGGGGACGCTTCCAATTAGAAGACCAGTGGCAGGTAAATATATGGGCCTAGAAATCAAGAAAGCAGTCACTGCCCCCTGTCCTTCCCAAGGTGGGCTCCAGGCAGAGTTATGAAGTAGAAGAAGCCCTCTCAGTGCTTGCCTTATTCTTGGAGCCTCTGCCCTTTGGGTAATCTCTTCCCATTCTGTATCATGATACTCAGGACATTTGCCTCCATTGGATGCCCACCCTAGCCCCCTGGGGCCTCCTTTCCTGCTCCTTTGGGCCCAGCTCCCTTCCCTTCTCATCCCTTGATTTATAGTCAGTTTCTGGTTCCTCAAGTGCAACCATCCACCCACCAGACCTCCAGTCAAGTTTTAAAAGCAGTCCTGAATGGGAGCAGAAGTTCTAGGCTATTGTCCGAAACCCACTCTGTTTTTCCTGTCTGGGTGTTCGACAAGCTGGTCTCCCTAGGGGCTGGACACCGGTTTCCATACCTGGCTCTGGCTCCCCTTGGTGCCCTGGCTTTGTGTCCTCCTTGCCTCGGGTAAGAAGCTCCTTGTTTCACGTCTGTCCTCTAAACAGGTCACTTCCTAGGCCTGCCCGAGGAGGATTGCAGAGACGGTTCTTCTAGGTGTCAGTTTATCTTGTAAACTAATGCTCTTGGGGAACAAGTGGCCCTGAGGAGTCCAATTTATTTATTGTTTTTATACATGTTTCATCTCCTTTACCAGTTTTAAGCTACCTGTTGGCAGAGGTTGTGCTCTGCTCAGCATCGAGTCATCCTCAGCATCAAAGCACTTGGTAGGTACTGAAAAAAGATTTGTGGAATCAGTACTCAAAGTGGGGACTTCAGAGCAAATAAGGAGGGATGTCGTGGCAGGTAGAGTGGTAAGAGGATCTTTTCTTTATCCCTTAAATTGCCCCCTCTAGGCCACTACCAATTTTCCTCATGAAGCAGGGACTTTGATATCTTATCCCCAGGGCTGGGTGAAAACCTGGCCTAGGGTTGGCATTCAGTAATTATTTGTTGAATAAATTATCCCTCAATTTTGCTCTGTGTCTCTCCCAGGTTTTGTGAGGGATACAAAGAGCTTAGGCATCAGTTCCGCACTCACCAAATTTCTAATCCAGAATGTGTGCGATCTCCTTTGGGAGATGAAGGCTCTAACTTCAAAAATTTGTCTGAGGACTTCTGACTCTGGCCGGATGGTGTCACCGGTACCAGAGTTGCTCTCCCACCTTAATCAACTAGAAAACTGAACAAAACCTAGGAGACAGCTGTTTTTGGCTACTGGATAACAGGCAACGAGGGACTGTGGTCCCTGAGAGAGTGATCACAAATAAGAGAGTCCTGTGGTTGCCCTGGCTTTCCATCCAGAGGCACTTCCAGAATCCCAGCAGAGTGGGGAAGGCTCAATCCTGAAGAGACGGAGATGGGTATGTGGAGAGACAGAGGCAGCTGGAACTCATCGGGCAGAACATGGAGAGGAGAGAGCTATGCAAAGTGGTCCAGAAATCCGTGTGGGGCTACCCTGAAGCCTTTGCTGAACACCTGGCTGCCCAGGCATGGGATGTGATGACAAAGAACAATCGTCAGACCTCCCACAGGGCTGGGAGATGCTGAGATCTGACAACCAGAGGGGAGAGACTGGGTGAACACCCAGTGTCAGCAGGCAGTGGAGAAACCAGAGACCGACTTCTCAGTAACGGGGCTCTACTACCTCTAGGTAAAGGCATTTGTTGTATTTAAATGAACCAATCTTCTAAGAATTGGCTTACTTCTTAGGACCATGAAAAGTCCTAGTTCTATTTTTCTTAATGTTTGTATACATAGCTTAACTATTTTCTACATGCCCAGATCCCACAGAGACACCCTGGCACCATCAGTTTGAGGCTTAAAGTTGGAAGTTTAGGCATTTTATTAGGAATATTTACAAAATTAGAGCCTACCGTCAAAAGAAGATTAATTTTAATAACTTTTATTTGTGTAGCACTGTATGCTTTCTTTTTAAAGTATAGAGCATGTAATGCAAATTAAATGTTATTTTTTTAAAGTGTAAGTTATAGATAACACAAAGAAGAAAATCAGATGGCCTATAATGCCACCACTGACAGATAACAATTCTTTGTACTGTGTCCTTTTTAAAGAGTACTTTAGGGCTTCCCTGGTGGCGCAGTGATTGAGAGTCCGCCTGCCGATGCAGGGACATGGGTTCGTGCCCCGGTCCGGGAAGATCCCACATGCTTGCGTACCGCAAAAAAAAAAAAAAAAAAAAGAGTACTTTATCATACATTATCTCATTTGGTCATCACAACAGCTGATTACGCAGATGGAGTGCATATTATTACCCACATTTTACAGATAAAATTAAGTGGCTTGCATAAAGACACTCTGCTTAACGGCCAGGAAGCCAGACCTGGGCTCAGATACTCTGACTGTAGATGCTTCTAGTCCCTGGGAGTTGAAGTTCCCAATGAACTATTCCCAAAACAGTCTTCAGTTAACTTTTCCATTAAGGTGGAAAAAAGGCCAAGAAAACAGTTCAACTGTAACCAGCAAATAAACTTTTTAGGCTTAAATAGTTAAGGGAAACCTTTCAGGAAAGTGAAGAGAAAGGCATTCAGAAGAAATGCACTGAGACTCATCTTCCCCTGAGTCGAAGAAAGAGGCTGGGTTTCATTTCACTTTCGGGTAGCAGATTTTATGAGAGAGAGGAGGAAATCCTAATTTATATATCACACACTAGGTGAGAGAGCAAGGTAACCCAGATCGAGAATTACACTGGGATAATTTGAGGATGCACCTAAGAGGGGGGAAAGCCTGAAGTTTAAATTGCCATTTTGTAAATCAAAGAAGAATAAAGAATTCTCCCATTTCTCCAGTCTGCTGTTTTTTTAAAAGCTGATTCCTCAGTGAATCTATCCTTCTTAAAATCATTCTTCCAGTTTTATTTCAGTCTTCCTTGCCTTTGAATGCAGCATGGGGAATTCCATGCAGCCTAACTCCTTCCCAGACTTTGGCTAGTCCTTTTAGGTACTTAGCACCCAAAACAGTTTCTCAGATTGTAAGGTTGCCCTATCAGCCAGAGTGAGTTAGTAGCAGAGTAACTCAAATTCACACAGGAGGCAAAAAGGTTTGTCTTTGGCCTCATCCTCACCCTCTTTGCCAATCCTATTTTAAGAGAAATTTTCTGCTTAAACAAGAAAACAACAAGCAAACTAATAAATGTCAGCAACTTTACACTAGGTTCAACGTTTACATCTAAAGAGGAACATGGGGGGCTTCCCTGGTGGCACAGTGGTTAAGAATCCGCCTGCCAAGGCAGGGGACATGGGTTCAAGCCCTGGTCCAGGAAGATCCCACATGCCACGGAGCAACTAAGCCCATGCGCCACAACTACTGAGACTGCGCTCTAGAGCCCACAAGCCACAACTACTGAGCCCGTGAGCCACAGCTACTGAAGCTTGCGTGCCTAGAGCCCATGCTCTGCAACAAGAGAAGCCACCCCAATGAGAAGCCTGTGCACTGCAACGAAGAGTAGCCCCCGTTCGCCACAACTAGAAAAAGCCCACGTGCAGCAACGAAGACCCAACACAGCCAAAGATAAATAAATAAATAAGTTTATATTAAAAAAAAACTTACAAAAAAAGAGGAACATGGGATGGGTCACCAACACTGGGACAAGGTGGGTGGTCTTCACTCTGGTTCAGGACCCCCATGCCTTACTCTGTTCTTCTGGAATATGCTCCCATTCGTAACTGGGTTTTCTGCTGAGGGTAAGAGTCCTTTCTGTTTCCAAAACATTCCAAAATCATGGACTACCCAAAATGCATATTTACTTTCTATGCATATATCGACCCTCTTATCTGGAGCTATCTGGCAAGCCCTGGTGAGCACAGTGAATTCTGCCATCGGGGCAGATTTTGCAGCTGTCAAGAGACCATGTTTTAGAGACAAAGTGAATTTGTTACAGGATATTTTCTTGGTTCAGTCAGATGATATGGCCCATCAACCAACAAGATTGAGTCTGCTTTTTGCTAAGATTTCGGATAAATCTATTCATTCATGTACAGAGGTTAGATGATTATGAGTTTCCCCTTCAAGTAACAGAAGAAGAGTACCAGGTTTCAAGGTACTATAATGATGAATGGAAATAGGTAAGCGGGGAAGGAACAGGATTTCATAGGAGGTAAGCCTACATGCTGAGAAATGTATATTTTCAATGAATAGCAAAGACTGTCCAGCAGGAAAGACCATCGAATTTAAAAGAGATCCTGAAACCAGAACAAACTTGGAAGACTCACACTTCCCAATTTTAAAACCTTCTACAGGGACTTCCCTCATGGCACAGTGGTTAAGAATCTGCCTGCCAAGGCAGGGGACACAGGTTCAAGCCCTGGTCCAGGAAGATCCCACATGCCGCAGAGCAACTAAGCCCATGCATCACAACTACTGAGCCTGTGCTCTAGAGCCCACGAGCCACAAATACTGAGCCTGTGTGGCACAGGAGCTGCAACTACTGAGCCCGCGTACCACAACTACTGTAGCCCGCATGCCTAGAGCCCATGCTCCACAACAAGAGAAGCCACTGCAGTGAGAAGCCTGCACAACTCAACAAAGAATAGCCCCTGCTCGCCGCAACTAGAGAAAGCCCACACACAGCAACGAAGACTAAACGCAGCCAAAAATAAATAAGTAAATAAATAAAATTAAAAATGAAACCTTCTACAAAGCTCCAGTAACAGATGAATAGATAAAGAAGGTGTGGTACATATATACAATGGAATATTACTCAGCCATAAAAAGGAACGAAATTGGGTCATTTGTAGAGATGTGGATGGACCTAGAGTCTGTCATACAGCGTGAAGCAAGCCAGAAAGAGAAAAACAAATATCGTATATTAATGCATATATGTGTAATCTAGAAAAACGGTACAGATGAACATATTTGCAGAGCAGGAATAGAGACGTAGACATAGAGAACGGACGTGTGGACACAGTGGGGGAAGGGGAGGGTGGGACTAATTGGGAGATTAGGTTTGACATAAATACACCACCATGTGTAAAATAGATAGCTAATGGGAACCTGCTGTACAGCACAGGGAGCTCAGCTTGGTGCTCTGTGATGACCTAGATGGGTGGGATGGGGGGGTGGGAGGGAGGGAGGTCCAAGAGGGAGGGGATATATGTATACATACAGCTGATTCACTTCACTGTACAGCAGAAACTAACACAGCGTTGTAAAACAATTATACTGCAATAAAAAACAACAACAAAAAAAACCCCACTGTGGAACTGGTGTAGGGTCAGACATATAGATCAATGAAATAGAATTGAGAGCCCAGAAATCAACCATCTCATCTATGGTCAGTTGATTTTCCACAAGGGTGCCAAGACCATTTAATGAAGACAGAACAGTCTCTTCAACAAACAGTATTGAGAAAACTGGATAGCCACATGCAAAAGAATGAAGTTGGGCCCTTACCTTACACCAAATATAAAAGTTAACTCAAAATGGATCAAAGAAAATAATAAATTGGTCAAAGACTTAAATTTAAGAGCAAAACTATAACACTCTTAGAAGAAAGCATAGGGAAGATCTTTTTTTTTTTTTTTTTTTTGGCCATGCTGCATACATGTGGAGTCTTAGTTCCCCAACTAGGAATCGAACCTGCACTCCCTACATTGGAAGCGCAGAGTCTTAACCATTGGACTGCCAGCGAAGTCCCAGGGAAGATCTTCATGACTTTGGATTTTGCAATGTGTTCTTAAGTTTGACACCAAAAACACAAGCAACAAAAGAAAAAAAATGAATTGGACTTCATCAAAACTAAAACTTTTGTGTATCAAAGGACACTACCAGGAAAGTTAAAAGACAGCCCAAAGAATGGAAGAAAATATTTGCAAATCATATATGTGAAAAGGTTTAATATTCAGAATATATAAAGAACTCCTGCCTTTCAACAACAAAAGGACAAAAAGGGCTTCCCTGGTGGCGCAGTGGTTGAGAATCAGCCTGCCGATGCAGGGGACACGGGTTCGTGCCCCGGTCCGGGAAGATCCCACATGTCGCGGAGCGGCTGGGCCCGTGAGCCATGGCCGCTGAGCCTGCGCGTCCGGAGCCTGTGCTCCGCAATGGGAGAAGCCACAACAGTGAGAGGCCCGCATCCTGCAAAAGAAAAAAATAATAATAATAAGGACAAAAAGTCCAGTTTTAAAATGGGCAAAGTACTTGAGTAAACAGTTCTCCAGAGAAGATACACAAGTGGGAAATTATATGAAAAGATGCTAGATACCATTAGTCAGTAGGGAAATGGAAATCTAAACCACAATGAGCTACCGCTTCACACTACCTATGACAGCTATAATTTTAAAAAAGACGTAAGTGTTAGCAAGGATGTAGAGAAGTTGCAACCTTCATACATTGCTGATCAGAATGTAACACTGTGCAGCCTCTGTGAAAAGAAGTTTGGTGGTTCCTCAGAAGGTTAAACAGAATTACCATATGAGCCAGCAAATTCCACTCCTAGGTATTCACCCCAAAGAATTGAAATCAGGGACCTAATCAGTACACAAGCCTGTACATCGATGTTCATGGCAGCATTATTCACAATAGCCCCAAATAGAAACAACAAATGTATCCATAAATAGATGAATAAATAAACAAAATGTATTTACAACAGAATATTGTTATTCAGTCATAAAAAGAAATGAGATTCTAATATATTCTACAACATAGATGAACCATGAAAAAGTTATACTAGGTGAAATAAGGGCAAATATTGTATGATTCCACTTATGTAAAATATCTAAATCATAGGGACAGAAAGCAGATTAAAGGTTACCAGGGACTGTGGGTAGAGGAAACGCTAATGGTTAGAGTTTCTGTTTGGAAAGATGACAGGTTGGTGAAAGATTATTTAGAAATAAATAGCAGTGATGATTGCACAAAATAATGACTGTGATATTAATTACCCCTGAATTTAAAAATGGTTAAAATGGAAAATTTTATGTTATATACATTTATTTTACACAACTAAAAACGTACACACAAGTTTGGCTAATTGGGCTGCTGTGGTTATCACACTTAGGTGGCTTAGCTTTGCCACTGGATGGAGAGAGCCTGCAGTAAGTTATTGGCCTCTGATGAGCCTCATGAAGGTAAGTCTCATATACAAGTATGTAGAAAGGCTTATGGGAATTAGGAAGGCCCAGACTGGGAGATGGTTGAAGTGCTAATTTTAACTCAGAAAAGGACCATTCATGTGTAGAGTCCCAGGGAAAAGATTTGGTTACCAAACACTTGGTGAAGTCATATGGTAGCAAGGCAATTTCAGGGAAGCCGGAAGCCATAGCTCACAGCAGCCAGTGAGACCCAGGAATTCTCTCTTTTTTTTTTTTTAATTGAAGTATAATCGATCAGGAATCCTCTTAATTGTCTCTTAGTTACTGGCCTGGGAAAGTTTTGAAGGTCCTGCCTTGTGTCAGGAGTAAGGAATTTACCTCCTTGGGATAAAACATGTCCTAGGAAGTGAACTTTGACGGAATTGTAACTTCTCTTTGGAAACCTACCCCTTTCTGAGCTAAAACGCTGAGATAGATGGAATCAGTCTTAGAGCTCACCTCATCGTCAGAACACAACAGAAGGTCATCATGTACTGGATAGCGTAGAGCCATAGGGAAATGGAAGGTCCTCGAGGCCCTGGCTGAAGACCTGTGAGAAGTTGGAGGGGCACTCTAAACGCCTGGGGCATAATGTTCATTTCCCGGGGGAATGTAAGCCAGTGTTGACTTTCCATCTAAAGAGAGGCTGAGGAAAGTAGAATGCAAATCTCCAGCTGTTAGACATGCAGCCTCAGGAGGCGTCACTATGAAACTAGATGTGGGTTTGATACTACAGGGAAGCAAGGAACGTCTATTCTATTTATGGCCCTGAGTCCTGAATGCATCTCTATCTTAGCCCATCGGACTTTTTGGCAGGGAGGATAGGAGCATTACGTGGACTGGTACAAGCTTTTTCTCTGTGAGGCTTTTTATTTTTTAAATTATTTATTTCTTTTGTTGCACCAGGTCTTAGCTGCAGCTCCAGAGCTCCTTTAGTTGCAGCTCTCCAGCTGCTTAGTTGTGGCATGCAAACTCTTAGTTGCAGCATGCATGTGGGATCTAGTTCCCTGACCAGGGATTGAACCCAGGTCCCCTGCATTGAGAGCGCAGAGTCTTATCCACTGTGCCACCAGGGAAGTCCCTCTGTTAGGCTTTTTAACAATTGGTTTCAGTCCTTTAGCTTCCGGTTTAACAGGATACTGTGGAGTTTGGACAGAGATTTAGATAAATCAGTCCGAACCTTAATTGTTTTAGCTCCTAAATCCTGCCTGTATCTAAAATATTGGGGGGGACTTACCTGGTGGTCCAGTGGTTGGGACTTCGCCTTCCAATGCGAGGGGTGTGGGTTCGATCCCTGGTTGGGGATCTAGGATCCCACATGCCTGAGAGCCAAAGGACCAAAACAGGGAACAGAGGCAGCATTGTGACAGATTCAATAAAGACTTTGAAGATGGTCAACATCAAAAAAAAAAAAATATTTAATTAAAAAAAATTTTTTTGGACCTCCTTGGTATTTTGGGCTTGATTCAGATACTAGAGTAACAGTGAATCAACATCCAAATTAGCTATGATCTCATTGTGAATAGGGGAGTTTTGGGGGATTTCAAGGAAGACAGCCCCCGGAGAACATTTAATCTGGCATTTGCACGGTAAACCCCTCCCTATCAAGTTATGTCAACAGCTGTCGTGTTGGAAGGAGGAAAGCCTGTTCCTTGGTTACAGGTCTGAGGGAGACGTTTTGGCACTGGGAACCTTTGGGGGTTATTAGAGATCCCACCAGCTGACTAGTTGTTGACTCTAAGACAGTGGTAGCTTTAAAGTTTATATATAGCACCTGAATTAATTAAAAATTGCCAATGTTGTCTGTTAATATTCAGAGAAATTTCTCCTTCTGATTTAAGGGTAAGACAGAAAATTAGGTGTCTACTTTCCCCTTGGAGCATTTTAGCTGGTCACTCACTTCATTTTTGCCCCGTTAGTTTCTCAGCTAATGCAGAACAACTGTTTTTCTTTTTTTTTTTTCCCACATCTTTATTGGAGTATAATTGCTTTACAGTGTTGTGTTAGTATCTGCTGTACAACAAAGTGAATCAGCTATACGTATACATATATCCCCATATCCCCTCCCTCTTGCATCTCCCTCCCACCCTCCCTATCCCACCCCTCTAGGTGGTCACAAAGCACCGAGCTGATCTCCCTGTGCTATGTGGTTGCTTCCCACTAGCCATCCATTTTACATTTGGTAGTGTATATATGTCCATGCCACTCTCTCACTTCATCCCAGCTTCCCTTTCCCTGCCTGTGTCCTCAAGTCCGTTCTCTACGTCTGCGTCTTTATTCCTGCCCTGCCACTAGGTTCATCAGTACCACTCTTTTAGATTCCATATATATGCATTAGCATACGGTATCTGTTTTTCTCTTTCTGACTTACTTCACTCTGACAGACTCTAGGTCCATCCACCTCACTACAAATAACTCAATTTCAGAACAAATGTTTTTCTAACGTCCTTTCAAGAAGTGTCTTTGCCTAAAGACGCCCTCCTTTGGAGATTAATGACTAGGGGAGCATCTAGCTATTTTTTCGTAATACCACAGATTGGCCACCTTTTCCTGCCAAGAGGCAGACAGTGAACATTTTGGACTTTGCAGGCCATACATCTCTGTTGCAACTGTTTAACTCCGAGGTTGTGAACGCAGCCAGGGACAGTGTGTAAACAAATGAGGGTGGCTGTGTTCCGTCAAAGTTTTATTTGCAGAAACAGGCAGAGGGTCAGAATTCACCCATGGGCTGTAGTTTACTGAAACTTTTGTGAGATCATGAGTTTATTCTGAGCCTTATTGTTTCTTTTGGAGCTCTCAGCAAAGAGCTGGAGGTCTGGCAATGGGCTTTTTCCCACTGTAGCTTTTACTTGTATATTAAATCCCTTATTTCTGGATTAAGACCATTTACAAAAAGTGAGGTCACAACTGCTTAAGGATCTACTTCGGAATGCTATCTATAGGTGGAAAAGAGCCTGTTCCTGATTCCTCCAATGGATCATCTTTTTTTTTTGCTTGCAGGACTGAATCAGAGCTCAACCTGTTTTCACGGGAAAGAGCTGGGGAGAGCTTCTAAAAAATCTTGTTCAACATACACAACTTTTCTAACTTCCTCTGGTTTCCTCTGCCATTTTAAGTCATCCTGTATCTTCCCATTCTGCCTTTTCAACCTTTTTTTTTTTTTTTCCAGCTGAGGTTCCTACTAATATATGAACTAAATGATATAGATCTGTGAGTTTGGGATTCCGTGTCCTAAGACTATTTTAAACTCTAAATTTCTCTCCATCCTGTCTAATTTCTCCAAAGACTTTGGAAAAACTTTGACAGTGGCTCTCAGCTCACAGCAAGAACAGGGCTTAACAGCAGCCATAAGGGGTTTTCACTGTCCTGAGGAGGATTTAAATTGAAAAGATAATTGAACTTTGAAGTTTCTGGCTATTCAAGAAGGAAGAGGGGCAGATTGAGGTGAGGTGGGGACAGAAAAGATAGAGGAGCGTAGAGTGGAGAGAGAGGAATGGAAATAAGAAAGGCTATTAGATTTTAGTTGTGATTAAGGGATTATAAAGGAGACACAGTTTTATGTTGTTCCCATTTTTCTTTGCCATGGCCAAGGAATCTCTTAAGGAAGCAGTTTTAGGATTAGAATTTCTTTTGGACACTTTCTCACACCAATCCAAGAGATGTAGCATATTGGATGTTTGGCAATGCTTCTAAAGTGTCTCTTAAATAAATAATTTTTTGTTCTAAAGTATCTCTTCACTAAATAATTTTATCCCCATCAAAGGTCCCTGCGTGTGGCTACTATAATGCCAAATCATCCTTGGTGAAATTGCGCCATTTAGGAAGGCGAGCACACGAATTTGAGTTACAGCATAAATACAGATAAGAGGTAGGAATATGGCCTAGAGGGGATGTGCCCACAGACTGAGACGACTTCTTCAGAGTCTTGGAATCATTTTTCCAAACTATCACACTTCTGTGTCTCTGCTTCCCCAAGCTACTGGCTGAGCTGTAAAACCGCAAACCCAACCTACCTGCCGTTCGCAGAGGGTGAAGGTTTGGAGAGATCTCTCCCAGAACCAGACTCTCAAGGAGAAAGCAAGGTAGGACTGAGGAAAGTTCTCATAAGAAATTAATACAAAAGCCGCTTTATTGAGGTATGGGTTATACATTATAAAATTAATCCATTTTATTTTATTTTATTTTGTTTTATTTTTGCTGTATGCGGGCCTCTCACTGTTGTGGCCTCTCCCGTTGCGGAGCACAGGCTCTGGACGCGCAGGCTCAGCGGCCATGGCTCACGGGCCCAGCCGCCCCGCGGCATGTGGGATCTTCCTGGACCAGGTCACGAACCCGCGTCCCCTGCATCGGCAGGCAGACTCTCAACCACTACGCCACCAGGGAAGCCCAAAATTAATCCATTTTAAATGCACAATTTGATAGGTTTTAGAAAATTTGCAAAGTTGTGCAACCATCAATATAATCCAATCTGAGTACATTTCATCTCCAAAAAATAACTTCTTGTCCATTTGCAGTCAATTTCTATTCCCACTCCCAGCCCTAGGCTACCACTAATTTACTTTCTATCTCTGTGGATTTGACTATTCTGGACATTTCATATAAATGGAATCATACAATATACGATCTTTTCACTTAGCACAATGTTCTCGAGTTTCATTTCATAATGCTTTCATGAGTGACCCAGGACAAAAGTTGTCCACAGGACCCTGGTCTAAGAAGAAACCTTCTGACTTCTCAGTTCTCAGGGCTGCTTGAGGAATGGATTTTGGGGGACCTGGCCTGGCCTCCTCCCTGTGAACTTTCTTCTTATAGACATGCAGCAAATATCAAGACGGAGACATATACGTATTACTAGTGATAAGGCAGATTTCCGACAAGTTTAAAATTTTTCCAAATCTGATCACATAACCAGAACACTTCTTAAAAGGATTTTTTGTTTTCTTTTCTTTTCCTGAGAGACAAAATAGACTCAGCATTGGTGGAGCTCAACAAAAAGAAATGAGGGTCATATTACCCTGACACCTAATAAGTGCTAAACAAATATTGGCTATTACCATTCATTTGGTCAACATGTATTGAATGCCTACAATATACAAGCCTCAGTGCCAGGAATTACCCATACAAAGCATAAGGCAAGGTCTAGTAGGAAAAGGGAGGGAGATAAGTACACAAAGGAATAGAATTGAGTGTGGCCAGCACTATGATAGGAGGAAGCTCCTACTGTCCTAAGCTGGATCTTGAAGATGGACAAGGTGGGAAGGAGGAGGCACGTGGTCAGGTCATGGGAGCATCTTGCTCACGTAAAAGTATAGCCAGTAGAGAAAACCTGGTTCATTCTGGAAACTTCAGAGAGTTCGACATGGTGGAGATGCAGAAGGTGGGTAAAAGGTGTCAAGAGATGGAGTCAGAGAGGTGATGGGGCTGGCCTTGTGTGCTATACCAAGGAAACTGAGGGACATTGAAACATTGCAACCAGAGCAATTTGATGATCAGATCCAAGAACTGTATTCCAGGCACTGTACTAAGTACTTTGCATATGTTACCTCATTTAAGTTTCTTTTTTTTTAAGATTTTTTTTTTTATGTGGACCATTTTTAAAGCCTTTATTGACTTTGCTACAATATTGCTTCTGTTTTATGTTTTGGTTTCTTGGCCACGAGGCATATGGGATCTTAGCTCCCCGACCAAGGATCAAACCCGCACCCCCTGCATTGGAAGGCGAAGTCTTAACCACTGGACCTCGAGGGAAGTCCTTATTTAAGTTTCCTAGTCACCCTGTGAAGTCAGCCATTTTCTGTATTTTACAGCTGAGAAAACCAAGGCTCGTAGAGATGAAGTATCTTGCCCGAAGGCACACAGTTATTAAGTGGTAGAACTGGAATCTGAATCCAGACCTTCCAAAGCCCAAACCGTGATGTTGGTTATGTCTTAATCATGATATTAACCGTGATAGTGCCCTGCACCAGTTAGGTTCTCAGCGCTCCATGGGAGAACACTTGAGGGCAGAGTCTAGGACAGTAGCAATAGAGAAAGAGAGACTGGCATGCGTTGGAGAGGTCCTAAGAAGTAGAGTCTGCAGGAATTGGTAAGTTGAATGGGAGGGAGGCTAGAGGGATGATGGTGTCATTTGACCAAACAGGGACAATACAGGAGGAGGAGCAGGTTGTGGGGCGAGATAACAGTTTCTCTTTGGGTCGTGTTGAGTTCAAGTTACCTGGGGGAAAATTAAGTGGACCAGCGTAGTACTCGGAAGTCTCTGGGGTCTAAGCTCAGAAGAGAGATGCTGAGAATTAGTTAGATGTGGGAGATGTAGAAAGCAAGAAGAGAAAGCTGATGATGAACATGGGTTCTGTCATCGCAGCAGAAGTGTTTTGGGTTATTGATTTCCTAGACAATAGTCTAAGGAATTGATCTTCCATTAGCATGTGCAGAGGTGAGTCACATGTCTTCAATAAAATTCGAATTTCTTCCTTCATAGAGTTGGTCACACAAGAAATTCTTACATTGTAATGCTACCTTATATGACTCTGATTTAAAGCCTCTGTTTGAAAGGTCTAATAAAACTAAATGGAACAATATCATCAAGAAGGAAAGAAAAGAAAAAAATTAACAGCCCCTGACATGGGAGAATGTGCTGATCAAAGACAGGCATTAGATTCAGACCCACAAGTGGCAACTTCTGAGCCCAGAAACCCATTAAATGGTCTTCTCCATACATTTCTGTTAACGGAAATCTTAAGTGCTTAAGGGAACTATTTATCCTTTTTCCATCACTTCGGTGCGTTAATTTGTGAAGTCCTCTGAGGTCATTAAATAAGCATCAGATGAGAAAATGCATCTCATGATTTTCCGTATATAGTTTCCCACAACATAATTCTTAAGATGGAAAGTTCCCTTTGAATAGGCCAGAGTCCTCCACTGGCCAAACAGCTTTTTGGTTTTTTGGGGTTTTGGGGTTTTTTCCAGCACTCTAGGCTGTTCTATACATGAGAAAGGGCTAAAGTCAAAATAATAATATAATTTTTACCAAACGTTATGGGCTGAATTGTGCCCCTTAAAATTAATGTACGGAAGCCTCTACCCCCAGGAACCCAGAATGTGACCGTAGTTGGAGATGGGTTTTTAAAGAGGTAATTAAGGTAAAATGAGGTCATTGGGATGGGCCCTATTCCAAAAGACACACACACAGAAGACAATGTGAAGACACAGGGAGAAGGTGGCCGTCTGCAAGCCAAGGAAAGAGGCCTCAGGAGAAACCAATCCTGCTGACACCTTGATCTCAGACTTTTAGCCTCCAGAACTGGGAGAAATAAATGTCTGTTGTTTAAGCCCCCTAGTCTGTGACACTTTGTTCTGTCAGCCCCAGCAGACCAGTACACCAAATAACCAGTATTTTCTCTCTCTACGTGACTATAAACCAACAGATAGCTAGATATGAGTGGGGCGTTTGGGCTTGCAGCGTTTTCATGGTGTGAGCCATAAAAGCAGATGCCACCTTAGAAACGGCTGCTTTAAATCCTGGAGTGATTACAGCAAATGCAATGCTTCAATCCAGGAAAAAGACAAAGCTGCTTTCAGAGGAAGGCAGGAAGGGGGAACCTGAGAAGCCATCTGTACGAGGGCCACAGATAAAAGCAGATGTGTCTGCAATATACCTTGCCTTCAGCCTGAATTTTCTTTGGTCAAAACTCAGTAACTTGGCAAATCTCATTGTGCCATTTATAAGCGATTGCTGGAAACAGGGGAAGGCAGGCATCTAAGGCAGGTGGGGGCTGGGGGGCAGGGCAGGATGGTGGGTAAGGGATCAAGATGCTCATTGTTGGCCTGTCCATAGGCCTTTGAAAAGGATGCAATTTCTCTATCCGTGTTTGCTGAAAGAGAACTCTGTTTATCGTCCATCTTGGTGAGATTAAGACCCTTTCAGAAGTAAGCAGGAAGGAATTTTAATTTGCGTGCTCTTCTGTTTTCATTTTTTTACGGGAAAATCAAGTGAGTTGATTTTGAAAAAGACAAAT
Organism: Grampus griseus; assembly: GCF_964374135.1. Lineage (NCBI taxonomy): Eukaryota > Metazoa > Chordata > Mammalia > Artiodactyla > Delphinidae > Grampus > Grampus griseus. The sequence continues at coordinate 5,051,608 of NC_139010.1, forward strand.
GTGATTGTAGTTCCCTGGGTTACAGCGTATTTTCTCCTCTATATGGTTTGTAATTTTGGACTGCTTTCTTTTTTTTTCCTTTTTCTTTTTCCTTCTTCCCTCCCTCCCTCCCCCACTCCCATTCCCTTCCTTCCCTTCTCTTTAAACCAGGGCTCTCTTTAACACACCTATCAAAAGACACAAGATACACTTCGAGCTCAGCACATTGCTGCATTATCCGCTAACCCCAATTTTGCCCACAGACTCTGTCCGGAGGTGGGGGTCTGTGATGTTGCCCTTGGCCGACCCAGAGTCACAAAAATCATTCACCCACGGACTGGTAAGGAGCAAGGGGGCTGGGGAGGGCAGCTGCTAAGGAATATTTATCAAGTGTCCCCTTTCTCCTGCTCTGACCACTGTCTCTCCACATCCTTTACCAGCTATGGTCCTGGGTGGTGTTCTGTTCTAATCGGGGCTAATGCTCTCAACTAATGTCTTTTTTTTAAAAAAATATATTTTGGCCCCAGCATGTGGGATCTTAGTTCCCCAACCAGGGCTCAAACCCACACCCCCTGCAGTGGAAGCGTGGAGTCTTAACCACTGGACCACCAGGGAAGTCCCTCTTAACTGATTTCTGAGACCAAATTATTATTCTGTTTGGACCCAGGCATGTCAGCCTTTCCCAGTCTCCCCTGAAGCACCCCCAGGGATTGTTGGGGAGTCTCTGTTCCTTAAGCCAGGCAAAGGGCCAGTTGTAGAGAAAAAGCCCCAGAGACCACCTGCCCCAAGCTTTCTGAAGGACTGACCATGCAAATATGAACCTTGTTACAAAAGAAAATTTCACGAGAGATGGGGAGGGCGCCTGGGAGGAAACGGTGTTGGTCAACTACTGTGCCCAAGAAGAAAGAAGAAAGCTCTAGAGCGCGTGGGCGAGCAGTCTCGGGGCCCAGGGGCTGTTTTCCTGGAGGAGCTGGGCTTAAAAAGCAGCCCATAGAGTCAGACAGACCTGAATTTGAATTCTCATCCAACCCCTTGCTGACAGCGAGACTGTGGAAATCTCTGGAAGCAGAAGTCACAGCACTGTAGCGAGGTGGGTTTAGCAAAGAAGCCTGTGCAAGAGCCCTTCTCACCCCATCTATGCATTGGAAGCTACCGGTGAATCTCACAGAGACTCCCACCCTACCTTCTCCCCACAGCCGTCGAGGGCAGGCCGTCTGGCACACACAGCAGCATGTACAGCGTGTGTGCACACCAAGGGCTAGGAGCAGCGGCAGGACTGCTCGCAGGGGAGGACACCAGGGCATCTAAGGTAGTTGCCCAGGTGAGTTAGGAAGAGGCTGGAGCCAAATACGATGACCCGCCCCCACACCTGGCACAGAAGCTGGGACCCCTGATGGCAGCAGGTTCCTCACTGTCAAGGTTACACCAGTAGGGAGAGAACATGGTCTTTGGGTATCTTTCAGCTGACTTGCTGTTGAACCGAACCAGAGGACTTTCAGGGCTGGGTTCATTATATGATCCTTCTGCACAGGGTGGGCTGATAGGGTCGTGATGAGATTTGAAGGCCCCAGAAAGACCTTCTCTTTGCCCACGTAGTGGAGCTGATGTTGTAGCCCTTACCTGTAGCTTCGTGTCTGCTCCCTGGTCTTAGAGGCCAGGAGGAGCCCAGTGATTACCAGGGACCCCAAGTCCCCTTGATGGAGGCGTCATTTCCTACCACAGTGGTTTTGAAGCTGTGTTCACAGAAGCCCCAGGGGTTCCAAGTGAGCCCTGAAAGCGCCCAAGCAGAGGAGTGTGGAGCTGACAGAAGCCCCCCTCCCCTGCTTCAACGGAGAGGCACGATGTCATCTCTTTGTTACGGAACAAAACTTGGGTCTGCTTGCCCACACCCAGGAAAGCCAATCTACTGACACCTGGTGGTGGTGAAGAGAAGTGCAGTGTTTATTGAAGGCGCCAAGCAAGGAGTCCAGACAGCTAGTGCTCAGAAGGCCCAAACTCCCTGATGGTTTTCAGGGAAAAGTTTATAAAGACAGGGTGAGGGAGGGGGGCTGTGGGGTGTGTGATCAGCTCGTGGACCTTCTTCTGGTTGGCTGGTGGTGAGGTAACTGGGAGTCAACATCATCAACCTTCTGGTCTCAACGAGTCTGGGGTGTACGTGCTTGTGGGCAGCATACAGTTAACATCTTCTACCTGGTGAGGGTTTCAGTATCTGCCAATCAGCTCAAAGGACGTGGCTCAGAATATTATCTATTATCTTTCTTTAGTTCCTCCTCAAGGGCTATGGATAGCCCTTGAGGAGGAACTAAAGGTCCTTGACTCTGTGTAATGACTAAACTATTATTATTTTTCTTGCTTGATTATTTTCCTTTGTTTCTACATTTTCTCACCTCTCTGATTAAATTTATTCTTTGGAACTCGGGGAAGGCTTAGGAGGCTAAAGTTTCTCTACAGACAAGAGAACATGGGGCGGGGGGCGTCTGTCCCAGGAAGACCCCATAGAGTGCTGCTCAGTTACATCTTTTCTATATACTTTGGGCTCTGGATAAGATTTTCCTTCAGTAAAGGCTTTAATTAAGGTTCTTTGGTTGAAAGCTACAGAAACCAACTCAGGCCAATAAGCAAAGAGGGGACTTATTGGAAGAAGCAGCCCCTGAAGGTGCTGGCAGAAAGGCTCGTCCGTCTCTCTGCTGCTGGTTGTAAAGAACTCAGCCTTTGCTCCATCAACACCTCACCCCTCTCAAGAGTGTAAGGGGTGAGAGGTGGGCCCTCGCCTCCATGGAAGAGAGAGGCTCTGAGGCCACAGCACAACCGCATGTGCCGGGAAGCGGGCAGAAGCTGGATGTCAAAAGTGAAACTCTCATGACAACATTTTGGAAATCACTGTGACTAGAAAAGGATGGTCCCCCGATCAGCCACCTGTCCACTCCTCCAACCTCTCTGACCCCTTCAAGATGTGATAAGGCAGCTGGCACTAGCTGTGTGCTAACCTTACACTTCCTGACGTGTGCAGGAGCAGGTGTATCAGACAGGCAAAGCCGTTCTCTCTGGGCTTTTCTAGACCTTGCCACCCTAACTTCTGCCACTCCTACTCTGCTTTGGCAGACCCCCTCCTAACCGCACCCCCATCCCAGGTGTTAACACCTGTGAAACCTTCCTGGACCAGGAAAGAAAAGGGGAGCCAGCAGGTGGTGAAGGGGCAGGAAACAGATGTTGGAGAAAGAAACTATGTGGAGTCCCTACCAGTTGCAGAGAGTGTCATGACAAAGGCTGAAGGGTGACTCTGGCTTCCCTGAAGGTGTATCAACTCCCCACCGGGGCAGGAAAGACCCAGCTCACTGTGAGACGAAGCCAGCTGTGACTGGAATGCCTGCAATCTGTGGGCTGCTCAGGGCAAGGCCTGTCCAGAGACAAGCTTGCAAGGCTCTCAGCAGAATCTGCCTCATTTTAATGAAATAATCATTTTAATAAAATAACAAAAATCAGGGACTTCCCTGGTGGTCCAGTGGTTAAGAATCTGCCTTCCAATGCAAGGGACCTGGGTTCAATCCTTGGTCAGGCAACTAAGATCCCACAACCCGCAGGGCTACTGAGCCCACACGCCACAACCAAAGAGCCCATGCACAGCAACTACTGAGCCCACGCGCTCTAGAGCCCACGCACCACTCTAGAGAGAAGCCCGTGCGCCACAACAAAAGATCCTGCATGCTGCAACTAAGACCCAAAAATAAATAAATAAATATTTTTTAAAAAAACAAACATTCGGCATTACCAGCAACCCCTCTGGTGTCACTCTCGTCTCCTTTCTTTGCCTCCTGACTCCTAAATCAAGCTTTACCAAGAGTCACTGAGCACCTCTCCAGGTGTCCTGACCCTGTGTAGGAAATGGGCATGGTGCTTCTGGATCGGAATTGCTACAATTCCACTCCAGGTGCTCCCTGATTTCTAGGCTCTTCTAGTATCTCGCGCTGGTCCATTCAGGTTTGTTTAGGAAGCTCAGTGGCAGTCGCTGTTTAACGTTTTGCCCCATTTGAGCACTTGCGAGGAAGCCTGGCCGTATGGTAGACAGACCGATGTTGCTTTCCACACGTGATTATCTCAGCCCAGGGCCTGAGAGAGCAGAAGAAGTGACCCCCAGGGTCATCCGAATTCATTTGCCTGGAAACCCAAGCAAAAGGGAGCTAGGCTGAGGAAGTTTTTCCACACGAGATCGGGTGAACTTGGAGCTTTTCTGAATCTGGAAAGGGACAAACATTTAGGTGCACCTTATGTCCCGCTGAGGAGAGTTTAACTGTAGCTGTTAAGAAAAAGATTTAAGGACAGGGCTTCCCTGGTGGCGCAGTGGTTGAGAGTCCGCCTGCTGATGCAGGGGACACGGGTTCGTGCCCCGGTCCGGGAAGATCCCACATGCCGCGGAGCGGCTGGGCCTGTGAGCCATGGCCGCTGAGCCTGTGCGTCGGAGCCTGTGCTCCGCAACGGGAGAGGCCACAACAGTGAGAAGCCCATGTACCGCCAAAAACAAAAAAACAAAACAAAACAAAAAAAAAGATTTAAGGACAAAGATGTTATCAGATGGAGGCAAGACCACAGCAGCTTCCATTTTGGCATTAAGTAGCTAATCTCGGTGTCACCTAGCGGTGTGACCTCGGTGTCACCTGGCCTTTGTGAGCCACACGAGCCATCCCTCACTTCTGTCACTTCTGTAACTCTGTCGTTGGACTTCAAGAGACCTAATCCTCGAGGGACTAGGGATAGCTTTACCATTTCTCTATCTACTGGATACTTGAACTCTTACTTACTTACTCAAGGTCCACTCTGTTCCAGAAGGGATTGAAAGCAAAGCCTGAGAACTGGGTGGCAGGGGAACTAGAAGGTGGGGAAATAACCCTAGACTGAGACGTAGGAACTTGGATCACAACCCAACAGCTCGCCCACTCCATGACCTTCTGTTTCCTCAGCCAGAACACGAGGAAGTGGACTTTCAGCTCCAACGTTCAGTAATCTGAGATGAGAAGCTGAAACGACCAGAATCAAACATGGGATATAATCTGAGGAATGCGTATCCCATCGCAGGGCCTCTTGGCATCCTGGAAGCTTAGAATAGGTTCCAACTTTCCAAAGGACAGAAACGCAGCTTGAGGGGAAATATATGGCTTGGGACTTTATTCCATCCTCCCATCAAAAAAAAATTCTTATTCCCCTCAGAGATAGATATATATATATATATATATAGTCTTTGGGGGATGGTGCAACCAGAGAGTATTTCTGTGATTAATTAGGTCCTAACAAACATTTTGGAAAAGAGAAAACAGCTGGCCCTTTTACAAGACTATTTTATGCAAATCACTGTTAATAAATAGACTTTTAAAAACAAGAAGTGGGACTTCCCCGGTGGGGCAGTGGTTAAGACTCTGCGCTCTCAATGCAGGGGGCCCAGGGTTCAATCTCTGGTCAGGGAGCTGGATCCCACATGTATGCCGCAACTAAGAGTTTGCATGCCACCACTAAGGAGCCCACCAGCTGCAACTAAGACCCAGTGCAACCAAATAAATACACAAATATTTTTTTAAAATTAAAACCCAGAAGGGTTTGCTTTTCTAAGCCTTTCTCTACGGCATCCAGCAAAGTCAAGAGTAGAGCAGTCCGACACAAGCTACTGCAGCTCGAGGTATAACAGTCAAGCCCCCGCTCTCACCATGGTCCCCAGTGCTGTCGGCTCGCAGAAGCCTCTGCAGCCTCTAGGGACCAAAGGTTCGCCTCACCAACCATACCTTCTTCCTGGCCATGCACAGCACTTCCACGAGGCTTCCCAGCCATGCACTCAGGTAAAGCTGCCCTGCTCCACTACGAAACGGAGACAGGAAGAGCTCAAGAATTTCTGCCCTTCAGGACTTCACAATCTAGCCTAACGAGGAAGCCAAGATGTGAACAGATTGATAATATGATGTGGTGTAGCATAGTGTTATGGGCTGTGTTGTGTCTCCCCAGATTCACAGGCTGAAGTCCTAACCCCTAGTAACTCAGAAAGCGACTGTATTCAGAAAAAGTATCCTTAAAAAGGTAATCGAGTTAAAATGAGGCATCCTTAGAAGAAGAGATCAGGGCATAGACACACACAGAGGAAAGACCATGTGACGACACAGGGAGAAAGTAGCCAGTCAAGGAGAGAGGCCTCAGGAGAATCAGCCCTGCTGACACCTTGAGCTTGGACTGCCAGCCTCCAGAACTGTAAGAAAATAAATTGTTGCTGAAGCCCCTGGTGTGTGGTACTTTGGTATGGCAGCCTGAGCAAACTAATACACATAGATTTTCATTCATTCATTCAGAGAAAAGATGTGCAGCACCTGTCGTGCAAAGCCTGTGCAAGATCCTGGAGCTACAGAGTAGAATAAAACAGAACAGCTATTCTCAAAACCGTTCATAGGTTAGCGAAGAGGATGGATATTTATACACATGTGAGTGTTAGTATGATAAGTGTTATGGTACAGGAATTTTAGTTATTTACATCCCACATTGCTCTGAGAATTATTCAAAAGTATAAACAGTGTTGTGATGGGTAGGAGGATTACTTTGGAGGAGTTTAGAGAAACTTCACAGAGATGAATTTGATAGGTGAGCTAGGGCCACATTATAAATTTCACGGGCCCTGGACACTTGCCCTTGTGGGTTCCCTCCTCCATAAAGAATACTTAAAATTATATTTTACTGATGGCACTGGTGAAAGACAAATATATAATATTATAAATCAAAGCACTCTATTTTATCTAAAAGTTCATTTTTCTCTTGATTTTCAGAGAAACTAAGACACTTTTATGGCTCCCTGAAAGTACTGTGGACTCCAGGCACAGTGACTCGCGTGCCTGGTGGGGAATTCAGCCCCGAGGATGAGGGAAAAGGCATTCAGTGTAAGAACCCAAAGCCAGGAGACAGCACAGCATATTTGTAAAATGTCAAGTTCAATGTGGCTAGAGCTACTGGGACACTAAGGGAAGAAGAAAGCACAAGAGGCAGACCTGGGCCAACTGAGAAAGGTCTGGAATGTTACATCAAGGCAGAGGTGTGCTGGTAAATGCTTAACTACCAGCTCTCTGGAGAAAAAAAGCCCTGATTTGCAGTATTTGCCAACTTCTTGGGTATAAATTCTCCTACCGTGGCCAATTTCAAGCTGCACCACGGTATCACCAAATGCAGAGTTGGGAAGGGAAGTTGGCCATCAACTCTTGCAAGCCGTGCAGGCAGCCTCCAGTGCATTCTGCACTAAAGCAGTGAGGAGGGATTTTTGTTTCTAGGAGTGGAGACCCGTTAAGTAGGAGACTTACACAATAGGATCTTTATTTTAAATCACTCTGTGTGTCTGATAGAATTCATTTGGTTGCAAGTAACAGAAAAGCCAACTAAAATGGGCTTAAACTAACTGATGTAATGGGAAATTGACTTAACATAATAGGAAGTCCAGGGCTTCCCTGGTGGCGCAGTGGTTGAGAGTCCGCCTGCCGATGCAGGGGACGCGGGTTCATGCCCCGGTCCGGGAAGACCCCACGTGCCGCAGAGCGGCTGGGCCCGTGAGCCATGGCCGCTGAGCCTGCACGTCCGGAGCCTGTGCTCCGCAGCGGGAGAGGCCACAACAGTGAGAGGCCCACGTACAAAAGAAGTCCAGAGGTGACAGAGATCTGTTACTACAGAAGCTGACAATGCCCTTTAGGCCTCTCCATTCTGCTGTCCACAGCGCTCGCTTCATTTTAAAGCTGGCTCTTCTGCTGGTTGGAGAACAGCTGCCAGTAGCAATTGAGAGTAAATGCTTCCTTGTTCACATCTACTGGGCAGCTTCCCACAGTCCTCTAAGAAGAGTAAGAGGCAATTTCCTAGTGGCTTCCAATGAATCTCTCTTCCTGTCTCATTTCGGCAGAATCAATTACACACACATTTTAAATCCATTGTTAACAACGGGGTGGGACAGCCCTTATATACTTGGACCAATTCCTGGGTCTAGGGTTGGGGTCAGCATCCCCCTGAGACACAGGGGCTATATGGGGAGGGGAGGATACCTGAACAAAATTGAGGTTCTGTTAAGAAGGAAGAAATGGGTAATGTCATTGGGAAGTTTTGAAAAAATAAGCTAATGGATCTTGGGTAGGAAACCAACAAGTGTACTTTCCATTCTGTTAAGAGTATGAAAGATGGAGTCGATTGGATAGAGGAGGGAGGCTAATAGGACTCTTTTGTAATTGACAGGGAAAGAGGTGATGAACACCTGAATTCCAACAGTGATCACAAAGCTGGTGGAGAGAAGGAAACAAATTTAGGGAATGCTTAGGAATTAACAGGACTCAGAGCCTGATGGAAGGCGAAGCATTAAAAGGCATCCTTAGCAGTTTGTGGAGACATTAACCAACACAGGGAACATAGGCAAACACAACTAAGGATGAAGATGATGCGTTTGGTTTTGCATATTTTGACTCTATGTGGGACGTTCAAGAAGAGATGTCCAGTATCAAATTGAAAAACAGGGGACTGGAACTCAGAAGAGAGGTAGGAACCAGAGAGATTGATGAGTCATAATTATAGAGATGGTTGCTGAAGCTATAGACCTGGATGACATCTCCTTGGAAAAACATGTAGACTGAGAAAAGAGTGGAGTAAAACGAGAACATTGTTAAACGCCAGTATTTAGGATGCGGTGGGAAAACATGATGCAACAAAGAATAGCCCAGATTTGGGGTTGAGACTCCCTGGCCTTAGAGATCTAGACAGAACTGCTTTGGACCCCACGTTCCAAATTCCTGGGCTCTGTACAAATTCTGCGAATTCCAGGGCTAACTCTCTCCCGGCTGCATCTGACTCCCAGCATCTGCATCCCTGAAATGATCTCCACAATTCATTACATCCTTGGACTAGAAAATACAGCCTCCAGTTTCCACCTTCAGACCAAAAGCAGTAACAAGAATGTAAATTTTCCTGAGGATTTAGAAGGGGAGATGACAGGGATTGGAAATCTGCGTGGTATCGATGGTAGATATTTCTGTTCTCCTAAAGTCCTGTTGAGATTCACCACTCTAGCCCCAGTTCCTGGATATGACAAGAGCTCTATGTATAGTTTCTGAATAAATGAATTAATGAGCAAAGGTTATTCTCTGTGATCCTCCCCCAAACCAGGCTCTGGATTTCTCTTTCTCCTACCCAGATTCCACCTGGGCTCTCCAACCTTCACAGTTATTTGCTAAACCATACAAATTCAGTTCTTTCTGGCTTTCACCCTCAAATTTGCAATCACAAACACATCAAGTTGCTTAGCAAAACTAAGAGCTTCTTTTCAAAAAAAATCATATCATGATTCCTCCTTAGAGATAATCTAGGTTGTTTGTTTGTCTATTAAAATTTTTGGCTGCATTGGGTGTTCGTTGCTGCGCGCAGGCTTTCTCTAGTTGCGGCGAGCGGGGGCTACTCTTGTTGCAGTGTGCAGGCTTCTCATTGTGATGGCTTCTCTTGTTGCAGAGCATGGGCTCTAGGCGCACGGGCTTCAGTAGTTTTGGTTTGCGGGCTCTAGAGCGCAGACTCAGTAGTTGTGGCCCACGGGCTTCGTTGCTCTGCGGCATGTGAGATCTTCCCGGACCAGGGATTGAACCCACAGCCCCTGCATTGGCAGGCGGGTTCTTAAACACTGCGCCACAAGGGAATTTCCCCTATGTGCCTTTAAAATAAAGCTCAAGTTCAACTTTTGTGACATGTTCCTCAACTCCCCCAGACAGATTTATTTGCTTCCTTCTATGTGATCCTGCAGCACTTTGTGTATAATTCACTATTACCTTCTAATTTCAATACCATGTGAGAAGCAGCATTTAACACACAGAGTTACAACTATTTTTTGAGACATTGGTCTCCTCCGATGCCTGGCATAGATTAATAGCAGATCCTCAACAACTGCTTCTTGAATCATGACAGACATTATTATGTACCAGGCAGTGTGTTTAGGGTTTTTGCACATCTCTTCATCTAACCTTTAGAACCATGGGGTAGACACTTTGGTTCTCCGTTTAATAAATTACAAACTGAGGAACAGAGAAGTTAAGTAACTTACCCAAGGTCACACAGGTAGGCAAATAGGTAGCTAGACTAGGATTCAGACTCAGGCAGTCAGTTTCCAGAACACTAGCTCTTAAGATGTCCCTACTGTGGTTTGGAGACCAGTCCCAGGAAACCGTATCCATTCAATTTGAAATATTTTTTACACGAGGGGAAGATTTTTCCAAGGGACCCTGTGAAACAGAGGGATTTACTTGTATGCTATTTATATCTTGCACAGAAGTGACTTCCATGGCCTTAGAGGGCTAGAAGGGCCTCTTCTCAGGCCACCTCCAGGTAGGCACAGCTACCCTGAGCTTGGTCATTCATCGCTGGGACAGCGACGGGGAGCTTGGAAAGTAGGGCGGGAGAGGAGGACTGTTTTCTAAGCCACATTTTGCCCACACCTACAGTGAGGCTGTGCTTATTATCCATTTCTTTCTCCCTCTAGGAGTTTTTATGTCTGTTTTTGAAAAAAAAGCAGGCACTAGGCTGAACACCCCCCTAGTTGCTGTAGCCCCTCATGGCAGCTCCATGAGGCAGACAGCGCCCGGGAGGACGGCGGGCTGCGAAATCCCGGATGACGCGCTCATAGGCGGATCTGGCTCAGAAGTGCATCCTCTGAGCGGCCGGGAGACAGGTGCCGGCCCCAAGCAGCCCACGGCTCCGCCGAGCCCACTCGGGGCCTGCCTGGGGTCTGCTTGCCACTAACCAGGTTGAAGGAAAGCGCTGCTCTTCCCTGTGGAGGGGCGACTGGCCTTCGTGTTCAGCGTCTGTGAACTCGTCACTCCTCAAAGCACAGGGAGAAGCTCGTCGGCATCCCCTGCTGAGGTCCCGCGGAGCCTGGGAAGGTGGGGTGTCAGCCCCAGAGTCGGCTCGCGGTCACAGAACCAAAGTCCACGCAGATTCCCCTTCCTCAAGAACAGAGACCAGCTGGTTTGGACTCGCTGGAGAGCTGGACCTGCAACGGACACATTTCCCCAGGCTTTCTTTGGGCCCTTGAAGGGATCTTACTTAAAACGGAGTGGAGCGTAGGTATGAGCGATGCCAGTTACATAGGAAGGAGACCTTGCAGAGTCTGTGGAGGCCGCGGGCCCCATGGAAGGTGCACGGCGGCGGGGGGAGGATCCACCACCGTCAAACTCTGGCTTCCTCAGTTACTGGCTCCATAAACTGGTAAGCTACTTAATTGCGCCTTGGTTTTCCCCACTCATTAATTGCACTGCTTTTCTATTAAATGCCATGTATAAAATCACCATATATAAAATGGGACTAGTAACGCTTCATTTGCAGTTGTGGAAATTACGTGAGAGGATGCAACCAGAATTGCCCAGCAGTTGTTCCCTCGGTGATACTTATCACTACTAGAGCATTTGTAACATCAAAGTGTGATTTAGAGACAGAAACATAGGTATGTATTGTTTGGCCACCAGTTCAGCTGCCGAAATGAAGGAAAGTAAATGTTCGACAGAAATCATTTTATCTCTTAAACATGTTTCTTAAGAAAGAAAAGGAAAAGGTCTGATTTAGTCACAGAGTGTGGGTTAACAGCTGAGTGTTACTAAAGGAATGGAAGTTGAAGTGCCCAGGTACCTGGTCACCTCTGACACGGGCCTGGGACCCTCGTCTGCAGTGCTGCAAAGCTTGCGCCTGGACACACCTCTCCTGGAGCGACAAACTACAAAGAAACTACACGGGACTAAAAATAACTGTGTGCATGCACAGTTTGGGCAAATTCTGGACCCAAAAGATACAGAAAGACAAAAATAAAGTAAAAAAAAAAAAAAACCAACAAAAGTCCCAACTGCCACTTCTGAAGAGCCTGGAGCAAATACAGGGTGTCGGGAGCAAAAGCAGGGCACTGCGCACGCCCCCTGCACGCAACACCGCCTAAGGGGTGGGCAAAACTCCTAAGCCACCCCTCCGGCCCGACTCCTGGACGCACCGCTACCCTCACCCCCTATAAGGAACAAGCTCGCGACCATGCCCTCTCAGAGAGCAAGCCAGCCAGGGAACCTGATGTCTGTTCTCTCTCCCCTCTGCTGCAGCAGGGCCCCCATAAAGCCTTGCCTGAATTTCTCATCTAGCCTTTAGTCAATTTCTATTGATTGGAGAAGGCGGAGAACCCTGGTATGTAACACCTCCAAGGCAAAGCAGCTAAGGACTGCCTAAGAGAAGAAGTTCTGGACACTGTCCAATGAAGCGGGAGCTCTGCTCCCAAGGCCCTAGGGGGTCAATCTCTCATCTGTCTGCTCCCTCGTGCTGGGAGGAAGTGATGCATAAATTAAATCGCTAACGGCATCACATGATTTCCTTTACCTCTCTCCCCTGAAAACCTCCTAACTGGGTGATCTGACCCCCAGATCTAGGGAAAAGGCGTCCAGGAAAGCAATACTGGTGGGCATTTCACCCCGGAGGAGCAGATATCATCACCAGCCTTTTAAGGGCGTCATAAAGGTAGACACAAGGATTGCACTTCCTCTTGAAGAAAAAACATCCAAGGAGCTCACCTGGGCCTCTTGGCTTTACAAACACCCACCCTTCTCTCCTGCCCCCTGTTTTGCCAAGCTCCACGCTGGCATCCTGCAGATGGAGGCTGCACTGTGTATTCCCGGGCAGCTCCAAGGGGCTCGTCACCCCATGCTGCCCTCTGTCCCGGGCTCCCGTGCAGGCAGAAATTCCCATTAGACGCCAATGTGGAAGATAGGACCTCGCTGGCAGGTATTGTGCAGGACTGAACTGGCCCAGCTGCTCTGCGGCATTTTGATTGATGTGAGTCCGGATGAGACCTTTTAAAACTCGATTTCCTTTGGAAACGCAGTTTGGAAAATCACTCTGGCTGTGTGTGTGTGTGTGTGTATGTGTGTGTGTGTGTGTGTGTGTGTGTGTGTGGGTGTGTGGGTGGGTGGGTGGGTGGGTGTTCACATGTGTGTACCCTGCATGCTCCAAATGAGTCTTCAAATAAAATACCTATTGAATTTAATTGAATTCAGTTGATTTGAGGATTTCCAAAGGTAAAGAATAAAACTCCACATCCCTGGACTTTTAATGGAGGAGTGATCCAGGCCTTTCCATTCTAAAGCACGCTAAAGGGACTCATAATTTTACATGGGATCAAATACTTCTTCAAAATAAGCAGGTTTAGCAAATTTCCATGAAGCCCCAGAGTGTTTCCAACTACAGAAGCTCACTCACATTCAAGCAAGTATAAAAGATGTAGCTTGGGCTTCCCTGGTGGCGCAGTGGTTGAGAACCCACCTGTCGATGCAGGGGACACGGGTTCATGCCCCGGTCCGGGAGGATCCCACATGCCGCAGAACGGCTGGGCCCGTGAGCCATGGCTGCTGGACCTGCGCGTCCGGAGCCTGTGCTCTGCAACGGGAGAGGCCACAACAGTGAGAGACCCGCCCACCGCAAAAAAAAAAAAAAAAAAGATGTAGCTTTACCCTACAGGACATCAGACAAAACTGTCCAACCCTGCATCTGCCCCTGGCTATGCTGGAAAGTAAGCCTAGTGATTCTAGAATTCCACAGTCTAAACAACAGCCAGGGTGACAAGACTCTCTAGGAAAATTGCATCTGTGTGATCCAGTGAATCAGCCCTCAGACACACATCTGCTGGCAATCAGATCAACTCGTTCAGGTGTTTGCTTTGGGAAGCTGTCTGTTTTATAAAGGCAAATTGTTCTGAGTGGTCTAATCATTTCCCTTCACACCGGGCTTTGGCATTTCTTTTGGAATAAGAAAGATATGAGAGGGCTTTCCTGGTGGCGCAGTGGTTGAGAGTCTGCCTGCCGATGCAGGGGACACGGGTTCGTGCCCCAGTCCAGAAAGATCCCACATGCCGCGGAGCGGCTGGGCCTGTGAGCCATGGCCACTGAGCCTGCGCGTCCAGAGCCCGTGCTCCGCAACAGGAGAGGCCGCAACAGTGAGAGGCCTGCGTACCTCAAAAAAAAGAGAAAGATATGAGGATGTGAAACTCATGACACTCTGCTGGCTGCTGTGAGTTCAGAAGTCCATTTTGATAGTGTCTGTGTGTTGTACTCTCCTCCACTGAGGCTGCCTTTCCTTGCACAGCACCGTATCTCACAGGTGGTGACCTCATAAGGAGAAACTCTTGGGACTTGGAGGAAGGGGCACCTTTTGAGAAAGAAACGAGTGGAAAACTAACCCATCAATGCTGCGCCCTGGGAGAGGTGCAGCCCACCAGGAGGGTGAGTAGCTCACATCCTCAGGACTGGAGCGACTTCAAACCTGTGCCCTAACCAGCTTTGTTGACCCCATACCTAAGCACAAGACCTGCTAACACAGGGGATGATCTGCACACAGACCCTGAAGAACTGGAGAGGCAGAAGGTTAGCGTGTGGGCTTTCTGATCTCGTGCAGGAGAGGGCGTCCTAGTTCCAGGAGAGCACTCCCGTCCCTTAGCCAGAATGCCTGCGGCGGGGAGAAGCGCGCTCTGCAGCCTGCCTTGGGTGTTCCTCGTGCTCTGGTTTGTACTCAGAGCACAGAAAGCAGACCTTTTCTGACCTGGGAGCTGGAGTCCTGAGCTGTCCCCCCGTGGGGTGTCCTGCGGAGACGGCAGCCACCGTCTTTGTCTGTGAACACTTATTCACAGGCCTGCCATGGCTCAGGGATCTGGGTCCTGTGACAGCGAGCCTGTCCCCACAGGGTCACCAGCTGCACGTGGAGGATGAAATGACAGCGCTGGGCCTTAAAACCTGGACACCAGACTATGAACCTCAGAGGCCGTGCAAAGTACTGCCCAGCCAGGGGCCCCGCCTAAGGCACGCAACATGTCACCCTGCAGCCAGAGCTCTTTTCTCAGTTGTGATCCGTGTGTCCACCCCACTTCCCGGCATTTGACGTTCCTGAGGTTGGAAGCCATGAGTTCAGTCTCTACAGTTTTTGACATAGAAATTTTGGTGGATTCAGATTGTACGGTTTTTCGGTTGGGTTGTTGGGTTGGTTGGTTGGCTGGTTAGCTGGTTGGCTGGTTAGCTGGTTGGCTGGTTAGCTAGTTGGTTGGTTGGTTGGTTGATTGGTTGATGGGTTTATCTGGCTGGTTGGTTGGTTGGCTGATGGTTACTTGGATGAGCGGCTAATTGCAAACACATGTTCACTCTGATAATTGCAATTTAAGGGGGGTCAGATGGCCTGGGCTCTAGTACCAACTCCATCCCTAGCTAGCATCACTCCCCGGGTGGCTTAGTTTGGGTTTCCCAAAGACAGAGTCTGAGGCAAGAATCTGGGGACAAGTCACTTCTTTGAGAGCTGATCCCAGGAAGCACAGGAGAGGGGGTGGGCATAATGAGGCAGCAGAGAGAGAAAGCCAGTAAAGGACATGCTAATGGCTGGGTCACCTGGGTTGAATCTCAGCAGGGCAGCTTCAAGGAGAAGTGTTGTCCAACTGAAGGCTGGGGAGAAAGCCACCAGTGCCACCTGCTTTGGTGGAAGTGTGCCCCCTCAGCATTGTTCAGGCTGCCCTGCACACAGGCTGAGCAAGCATCCATGGGAGAGAAGTAGAGAAATGATGCCCGAGGTGGAAACCACCCACCTCTGTCTGAACCATCCACTGAAGCTGCTCACCAGCTCAGGTGGCTGTGGGGATCAGCTGCACCTGCTACGGGGCCTCAGGGTCTTTGTCAGTAAAATGAGGTAGTTGCACTAGAGCATGTCCTGGCTCCCTCCATCCCTAATAATCTCTGCACAGCCCTTTCTATCACAGATGCACTCATGGGCAAGCAGGCCACTGCCTGGTCGGTGACTCATGCCTCCATGGGTAGCAAGACCACCGGAATGGCACCAGCATGTGCTGTGATCCCCTGGTTTGACCTTGGAGAGCTGCACGTGGTGGGACGCCCATGGCACACAGCAAGAGGGCTGCAAAAGGACCCAGTAACACTAGAAGATTTGGGTTACCGAGTTCCTATAAAGTCAGAACCCAGTAACACTAGAAGATTTGGGTTGCCGAGTTCCTAAAGAGTCAGAAAGAGAAGTAAGTAGTCTAGTTATTGAAAAGTCTCAAAAACACCCACCAAGTTAACAGGCTAACGTTTTGATCTAGAAACTTAGGTTTTGATGACCCTTTCTTTTTGCTTAGTCTCCGTCCATAAAGTGGAGAAAATACAGTACCTAACCAATGATGAATGCCTTACATTGCACACATTATATAATTCACAGAGTACTTTCCATCCATTATCTCATTTAAACTCCCCAATAATTTGTAAGACAGGTAGGAATTATTTCCCCATTTTAAAGTGGGTAAACTGAGTCTCAAACTAAAAAGGAATATTAGCAATAAGTCGCGTTTTTATCGCACTCTGTGTTTCTGAAGTTACTGTGGTGGCTCATCTTTGCTGCATCCCTCCTCTTGTTCTGACAGCAGATGCAGTCCTTGACCACAGGGCTGGACGTGTGTCTCAGGCACAGCAGTCCAGCACCCGGGGCACAGTGATTGGTCCAGGAACAAGCCAGTTAGGGTTCTTTTTTGTTGCTTTTCTTCTAGAGCCGATGGGGTGAGTCTCTTTGCTCTCAGATCTTGGATTTGGAAGAAAGAGATTCTGGATCCTGTCGTAGAAAGTGAAAGAAGTGAAAGGAGAAAATGAAGCCGAGCGGGGTAAGCAGATGGGAGAGAGAGAGAGAAAGGGAGCCCTAATGAGGCTGCGACTCCACTTCCAGTCCCTAAGACTCCAGAATGGTCCTGGTCTCTGTCCTTCTGAGGCTCGGTTAATTGTTCATTGTTCCGAACTATGAACCATGCTGTGTGCTTCTAATAAGTCCGCTCTTAGTTGAGCTTCCAGCATGAGTCAGTCTCCCTGGTAAACATACACTCACCAGGCAACCAGGGAGCCAACAATTCAGCCATCCAATCCTCTAGAAGGTGTCAGTGACAAATTCCTAACTGTAGCTTAATAGAGTCAGATGATTGACTTTAAAAGATAAAAATGGCAGGATGAAATTTTTTTTACCTTAATCTGAGCTGCTTCTAAATTTAAATTTGATTTTAAGAACTTATGCTGAATATAAAACCAGCATAGTCTGTACACCCACTTTGATAGCAGCATTACTCACAATACAAAAAAAAACAAAAACAAAAAACACAATACCTGTATGGGCTGAATGTATATGTCCCTCCAAAATTCATATATTGAAACCTTAACCCCAGTGAGACTGTATTTGGAGTAAGGAAGTAATTAAGGTTAAATGAGGTCATAAGGGTGGGTCCCTCACCCAACGGGACTAGTGTCCTTATAAGAAATGACAGCAGAGAAAACACTCTCTCTCCCCTGTGTGCACACACCCAGGAAAGGCCACGTGAGGACATAGCAAGGAAGCAGTCATCTGCAAGCCGGGAGGAGAACCCTCACCAGAAACTGAATCAGCCAAAACCTTGATCTTGGACTTCCAGCCTGCAGAACTGTGAGAAGATAAACTCCTGCTGTTTTAGCCACCCAGTCTGGGTACTTTGTTCTGGCTGCCTGAGCAGACTAGTGCACTGCCCAAGTGTCCATCAGCAGACGAACGGATAAACAAAATGTGGTATATACAAACAATGGAATATTATTCAACCTTACAAAAGGATGAAATTTTGACATATGCTGTAATAGGTTTGAAACTTGAGGATGTTATGGTAAGTGAAATAAGCCAGTTACAAAAGGACAACTCCTGTATGACTCCACTTACAGGAGATCCCTAGAGCAGTCAATTTCGTAGAGACAGAAAGTAGAGGGATGGTTAACAGGGGCTTGGGTAAGAGGAATTGGGGGCTGTTGTTTTATGGGTACAGTTTCAGTTTTGCGAGGGGAAAAGAAGGTCTGGAGATAAGGATGGTGGTGATGGTTGCACAACAATGCGAATGTACGTAACACTCATGAACTGTACACTTAAATTGTAAAATTTGTGTTACGTGGGGACATCCCTGGTGGTGCAGTGGTTAAGAATCTGCCTGCCAATGCAGGAGACATGGGTTCGAGCCCTGGTCTGGGAAGATCCCACATGCCGCAGAGCAACTAAGCCTGTGCGCCACAACTACTGAGCCTGTGCTCCAGAGCCCGTGAACCATCGCTACAGAGCCCGCGTGCCACAACTACTGAAGCCCACGTGCCTAGAGCCCGTGCTCCGCCACAGGAGAAGCCACTGCAATGAGAAGCCCATGCACTGCAATGAAGAGCAGCCCCCGCTCGCCGCATCTAGAGAAAGCTTGCATGCAGCAACAAAGACCCAACACAGCCAAAAATTTTAAAAAAGGTTTTTTTAAGCTTTTAAAAAATTTTATGTTATGTGTATTTTACCATAATTAAAAATATTTTTTTAACCCAACACGCTTACTGCAGAAAATGTGGAAAGTTTAAAACAGTTTAAGGAAACAGGTAAATGTTTACTCATAGTCTCACCATACAGATACCTTCATTATTAATATTTTCTTCCAGCTGTTTTATATATAACCTGTATGTGCATGTCACTGCTGGCTTGGGAAGCTGGCCAATTTACGGTGCAGTGCCCCCCACTCTTCAGCAACCTGAAACTCCCGTTCCCCATTAACAGGAGTCTAGCCTTCCCACCAGCATCCTCACAGTGCCTTTACTCCATAAAATTTCTGGGAGTTTCCAAGAGGTGTTCGTATGTCTCACATGTCCATCCTGGGGGGTCACCTGTCCTGGTGGCCAGTCGCATTCACACTGGACCACAGCTGCTCCAGGCTCTCCAGTCACTTCCTGCACCTTCTTAGTCAGCGTTTCTAGCCTGTGTTTGCTTATAGTAATTGTCTGTTTCTGTGTAACAAAATTTCCCCAAAACTTAGTGGCTAAACAAGGTTTACTATTTCATAGTTTCTTTGCTTCAGGAAATCGTGAGCGGCTTAGATGCGTGTTTCTGGCTCAGGGTCTCTCGCGAAGTTGAAGCCATAATGTTGACGGGGCTGCAGGCATCTGAAGGCTTGACTGATGCTGTTGGAGCTGCTTCCAAATGGCTCCCTCGCTTGGTTAGCAAGACTGACAGTCAGCACACATAGGTCTCTCCATAGGGCTGCTCACGTGTCCTGATAGCACGCAGCTGGCTTCTTCCGAGCAGCTATCCCAGGAGACAAAGCAGGACAGATGCAATAGTACGCCTGTGATCTAGTCTGTGACGTCACACTTTGTCATTTCCACAATATCCTGTTACTTATTCCACCCTATTCAGTGTGGGAGGAGCCTACACAAGGGCATGAAACCCAAGCGGGAAGGATCAATAATACACATATATACGGCTTCAGAACTACAACGTTATAACCAGGCTGGTAATGAAAAACAACAGTTGCCTGTTAACTCTTTTATCCATTCTCCTTCGCTTTATAGTTCTAATTAATGTGTTGTAATACTAATTCCTTATTTTTCAGTGTAACTTATTACCAGTTGATGTTCCACTATGGAAGATGTGAAGTTAGACTCCCTATATTGCTTCTTCAGCCCTACACTTCATCATACACTTCCTTCTGCCTTTTTTTGGTTACATCAATATAGATTATTTTATTATTATGTTCATGTAAGTATTATTCACAATTAAGTCATGTTGTATCCTATGACACATTTCCTTGTGTGGTTTATTTTTCCTGCAGTTAATAATATTTTGTTTGCTTAGGGTTTTTTTTTTGTTTTTTTTGTTTGTTTTTTTTGTTTTGCGGTACGCGGGCCTCTCACTGTTGTGGCCTCTCCCATTGCGGAACACAGGCTCCGGACGCACAGGCTCAGCGGCCATGGCTCATGGGCCCAGCCGCTCTGCGGCATGCGGGATCCTCCCGGACTGGGGCACGATCCCGTGTCCTCTGCATCGGCAGGCGGACTCTCAACCACTGCGCCACCAGGGAAGCCCTGTTTGCTTAGTTTTGTATGCATCTTTCATCTCCAAGATCTTTGGCAGAATTTTTAATAATCTTCTCCATTATGTTCCAATAAGACAATGGCCCACTCCCACAAGACGTCTTCTCTAGAGCCCTCTGTTCTTTTGCTCCAATTTGGTCTGTTTTCTCGAGGCTGCTGACTGTGTTGCTCTAGGAATCTCTTCACCAGGAAAACCTAGGAATTCCTTTCCCTCCCCTCCTCTTGAATTCTCTATTTTCTGAACATCCCATCTTCCTCTTTATTTACTTACTAATTTGTTTTGGAGAAGAACATAATCCTATAGCTTTCTGTGAAAGGGTCCCTGAGATTTAAATTTTTGAGACCTTTCAAGTTTGCAAATGCCTTTATTCCATCCACGTTGCTGTGGTTTTTTTGGTTTTTTTTTTTTTTTTTTTTTGGTTGCACCGGGTCTTAGTTGTAGCAGACGGGCTCCTTAGTTGCAGCTCCAGGGCTCCTTAGTTGTGGCATGCGAACTCTTAGTTGCAGCATGCATGTGGGATCTACTTCCCTAACTAAGGACTGAACCTGGGCCCCCTGCATTGGGAGTGTGGAGTCTTATTCACTGCGCCACCAGGGAAGTCCCCATCCACGTTCTTAATATGTATTAATATCAATGTGGCTGCACATGGAATTCCAGTATGGAAATAACTCCTCCACAATTCTGAAGGCATCCCTGCCCTGTCTTCTCCTTTCTGGGGTTGCTGTCAGGAAGTTCAATGCCTGTCTTTCGTGTTATAGGTATTTCTGAGATAACTGATAATTCTTAACTGTTTATTCATATTTAGAAGTGAGACCTTAAGATCTTTGTTTGGAAGTTTTGCGTGCATGGGTGGGAATTTTTCACTTTTTGGCTTCCCTGTAGGGTGATCAGGAGGGAAATGCTTTGTAGGAAAACCCCTAAAGGCCATTAGCTTTAGTTCTTTTCTCTTGGACTCATTAATTTCCCCCAGAGAAAAGCCCTCCAATCTCCTGCCTATTAACACTCTGAACACAAGATGGGGAATAAACTGGGGTGAGGGGAGTTACCACTCAGTATGTGGTTGTTTATTTACTCCCCAGTTTAGTTGTACCTCATGCTTCCACATTCAGAAGGAGAGAGTCAACCTCTGGCTTTGCGCTGAGGCAGGGTGGGAGCAGCTGCTTAGCAATGCAGCAAAGGAGAGAGGATCTGAAACATAACTACTCCTTTTTATCACTTCCAACAGGTCTTCCTATATTGGGCGTGCCCCGTGCCAATTAATTAATTCATTTAATTAATGAATTTCAGAGGTACCTCCAATTCCTGTGCCCTCGGGGGTTTGCAGTGAGAACTGGCTTGCTGCTTCCTGCTTCCGTGCCATCCTTACTCCCCACTCTTGCGGTCTCAGGTTCCGCTCTGACTGCTAAGTCAAGAGCCACTCATCTACCTGCTTCCCAGTTTCCAAAATGACATGCATGTTACTCATCTGCTCTCATTCCTTTCCCAGTGGAGTTGTGCTTTTTCATTACTTTCTGCAACGTTAGCAGAGTATAGGAGGGAGCGAAGGGAAATGTGTACGTTTTTATTTGCCATGCTTAAACAGAAGTCTTTTCATTTGTTTACATGCCATTTTTAATATAAATTTAGTTATTTTTGGCTGCGTTGGGTCTTTGTTGCTGCGCATGGGCTTTCTCTAGTTGCGGCGAGTGGGGGCTACTCTTCGTTGAGTTGCGTGGGCTTCTCATTGCGGTGACTTCTCTTGTTGTGAAGCACAGGCTCTAGGCGCGCAGGCTTCAGTAGTTGTGGCACGTGGGCTCAGTAGTGATGTCTCGCGGGCTCTAGAGCGCAGGCTCAGTAGTTGTGGCGTGTGGGCTTAGTTGCTCCGCGGCATGTGGGATCTTCCTGGACCAGGGATCGAACCCGTGTCCCCCGCATTGGCAAGCAGATTCTTGACCACTGTGCCACCAGGGAAGTCCCCTTACATGCCATTTAAATTTCATATTTTGTGGCCTACCTATTCATGCTCTTTCTCTATTTGTCAATAAGATTACTTATCTTTCTTTACTAATATTTAAGAGCTCTTTCCATATAGAGAGATATGATTATTTTAAATATATTGAACTGTCTTCTCAATGATAATTTAAAAAATAAAAGTATATTCTGGATTACCTGATGGACTAGATTGTAAATGAGGACTGGCAAGAATGTTTAGTGCTTGCATTGGCACTTGTGAAGTTTGTGAGCTGAAGCTCACGTGCTATCATGGCACACTGTACGAATGAAGGATTTGTAACCGCTTGAAGTCGGTGCTAGAAGGATAGAATCAGCTTGCGCATGTGATGATACAGGCATGCTGCTTACAAAGATCCTGCTTTCTGGCAGTGAGCACCATGTTCATAGTTTACAGTGGTTGCATTGAGTGTCTGGTATTTATATGCATAAACTAAAGCAGTTTATTTTCTTCCCAGTTCCAGCAATCATTGAATTAGATAATACTTAATATAGATTTAAGTAATACTGTACCTCTAATCTTACCTTCCAATGAATTAAACAGCTTTATAGAATTATTTTAAAATTAATTATTTTTTTACATATACGTGTATCTATTCTTTTTCAAATTTTCTTTTTTTACAGTTAAATAGATTCTTTTTTAACTTTTTATTTTATATTGGAGTACAGCTGATTAACAATGTAGTGAGAATTTCAGATGTACAGAAAAGTGATTCAGTTATACATATACATGTATCTATCCTTTTTCAAATTCCTTTCCCATTTAGGTTGTTACATTATATTGAGCAGAGTTCCCTGTGTTATACAGTAGGTCCTTGTTGGTTATCCATTTTAAATATAGCAGTGTATACATGTCAATCCCAAACTCCCTAACTATCCCTCCCCCACCCCCCGACTCTTCCCCCAACCCCCCTGCCCTGTAACCACAAGTTAGTTCTCTAAGTCTGTTTCTGTTTTGTAAATAAGTTCATTTGTGTGTTTTTTTTTTTTAGATTCTGCAAATAAGGGATATCATATGATATTTGTCTTTCTCTGTCTGACTTCCTTCACTTAGTATGATAATCTCCAGGTCCATCCATGTTGCTGCAAATGGCATTATTTGTTCTTTTTATGGCTGAGTAATATTCCATTGTATATATGTACCACATCTTCTTTATCCATACCTCTGTCAATGGACGTTTAGGTTGCTTCCGTGTCTTGACTACTGTAAGCAGTACTGCAATGAACTTGGGGTGCATATATCCTTTTGAACCATGTTTTCCTCCAGATATACGCCCAGGAGTGGGATTGCTGGATCATGTGGTAGCTCTATTTTTCGTTTTTTTAAGGAACCTCCATACTGTTCTCCACAGTGGCTGCACCAATTCACATTCCCACCAAAAGTGTAGGAGGGTTCCTTTTTCTCCACACCTTCTCCAGCATTTACTGTTTGTAGACTTTTTGATGATGGCCATCCTGACTGGTATAGGTGATATCTCATTGTATTGATAGTTTTGGTTTGCATTTCTTTAATAATTAGTGATGTTGAGCATCTTTTCATGTGCCTCTTGGCCAACTGTATGTCTTCTTTGGAGAAATGCCCTTTTTTTATTGGGTTGTTTGTTTTTTTGATATTGAGACACTTGAGCTGTTTGTAAATTTTGGAGATTAATCGCTTGTCTGCTGCATCATTTGCAAGTATTTTCTCCCATTCTGTGGGTTGTCTTTTCATTTCGTTTATGGTTTCCTTTGCTGTGCAAAGCTTTTGAGTTTAATTAGGTCCCATTTGTTTATTTTTGTTTTTATTCCCATCACTCTAGGAGATGGATTGAAAAAGATACTGCTGCAATTTATGTCAAAGAGTGTTCTGCCTATGTTTTCCTCTAAGAGTTTTATAGTATCCAGTCTTACATTTAGGTCTTTAATCCATTTTGAGTCTATTTTTGTATATGGTGTTAAAGAATGTTCTAATTTCTTTTTTTTTTTCACATGTAGCTGTCCAGTTTTCCCAGCACCATTTATTGAAGAGACTGTCTTTCCTCCATTGTATAATCTTGCCTCCTTTGTCATAGATTAATTGACTGTAGATGTGTGGGTTTATTTCTGGGCTTTCTATTCTGTTACATCGATCTATATTTCTGTTTTTGTGCCAGTACCATACTGTTTTGATGACTGTAGTTTTGTAGTATAATCTGAAGCAAGGGAGCCTGGTTGCTCCGTTTTTCTTTCTCCAGATTGCTTTGACTATTCAGGGTCTTTTGGGTCTCCATAAAAATTTTAAGAATTTTTGTTTTAGTTCTGTGAAAAATGTCATTGGTAATTTGATAGGGATTTGCATTGAATCTATAGATTGCCTTGGGTAGTATAGTCATTTTGACAATATTGATTCTTCCAATCCAAGAACATGGTAAATCTTCCTATCTGTTTGTGTCATCTTCGATTTCTTTCATCAGCAGCTTATAGTTTTCAGAGTATAGGTCTTTTGCCTCATTAAGTAGGCTTATTCCTAGGTATTTCATTCTTTTTTGATGTGATGGTAAATGGGATTGTTTCTTTAATTTCTCTTTCTGATCTTTCATTGTTGGTGTGTAGAAACACAACAGATTTCTGTGTATTAATTTCATATCCTGCAATTTTACCACGTTCATTGATGAGCTCTAGTAGGTTTCTGGTAGCATCTTTAGGATTTTCTATGTATAGTATTGTGTCATCTGTGGATAGTGACAGTTTTATTTCTTTTCCAATTTGGATTCCTTTTATTTATTTGTTTTTTCTTCTCTGATTGCTGTGGCTATGTTGAATAAAAGTGGCAAGAGTGGACATCCTTGTCTTGTTCCTGATCCTACAAGAAATGTTTTCGACTTTTCACTGTTGAATATGATGTTAGCTGTGGGTTTGTCATATATGGCCTTTATTATGTTGAGGTATGTTCCCTCTATGCCCACTTTCTGGAGAGATTTTATCTTATGCTCCAATGAATTAAACAGCTTTATAGAATTATTATAGATTGTTTATTGTTA
The DNA here is from genome assembly GCF_964374135.1 of Grampus griseus. Lineage (NCBI taxonomy): Eukaryota > Metazoa > Chordata > Mammalia > Artiodactyla > Delphinidae > Grampus > Grampus griseus. The sequence continues at coordinate 5,076,492 of NC_139010.1, forward strand.
AAATTTTAATTAAATATAAGGTCTAATTTTCCAGGACTTGCAAAAATAAAAGCTTAAAGTTATTTATATTGTTTTCTACAATGCATTAATGTAAGCAATGTTTCTTGGCATTAGTGTTTTTAAAGTCAAATATAGAAACAGATGAAAACTTAAAATAATCCCAATAAGCCATATTTCCACCATGAAACCCAACATCAGAGACTCCCAAACAGACATCTGTCACATTATGTTACAGTTGTTCATTTCAATTTCATTGGTTTTGTAGCTTGGGGGTATTTAACTTGTGGAGGATCTGTGTATTAGTCAGGGTTCTCCAGAGAAACAGAACCAACAGGATATAAGTGTGTGTGTGTGTGTGTGTGTGTGTGTGTGTGTGTGTGTCTGTCTGTCTGTCTGTCTGTGTGGAGGGGGAGGAGAGAGAGAGAGAGAGAGAGAGAGAAACACAGACAGAAGCAGAGAGAGAGAATTTTAAGGAATTTGTGAGATTATGGGAGCTGGCATCTAAAAGCTGCAGGATGGGCTGGCAGGCTGGAGACCCAGGGAAGAGTTGATGTTGCAACTTGAGTCCAGAGGCAGTCTGAAAGCAGAATTCCCTTTTCCTCAGGGGACCTCAGTCTTTTCTCCTAAGGCCTTCAAGTGATTAGATAAGGCCCACCCACATTATGGAGGATAAACTGCTTTATTCAGAGTCTACTGATCTAAGTATTAATATCATCTAAAAAGTCTTTCACAGGACATTTAGACTGGAGTTTGACTACATATGTAGGCACTGTGGCCTAGCCAAGTTGACAAGTGAAATTAAACATCACAACTTGTTTTGGTTTTAGAGTTATACAAGAGCCACAAAGATCAAGACTCTGAACCTTGTTTTGAATACCTATTTTTATAGAACTGTAAAAAAGGAACACTTCAGGGCTTCCCTGGTGGCTCAGTGGTTGAGAGTCCACCTGCCAATGCAGGGGACATGGGTTCGTGCCCCGGTCCGGGAGGATCCCACGTGCCGTGGAGCGGCTGGGCCCGTGAGCCATGGCCGCTGAGCCTGCGCATCCGGAGCCTGTGCTCTGCAACGGGAGAGGCCACAGCAGTGAGAGACCCGCGTACCGCAAAAAAAAAACAAAAACAAAACACTTTAAATCAGCACTGGGGTGTGGGGAGGGTCTGTCCATCCTTTTTTTCAAAAAAATCTGAATTATCCTCAGGTTAAAGAACACTTTATAGAACTGAAAGTCCTGTTAAAGACTTTTTTCCCTAAAACTAAAAAGCAGTCTTCCATGAAAGATTAATTCTGCCACTGCTCCTGAAACAGTGAGGGATTTGCCGGCATGTCCATCCGGGTCCTGGATACCAGGGTTTCAGAAATGTGGCCTGATTACTCACACAATACGTATTCTGCTTTTTTCTCTTAACATTTAGCATAAGGCTCTAGATCCTTCTTGTTAAAAGATTTTGTTTTTCTCATTGGTTTGGGTTTTGTGATGATTTCAGTGAAACATAATAAAGTTATTTATGGTGATTTTGGGAAAAATAAAATACCTGCTACAATATAACCTGAAAAGCCAGCATTGAGAACAAGCATTAAGGGGTATTGAGGGTAATGGTGTGTGTATGAAGTTCACGTGTATTTAGCAAAAGGTTTTATACAAAAGGACGCTTTTCCTTCTCTCTCCACCATCCCTGAACAGCAAATATATCCCGTGAATGTCATCTCGTGCAGAAAAGAGAATTGAACTAACAATTTCATTAAAATGGAAAAATCATATGAATAGAAATATCAACCTCATGAACACAGGGGTGATTTATTAAGCAAACCTGAGTCTACCGCCTTAAAATCTTAGGTTTGGTATAATTTATATTTCCTGTCAGGAATGCTCCTATTTCAGCTATAAATAGAACGTGGCAGCAGGTAGAGTAGCCTTTTAATTGGGTCATTACCGAATCTGCATGACTTATTTTCTTTGAGTCTTTGCCATCTCTTACTTCAGATTTGGTCTCTTTGTAATGATGATGCAACATGACAGAATCATACCAGGCTTCCAAAGAGCTCCCCTCACGCTCACCTCCCCCACCCCCTTTCATCATATGTGTACTTGCTTATCAAAGCCTCTTGCAAAGGGAAGGCAGTGAGGAACTTCTACCATGTTTAGACCAGAAATTGGGTCTCAACCCTGGTCACTCTCCCATCCGGGTCTAAATGTCCCAACCAGAGCTGAGCTTATGTCTGGCTCTCCAGACATAAGGCAATTTACCTTCTTTCTTGAACTTCGTGATGGTTGATGAGGGACTGAGAGACTGTGACAGAGAAATGGAGCTATGTATATAAGACTAAAACATTGAAAGCAACTGAGTGGACTAACAGTTTTCCCATCTTCCTTATGAAGCCTAACTCTATAATAGCTTTTACTAGCTTCTGAAGCAATAACAAAAATGGAAAAGACCCTTTCTAGTCAATATCCTTTCACTCTGATTTTTGAGATCCCAGGATGGGTCTTATGTCTCCAAATTCTCACGGTCCTACCCTGTCACAGGCGTATGGTGATGCTTTAGTGGGGCCAAAGCCTTCCTTCAGTCCAGTGGTGACACTGCTGGTGGCTTTGGAGGTTTTGGCATTCCCATAATTCTATCAACACCCCACTAAAAGACTCACCAAAAGTCCTTCCTGATATCCACACTATCTAAATGAGAGCTTGGAGGGAAACACAGCTTCACAAATCCCATCCCCTCCACCAGGCCCCCACCCGGCCCCAGCCAGACTGTTAGGGAACCATTCACCAAAACCGCCCAGCTTGGCCAGGCGTGGTGATAACAACTTGCCTCAGTTGTCTCACAACAGGAGGTCCCGATAAAGAATGCAGAGCCGGGAGAATTCAGGAGGGGCCGAAAGGAGGGAGGAGACGCCAGCCTGTGGTATGTCTTGTAAAACTAATCTGGAAGAACTCAGGAGGGGCCAAAAGGAGGAGGGGGGAGTCCTGCCAACCTCCCAGAAGCCCTCACGCTGGTATCTGTCTTGGCTGAGAGATGCGTTTGCCACCAGGAAGGACCCTGAGTCAGAATGATTGGCCAGAGACAACCCGGAAACTAACCCCATCACCATAAAGCCCGAGACTGCGAGCCACGCGGCAGAGCGGTCCTCCTGGGTTCCCTTGCGCCGCTGCTCTGCGCCCGGGCGCCGCTTCCCAATAGAGTCTCTTGCTTTGTCAGCACGTGTGTCTCCTCGGACAATTCATTTCCGAGTGTTAGACAAGAGCCCGCTCTCGGGCCCTGGAAGGCATCCGCCTTCCTGCAACGAGACCACTTCTGCATTTGTCCCAGGGTCATTGCAGCTCTGTGGCAGGACACCCACAGCTGCAGTGTTCAGCCCAGACCTGCTTCCTGGTCTGGAAGCACGACTGGAGAAGGCCAGCTTTTGTCTTCATAACTCGTTTACTCAGCAGGACGACCTGACCTGAATCCTCCTGTTGGAAGAACGGACCTGGTCTGATGTAAGGCTATTTTAGCCTGTGGTATTTATCTACTCTAGGCATCACTGTCCAGACTGGGAGCCACCTGAGGCTTCCTGGCACCATTCTTCTTAATCTTTGTACCTCCAGTGCTAGTACTGGGCTGGCACATAAGGAAGTGTCCTGTAAGTACTCACTGAGTTTAATGAATCTTTATGCCTGAACGTTTAGGAAGTAAGCAAGTGACACCATGTTGAACTGTCCTTCCAAGTAAAAAGTCATGGGTTAGTCATTCATTCATTCATTTAGTCAACCTTTCACTTAACTAACACGTATTTATTGAGGGCCACCTATGTTTCAGGTTTTTTGCCACGTTTCGGAATTGTAAGATGGGTAATAGGCAGTCCCCATCCTTGTTAAGTTCACAGCCAAGTAGAGAAGACAGGTAAGTACACCAGGATTTTAATACGGTGTGATAAGAGTGCTGATAAAGGTACACACATCACAAGGGGACAGAGGTCAGGCATCTAACCCTGCCTGACAAGATCAGATTTGCACCGTAGAAAGATCACCCTAAACACTAAAGACGTTATTGCTTGAACATAGCGTAATTACCGCAAGATGCAATGCAGGATTGATGGTAGGTCCCCTCCATGGGGTCCTGGCTTCAAGCTCTGGGCTGTAACTGAAAGAGACAGCCCTTAGGAGAGAAAATCAAAACTAAAAACGACCTGAGTTTTATATAAAATCAACGATGTTACTCTGTGACTCTGTATGGCTCCAGTCTACTCCCACCAAAATGGTGCACTTTCCTCTTTCTAAGGAGTCTGTCCAAGATAGCAGGAAGCAATGGTGTTACTTCTTTTCATCTTGTTAGAGGTCTTGGGTCCATAAAGTGTGGTTCCCCCCAACCCCTAATTCCCTGGGGAGAGCCTTTTTGAGGCAATAACTGAAGGAGAAGTTCCACTCTTGATCTCCAGTAAGTGCTCAGTTGAAATCAGGGACTAGAGAGCTGATGCTCATGAACAAGAGACATGCGTATTCCAGGGTCAGTGACAGGTGTGTCTGCAGAACATTCAAAGACCCAGCTCTCCTTTTGCTCCCAGAAATTGAAGGTGGAAATCATACTGTTTTGCCTACCCCAATGGAGATCCTTGAGCTCCAGACAGGCTTTCTGTTTTCTCTAACCTGCTGCACTAGCCTAACTCAAATGGGATGACAAGGCAGCAACCAGATGGGCTGAAGGACTGTGAAGAAACAGGAGGTGTTGGAGTACTTCCTGCATAAAAATGCTGTTTTCATTTCTAAAACCCACATTTTCCCTCCTGGCTGCAGCCCAGAGACTCAGACAAGGGCTATAGTAATGACTAATGTGCTTCCCTTAATGTACCTGCTCACTACAATCAGGTCATTTCTACAAATCTTGATGCTTCCATAGCCACCTACATGACTAATAAGAAAAGCAGCTTTTTCCAGGGGATAAACTCTCTCAGAGATACATGAGAAATCCCAGGCATGCTCCTAGGAGTCTCCTGCTGCCCGAGGAGGGGTGAAAGTGGGGGCAGCTTGGACCTGCCCTACAGCCATCAGAGCACCACTCCAGTGGTGACTCCGGTGTCTGCCGACCTCGGCTTCATGAGCATCTACTTCAGGGCCCTGTGGTCTGCAGATCCTTTGGCCAATGCAACAGGACATCTGTCATCGCCACAGGTGTTGCTGCATGGACCCTGCTGGCCTGGGTGCAGACCCCTGTCCGCTTGCCAAGACCACAACCCTGCAATCAGGTGGGAGGCGGCTTCCTCTCTGTGTCACACTCTATACTGGGGCGCCTGTCCTCAGCAAACGTAGTCCTCCTCCCAAGGTCTTATGGTTACTCAGATTCACTCTAGAGCCACTTCCCAAGGTGAGCCCACACTCTGGGCTGGGTGTCTTGAATGAGTTCTAGTACTGTGCTTAGAACCAAGCCTTCCTTGGTTCTCTGGCTAGTTGAAGTCTCTCTAAGTCTAGCTTTATCTCCTAAGCCACCTCATACCTCACTGTTTGCAACATTATTACTAAAATACTCCCTCGGCTCTTGGACCTTAGTTCTGCTTTTTTTTTTTTTTTTTTCGGTCAATCTTTTCCTTTATGCTGGGTGCCCTCTCAGGAGCTCCATTGTCTGAGAACTGAGGGCTCTGATGCAAGGAGCTCTGCTCCATGGCCTTAGTCCAGACCCTACATAAGTCATCAACTATGTTTTAATGCTCTGACTTTGCTTCTGGGAAGAAAAAGTACACATATTCTTCCCTATTCCTCCCCCTAAGGACAGCTAGAAACCCTGGACATTATATATAAAACAAACATAAAAGACTCTGAAAGGTGGAGGGAAGGCAGATAGGCCAGGGACCTTGGGACCCAAGTGTCATATGCCGAATCCCCGAAATGCAAATGTTGAAGTCTTAACCCCGAATTCCTCCAAGTGTGACTATATTTGGAGATAGGGTCTTCAAGGAGGTAACTCAGTTCAAATGAGGTCATTAGGATAGGCTCTAATCCAATATAACTAGTGTCCTTATAAGAAGAGAAAATTTGGACAGGTAGACACCAGGGGCACAGGCACCAGGACTTTACCTTAAGGGAAAAACAACCCAAACGCATAGGATTTCTAATCAGAAACCATGGAGTAAAGGAGAAGCACAATATTTTTAAGAACTGAAATAAAAGAACTTTCAACCTAGAATCCTATGTCCAGTGAAAATATATTTCAAGAATGAAGGAGAAATCAAGACATTTTGAGATGAAGGAAAACTGATAGAATTTGTCACCAGCAGATCTACCCTAAAAGAATGGTTAAAGGAGAGTCTCTAAACAGAAAGGAAATGATAAAAGAAGGAATCTTAAGACATTAGGAAGGAAGAATATATGCAAAAATATGAGTAAATACAATATACTTTCCTTCTTCTCTTGATAGTGGAAGCAAAAATAATAATAAAATAAAATAATAAAATATTAATATATTATAAATATATTAAAAATAATAATAATAGTGCCTGGTTGTAAATCTGTACAGAGTAAATATTTAAGACAATTATATTATAAAGGGGGTAAAACAAGGGATATAAAGGGAAATAAGTTTTCTATACTTCATGGGAAACTTACTCAAGTTGATAAGGAACATCTACAAAAATCCTACACCTAACATTAAACTTAATGGTGAAAGACTGAGCTTTTCTCCCCCAGGATCAGGAACAAAGGATATCTGTTCCCACCACTTAGTCAAAATAGTGCTAAGAGTTCTAACCAGCACAATAGACTACAAAAGGAAACCAAAAAGTATACAGGTTGAGAAAGAAGAAATAGTCTCTATTTGCAGATGATATGGTTGTCTACATGGAAAATCTTAAGGAATCCTCAAAAATCTTCTATAACTAATAACTGAATTCATCAAGGTCACAAAGTACAAGATAAACAAACAAAAATCAAATCTACTTCTGTGTACTAGCAACAAACACGTGGACATCAAAATTAAAAATACAACACCATTTACAATTACTCAAAATAAAATGAAATACTTAGGTGTATATCTCACAAAATGTTTATAGCCCTTGTATGCTGAAAACCACCGAACACTGATGAAAAGAAATAAAAGAATATTTAAATAAATGGCAATACGTATGAGGCTCGTGGATTGGAGGACTCAAAATAGTAAAGATGTCAATTCTCCCCAAACTGATATGTAGGTTTGATGGAATTCCTATCCCAGCAAGATACAGAGAAGATTATTCTAAACTTTGTATGGAGAGAAAAAGGAACTAGAATAATTTTTAAAAAGATGAATAAAATGGGAGGGATCAGTCAACCCATTTTCAAGACTTATTTTACATCCATAGCAATCACAGCTCTGTGGACTGGTGGAGGGATAGACACATTGAACAATGGAAGAGAACCAAGAACCCAGAAGAGGACCTACACAATACATCCACCTGATTTTTAATAAAAGTGCAAAAGAGATTCAATGGAGGAAAAATCACCTTTTCAACAAAAATTGGATATTCATAGGAAAAAAACAAAGCAAAAGATTCCTCATTTGAAATCTCACACCTTACACAAAAATTAACTCAAAATGGGTCACAAATATAAAATGCAAATTTATAAAACTTTTAACAACAACAAAAAAAAAAATTAGGAGAAAAATCCAGGGCTAAGCAAAGTGTTCTTAGATTTGTCACCAAAGCATAATGTAGAAAATTAAAGTTAACACAATTAACTTCAGCAAAATAAAAAACTTTTGCTCTGTGAAAGGCCCCGTTAAGAGGATGAAAAGACAACCTACAGACTATGAGAAAATGTTTGCAAACCACATATCTGAAAAAGGAATGAAGAACTCTCAAAACTCAACAATAAAACCTGAACAATCCATCAGAAAATGAGCAAAAGACATGAAAAGACATTTCACCGAAGAGGAAATACAGATGGCCAATAAGCACACGAAAAGACGCTCAACATCATTAGCCCTTAGGGAAATGCAAATTAAAATTCCAATGAGCTATCACAAAGTGCTGTTCAGAATGGCAAAAATAAAAAATAGTAACACCAACAAATGCTGGGGAGAACGCAGAAAAACTGGGTCAATCATAAATTGTAAATGATACAGCCACCTTGGAAAACAGTTTGGCAGTTTCTTTAAGAATCAAACATGTGGGCTTCCCTGGTGGCGCAGTGGTTGAGAGTCCGCCTGCCGATGAAGGGGACACGGGTTCGTGCCCCGGTCCGGGAGGATCCCACATGCCGCGGAGCGGCTGGGCCCGTGAGCCATGGCCGCTGAGCCTGCGCGTCCGGAGCCTGTGCTCCGCAACGGGAGAGGCCGCAACAGGGGGAGGCCCGCATACCACAAAAAAAAAAAAAAAAAGGGTCGAAATAGTCAGATTGGGTTAAAAACTAAAAAACAACAAAACTCAAGAGCCAACTGTATGCTGTGTACAAGAGTCACACTTTTAAAATACAAAGACACAAATAGAGTGAAGTTAAAATGACGGCAAAAGATATTTCATGAAAGTTCTAATCAGAAGAAAGCTGGAGTGGCTCTATTAATATCAGACAAAAATGATTTCAAGATCAAGAGTATTATTATCAACAAAGAAAGACATTTCTATCTAGCATATAGAGGTTGTATAAGTTAGACAATTTCTTAGAGGGACTCAAAAGAAGCCATGTAAAGCTGACACACTAAGTAACAGAAGTGGGAATTCCCTGGCGGTCCAGTGGTTAGGACTCAGTGCTTTCACTGCTGAGGGTCGAGGTTCAATCCCTGGTCAGGGAACTAAGATCCCACAGGCTGCATGGCGTGGCCAAAAAAAAAAAAAAGTAACAGAAGAATAAATGTATGTAAAAACGCAAAGGTAAAACACTTAAGAAAAATAAAATCAAAAGCCTTGTGTGGTAGAGTGGCAGGAGGGGAAACATGGACACATACTGCTCTCATCTCACAGTCACAAGTCAGAATATGTTGTCTGAGGGCCTAGAGGGTCAAATATATTCCATAAAGTTATAGATGACATCACCAGAACAAAAACTATAAATGTCCAAATTATTAGATAAAACTCCTACCTAAAACAAGCAAAGACAGATCACATAGTAGAAGATATTTTAAAGGTAATGTAGGCAGAAAACACAGGTCTAATAGAGATGCTGAGATTAGACCAACCACGTCTGTAATATCAATCAACGTAAAGGGACTAAACTCACCTATTAAAGTGAACAACCATGTTGTATCACAAGGCAAAACATAATATTTTCTGTATCAAAAAGGTAAACCCACAATGAAGGACTCAGAATTAGTTTTAAAATGACTTTCAAAATAAGACATAGATAAAAGAATATCAGGCAAGTCAAAAGAAAGAAATCATAAAAATCTGTCAATCATGGATTGACAGATTTTCATATATATTTAAAATATATTTTAAAATATATATATATTAAAATATATATTTAAAATATATTTAAACTTATAAAATATAAAAATATATATATTTAAAATATATTAAGATATATTCTTAAATATCACAAAAGATTGAAGTTAGGGCAAAAAAAATGAAAGGAGAAAATGAAGGCCTATTTTTAATGATAGATGATGCAATCCACAGTGAAAATGTAACCATTTAAAATATCTATATAGCAAATAATTTTGTCAGTATTCATAAAGGAAGAACTGCAGGAACTATAAAGAGAAATAGAAATACATTAGAAGTAGAACTTAACTCATCTCTCTTAGATTCCAACAGATCAAGTGGATTAAAAATAAGTGAAGATGTACAAGTCCACCCTGAAAAGAGACATTCATCTTATTTTTCAAATTCCCAGGGCTTCCCTGGTGGTGCAGTGGTTGAGAGTCCACCTGCCGATGCAGGGGACACGGGTTCGTGCCCTGGTCCGGGAAGATCCCACACGCCGCAGAGCAGCTGGGCCCGTGAGCCATGGCCGCTGAGCCTGCGCGTCCGGAGCCTGTGCTCCGCAACGGGAGAGGCCACAGCAGTGAGAGGCCTGCGTACTGCAAAACAAAAACAAAAACAAAAACAAATGCCCATGGGGCATTCACACAAACGGACCACATATTAAGTCACAAGGAAAATCTCAATAAATTCTAAAAAATATAACTAGTATAATCTCTAATCATAATTCAAAGTGAACTAGAAATTAATTATAAAAATAAATGACAAAAATAAATAAAACAAACAAAATACCCTTCCACTTGGAAATTTTAAAACTTTGTTTCAAGCATGTCTGAGGTCAAAGAGGGAAGTAAAACTGAAATAAATAAAATAATGATAGTGAACATATCACATTTTAGAACCAAAATTTGTAGCCTGAAATAATTACTTAATCTTAGAGTGAAAATTAATTAATAAAGTATCTGCCTCAGTAAGTTAGAAAAAGAACAGTAAAATGAAGCCAAAGAAAGAAGAAATAAAGTAGAAATTAAAACAGAAAAAAGGAAAACAATACACATATAACAGTTTCTTTTAAAAAATCAATAAAATAGAGAAATAGCTAACCTAATCATGAAAAGAAGAGAAAGCACAAATTCACAAAATAAGAAATGAAAAGGGAGAAAGAATCACTGTTATAGAGGAAATTAAAAGAATAATGAAAGATTACTTTTCTTAATTATATGCAAATAAATCTGAATTCCTAGATAAAGTGGACTCTTCTCCAGGAAAATGAAACTGATCTTAGGAGAGAAGGGAAATATAAACACATCAATTACCATAGAAGGAACAGGAATTTGTCCAAGAGCTTCTTGCTAACTATCATCTCTCTCCCGGTAAAAATCAACTGAATAAATTTGAAAGATCTTATTGGCTTTACTCAACAATTTGCAAGTCGGACAGCATCCAACCAGGCAGATAGAAAGGAGCTCCGAGGAGCTGTACAAAGTAAAAGACTTTTATAGGCAGAAGGGAGCGGGAACAAGGAAATTATTCTAAGTAAAAATGAGATCGGTTATTGCAAGGTGGCTTTCCTTTAGGGGAGGGCAGGGGTCTATCGGACAGATGACCTCACTAGTGCTGACCACGTGATTACTGACTGACTGGTTTAAGATTCCATTTCAGGGAGAGCAGAAGTTGTAATTAAGTCTCGGTTTGGTGACATGGGGCTTAGCATAAGCAACTCCATTTGGGCCTGTTGTTTTGTTTCTAACGCTTGTAACCCCCAAAGAACCAGGCTCAAAGACTTTACAGGAGGTTCCACCAAACCTCTAAGGAGCAGATGACTCCAATGCAGTTTCTAATGTTTCAGTGCACAGACAAAGAAGAAAACCTTTTAAATTCTTTGTGTAAAACTAGCAAACCCAAACCTGACAACTGTAGCACAAAAAGAAAACTACAGACCAAATTTACTTATAAACATGGATACAAAAATCCTGAATAAAATACTAACAAACAGAATACAGCAAATGTTGAAAGAGTAATCTTTTAACCAAGTGGAGTTTATTTTGGGAATGCAAGGATAGTTCAGTAAAGATATTCAATATTAAAGCAATTCCCTCAAAAGAAAAACAATATACTTATGATTCATCCATTTTTAAACATCCATTCTTGATAAAGATTCTGAATAGATAAAAAATTACAAAGTAATTCCTTAGCATGAATTTTAGAAAGTATCTGTCCCATCTAAACTACCGTAATGCTTATAGAAAAAAACTAAAAATGTCCTGTTAAAGTGAGGAGCAAACAGAAATGTGCACTACCCTCACTATTATTTAGCAGCGTTCGAGATACTAGCCAAGGCCGAGATGTTAGCAGAAGAAATAAGAGGTATAAAAATTAGAAAGGAGAAAGTAAAATCGTCATTATTTGCAAATGGTATTTTATACCTAGGAAGCCTCAAAAAATAATCTAAAAACTAGATCAGTCAGAGAAATCAGTAAGGTAGATAGGAAATCATAAAGATGAATTGACAGCCTCCAAAAGTACAAATAATACCCAGTTAGAAGATACAATGGAAGAAAAGACCTCATTACAATAGCAATAAAAAGATGAATTAACTAGAAATAAGCTTAATAGGAAAAGTACAAGAATTATAGAGGGCTTCCCTGGTGGCGCAGTGGTTGAGAGTCCACCTGCCGATGCAGGGGACACGGGTTCGTGCCCCGGTCCGGGAGGATCCCACATGCCGCAGAGCGGCTGGGCCTGTGCGTCCGGAGCCTGTGCTCCGCAACGGGAGAGGCCACAACAGTGAGAGGCCCGCGTACCGCAAAAAAAAATAAATAAATAAAAAAAATAAAAGAATTATAGAAAACTTGAAGAGGTCCCTCCAAAGAAGACTTAGACATATGGCAAAAGGTATATTATGTCCCTCAAGAGGAAGTTAGCCTCATAAAGATACCAACTACCTCTAAGTTAATTTACATATTTCCTGTAATCCCAGTAAAAATGCCAACATGAACTTTTTAAACTAGATAAACTGATTCTAATCACAGGAAAAATAAAAAGGTACTGAAAGCCAGGGAAAATCTGAAAAATGAAAAGTGACCTTGGGGGAATGGTCCCACAGATACCAAACGTATTTCAAAGCTCTGGATTTAGAATCATGTGGTATCGGTATGAGAATCAACCCATCTTGGTGTCCCTCCCAATACTCTCCTTCATCTTCCACATCTCAGTAGAGCACCTCTATCCACACCGTTGCTCATTTCAGAAACATAGAGGTCTTCTTTGACACATCCCTATTCTTTATCCCTCACCATACATTTCATTACTATACTGTGCAAATTCTACCTGCAAAATACCTCTAAAAAGCGTCCATATCTCCCCAAATCGCCCCCAGCTATTTTCGTCCAGGTCAGCATCCTTGCTCACCTGGACCTGTGCAGAAGTCTCCCCTCTTCCACTCTCATCTACTTCCCAGCCATTCTCCATGAAGTCAGAGATGGCTCTAAAGTATAGATCTGATCACATCACTGTCCTGCTTCAAACCCTTCAATTGCACTTAAGATAAAAATCCCAAAGAGCTGAGCACCATAAAACCCATGTGGTAAGCACTGTCTCCCTCCCCAGCCTCTTCACCGGCCACATGCCTGCTTGCTGTCCGAGCTCTGACCACTCTCTCCTTTAGTTCCCTCAAGTTGTCAAGCCCTTTCCCCACCTCCAGGCATGTGATTCCCTTTGCCTGGAATATTCTTCACAAGGCTAACTGCTTAATCACCTTTCTTCTTTGTTATAAAATAAACTTTTAATTTTGAAAATTCTAGATTCATACGCAGTTGTGAGAGATAATACAGAGAGACCCCTTTACCCTTCACCCAGTCTCCCCCAATGATAACACCTTGCGTAACCATGGCACAGTATCACAACCGGGAGACTGACGTGTACGCCGTTCATCAACATTCAGATTTCACCAGTTTACGTGGACTCCTGTGTGTGTGTGTATTTAGTTCTGTATAATTTTATCACAGGTAGAGATTCATGTGACCATCACCACGATCAAGACACAGAACAAGGATCCGTCACAAGGATCCCTCAGGCTACCTGACTGCAGTCACAGGAACCTCCCTCTTCCCCTCTCTTCTCCCTCAGCCTTTAAGTCTCTGCTTAAACATTCGTCACTCAAACAAACCTCCCTCAATAGTCTAGTCTACACTTCTCTGTTAAACGCTCTCATGGTAACGCCCCGAACGTCCTCACAATTATCACAATTTAGAATTAGGGGTTTAATGCTTTTGAAGTGCTTCTCAGTTTAGGTTTTCTTATGGGTAAGCCATTTTTCTATCCCGACACCCTGCTCTCTGCTCTCTCTCCAGTGAAGGTGGGAAGGCTGCTAGCGCCTCCAAAAGGAGAATAAAACGTAGGGGATGTCTTGATGCAACAGAAGGGAAAGGTGAGATATCACTGCTTTTGTTCCCATGAACTGTGGGGAAGGAAGCGAGTGGAGACACATGTGTCTCAGCCTCCTTTTCTTTTCTTTTCCTTTTCTTAAAAATAAATTTATTTATTTATTTTTGGCTGCATTGGGTCTTTGTTGCTGCATGCAGGCTTTCTCTACTTGCGGCGAGCGGGGGCTACTCTTCATGGCAATGCACAGGCTTTTCACTGCGGTGGTTTCTCTTGTTGCGAAGCACGGGCTCTAGGCGCGCGGGCTTCAGTAGTTGTGGCACGTGGGCTCAGTAGTTGTGGCTCGCAGGCTCTAGAGCGCAGGCCCAGTAGTTGTGGCGCACAGGCTTAGTTGCTCCGCGGCATGTGGGCTCTTCCCAGACCAGGGCTGAAACCCGTGTCCCCTGCATTGGCAGGCGGGTTCTTAACCACTGTGCCACCAGGGAAGTCCTCGGCCTCCTTTTCTGGGCAGAATCCCAGGGTGGGGAAGCAGGTTACAGCACGGAATGAAGTGAAGCAGAAAGCAGAGGGAATGTGCCCAGGTTCCCATCTGGGACTCTGGGAGGAGAGGTCGTTGTTCAGCCTGGGGCAGCTGCACGGGAAGGCAGAGCGAACCTCCTGCGTACACATGCAGGGCCCTGAGCCACAAAGAGGTCCCCATCCTCTCCTGAGACTTTCGGGGGAGCTGGCCAGAAAGGAGGATGAGACAAAGCTGGAGACTGAGGCACAGTGACACCAGAGGCAAGGGCTACAGACAGGCTGAGAGAGTATGACCTCAGCTGCAGATGACCCCACTAAACACACCCCAGTCAGTGACACCCAGGGACTGGTGCCTGTTTGGTCCCTTCCCTCCACTCAAGGTGGTCACACAAACCCCTACATACCCAGAGGCCATTTTGGAAAGAAGTCAGTGCAGGATGAGGAAATGAATTCTCCAAAGGGAACTGATTGGAAGTACGAGATTGGACTGAGTTTAACAGATTGGAGTCCAGTTTAAAATTTTCTCCAAGATCCAGCGGCTTTGGAAAATGAGGAGCCTTTTTCTCTTTCTAAGAAAGAAACCTGTACGCATACGTTGGTTGGTATGATTCCTTGTTTAAAATCTCCCTCCCATTAAACTATACATTTCACAAGGGAAGGAAATGTCTGATGGTGGTTTTTCCTGCAGTGCTGTCATGTAGTGAGCACTCAGACACTATTTATTTAAAAATTAATGAATGCCTACAGATTCAGCTATGTACTTTATTAAGGATTCACTCATTCTGCTAGGCAAGTCTGAAAATTCTTTGAGTCTATACTAGACACTTTACGTGCCCACCAAGATAAGTTTTCAATGAAAAGCTGACTTTGGCCAGTACATGTTATTGTGTTACACGTAAAACATAAATGGCTCGATGCCTCTCCTCCAGAGTCGATAGCTCTGTCACTAACGCACTGCATACTCTGAATAAGTCATTCAACCTCTTTGGCAGGGGAGGGAGGTGGCGGTCTCAAACTTTTTTTCTCCATACGAAGCACAGACTATCCCTCCTAGCTTCAATGGTAAATGAAGAATAGCTAATTAATATGATTATGAAACTTGCCTACTCTGAAGGCATGCCTACAGAAAAAAAAAAAAAAAAGCACTTGCTCCTTAAATAATGAATGCCATTTAAAAATATCCTTTCCAAGGCTGTGTCGGGAAACCCTGGGCCTGATCTGGGCTGAGTTCGATAGTCATGTGTCCCACGGGAGGGGCAGCTCAAAGCTTAAGGAGACACGTTTCCAACCGTGAGAGCTAGTGTCCTTCCCAGGAGCCTTGACATGGACCAAAAACCAGGAGATCTCTTCAAGCAGCCCACCTCTGCTTTAAAGAGAAAATCCCAAACCACCCTGAGGCCATGGGAGCACAGAGACTGCAAGCTGCCACTCTAGTTAGGATAGTTTTATTAGCCTGCGCCATGTCACAACCCTTATTTACTCCAAGTGCTAAGGTTCCAATCCAAGTCATTTCTAAGCCTCTTGCTTCTGTTTCCGTAACTGTGCCATTGTGTGATGAATTATGACCCTGAGAATGAGTCCTCTTTAAAAAAAAAAAAAAAAAGATTTGGCAATAGGTGTTTACTTCACAGGCTACTTCCCAAAGGTAGACGATTTCAGGTGTTCTGCTTTGTCCAGGAGTGTGGTTGGGCTTTAATTAAATAATTCATCAATATTTTTAAGCCCTCGTACGCCAGAGACTGTGTCAATTCATGATCCAGAAGAATAACACTGGACCTCCTCTAGTTGTAGTCAAAGCCATTTCGGTTGCCAGTCATGGAAACTCACTCAAACTAGCTCAAACAAAAAGAAGGGAATGAAGTGAAAAGATGCAGGAACATTCACGGAACCAAGTGCAAGATGCTGGGCTTCACGTGGGACTGGAACCAGCTCCTGGAAAGCCAGAGACAGTTCCTTTCTGTTTCTTTTTGGAAGTTTTTGGCCTCTCATCTCTGCTTCTCTCTAAGCATCTACCTGATTTTTCTCTCCACAAACTCAATTTCTTTCCTTGTAGAAGGACGAGCCTCGTGCAGTCCTCTTAACGTTCTCTCATTTCCGTTCCGCCAACCACTAGGAATCCTTTTGTCCCGATTGTAAATTCCCAGGAAAGAGAAGTGCTGGCTCAGTCTACGCGCAGGTGGGCTCTCTTCTGGCTGGGATTGGCGGCCCTGGTCCTTTGGGAGAGGCCGTCTCATCAGTCGAGGCTGGGTCAGGGAAGCAGAACCTTCCACGTATGCAGGGATGAAGGGTTGTTTACATGGACGAGGTAGGTCCCAGAGCCACTGGAAAGAATGGAAGATGGACAGTCAGACAAACAACAGCCCTCCTCTCAGCCTGTACAGCCAAGCAGTGGTTTTCAAGAATCCACCCCCAAACCACTGTGAATCTTATGAAGTCTGGGGTTACTCTCCCACCTATCTCAGTCCGCAACGGGGCGATCCTCAAGAAATTCACCCAGGAGCTGCTCCGATGACCAAGAACCTCCTGGAAGCTCCCACTCACTCCGCGTTAGCCTGCAGCACAGATGAGCGATTCTCAGAAGCGGCCGCCAGCTCCCTCAGCTGCCTGTACCCTGAAAATGGGTGAGATTCACAAGAGCTTGCCCAGCGGCTGCTGCAAACCTCAGGTCTGCCTACAGATCCCTCCAGACAAGAATGACTTCCTCTCTTCCAGCTGCTACGTCTCAGGAGCGCCTCCTATTGGGAAACTCTGACCAGAGCACTATGTGGAGGGGGATTCCGGAAAACATCGTCCCAAGCTTCCCTTGTGTGACGTAGAGGAGAAGGTGGAAGGAGATGGTGATGGGCTGAGCCCCACTCCAGACAATCAGTGCAGCCCAGGAACCCTGGAGGTGCAGGACTACCTGGGACAAACCTCCACGTGTGCAGGCCTGTGCACATGTGTGCACATGCAAGTTGGCATGCATGTGTACGTGTGTGTGTTTGTACAGGGGGATGATGGCGGGAAAAAGATAGGTCTCAGGAACTGGGGCATGGCCTGGGCATCACTTAATATCAGAAGAGGGCAGATTTCTCTTCCTGTCTGTCGCTACACAAGCTGAGAATATTTCATTTCAGCTTCTTTTAGGAAAACTCACTGTAGGCCATCCAAAGGGCTAGTCTGTAGTGAACATTTGATGTTCACACATCCTCAGCATTTCTTCCTCCTACTTCTTTTTTTAAAATAATTATTTCTTTATTTAGGCTGAGTTGGGTCTTAGTTGCGGCATGCGGACTCTTAGTTGTGGCACGCATGAGGGATCTGGTGCCCCGACCAGGGATCGAACCCTGGCCCCCTGCATTGGGAGCGCAGAGTCTTAGCCACTGGACCACAGGGAAGGCCCTTCCTCCTCCTTCTTACAATAGGCCCTCACTTGAATGTGAGGAACCACATTCTCGATGGGGATGTCTTACACACCACTCCACAGGCAAGTGAGCAGGAATCCCTATCCAGCCCACTGCCCCAGCCCGGGGGTCCAGCAGTTCACAGGACAAGGGACAGGGGAACAAGCCCAGCCAGCCAAGTCCTCCCTGAGAGGACTTGCAAAATTAGCGAAATGTAAGGCCGCGATTCATGCTCTTCTCGGCAAGAGAGCCTGTCCAAGAGAGAGCCTCTTTTGCGTGCCCACGGTCAGCAACATCTGAGGCCAGTACTTCTGGGCTTTTTAATTACATGAGCCAATAAATTCCCATTTTACTTAAGTCCTGGAGTTGAATGTCTCCATCAAACATTCCAACTAATAAATAAACACAACTGAATCTGTTCTAGGCTGTTCCTTTGCTCGTATATTCTCTGGGACATTCCCTTGCTCCATCTCTATCTGTTGAAATCCCATTTACTTTCACCACCAAGTCAAATGCCGTCTTCTTTTACATGGAACCTGCCTGTTCCCCTGACCCCTTACCCCCCTGTACCTTGGGAGCTCCACATTACCCTGCACTGTCTCTCCTGAGTGAGCTGTTCACCCTCCTTTCCCCACACAGCGTGAACCACAGTGGTAAGTTGCATGGGAGCCACTGTCTCATTCATCTTTGTATTGCTTGCTGACTTAAGTGGGTTCTTGCATGATAAATATTAAGCATTTGTTGCATTTTAAAATGCCTGAAATCAACAACAAAACAACCCCATTCAAAAATGGGCAAAGGACTTGAATAGATATTTCTCCAAAGAAAAAGCACGTGTCTTTCAGTAAACACATGAAAAGATGCTCAACGTTACTATACATCAGGGAAATGCAAATCAAAACCACAATGAGATATCACCTCACACCCGTTAGGATGTCTTTTATCAAACAAAACAAACAAACAAAAAACCTGAAAAAAAAAGATGTGTTAGGGAGAATGTGGAGAAACTGGAACCCTTGTATGTTGGTGGGAATGTAAGATACTGCAGTCCCTATGGAAAACTGTATGGAGGTTCTTCAAAATATTAAGCATAGAACTACCCTATGATCTAAGAATTCCACTCCTAGGTATATACCCCAAAGAACTGACAGCAAGAACTCAAACAGATATTTGTATACCCCTGTTCATGGCAGCATTATTTACAATAGCCAAAAGGTAAAAACAACTCGTGTCCATTGACAGGTGAATGGATAAACAAAATGTGGTTCATCGTTACAATGGAATATTATTCAGCCATAAAAAGGAAAGAAATTCTGACGCACGCTACAACATGGATTTACCTTGAGGACATTATACTACACGATGTAAGCCAATCATAAAAAGACAAATACATGAAGTATCTAGAACAGTTATATGCATAGGGACAAAATGTAGAATTGTTCCTGCCAGAAACTGTTAGGAAGGGGGAATGGGGAGTTAGTGTTCAATGGATACAGTTTCAGTTTGGGATGATGAAAAAGTTCTGGGAACAGGTAGACGTGATGGTTTCAGAACAATATGGATGTACTTAATGCCTCTAAATTATATACTTACAAATGGTTAAAACGGTAAATTTTATGTTATATATATTATACCACAATAAAAACTGCCTGAAATTTTGTACAGGTTTTTAAGCTTATAGAGCCTTTCATGTCCGACATCTCATCTCAACCCCAAGAACAGGGCAGATGTAATTTCACCTCTTCTAGAGATGAGGATACTAAGGTTCTGAAGATTTAGGTTGTGTCCAAAGTTAGTATATTGTAAAGCAGGTCTTTGGACTCTGAATTCCAGGCTTTTTCTGCTACTTCTCTCAGTATCAATTACCTTTTGGTAAAGGGCCTCCATAAGCCAGAGCCTCACACGTGTCATTTGCAGAAGGGCTCTTGTGGGTCTACATGGCCCTCCTGTTATCAGTGAGGAAAGTACATTCCCCCCAGGGAGCCAGGGCTTTTCTAGGTGTTCCTGAGGTTGCCAACTGTTATGGACTGAATGTTTGTGCCCCTGCCCCCAACAAAATTCATGTGTTGATGCCCTAACCCCCAGTGTGGCTATATTTGGAGATGGGGCCTCTAAGAAAGAAATTAAGGTTACATGAGGCCATAAGGGTGGGGCTCTAGTCCAAAAGGATTAGCGCCCTTGTAAGAAGAGACACCAGAGCCTTGCTCCTTCACCCTCTCAACACGTGCACAAAGAACAGGTCGTGTGAGCTCACAGTGAGATGGCAGCCACCTCCAAACCAAGAGAAGAAGCCTCAGAATGAACCTATTTTGATCTTGGACTCCCCAGCTCCAGAACTGTGAGAAATAAATGTCTGTTAATTAAGCCCCCAGTCTACAGTACTTTGTCATGGCAGCTCCAGCTGTCAATAAAAGCAATATGACAAAAAAGCACACTCCTTTGTCTAGTACCCCTGGAAAACACACCTGAGAAAATCTCATGGGAAAATGTTTCTGTTGGTCTCCCTCTTGGTGGCCTCCATCTTTCTTGTAGAGAAATAGTCTCTATATGCTGGCTGAGACTTCAGCCTCAGGTGTCACAACCCCAAAGCCCTGCTCCAGCAGAAAGACAAACAACCATATGTGAATCTAGAAAAATGGTACAGATGAACCTATTTGCAGGGCAGGAATAGAAACGCAGACGTAGAGGACAGACGTGTGGACATAGGGGGAGAAGGGGAGGGTGGATTGAATTGGGAGATTAGGTTTGGCATAAATACACCACCATGTGTAAAATAGATAGTTAGTGGGAACCGGCTGTACAGCACAGGGAGCTCAGCTCAGGGCTCTGTGATCACCTAGAGGGGTGGGATAGGGAGGGTGGGAGGGAGATGCAAGAGGGAGGGGATATATGTATACATATAGCTGATTCACTACACTGTACAGTAGAAACTAACACAACATTGTAAAGCAATTATACTCCAATAAAAATAAAATAAAATAAGAAAGACAAACAACCAAATCCCTGGACTTTGATCCAGGCAATTCAGCCTCCCCCAGTTAGCTCACCTCAGCTCCGTCTGAGGAGTTTTGGTCTTGCCTGAGAAACACCGGGCTCAGCTGCTGCCAGCTTGGTTCTTGTTTCAACGGCAGCTACTCCAGTCCAGTGGGTGCCACTCAACACCCACGCAGTGCGAGCGGAGTCTGAGTAGCCTCGGCTGTCATCTGCACATTCTGGTGCTCCGCAACATGGAGTACTCCCTTGAGACACAGACGTGGGCCACATGGGAAAGCTACCAAAACAAACAGTGAAGAAAACAAGTGATTTTTCTTGAACATCATGTTGTTGAGAAGCGTGGGCTCCAGGTGAGTTCTCCGTTCACTCCTGGAAGAAAGGACTGTAACTTAGCATGTGCCAAAAGCCTATTGTGTTAAGCCTTTCCCCACAGGTTATTTAATTCTCACAACAGTCCTGCAAGGTACAGATCTCTATCCCAATGTTTTAAACAGTATTTTTAATCGTGATAGAATACACATGACAAAATTTGCCATCTTAACCATTTTTAAGTGTATAGCTCTGTGGCATTAAGTACATTCACGTGATTGTGCCACCATCACCACCGTATTTAGAACTCTTTTCATCATCCCAGACTGAATCTCCCTGTCCCCTTCTCCCCCCAGGCCATGAAAACCACCATTCTGCTTTACGTCTCCATGAATCTGACTACTCCAGGTACTTCATATAAGTAGAATCATCTGGTATTTGTCTTTTTGTGACCAGCTTATTTTACTTAGCATAATGACCTCCAGGTTCATCCATGTTGTAGCATGTGTCAGAAATCCCTCCTATTTTAAGGTGGAATAATATTCCATTGTATGAATATGTCACGTTTTCTTTATCCATTCCTCTATTGATGGATACTTGGGGTTTTTCCACCTTTTGGCTTTGGTGCTGCTATGACGATGGCTATACAAATATCTGAGTTCCTGCTTTCAGTTCTGTGGCGTGTATACATAGGAATGTAATTGTTAAATCATATGGCAATCCTATGTTTATTTTTTTGAGGTGCCATCATACTACATCCATAGTGGCTGCAACATTTTGCATTCCCACCAACAGAACACAAGGGTTCCAGTTTTTCCACTTCCTCATTAGCACTTATTATTTTCTGGGTTTCTGTTCTGTTTTGCTTTGGTTTTTGATAATAGCCATCCTAATAAGTGTGAGGTGGTATCTCATTGTGGTTTTAATTTGCATTTCCCTGATGTCTATTAACATTGAGCATCTTTTCATGTGCTTATTGACCACTTGTATATCTTCTTTGGAGAAATGTCTATCCAAGGCCTTTGCCCATTTTTAATGGAGTTGTTTGGTTTTTGTTTTTCTTGAGTTGTAAGAGTTCTTTATACATTCTAGATTTTAAGTTCTTAACAGATACATGATTTGCAAATATTGTCTCCCATCCCATTGGTTGCCTTTTCATTCTGTTATTGTGTCCTTTGATATACAACTATTTTAAATTTTGATACAGTCCAATTTGTCTAGTTTTGCTTTTGTTGCCTGTGCTTTTGATGTCATACCCAAAAAAATCATTGCCAAATCTAATGTCATGAAGCTTTTCCTCTCTGTTTTCTTCTAAGAGCTTTATTTTTTTAGCTATTAAGTTTAGGTCTTCAATCCATTTTGAGTTAATTCACGTATGTGGCATAAGGTAAGGGTCCAACTTTATTCTTTTGCATGTGGATATCCAGTTATCCCAGCACCAATTGTTGAGAAGACTGTCCTTTCCCCATTGAATTGTTATGGCACCCTTGTTGAAAATCCTTTGACCACATATGTGAGAGTTTATCTCTGAGCTCTCTAGTTTATTTCTTTGTCTGCACGTCTGTCAAATGCCAACACCACACTGTTTTGATTACTATAGCTTTGTAGTACGCTTTGAAATCAGGAAGTGTGAGTCCTCCAGCTTTGTATTTCTTTTTCAAGATTATTTTGGCTATTCATGGTCCCTTGAGATTCCATATGAATTTTAGGATGAATCTTCCCGTTTATTCAAAAACTACTATTGGGATTTTGATAGGGTTGGCATTCAATTTTAGATAACTTTGGGTAGTGCTGACATCTTAAAAATATTAAGTCTTCCAATCCATGAATATGGGATATCTCTCCTTTTATTTGCATCTTTTGAAATTCTTTCAACATTTTCTAGTTTTCAGTGTACAAGTCTTTCACCTCCTCAGTTAAGTTTATTCTTAATCTTTTCATTCTTTTTGATGCTCTTGTAAATGGAATTGTCTCCTTAATTTCTAATTTTGGGTTGCTTATTGTTAGTGTATAGAAATGCAATTGACTTGTGTGTGCTGATTTTGTATACTGAAACTTTTCTCAATTAATTTATTAATTTAACAGTTTTGTGTGTGTTTGTGTGTGTATGTGTGTGTGTTATAAGTAATCTTTAAGGTTTTCTACATATAAGATCACATCATCTGTGAACAGAAATAATTTTACTTCTTCTTTTCCAATTTGGATGCCTTTATTTTTATTTTTCTTGCCTAGTTCCTCTGTCTAGGACTTCCAGGACTGTGTTAAATGGAAGTGGGGAAAGTGGGCATCACTGTCTTCATCTTAAAGGAAAAGCTTTCAGTCCTTCACTGTTGAGTATGAAGTTAGTTGTGGCCTTTTCATATATGACCTTTATTATGTTGAGGTAGTTTCCTTATATTCCTAGTTTGTTGAGTGTTTTTAACACAAGAAGGTGTTGAATTTTGTCAAATGCTTCTTTCTACATCAATTGAGTTGATAGTGTGTTTCCCCCCTTCATTCTGTTAATGTGGTATATTGATTGACTTTTGTATGTTGTACAGTTCTTGCATTCCAGGAATAAATTCCATTTGGTCATGGGGTATAATCCTTTAATGTGTTGTTGAATTCTGTTTGCTAGTGTTTTATTTAAAAACTGCCCCAATTTTTACAGATGAGGAAATTAAACTCTGAAGAGGTGAGACAATTTCTCTACAGTTACTCCTCTAGTAGGTGTTTGGAGCTGGGGTTCAAACCTGAGCCTGTTTGGTTCCAGAATCCATGTCATGTTCACTACACCAGGCTGCTTCTTCTTACTCCACAGCAGGGTCAAGAAAGGAAAACGTGGGCTACCAAACATGAGCTCTGTAACTTCACACACACAAACAAAGATTTAACCATTTCTGAACCTCAGTTTGTGCATCTGTAAAATAGGGACGATGGTGCCCACTTTCTAGAGGTGTTTGTAATGTTTAGATAAGACGAGAGATGTAACACTCCCAGACATCCTGAGCTTTTCATTAATGGCAGCATGTATGGCCCTCTGCCCCCCAGCTGGGCCTCCCATCTCAAACACAGCCTGCTCCCCAACCTTAGACAGAGGCTTCATGTGCAGCCTTTTGGCCAAATTACTGATTTCTTTTCCTTGCTATAAATATTCTAGAAGCATTAAGACCATCAGCAAGTCATCCTGTGACTTTATGTTCTGGCCCACAAGGAATTTTCATTCCCCTATGACTTATTGATTCCTTTTTGCAGCTCCCATCTAAATACCTCCGGCCATTGACATTTCAAATATCCTTGTCTTTTGGCTCCCCTCAGTGGCCTCAACCCGTGTCCTGAATTCTTTTTCTACCTTTTCTGCTTTTTTGGCAAGTTCAGCGACCAGAGCATTGCTCGTGGAGATACCTAGCATTTTTAGGAGTGTTTTCGCCCATTTTTCACAGTAACTCCAGGCAGATCATTTCTGGACTCAGCATGCAGACAGAGTAACTGGGATTCATAGTGGTGATGAAACGGAGGGAAGGGGGCAGAACACAACCTTTAAAAGAATGACATACGGGCTTCCCTGGTGGCGCAGTGGTTGAGAGTCCGCCTGCCAGTGCAGGGGACACGGGTTCGTGACCCGGTCTGGGAAGATCCCACATGCTGCGGAGCGGCTGGGCCCGTGAGCCATGGCCGCTGAGCCTGCGCGTCCGGAGCCTGTGCTCCGCAACGGGAGAGGCCACAACAGTGAGAGGCCCGCTTACCGCAAAAAAAAAAAAAAAAAAGAATGACGTAGCCATAGTACATGATGAAAACCAGTGAGAACCAACTAGGTCCAAGATGGTAGAATATTCGACTTCCAGAAGACCCTGAGCTTTATTATACTCTCATTGTAATATACTAACACACTAAGTGACATACCCACCAGGGCCATGACAGCTCTGAGGCCAACCATAAAAGGCCAAAAAGTGGGCGGTGCCCAATTCCTGGAAATCCCCACCCCTTCCCCGATATAGTTGGAATACTCCTCCCACTCATTAGCCTATGAAATTACCCAGCCCATAAAAACTAAGCACACCACATTTTGAGGCCTCTTGCTTCTTGCCTTCTGAGATGGCCCACACGCTGTCTGTGGAGTGTGCTTCCTCTCTAAATAAACCTGATTCTCACCTACCACTTCATGTCTGAATTCTTTCATGACGAAGAAGGAACCTTAAAATCACCAGCAACAGTGCTAAAATTTTTCTTACGGGAGAAAGGAGGAAGACAGTGGTAAATCCACAAATTCCACTCTTGGTTTTGGGCAACACGCTCTTCCACTTAACAGGAATGTGTCCCTTTCCTTGGAGATAAGAAGCACAGAGCATGAATCCTGAGGATGCCCTCACAGTGTGTCTTGGGAAGGAGCGCTGACCACAGGCAGCAAGTTATAACCTTTTCTGCAAGGGTTGCAGTCGGCACTGCTGTCAAAGTGCACTTTTTATGCAGTAACCCCATAGAGAACTGAACTCCGAGAGCTGAAGTTTACTTGTGCTTTCCAACCAAAAGGCCCCAACCCTTCATTAAAGCTATAAATACCAGAATCCCTTCATCTTTGAAATACAGCCAGTTCTAGGTCTTGCTGAAGTAGCCCGAAGCTGGTACACACACTGCATGTGTGTATGGTGAAAGAGGTCTTTGTGAGTTTGCCTCTGCTGGAGGCCGGAGAGAAGGGTGAGCGGAATGTACTGGAATGTCTGGCAAACAGCAGAGGCAGATTTGGGGTTTAAGCTGCTTAGTGGGCCCCGCGGGGCTCTGCTCTAATCTCCTCCATGTGTGAGTCTGCAGGCTGCCTGGGTAACTCAGCCTCTGCACCATCTCCACAGCCGGGAAGCACAGCGTGGGGCAGGGGACCCATCTGCGGGCTCGGGAGGGCACCGTGCCCCCACTGAAAGCTGGGCACGTGCGCAGCCCTGGTGCTCGCCTGCATGAGACTTCCTTCCTCCCAGACCCTGCCCCAGCCTCCCCCTTGTGTTCAAGAACGCAGATGACACACGCCCTGAGAAAGACCCCAGGGCCAGCACTTCATCCCACCTACTTATCTGTGGTGATGCCGGCCTCCATCAATAACAAATGGCAAAGGGGAAGGGGGGCTGGGAGGAATTGGGAGATGGGGATTGACATATACACACTACTGACACTATGTATAAAATAGATAACAAGTGAGAACCTACTGTGTAGCACAGGAAGCTCCACTCAACTCTGCTCAGCTCTGTGGTGACCTAACTGGGAAGAAAATCCAAAACAGAGAAGATATATGTATACATATAGCCGATTCGCTTTGCTGCACAGCAGAAACTAACACAACGTTGTAAAGCAACTCTACCCCGATAAAAATTACTATAAATAAAATAACAAAGGTCATTTAGGACCTACTATGTACCACACACTGCACTAGACTCTGCAGAGAGAACAGTAAACAAGGCAGGCGTGGTCTCTGCCCTCCAGACCATACTTTCACCCAGGAAGCAAACCACAGAAAAGTCAATAAACGGAAAGCAAGAGAAACGCAGATTGTGAAAAGTTCTTTAACTAAAAACAAAACAAAGTAAACCAAAAACCAAAACAATAAAGCCAGGATAAATAAAGTAGGGGCTGGTCAGAGAAGGCTCTCCAGGAGCAGGTGGCAGTGGACGAACTTCCCAGCAGGGGCTCCTCCTTGCAGGGCAGGAGGTAGGAAGGGCTTGCAGGGGCCTGGGAGCTGCAAGGAGCCCAGTGGGGCAGGAGCCGGGGAGCAAAGGGGTGAAGGACAGGAGATGAAATGCGAGTCAGTGGGGTCTCTGTCTTCACAGGGGTGAGGCCCTACTGGGAAGCTGAAATTTATCACAAGAGCAGGGGAGGCACCAGAAGGATTTCCAGCCGTGGTAAGGGTGCTTACAGCGTGAGAGTGTGTGTGCTTTAAGTCACTAAGGCTACTGCATAGTGATGGGAGGAAGGAGGCATGAGTAAACTAAATGAGATCAGCCAGGAAGGTACTGGAGGAATCCAGGGGAAAGACGATGGTGGCCTGGACTAGAGAAGGGAGGATGGAGCTGGGTGAGGGAGGGCCGACTGCAGATCAGTTTTACAAGTAGAACCAACAGGACTTGGTGGTGAACTGTGACATCTGTGACATGAGATAAATGTGGGGAATCCAAGACGAGCGCAACTGGGTGGCTGACGGTGCAACTTTCCTTTCCGTTTTTTGTGTTTTTTTAATATTTATTTATTTATTTTGGCTGCCCCGGGTCTTAGCTGCGGCACACGGGGTCTTTAGTTGCGGCGTGAGAACTCTTAGTTGTGGCATGTGGACTTCTTAGTTGCGGTAGGCATGCGGGATCTAGTTCCCCGGCCAGGGATGGAACGTGGGCCGCCCGTACTGGGAGCGCAGAGTCTTACCCACTGGACCACCAGGGAAGTCGCAGTGCAACTTTCTGATACGGAAAAGCTTGGGGGAAGGAATATATCTTAGCAAAGCAGTAACGGGGGACAGGAGAGTTTGGGGGAGGAAAGATGAGATACAAGTCAGCAGTGGCTCTCTGGGGTGGGTGTCTCTACCCACCCCACCCCAAAGCTTCCTGTCCTCCCGGGCACCTGGCCTGAGCAGCTCCACCCCTGGGAAACCTCTTCCCTCCCTCATCACCACCCAATGCTCCTTTCCAGCAAGCCCTGTCTCCAGGGTGAGGAGGGGACCCGTGCATG
Organism: Grampus griseus; assembly: GCF_964374135.1. Lineage (NCBI taxonomy): Eukaryota > Metazoa > Chordata > Mammalia > Artiodactyla > Delphinidae > Grampus > Grampus griseus. The sequence continues at coordinate 5,104,125 of NC_139010.1, forward strand.
TTCATGTCACCTTAACTTGCTTCTTCTGACCCTCAGCTGTCAGCACACAGACAGACTAAACCATTCAGAGATCTGGCATGGCGGGATGGGAAAGGAGGGAAACAAACAGGGCCAGGGGAGCTAATCCTGTAGAGGAAAGGCCTCCAAACGTACAGCCTCCAGCAGACTCCAGCAGGCCTCAAGATGTATGGAAAAGCCCAGCCTTGGAACTGAGGGATATAAACCAGCAATGGGGCAAGGTCAAGGTGCAGCTGCCTTGTGGCTCTGAGCAATGGTCTTACTGGAAGAAGGACACAAGGACAAGGACGGGGTCCAGCCCCCAGCGGGAGAGGAAAGGAGAAGAGCAAGATTTGGACAGCGAAGAAAGTCCCGATATGCAGACCGGGTCAGCCCATCAGAGGACAGGTATGTGGTGTCTCCCATCTCCAAAGGCACCGCACCCCCAGGCCACCATAACACCAGGCCTCTCCATCAGTGGGACCCAAGCTCCCGTTCACTGAATCCCCACCACTTGCCATGTGTTGAGGCAGACAGCAACTTCGTGTCACGCTCAGCACCCCCTGAGCCCCATTCCGTAGATGTGGACACAGCCTCAGAGCAGTGGCGGTCTCTGCTGGGAACTCAAAGCTGGGAAGCCATAGAGTCAGGAAGGGACCTCAGGTGAGTCTCCCTCCAGAATCCTTGGCCCTTCCACCACAGTGCCTCACCTGGGCCGGCTGAGCTCAGGACCGGGCTGGGCTCATGGTAAGTGCCAAGGCCTTAGTGCTGGGGGGTCCTTGGGGACAGTGGCCAGGCAGCAGGCAGCTCACCATTCAACCTGCTCCCCAGTCTGCTCTCAGGGCCTGTCCTGTTCCTTCATCTGTGGTCTGCAGTGAGGGGGGCATATCAATAACCCTTGGTCCTCCAACGCCTAAATCCCAGATCTTTCTGCTGACTTATAGCTTAGAAAAGAAATGCCAGCACTTCCGTGGGATTGAAGGACGATCCCCACCCCAGAACCCTTCCTTATGCAGCATGATTCTGTTCTGCCTAGGGCCTCTGAGTTCTTTCTTACTTCTGCAGGAAGCTTGTCTTCTACCCCAGACCAGCTCTTCTCAAGCATTTTTACCTGATAGCACGTTTTTAAAATGATGACATTTGTCCAGCTTACAGGGTAAACAGAGGATGCTGCTCTGGCTTCCCCAGCCCCTAACACCTGTAACCCATTCAAGACCCTCCACTGGGAAGCATAAAATGTCTAGCATGTGTCTGGCACATGGTAGGCATTCAAAATACATTAGCTTAGTCCCCCTCTGTCCTATCCTAACGTAGGCAGCAGGAAAGTAACTAGATCACATGGCAGCAACATATACCAGATTTTCTGGGACAGTCCCAAATGTAAATCGTTTTATCATTTTCAAAAAGGTAACATTTTAAATGTATAATTAATTCCATGAAATTTAATTTTTAAAGAAAGATTTATTCAAGTATTGAGGCAGGCAGAATTCTGTGATGGCCCCCAGGAATTCTTTAAACTAGGGGTCTTATCCAGGTGGGCCTTTTCACAAAGCCTTTTTTTTTTTTAATATTTATTGATTTATCAATTTATTCTTGGCTGTGTTAGCACGCGGGCTCACTAGTGCAGCGCGCGGGCTTCATCGCTCCACGGCACATGGGATCTTAGTTCCCTGACCAGGGGTGGAACCCGCGTCCCCCGCATTGGAAGGCAGATTCTTAACTCCTGGACCAGCAGGGAAGTCCCTTCACATAAGCCTTTTAAAGTGGAGAGTTTTCTCTGGCTGGCGGCAGAGGAGGAAGTTAGAGGTCTGACCTGCCTCTGCTGGCTTTAAGATGGAGAGGCCACTGGCAAGGAGAACAGGTGGCCTCTAGGACCCGAGAGGTGACCTGCCAGACAGCCAGCAAGGAAATAGGGACTTTATTCCTACAGCTGCAAGGAATTAAATTCTGTCAATGACCAAGAATGAGCCTGGAAACAGATTTTTCTCCAGAGCCTCTAGACGAGAACTCGGCTGGCTGACTCCTTGGTTTCAGCCTTGTGTTTCCCTGAACGGGGGACCCAGCCACAGCACGCCCGACTTGGACACACGGAACTGTGAGCTCAGTGTGTGAGTTTATGGCGATTTGTTAGCAACAGAAAACTAACAGATCTAACTTGCATAAAATAAATTCACTTTTAAGTGGTCAGCTCAGGGAGTTTTGATAAATTTTTTGATGCACCTACCATGATAATCAACATACAGAACATTTCCGTCACTCCAAATCTCCCTCTGCGTGCAGTTCTCTTCCTCAGTCCCCAGGTCCTGAACTGTGTTTCTGTTCCTATCTTTTTTTTTTTGTTTCCTTTTCTGGAATGTCATATAAGTGGAACATAAAGTAGAGAGCCTTTTGTGTTTGACTTATTTCACCTAATGCAATGCTTTTAAGATTCCTCTGTGTTGTTGCACGTATCAGGTCAGTTGTTTATTGCTCAGTAATATGCCCTTGTATGTATCATAATTTATCTCTTCACCTGTGATGTAGGTTTGGATTATTTTCAGTTGTTGGCCATTATGAATAAAGCTTCTCTGAATATTTTCATGAACTATGTCTTTGTGTAGACAATGTATTTTTATTTCTCTTGGTAAACATCTGTGTGGACTGTATGATACATTTGTGTTTTCCGAAGTGGCTGTTCCATTTCACACTGTTACCAGAGATGGATGCGGGTTTCAGTTATTCCACATCTTCATCAATGCTTCCTATTGTCAGACTTTTAAATGTTAACCATTCATGGGAGTATGCAGTAGTATCTCATGAGATTATTTTTTTTCATTTAGTTATTGGCTGCGTTGGGTCTTCGTTGCTGCGCACGGGCTTTCTCTAGTTGTGGCGAGCGGGGGCTACTCCTCATTGCGGTGTGAGGGCTTCTCATCACGGTGGCTTCTCTTGTTGCAAAGCACGGGGCTCTAGGCACACGGACTTCAGTAGTTGTGGCACACGGGCTCAGTAGCCGTGGCTTGCAGGCTCTAGAGCACAGGCTCAGTAGTTGTGGCACATGGGCTTAGTTGTTCCGCGGCATGTGGGATCTTCCCAGACCAGGGCTGGAACCCGCGTCCCCTGCATTGGCAGGTGGATTCTTAACCACTGCGCCATCAGGGAAGCCCCATGAGATTTTAATTTGTATTTCCCTAATCACTAATGTTGTGAAGCTTCTTTTCATGGGCTTATTTGCCATCTGTGTATGTTCCTGGGTAAAGGGTCTGTGCAAATCATTCACCCATATATATTTTTTTTAATGTTCTGGATACAAGTCCTCTATCAGCTATGCATTTTGCAAATATTTTCTTCCAGTCTGTGGCTTGTCTTTTCATTTCCTTAACAGTGTCATTTGAAGGGCAGAAAATTTTAATTTCAAAGAAGCCCAATTTATCAACTTTTTTAATGGTTTGTGCCTTTTCTGTCATAGCTAAAAAGCTTTGCCTAAATAAAGGTCACAAAACTTTTCTTCTAATAGTTTTATCACCGTAGCTCTTCTATTTAAGTTTATGATCAATTTGAAATTAATGTATTGTATGTGATGCATGGTAATGGTTAGGGCTTGGTTTTTGCTTATGAATATCCAGTTGTTCCAGAATCACTTAGTAAGAGTGTCCTTCCTCCATTGCACTGCCTTTGCATCTTTGTAAAAAAATCAATTGACCATGTATGTGTGAATCTATTCTGTTCTATTTGCCTATATATACATATACATATATATATATAATTTTTTAAGCCATACTTATTGTCTTGGTTACTGTAGTATTATATTAAGTCTTGAAATCATGTAGTGTGAGTCTTTCGACTGTTTTTTTTTGTTTGTTTTCTAAAATCCTTTTGGTTATTCTAGATCCTTTGCATTTCTATGTAAATTTTAGAGTCAGCTTGTCAATTTCCATGAAAAAAACCTTCACGGATTTTGATTGGAATTGCACTGAACCTATGGACTAATTTGGGAAGAAATGAAACCTTAACAATATTGAGTTTTCCAACCCATGAACACAGCATACCTCTCCATTTATTTAGGTCTTCCTTAATTCCTGATAACAACGTTTTATATGTTTCAGTGCATAGGCCTTACACATATTTTGCTAATATTGTCCCTAAATATTTAATTTGTTGATGCTTATACAATGGTATTTAAATTTTTGTGTCCAATTATTCATTGTTAGCATATATAAGTACAATTAATTTTTGTAATCTTGACCTTTTCAACATTGCTAAACCCACTTATTAGTTCTAGTACCTTTCTGGTAAATTCTCTGGGATTTTCTATGCTGAAAATTATGTCATATGCAAATACGGTTTTACTTTTTCCTTTCTAATCTGTAGGACTTTAATTTCTTTTTCCTGACTTATTGCACTGACTGGAACCACAAGCCAAACATTGAATAGAAGTAGTAGAAGGCATTCCTTGCGTGTGTTCTTGAGCTTAAGGGGAAAGCATTCAGTGTTTCACCATTAAGTATGCTGTTAGCTATAGGTTTTCAGTAAATGCTCTTTATCAGGTTAAGGAAGTTTCTGCTATTCTTAGTCTGTGCAGAATTTTTAATAAAGAATCAATCTTAAATTTTGTCTCATGCTATTTCTTCATCTACTGACACGATCATATCATAGGTATTATTTTTTTCTTTTTTAGTGTATCAATAGACTGAATTATATTAATTAATTTTCTAATGCTGAAACAGACTTGCATTTTGGGGAAAAACCCCACTTGGTCATGAAGTACTATCCTTTTTATGTATTGAAGGATTTGAGTTGTTACAGTTTTGTTAAGGATTTTGGCTGCTGTGTTCATAAGGGACTTTGGTCTGTAGCTTTCTTTTCTTGTAAGATCTTTGCCTTGTTTTGGCATCAGGGTAATGCTGGTAATACAAGTTGAAAAGTGTTGCCTTCTCATATTTTCTGGAAAAGCTTATGTAAAATAGCTATTGTTTTAAAGGTCCATATCCCTATTTGAACTCTTTTTATTTTATTTTATTTTATTTTATTTTTGGCTGCACCACGCGGCTTGCAGAATCTTAGTTGCCTGACCAGGGATCGAACTCAGGCCCGCAGCAGTGAAAGCGTGGAGTCCTTACCACTGGACCGCCAGGGAATTCCCCAAAATTGCTATTATTTTTTAAATTTTTGGTAAAATTTCTTAAATTTTTGGTGGAATTTACCAGTGAGGCCACCTGGGCCTGGAGTAGTCTTTGTGAGAACGTTTTTATCTATGAGTTCATTTTATTTAACAGATAAAGGACTAATCAGCTTACCTATTTCTTTTGAGTAACTTGTGTCTTTTAAAGAACTAATCCATTTCATCTAAGTTATAAATTTACTGGCATAAAATTGCTTATAATAATCTCTTATTATTTTTTTATTTTTTTTAGTGACTAGGGCTCTAGAGTGATGTCCCCTCTCTAATTCCGGATATTGGTAATTTGTTTCTTCTCTTTTTTTTTGCTGATTAGTTTTGCTAGGAGTTTATCAACTTTATTGATCTTTAAAGAACCAACTTTTGGATTTATTAATTTCCTCTGTCATTTTTCTGTTTCCTGTCTCACTGATTTCTGTCCTGATCTTCATTATTTCCTTTCTTATGCTTACTTTGGTTATGCTTCGCTCTTTCACTGTGGTCAGAAGACATCGTTTTAATGATGAGAATCCTTTTAAATTTATTGAGGGTTTTTTTGTTTTTGTTTGTTTGTTTGTAGCCCACAGTATGGACTACTTTAGCAAATGTTTTATGTGCAATTGAAAAGACTGTGTATTCTACTGATGTTGGATGGAATGTTCTATAACTGTCAATTAGATCAAGTTGGTTAGTGATGTTGTTCAGATCTTATATAGCATCTCCGATTTTCTTGTCTATTTGCCTTATCCATTGGAGGGAAGTGTTGAAGCCTCCAGCTATAATTATAGACTTGACTTTTTCTTTTTCAATGCTTTCCATTTTTTTCTTTATATGTTTCAAAGCTCTGTTAATACACTCTGCATACACATTTAGGATTGTTATGTTTTCTTAAATTTACCCCTTTCTGGGACTTCCCTGGTGGTCCAGTGGTTAAGACTCCATGCTCCCAATGCAGGGGGCACAGGTTCGATCCCTGGTCGAGGAACTAAGATCCCCCATGCCACAAGGTATGGCCACAAAAAAAGAGAAGTACCCTTTTCCAATTCCTCTTTATTTCTGCCAACATTTCTCATTTTGAATAAACTTTGAATGTATAGTCCCTCTAGCTTTCTTTTGATAAGTATTAACACAGAATATCTTTTTACATAATTTTACATTTTCACCTATTTGTGTGTCTTTAAATTTAAAGTAAGTTTCTTGCTTTTTAAAATCCAATCTAGGACTTCCCTGGTGGTGCACTGGTTAAAAATCCACCTGCCAATGCAGGGGACACGGGTTCGAGCCCTGGTCCGGGAAGATCCCACGTGCCGTGGAGCAACTAAGCCCGTGAGCCACAACAACTGAAGCCCACGTGCCTAGAGCTCGCTGCAACTAAGGAAAGCCCAGGCACAGCAATGAAGACCCAATGCAGCCAAAAATAAATAAATAAATTTGAAAAATAAATAAATAAATAATAAAATCCAATCTGACAATCTTTGCTTTTTAACTGAAGTGATTAGAACATTGACATTTAATATAATTGTTAATATGACTGGGGTTAAATCTACTATCTTTCTACTTGTTTTTTATTTATCACATCTGCTCTTTAATCCTTTTTCCTCTTTCACTGTCTTCTTCTGAATTGAGAATTTTAAAAATAATTCCATTGACCTCCACTATTGACTTAGTTATTCCACTTTATTTTATTTTTAATGATTGCCCTAGGTTTTACAATATATACCTTTAAGTTATCACACTCTGTCCTGTTCTCTCTCTCTCTTCCTCCCATAACTCAACTACCTGTATGTTAGATCATTGGAATTTATCCCACAGCTCTTAGGGCCACATCACCTGCTTCTAGACTCTTTGGCAAGCTCGTTCACATGAAGATGGAGTGGACGAGGATGAAGAGTAGTCCAGCCATAGTAGCACCAGGATTTGACCCCTTTGGGCAGCTCAGAAGTTCAGAGTAGATGTTCAGCCAGGCTGCAAAGCACATGTCCAAAGGACTCAAGTCTTTGATCAAACTCTTCGCTCGAGGTGGAGAGAGAGGAGGGTGAGCGTTTAGAAAACTCAAGAAGTTTTAGAGTCTCTCTGAGTGAATTCAGTTTTTATTTCAGCCACGGTTCTGCTGGCGATAGAAATTTGCTGTCTGCCTATTAGGTGTTCTCGCAGTCGTTTCCAGGCAAACACCTTCCCCCGCCTCCTCTCCTCCTTGGGGTGAACTTGAGTTCTGGAGGGCTTTCCATCATGAGAGTGTGTGTCTGCACCAGGGCACTAAGCAACTAGTCTCACGTAACTGTCATCCTCACACACACTGACATCTGCTGAGACAGCGGGTTTCCAGCTTGGCTTCTGGTCATACGGTTCTGTTGATTCTGCCTACTAGGTCGCTTTAGTTTTGCCAGTGTTCTGGGGTGGACGTGAGCCACAATAAGCCACACACGAAAAAAATCATTCTAGTGCCTCTGGAGTACTTGCGGGGAGTGCAGGATCCAGCTGGGCTGCCGTGGCCTGTCTGTCTAGACACATTTCAGCTCCACTGCCTTTTCACCCACCAGGCCCTCCGCACAGCTTGCGGCGTTCTGTCTTCTCCCGGCAATCAACACGCTGGCTCGCCCTGCTCTCAGGTCCCCTGACACGTATGAAGTACCTGTGATCCCTCATCCCTTCCCGCAGGGCCAGTATGAGGTCAGGGATCTGTGGTGCCCTGCGGGTGACAAGCCAGTATCTCAGCTCTCTTTCTAACACTGTCCCCTCCTCCCCTAAGGGGTGCTTTCTTTGATTGGTTTTTGTTTTATCCTGAGACGGGAAAAACTAACCGAACTTATAGTCTTCTAAAACTATTATTTATGACATAAAGTGTGTGTCCCGCATTATTTAGAACTCAGATTTTTTTTTATATTCAAAATCTGAAATTTAATATTTTTCTCTTAAAATATCATCTTTGCCCTGAGTTCAAAAACCTTACTTGGGAGTCACAGGCCGAGATCTGACTTTTCTTACTCTCTGGTTCTACTACGAGAATCATCCCTTGGCAGTGGGTACAGAGTTTCAAAAAGAGGACCTGGAGATAAAGAGAAATGACTGAAGAAAAAATTATTGAGACTATCTTGATGAGTGTCTTGAAATACTATCCAGTTACATGTATATAAAAGATGGACAACTATAAAAGTTGGTCACAATTTCTTTATTTAGCATTGTTTCACTAAAAGATTTAAAATCAACGTTCAACCCTTAACCTATGAATAGTGTAAATACTTAAAAGTCTCTCCTTGTTTCTTTTGTATCTTAAAAAACCCTTGTTGTCTATTTTTAGCAAGCTTACTACTTCTATGTTTTCTTTGCCGTGACTGTGACATCTGCCTTAGGTATTAGGCTCCTCTGGAGCAGAGGCTGTATTTTTCCCAGGAACTATACTCATTTCCTGATAGATTGGTTCCGGCAGCTCTCCCGTCTCCTCCTCTAACTCCTGCAAGATATGCGGCTCCCTTTTCCCACTATCCCCAAATACAATCCTAGACTGCAGCCAAAATCGTCTACTTGCAGTTCATTTATTCATGAATAACTATGGGGAATCAACCATATGACATTTGTTGGCAGGCAGAAAAGTAGTAGCGTAGTAATATGTCATGTTTGTCGAGCACTAGGCATTGCCCACTTTTCTTAGTGTTTTATATGTATTTCACTAAGTTGTCCCAACTGTTTAAGGCATATACTGTTATTATTTCCATTTTACAGCTGAGGAGTACGAGTCTCTGAGAGGTTAGGCATCTTGCTAAAGTTACCGGGGCTAGAGCCATGATTCCAGCCCATCCAGTCCGGCTCCAAAACCCACACTCCTAATCTCCACACTGCCTCACACCCCAGGAGGTCTGTCAAATTTCTACCGAAACTCGAGGGATTCTTAGGTAGAACTACGTCAAATATGACTGACGTTAGGAAGCTACTGTCTACTTAAGTGTGTAGTGACTTCCCTGGGCGAGTGAGTTGGACAGCAATATTGTTTTGGTTGGTCTCCAGCACTCTGCCATAGGGAAGCAGCCCTTCCTGGAGGCTTATGAGTTCCTTCTCCTTGGTGGTGTGTCCTTGCAGAGACGTTGGGTGAATAAAGTTATCAGCGTTTGAAATCACTTCCCCACAATATTCCACAACTTTTTCTGATCTTATTCCCACCAAGTAACCAACTTATTATTCCACGCACAGCACTTTACCATTTACCCACCTAAGGCTTTGCCCTCTGTCTCACTACGGGAGGCTATTGGACTTACAGGTACCACCAAGTACCTTCTAACATTCCATTGATTTTCAGTCAGAATATCAAGTAGAGAGAGTAATAACATCACGGAGCCATGGCTCCTGTCACGGTCAGGGAGAGGAAGCTGGGGGGCCCCCCAAAGGGAAAGCAATGGCCCGGTACAGTGGTAGTCAGGGTGAGGGCAAAGGGGGAGCAGAAGCTGAGCAGACCGGAAAGGTCAAGCCGTGGGAAGAAAACAGCATGCAGGAATGAAAAGAGCAAAACCAGTGAATAGTCAAGGCCAGAATCCAATAGAATGAGAGCAGAACCATTTCAACACCCAAAAAGAGGTGACTGAAGTATCCAATTAAACAAGGGCGTTACCTCAGTCCTTTGAATAGGCACATGGGTCAACCCAATCTTTTGTTTCTGAACTTCTTTCGGAACCCCTATCTTTTCTGAAAGGAAGACACGGTATCATAATATCATTAGGGTAGAGGGGTGTTTTATGGAACCCAAGAGCATGAGGATAGCTGGGTCTCAGAAGCGTGCAAGGATGTGGGACCCTCAGAGGCTCTCTCTTTGCTGTCTCTGCATTTCTGCTTTATTCTTCACTCTCTGTTTCTATTGCTTTTTCTAGGACCGCAACACTCCTTAACTCGGGTGTTAGAGGTCCATCCAGATTCTCTCTCTGGATTTCAGTTTTACATTTCAGGAAGAAAAGATTCTCCGATTGGCCTAGTCTGGTCAGGTACTACCCTTGGACTAAACAATCGTGCCTAGGTTTGGGGTCAAGTTGTAGTAGCATGCATGGCTGGTGAGAACCTACTATGGGCGTTGGGCCCCTCCTTCAGTTTCACCATCTCCCAGGCCAGTCTGTGTTGCTGTAAGGATCAGATTAGAGAATATATATGAAAAGCTGCCATGAAAATGGAAAGTACTGTTACAATTTTCATGGCTGACATGTGTAACCGTAAGGAAATATTTGAAGCCCAAATTGCTTTTGTGGTAATATTGTTAGTTTCCATGCATTATAAAGACACCCTAGATATATAGAGTCCTGTAAATTGGAATCAATTTGCTTCTTCTGAGATTTAATTCTAAACCTTTTGCTTGCAAAGGATGCAGTGAGAGAAGGGCAGGCTTTCCAAGAACAGGTCTCCTGATTTATAGAGAAGAAAAGTCTAGAATTGGAGGGAGCAGGGAGAGACACAGAGACAGTCATTATTTGGCATCCAAAAAGTTAACAGAGGAAACTGTTAAGCACCAATCAAGGATGTGTGAAGGGGAAAGTGGCTGGATTTTAAGTTTCCTCTATAGAATCTCTCTTCCAGAAAAGAAGCCAGTTGTACCCCCTGGAGAGGATGCTTTGTGCCGCTAGTGATTATTGCTCCTCATTAACTTGGCCACAAAGAAGCCGTGTGCTGTGCATAGAGGTAGATGTGGTTGCTTTCTTCTAGTTAAATGCTTATTATTTTAGACCATACGGTTCTTGGGCTGTAGATTTTTATTATTAAATTTCCTGACTCCTCTTCCATTGTAAAAAGCAAACAAATAAACAAAAGGTAACTCAAAAGAAAAATATCATAAGCTTTCATTTAAAAATGTGTTTCAGGGACTCTTACGCTTGAGAGTACAGCATCTATTTTTAGCTGATAAAGCTTTAAATTCCATTCTATTTCACACTTAAAATTCAAAGGGCCAAGTAGATTGATTGATTGTTTTACTTGTAAGGATGTGTTGCCCAGAGTAAATTGTTTAACCTCATTGTGCTTTTTGAGGAGGAGAGGTAACATCTTATGTCTTGTGTGTTTCTGGGACTTTAAGCATAAAAACCATGCTAGAGCATAAAGTAAGTCATGACACAGTGTTTTTCTCTGCCTTGATGACAGTGCATCACAGAATTTTAATTATTAATGTGTTGTTCAGATGTGTCCAAATGCTTCCCTTTTAAAAGAAAAAAAGCAATGGAAAATGGAGTAACTGGGATGACACTAGAAATTAAATATAGGGCCACCTTTCTGAGATCTGTAAGTAGTTCAGAATATAGATGGAGGTGATCAAGGAGGAAAGAACCAAGTAGGAATAATCAGGTTAAACAGTAAGATGATCAAGAATAAATAAAAGGGACTTCCCTGGTGGCTCAGTGGATAAGAATCCGCCGGCCAATGCAGAGGACGTGGGTTTGATCCTTGGTCCGGGAAGATCTCACATGCTGCGGAACAACTAAGTCAACGAGCCACAACTACTGAGCCCATGTGCCACAACTACTGAAGCCCGCACAGCTAGAGCCCATGCTCTGCAACAAGAGAAGCCACCACAATGAGAAGCCCACGCACCGCAATGAAGAGTAGCCCCAACTCACCGCAACTAGAGAAAGCCTGTGTGCAGCAAAAAAGACCCAACACAGCCAAAAATAAACAAAATTAAATCTAAAAAAAAAAAAAGAATAAATAAAGGATGTTGAGAGAAGACGTGCAGGGGTGTGTGTGCATGTGTGCACACGCACACACACCCCAAAGAACAAAAACTAAATAACATATTTGAACCTCAGAATTAAACAGAGAAAATTTCCCTGTGGATCTGTTGACATCTTCTACAGGAAAAAAAAAATTACTTCTACCAGAATTTTTCAAGGAAGTGTATGCGGATGGATATTCTTGAACTGACAACCAGTCAGTCGGTCCACAAAAATGGATAACTTAGTCAGAGCCAGACAATGGCAGAGGAAATACACCCGGGAAACAAGATAGACATGATCCCAATCCTTGAGGAGCTTCTTGTCTAAAGGAGAGAGATACATAAACAAAAATAGCAGTCAATGATAAGGCTACAGAGGAATAACACAGGGTATGTCCAGGAGCTTATTAGAGGTGCACCTAACCTGGAGGGTGGGGGAGCCTGGGAAGGCAGAGAATTGCACGTTCAATGGCCCTGGGTGAGGAAATGCTACCGAATCCAAGCTCGCTCTGCTCGCCGCATGACAGGCCAATAATCAGAGATGAGGTGTTGAGGCAAGGAATACTACTTTATTCGGAAAGCTGGCAGACTGAGAAGATGGCAGACTAGTGTCTCAGAAGAACCATCTCATTGGCCTCTGGATGCCAGTTTCTTTTATAGAACAGAGAGGGGGAAGAAGTGAGGAAGTAAAGTAAAAAGGCCATTTGTCTTGCAAAATACCTCCTGGAATGGCCAGCCTCGAGGAGGGGATATGTTAATTTCTTCTTTCCTGCAGGCATCCGCAGGTGGACAGGGTCTGATTGTCTCCCTGTGAGCTGAACAAAGGCACTTTAGTTTAACATTCAGGTGGAGGGGCAGGGTTCCCCGAGGCAGGCCATTATGTATGTCAATAGCTATAGACAATACCCTTTTAGTGATTATAGCAACAAAAAGCAATGAAGAGCAAAGGTTAAAGTAAAAGAAACAGATCCAACATGGAGTCAGATTTTGTTCTTCCCTGTTACAGAAAGGGAGCATGGACTTCTGCATTCCTGAGCTCCCCTAGACTGTCCACCAGTAACTGTGAGGGGAAGTCCTCATTAGCAACTGTGGTTTAAAGGAAAATGTTTTGAACTTGAAGTCAGACCAGTTCTAGATCCACCATTAAAAGTTGTGAGATCCTGAGCTTCCTCATCTCAGTTTCCTTGTCTGTAAATTGGAAATAATAAAATATTTCCATGATTCTAAGTGACTGGAAGCTGCATTATCAATTTAATAAGAAATTTTCAAGGTAAGCATGGAGAGAGAAGTATGTGTCAATTGTAGTATACGTCCTGATTTCAGCAACATTAAAGTGTAAAAATACGTACATCATAAAATTAAGAAAATGTGGTGATCTTCCAGAGTTGTTGTGAGGATTAAATGAGATTATATACAAGAATATAATTTCACACCGTGCTGTGGACTGAATGTCTGCATCCCCCAAAATTCATATGTAGAAATCCTAACCACCCATGTAATATATTAGGAAGGGGGGCCTTTGGGAGGTCCTTAGGTCATGAGGGTGGCTCCCTTGTGAGTGGGATTAGTGCCCTTGTAAGGAGAGACAGGAGAGCTTGCTCTGCCCTCCCTCTCTCCATGTGAGGATACATAAAGAAGGTAGCTGTCTGGCATCGAGGAAGTGTGTTCTCACCAGACACCAGACCTGCCAGTGCCTTGATCATAGACTTCTCAGCCTCTAGAACTGTGAGAAGTAAATTCAGTTGTTTAAGCCACCCGGTCTATGGCATTTTTGTTATAGCAGCCTGAACAGACGAGGACACACTGTCAAGTCCTACAGTGGAAGTATTATTACTTGCCTCACCATCTGCATGAGACCCAGACTTTAATAAAATACTAATGACTTGAAAAAATGGATATGCCGTTCAATCTTGGGATCAAATTTCTTCGTAAGAGTCATTTTTATTAAGGAGGTTATATCATTCTTAACAACTAATCTGCAGAGGCTTTTAGAACTAAAAGGAAATTTAAACTTCAATGAATTCTATCCTTAAATTGTATAATAGTAAAAAACTGAGGATCAGAGAAGTAAGATTGCTTTTCTGTATACATATGGTACATGACTCCGTTGGGACAGAAAGAGGACTTTTTATAGACGATGTTGACAACCGTTAGTGATTATGGCTATGGTGAACTCTTGGAATCGCTGTGTAACCTCAGCTCCTACACAGCAGCTGAAGGATGCCAATCCCCCCAGTAAGCAATGCCTTAGCAACAGTGCGGTACAAGCTTAAGCTGATTTAGGGGGATGGGATTGGGGGGGGATGGGATGGGGGCAGGTGGGAAAGGCATAGATGGAGAATTCTGAAGTATGAGATGAGCTTCCTCCCCATGGGAAACAAAATCATGCTCAGTCTGAGGGACAGAGTTGCTGGAATTGTCGGTCCTTCTGTACAGGGGTGTTTCCATACCCCTCCAGGAGCCCTCCCCCCCCACCCTCCCGCAAGCCGTCTGAAAATGACAAAGCAGTGGAGGTCTCTCAGACACATGACCACTGGTTGGGGTGGAGAGTGAGGCATGTCTGTTCACACTAGAACCATAAGAGGTTATTATTTTCTTTGTAGTCACCAGGAAGGCTGCGTTGGGTTGGGGTGAGTGATGACATTGCTAGCATCCCAGGAAGTGCATTTGCGAATGATTCAATCACATACCTACCTACACCCATGTCCCCCCACCCTGGCCCCCCTCAGCAGCGTAGCAACGCTATAGCAACTCTCTTATCAAAGCACTGCAGGCAGGACGCAGCACTTTGTGCCTCTATCTATAGAAGGCAGATGAGGATGGGGTTGTCACCATCCCCCATCTGGGGATACTGACGCCTGGTTACATCATTGTTCTAAGCTCCCTGCAGATGACGAGAAGTCCAGTCTGTTGTTTTAACTCTGTGTTGCTCTATCTGGCACGCGGTTGGCCTGCTCTTCAACTTCAAGACAAACTGGAAACAGGCTGCCCAACAGTGGGCAAAGCTGAACTGGAGAGTCACAGGATTTTACAGCAGGAAGTCGGGTATTCAATCTGTGTTTACCTACAACGACTTCCTTGAGTTCTCAACACAGAAGTATCATTGCAACCGTCGCTGACAGATGCAGGATCAGAGACTAGGAAAGCGTAGTCAGACCGCTCAGCGTGGGGGGACTGGTTCGTAAAGGAGCTGAGATTCCCACCCGGGATCCTGACTCGCAGAGTTCTGTCAGGGCCGCGTCAGCACGCCTCCCCCCCCAGGGGTCCCCGTGCGCGCGGCCCCGTCCCCAGGCACCGGGCCTGCCCAGGGCTTCGGCTCCGCGCCCGGCGCTGCGGCGCCTCCCCAGCCTTTGTTTGAGTGCCGGAGAGCCCGGAAACAGAGAGAGGCGTGACTTCAATATTCCTGTGGTTTTTGAGCAAGCGATTGCCTAACCTGTGTCTGTCTCACGCCGGCGTGAAGCGTCCGTAGGCAGCGCCGGCTGCGCTGCGAGCGCTTCCCTGGGCGCGCGCGGCCTCCCCACCCATCCTTCCCCGTACACCAAGCAGCCAGGGCCGCGGGTGGGAGGCTCTCCTCGTGGCTGGCGTGGCGGAGCGTGGAGATCTTTTTCATTCATAAAACGAACATCCCCGCTCGCTGCCTTCCCGCCGGCCTCTTGCCGCGCCATCCGCGGCCAGGCAGGCCTGGGTCCCGGGGAATCTGCTCCGAGGGCCAAGGGGCCTAAAGTGGCCCTTTGCGCGTTCCGCCGGGAAGCCCCATTTTATAAACCCCGTGTCGTGTCCTCCCGCTGCAGAGACGACTGACATGGATCGCGGAGGGACACTCGCCACTGAAGAGACGAGATGGCTTGTGGTTCAACTCACAAGTAAAACCTCACCCTTTGACTTCAGGCTGTCCGACATTTTGTGGCTTGCATTTTTTGGAGCGACGGTCAACTGGGCTACCTCTCCATTTGTAAACAACCGGCTTTCTAGGTCCCTGTTGTCCCCCTTTTATGGCGGCAGGTGGGATCAGGGGAGTGGGCGGGAGGGATGCTGGCAGGGGCGGGGCGGGCCAGGTCGCTGCGCTAATTCAAGATGCGACCTCCATCCAGATAAAAGCTTGCTGTTAACAGCGGTTTTCTCTGCGAACCCTTAAAATTGCCCCAGGACTCCCCTAGCAGCGAGAGGCGAGCCCTCATTCGCCGAGCGGGCCCCCCTCGCCCCTCCTTTGCCCCCTCCCTGCCGCTCCTCTCGGCCCTGGAAATTACAACTCCTCGGCGCACGGCGCCGGCAGGAGGCGGCGGCGGCACGGAGACCGGAGGGGATTCCCGAGCCAGCCGGGCGCTCGCCCTCCACCCGCGGGCCGCCGCGTCGCACGGCCAAGGTCACAGGCGCCGCAGGAGCAGCGGCGGCGAACCGGAGCAGCGGGGCCGTGCTGGCCGCGGAAAGAAGGCCCCGGGGCGCGTTCGACCCGCGTCGGCAGCGGCCGCAGAGAGAGGCGAGAGAAGGTCTCCGGGCCGGCGGGGCCCCCCGAGGTAGTCGCGGGCGCAGAGGCCCGGCAGCTGAAGGCCCCCGGGTCGGCGAGAGCGGAGCTCGGGCTCCAGCGTCGGCTCCCGGGCGCTGTCCGCCACCTCGTGGTGCTGAACCCAGCCGCGGGCCAAGAGGCCTGCTCGCCCGCCTTCTCACCTACAGATCGCCCGCACTGGCGGTGGCCACCGGCCAGGGCAAAAGGGGCCCCTGGGCAGCTGCCCACTGCACCCGAGGGGCTGAAACGGGAGAGCCAGCGAACCTCAGCCCGGCAGCCGGTCCTCATGTGGAGAGGAGACGCGCGCAGCCGCCAGCGGCGGCGCTACTGCTGATTCATCCCCTAGAGCATCTCGCAGGCCACCGCGAGGGCAGCCGACCAGCTCCGGACTCTGGCCGCAGGTTGCAGCCGCTGGTGCAGGAGCCTCGCGGGCAGCAGGTGAGGACCCGCTCTCCTTCCTCTTGCCCCCAGTCGTCCGTGGGCGGTGGCCCCAGGACTGAGAGAGGGGCGTGCCCCCGGCTTGCAAAGCAGTCATGCCCGTGTGACGCGCCCGCCTCCCCCTCACTGGTGCTAGCCACGCTTGCTCGCCTCTGCCCGTCTCCGGGGCTTGGGCCGTTCCACCCTCCGCGCCGAGCCGCTCTCTCCGCCGGCGCAGCGATGGAGGAGGAGCTGAAGTGCCCCGTGTGCGGCTCGCTGTTTCGGGAGCCCATCATCTTGCCATGTTCCCACAACGTCTGCCTGCCTTGCGCCCGAACCATCGCGGTGCAGACCCCGGACGGCGAGCAGCACCTGCCCCCGCCGCTCCTGCACTCCCGGGGCTCAGGGCTGCCCGCAGGCGCCGCCGCCGCCGCCGCGCCCCCTCCGGACCATGAGACGCCGGCTGGCCCGGCCGGCGGCGGCGGCGGCGGCGGCGGCGGCGGCGGCGGGAGCGCGGCCGGCGGCGACCACGCGGACAAGCTGAGCTTGTACAGTGAGACAGACAGCGGTTACGGCTCTTACACCCCGAGCCTCAAGTCCCCCAACGGGGTTCGCGTGCTGCCCACGGTGCCTGCGCCGCCCGGCTCCTCGGCCGCCGCCGCCCGGGGCGCCGCCTGCTGCTCCCTGCCCTCGGCCTCCTCGAGCTCCATCACGTGCCCGCAGTGCCACCGCAGCGCCTCCCTGGACCACCGCGGCCTGCGCGGCTTCCGGCGCAACCGACTGCTAGAGGCCATCGTGCAGCGCCATCAGCAGGGCCGCGGGGCCGCGCACGGGGCGTCCGCAGCCGCTGCCGTGGCCGTGTGCCAGTTGTGCGACCGCACCCCGCCCGAGCCGGCCGCCACGCTCTGCGAGCAGTGCGACGTGCTCTACTGCGCTGCCTGCCAGCTCAAGTGCCATCCATCCCGGGGACCCTTCGCCAAGCACCGCCTGGTGTCGCCGCCGCCGCCGCCGCGCGCGCCCGCTGAGGCCGCCTCTGCGTCTCCAGGCGCCGCCCAGGGCGCCTCCAGCGCAGGCGGAAGCTGCAAGAGCCCGGGTGCCACCGGCGCCGGAGCGGCGGGGGGCGGCGCGGCCCGCAAGTACCCTACGTGCCCTGACCACGAAATGGAGAACTACAGCATGTACTGCGTGAGCTGCCGAGCCCCGGTGTGCTATCTGTGCCTGGAGGAGGGCCGGCACGGCAAGCACGAGGTGAAGCCGCTGGGGGCCATGTGGAAACAGCACAAGGTGAGCGCCCGCGGGGCAGGGCACGGGGCACGGACGCCAAGAAAAGGGCGCTCCCCTTCGTTAAATAAGCTCCAAGTACTCTGAGCTGAGTGTTGGAGATGGGAAGGGCATGGAAGGACGACACCCTAGGTCCCCTCGCGCCTGAGGCTTTATGATTCCACCCAAAAGTCGTCTAGAATGCAGAAGCAGGACTCGTTCACTCCCCAAATTGACGAATAAATTACCTTGATGGCCCCTCTGGGTTTATGACACCTAGGGCCCCCTTCCTCCCTCTAAAAAGTTCATATTTTTTTTTCTTTTCTTTTTTCCTTTCTTTTTTTTTTTTTTAAGTACAAGTGTTACCACCTGATTGCAGGAAAATGTCTGATGCCACCCGTGCTTGGTTAATCTTCTCTGAAGGCAGGAAGGATTCTATCCCAACCCTCAGTGAAGGGATACACTATCTCCCTTAGACCAGAATTCCCATCAGCTTCTAGAGCAGAAAGTTTTCTACTCTCTCAGCTAGTCTCCAGCACTTTCTAACCCCAGAATGCCTCTCAGCTTAAAGGGAAGATGTAATTCTTCATGCGCTTTATTTGAGACTTCGGGCGTGTGCCCTGTTAAGGAGGGAACCCACTGAGAGACCTTCTCTTCCTGGGACTCCAGGTGGCAGGAGTGCGGTGGAGTAAGCACTTAGTAGGACAGCCAGGCGCACTCATCGGCAGGCTGCTGAGGGCCATCTTTCCAGGGACTTGCCTGCAGGTGCCACCTCCCAAGTGGGAAGGAACAGCCGCTACAGGCAACTCGCACACACTTGTGGTGGCCAGTGTATCCTCACAGCTGACACCGAAGGAGAGAAGCCTTCAAACTCAGGGCAGGCCCTCGATCAGACCCCAAGGCAAGAGTGGGGTCAGCTTTTCTAACATTCACCTTAATTTCCTACTCAAAGGCCAGGCCGTGCAACTGGACTCACTGCCGAGGTCAGTGATCCGGGTCCTTTGTTCAAGGACTCCAACTGCAAATTTGGACGTTTATCATTCAGTATCCTCTTTCCAGTAAACTCTTACCCCACAAAGAGGCAGGAGATCTCCAAATAGCCCAACAGGAAGTATGTATTCTGACTGAGGAAGAAAAACACGGGAAAGTAAGGCAACTTGCCATGGTCCTCCCAGATCATCCAACTGGAAATGGACGAAAAGGGGAGCATAGATGGGAGGAGAAGAAGGGACCAAGCATTCATACAATAAATTTATTACAGTTACTGTATAATTTCTGCTACAACATGCTTGTTGTTACTGTAACTCAACATTTTCAAACAAAAAAATTAGGCAAGAACAAATGAGGAACACTTCAGAAATCCACCTCGGAAAGGGAAATTTGCATAGTAGTTCAGAAAAGGGCGATCTGGAGTCAAATCCCTAATTCTAGAGCAGCAGTTCTGATTTGGGAACAGTTTCACTCCCCCTCCAGGACATTGCCAGTGTCTGGAGACATCTCTGGTTATCCCACTTAGGAGTTGCTACTGGCATCTAGGGGTAGAGGCCAAGGAGGCTGCTGAACAGGCTACAGGGCACAGAAAACCTCCCACAAAACAATAACCCAGAAAAATATCAACAGTGCCTCTGAGAGAAACCCTGTTGTAAGTTACACAGACCTGGATCCAAATCTCAGCATTTGTAATTGACTTGCTGTAAGCGTTTAGGCACAGTTTGAAGCCCACTGAATAATATCTAACTCAGATAATTGTTGTTGGGAGTAAGTATAATGCTGTATGTTTAGCCTCTAGCACAGTACCCAGCTCACAGTAACCGATATATATTATTTATCATTATTGTTATTATAGTGCTAATACCACCAAACTTGCAGAAAGCTATAGGGCAGCAGCAAAGAGTACTTCTTTGACCTCAGTGACTTGGTAACCTGGTGAACACATGAGCTGGTAGTGTTTATGTTGAGTCCTAAAATAGCTTGGAGCTAAATGAGAATGTCTGCTGAGTGAGTTATTCATGTGATATTTTGTTGCATATTGCTTCAGGGTAATTGTAGCTGCCTTGCTTATTTCATCTTTCAAGTGAAGAGAGTCATTTTACAAATAAAGAACTCTTTTGCAAAGAGGCTGTGATCAATTACCAAGACAAGGTTCACATTCAGATTTTCGGAGCTGGTAAATTTTCGCAGCCTAGAAGGCTAGAACTAATTCTGGGTGTTGCCAGCCAAACTTTTAGACTTAGTGAAGAGTGGAAACCAAAACGAGTTGAGATGAGTTTGCAGTCTTAAAAGAGATTAAGCCTCTTACCTGGAAAAGTGAGTTGGATAATGACCAAACGGCTTCAAGAACCAAGATCAGGCAGGGAAAACATTGGTCGTCCTTGATTTGGTGTCCACAGCAGTTTTATAACATTTCTATCTGAGGAAATATGGAAAGAATATGTGATATTTGCTCAATAGAGTGGGACAGTTATCTGTGGGAAACACAGCTAAGCAGAATCTAAATGTCTCAATTTAATGCCACGTCTTCAGGGAACTAAGACATCCTCTTAAGTCCAGAAGGAATTCTCTGAGATACTTTCGTGAAAAGCTGTTTTCAAGAATGAGAAGAAGGTCTGCTGTTCTCTTTCAGCAGGTGCTGTTTTTCTACAGAAAGGGCAATCATTCAGTGCTTCTTATGAGCATCTCAACTAGGGGCTGGAGATCAAAAGATAACAGAGGGAGCCTTGATGGACCGTTTGGTCTTGCTTTGTGGGCAGGCGTCTAGACCACCACTGTGAGCTGTGAAGGTGATTACTTTTGAAAGATAAACTAGTGCACTCAATTTCACATTCCCACCAGGGCAGTTTAAGTTCTTTAGTAAAACTTAAAAGTCTCTGGATTTTGTCGTTCTTGTCATCGTCGTCGTCTAAAAATCCCAGGAGCCATGACAAAGCTTGGTACACTACCAGAACGAGAATCAGGACAGAAATATTTCCCTAACATCCCTGACTGGAGAAGCCTTAAACAAAGCTTTAATTTCTCTCTAGCACGACTGGAGCTTGCCATCTAATTAGTGATTCTTAGGGAGAGAGACATGTAAGTGACACTGAAATCTACTTTGAAACAAGATTGATTATCACTTTTCAAAAAAAGTGTAAACACACTGCTATATTTAAAATGGATAATCAACAAGGACCTACTGTACAGCAGAAGGAACTCTGCTCAATGTTATGTGGCAGCCTGGGTGGGAGGGGAGTCCGGGGGAGAATGGATACATGTATAGGTATGGCCGAGTCCCTTTGCTGTGCACCTGAAACTATCACATTGTTAATTAGCTATACTCCAATATAAAATAAAAAGTTAAAAGAAAAAACAACAGTGTAAACACTTTAGGTCTTGGCCAAACACATTTTTAGATGATTCTCCTGGAAGAGGATTAATAATTTCAAAGAACTTCTGATGTGAAGAAACTATACGTTGTGAAAGATAGGACAGGGAAGGGAAGCTTTGCATGAGTGCTTTTGTCTTTTTGCCTATTGATTGTGGAATTCCAATTTTCCTGAAGGAAAGGGTCCAGAAGGAGAGGGTCACTGTGGGATGTACCTCTTCCTAGTGTGACATGTCACAGAATGTCGGCAACCACTGTAATTCCTGCTGGGTGCAGGACTCTGAATTAAAAATGCTTAAAAGTTGATTCTTGAACTGAGGAAGGGACCGCTGGATAAGCCCTTCCTCAGAAGTCTTTTGAGAACCATGGACAATAGAATAGAATCAAAACAAAAATCTCATTGTACCCCAGGATTACTGTTCCCAATGAGTCAGGCACTTCACAAGAGCAAAGGAGATAGTGAGGTCTAGAAATCACAGGAAAGCCCGGACTTCAGGTTAGTCCCGTGCCCCAAGGATCTGCCAAAGGATACTTGGCTTCTCAGAAGCCTGGTCCTACCTTATTTTATCAAAGAGATAAAGAAAGGCTTTTAGCCTTTAAAGCCTCAGAGGAAAGACTTCCTCTATTAAAAGAGATAACACATGAATGCCCAAAGCAGAACGTATAATCATAACTGTATACGATCATAAGTATACTTACTCGAATATTTGTAGTACATCATAACCCAGGGAATAGATGCGCTTTGTTAAGAATTAGAATTACAGAGGTAGAGATGTAGAGATTAAATACCAACCCCAAATTCCAGTTTGCAGAGAAAGATCATTTCTAACATTTTGGAGTTTTTTCTTCTAGAATTCTATTGTATATTTATTTTGTAACTGTCTTTCTATTTTTCGTCTAATCATACCGTACAAATATCTTTCCTGTCAGTTAATGAACATCACTTTTCCGTTGTAAGGATTTATTATTTTGCTTGATCCACACCCTGATGCTGGGCTCATCTAGGTGTTTTCAGTCTTTTGCTGTTAGGAACACTTTTCAAGTTAAATCTATGCCTTTCTTCTTAATAATCTCCTCAGGTTACGTTTCTAAATATGGAGTTACTGTATCAAAGGAGAACTGTCTTCCAGACATCTGATGAACGTTGCCAGATTGCCTTGCAAAACGTTTATACCTATTTTTTCTCCCAACAGCAAAATTATATAAAAAATTAAAAATTCATGTAAACAGGGACCATTGGGGGAAACAATAAGGTGGATTGCCTTGTTTCTAGAAATAACTGTTGGCTACTTTCATTACATTATTGTTAGAACTATTTTTTAAAAGGGGATCACAAGTATCTAGATTTTTATATTTTTAACTACCAGTTAGTGATCTGCCTTCCCTCAAAAACTGCTTTAATAGGCATAACTAGTGCCTAAATAGCCCCTTTTGGATTTTAAGACCCCTGAAAAGACCAAGCCTTCAGGGCCCATCTAAGGCACTTTAAAAAAATTTTATTTCTTTATTTTTATTTTTGGCTGCATTGGATCTTCATTGCTGTGCACAGGCTGTCTCTAGTTGCGTCGAGCAGGGGTGTGCGGGCTTCTCATTGCGATGGCTTCTCTTGTTGCGGAGCACGGGCTTCAGTAGGTGTGGCATGTGGGCTCAGTAGTGGTGGCTCGCGGGCTCTAGAGCGCAGGCTCAGTAGTTGTGGCGTGTGGGCTTAGTTGCTCCTCGGCATGTGGGATCTTCCCAGACCAGGGCTCGAACCCGTGTGCCCTGCATTGGCAGGCGGATTTGTAATCGCTGCGCCACCAGGGAAGGCCCTAAGGCACTCTTGAGTGGGGTCTGAACAGGGAAAAAGAGGGTTAGGTAGAGAGAAATGCTTGGCAGAAATCTTCTGGGAGGTCTGAAGTCTCTATCTCTGTGGCTAATCGCTGCAAGCCGAGAGTTGCTAAACAAATCCATCAGGGCCCTCAGAGCATGCGGCATGGAAGTATGCACCATCTGAGTGCAAGCCTGGATTTTTTGAGATGTTGAGTCCTTCACCAACTCTGAAGCTCTGGGAAATGAAGTGCATAGGCTGGCTTCTGTTCCATCTGCTGCAGACTGACAGAACCAATGGCAAGTCTGCTTAGACCCCTGGAAACGTGAGCTGACTCCAATAAGTAGTGGCTGCCGCGTCTTCTGAAACCACCCTCTGTGTTAACATCACCACTGTCTTTAAAGCCACTGGGGCTGTAACCTGCCTTGTGCTTGGATTTAATTCCAAGGAGCTCAGTAATTCAGGAACAAGTATTAGAAAGAACCCCTGTGTTACAAGCTTTGAAGTACATGCTTTCCTCATCATTCCACACATCTGGAAAACAAAAAGTGGGTTTGACAGAAGGCAAGAACCCATAACTTGAATTGCTTTTCTCTTCTCTTTGAAGATTATTTATGGAGTATCAGGGTTCCGAATTGAGGAGGACCTTAGAGATTGTGAAAGGACAACCCCATGTGACTACTGCAGAATGTGTTTCCTAGTGTACGCTCTGGTGGCCACTTGATGGCTAAGCTGTTCTATTTTTAGCCTGCAGTGGGAGGTCCTTTATCTGGGTCGAGATTCTTGGTGGATAGGACCTTACTTGTGGATGTCAGTGAAATGGACTGTCCTAGAGGAGAGGGGTCTCTCAATCTCTGAGACTGCCTAGAGGGGTCAGCAAGCTGGCATACCGCCTGCTTCTGTAAATAAAGTTTTACTGGAACACAGCCATCCTCCTTTGTTTACATTTTGCCCATGGCTGCTTTGGGCTAGAACGGTTGCTTTTGGTAGAGTTGAGTACTTGTGACCAGAGATCGGCAGCCTGCAAAGCCGAAAATATTTACTCTCTGGTTCTTTATGGGGAAAAAAATAAAAATAAAAGCGCCGACTTCTAGACTAGGACCTCGTGACTCAAAGCGAGGTCCGAAGAGTAACAGAAGCAGTGCCGGGAGCTCGCTGCAGATGCCGACTCTTGAGACCCGCCACAGCCCTACTGACTCATGGTTTGAATTTAGCGAGATCCCTAGTTGATTCAGATGGACGTTCAAGTTTGAGAAACCTTGACGGGAATGCTTTGGGGGCTCCAGGGCGCTGTGCAAGTCATCTACAGCGCGTGAAGTGGACTCTAGGGGTCCCGGAGGTTTGAACCAGTCTTAATTACTCTGGGAATCTTCAGGTTCACCAGACTCTGGGTGCTGGGAGGCAATATGGTGCTCAAAGACCACCTGACCCAGAGGTGGGCGGGAACCTCTGAGGGGTGGTGGTGCTGTCTGAGCCCTCCTGGGCCAGAGCGTAGGTGACCCATGAGAAGGGAATTCTGGGCAGACGCTCTTTGCTGCTTCCCTGGGTTTGAACAGAAACGTACATACTGCTGTTTGTATCTCTGGGTTTCCTTTGGGTTTGTGTCTTCGTCGTTCTATAAAGGAGCAAAGCGGGCGCTCTGTCCACTCTTTAGGCAGTTTTAAAGGTCCTGGCCAGAGGGTGGAGGAGGTTGGAACTCTCAGAGCCGTGAGGCCTGAAGGAGCAGGAGAGAAGCAGGCAGGTGTTGCGGGGCTCTCATGAGTTCACCCCTCCCCGCCTGGCATTTCCCCTTCCTAGGGTAGCCCGGTTCCTAACAGAGACCATAAACCCCAGCATGCTCCTTCTGCACATGAGGAACGTGAGGCCGAGGGGCTTGCCACAGTTGCACAGCAATTTGTGAAATGATTCTGGAAAAACATGATCGATTCCTCCCTTGTACATTCTGATGAACTATAAAAATAACAGGATGCTCTGTGTATCTGAACAAAAACAGGTGCCTAGAGCATTCTCTAAAGAGTAATGAGGTATGGAAAAATACAGGGTTAGCGGACACCTAGTCTAGACAGTGGGGACAGAGAGTAGGGCAACAGCCCCTCCCTTATTCAACGGACACGGGCAGCAGAAAAGGGAGATGAAAGGTTGAGGAGGACACAGTTCATCCTGTTCGGAGCAAAGAGGATAAAAGAACTTGAGTGCTGGAGGGAATCTAAGAGATCAAATGGCTCTGTCTCTTCATTTTTCATGTGGCTGCAGAGGGAAGAAGTGGTTTGCAGGGAAGAGTAGTCAAGGATCCACAAGGGACAGAAACAGGTGAGGGAGTTGGAAGGGTGTAAATGACGGATGTAACAGACAGGAACCTGGACCCCTCCACAGGAGGGTCTGGGCCTTGGTCACATGTCCTCTGAAAAGTCTATCCAGGCTGTGCATAGTTTAAAAAACACAGGTCAGGGTTGTGTTAGGAAAGTTTGGCAAATGTTTGTACTTATCCAATCTCCCAGTTCTTCCTTATCGTTTGATTCTGGGTGGTAATCCATAAAACCAAGAAACCAATAAAATATGAGTCATCGTAAATGACAGTCCTCTTTAAAAAACAGAGGGTTGTGGCTTACATCACTCCATAAATAACGCGTCACCAAATGTCTGACTACCTATCCGCTGAGCCGTGTACCCACAGGACCAAAAGTCAGCTCTGGCACTCACTGAGGATAACTTAAAAACTGATGATGCCTCTTGACCTGTAAGTCGTTTCCCTGAGCTATGCCGCTAATGAGCACTTATTCTTCAATCGACCTAATTCCTTATTCAGTCAACACGTAAGTCTTCGGTGCCGGTATCCTACCAGCACCACTGTAAGCACCAAGGCCATGGAAGGGCATGTTCTTTTCCCTCAAAGAACAGAGGTCTAGTCACAGGAGAGAGAAAATCAACACATGCATAAACAAGTAAATAAATTGGAGAATTTCGGATAGTAGTAAGTACTAGGATGGAAGTACAATAATGTGATAAAAAGCAGTTGGGCAGACTTCTTCAGGGGGAAGGTTGGAAAAGCAAGACTTGACGATTGGCTGAGAAGTAACCAGCCCAGCACACTTCTGAAGGCAGCTCGCTTCACAGGGAGAGGAAGAGCCGAAGAACCGAGAACGGGAGTTGGGGGACCCCCACCGTGCCTGAAGGACAGAAACGTGCCTTTGCAGTACAATGAAAAAGGTGGATAAGGTACAGGAGCAGAGACACAGGGAGGGTCCAGACGACGCAGGGCCTGGCAGCCCACAGGGAACAGATGGGATTTTATGGTGAATGCAAAGAGAGGTGACTAGAGGACTTTAACCTGGGGAGTGATGTTTATTTTTTTAAATATATACGTATTTTAAATGTATTTATTTGGTTGCACTGGGTCTTAGTTGTGGCACGTGGGCTCCTTAGTTGTGGCACACAAACTCTTCGTTGCAGCACGCACGTGGAATCTAGTTCCCTGACCAGGGATCGAACCTGGGCCCCCAGCATTGGAAGCGTGGAGTCTTAAGCACTGTGCAACCAGGGAAGTCCCCTATTTTTTAAAAGATCTTTCTGACTGCAGCTGGGAAATGTGTGGTAGGGGGACAAGAGTAGGGGAAGGAAGACCACTTCCTAGGCTGTGAGAGTCACTTGGGCTGTAAATATGGGGGCTTGAACTAGGAGGGAGGCAGCAGGAATGAAGAGAAGTGTATGCATTCACATGCTGCCTGGGGTTCTCTGAGCTTCTTGGACTCGTGGTCTGATGTCTTTTATTATTTTTGGAAACTTTTTGTCTATTATCTCTCTCGATGATTCTTTTGCTCTGCCCTCTGTCTCTCATACTTCTGGGATTCCAATTACATGTGTGTTACGTTGTTTGATATTGTTCCACCGTTCTTGGATGCTCTCTTCTTTTTCCCGTAGTCATTCTTTTTGTCTCTGTTACAGTTTCATTCATTTCTGTGGACCTCTCTTGAAGTTCACTGATTCTTTCCTAGGCTGTGTCAAGTCAACAGATTAGTCCCTTTCCATCTTCTCAGTTGTCCTGACCCTTCCCCAGCAATAGGAAGCCTTGAATGGTCTGGACCCAGGCCTGTTTCCTGCATCTTCTCCAGGAAGATTGGGTTTTTTCTTTTCCGTATCTCCAGCCACGTGGGATCTTCACTTTGCTCGGGGGGGGCGGGGAGGAGTGGCTTAAGGTTTTTTTCTGGCGGGGATAAGGGTCCTGGTAGGGCTTTGTACTTTCCTGTGGTGACTGTCACATCTCTCCTTCAAGCCAGCTCTGCGGTGCAAATGTTTCCCTCTTTTAATCTAGTAGGCACTTTAGATTGTGCAAGTGGTCAGGTTCCACTTTTCTCTTTGGTCACTAAAATGCTTAGAGCCAAATATTTTGTGTGTACACAATGGATGTGATTATGTTATAAACTGTGAGCCTCATTTCTGGCTCCATTTTCTGCTCCCACCCTTGGTTTTCTTTCTTTTAAGTTATGCAACCTTGAATTCTGTAGACCCTTGCAAGCTGCCTTAAATCCCTTCTGAACTAACTAGGTTAATAAATAAATGAGTCGCCTGCTTGAATAAAACCACAGGGAACAAGAAACTTCTGGAAAACCTCATTAAAGTAGTCCCCTACTGGGACTTCCATGTTGATCCAGTGGGTAAGACTCTGCCCTCCCAATGCAGGGGGCCTGGGTTTGATCCCTGGTTGAGGAACTAGATCCCACACGCATGCCACAGCTAAGAGTCCGCATGCTGCAACGAAAATCCTGAGTGCCGCAACTAAGACCTGGCGCAGCCAAAATAAATAAATAAATATTTAAAAAGAGGGGAAAAAAAAGATAGTTCCCTGCTTCTGAGCAGTGCCCAGTCACTGTTACAAAAGCTAAATACTGTTTGAAATGTTCAGATCAAGAAACAGGGACTTGCCCAGTCACTGGGACACATGACTGTTCCCTTCTCCCTGTTAGTCCCTTGTAATAAAGAAACTCCAAAATGACTGGTGTTGACAGCGGGATCATGTGTCCGGGTTCACATCCTTCATGTGAATATCACCACATACCTCCGTTCGTTTTGAGGGTGTGATTATCACCTCTCAAACTGGCTTCCTGTACGCGGATTTGCAGCTTATCACTGATGAATATTTGTCCTCCACACAGCCAGGCAGGGTTCCACCCCTCTAGCTTGTTGGGAGTATGAAGGTGTTCAGAGGGGAAGTCAGGGCACGTTAAGGCCAGAATACCCTGCTGAGGGGTGTCAGGAACCACAAGAGCTTTGAGATTTTTGCCTGTGTACAAGCTAACATATGCTCTTGCCACGGTTCATGGATGTCGGCAGATGTGAGACTCCTGGGTCAGAGTTGGAGAACAGTTTTATCACTCACGGCAGCAGCAGCAGTCAGAGAATCAGCATGTCTGTGCCATTTCCCGGAGCCCAGTTCCCCCAGGGTGATGTGAAGAGAGCCAGATGACACCCCCACACACAGTAGGTTGCATTACAGAAGAGAGGAACCTCAGCTCAGGGAGGCTGAATCTTCTGTAAGATGCAGTGAGCACCGAGCTCTTCGCTCCAGAGGGAGACAGCAAGTCCAGTTCCCAAAGTTGTTTCTGCAGACATCCTTGGAAAGATAGCCAGAACAAAGAGCAATCAGTGCCTCGCTGACAACACTTGTAAAAACCAAGAGAGCAAAGTTATCTTCCAACAGGAAGATTAAGTCAAAACGCAGGTAGTTCCTCAAGTGGTTTCTGCTTGTATACGTTATGGGTAACGTCTCCAAGCTCCTCTGGTTCTCCGAACTCCTTGCTTCGGTTGGGGTACCCAGACCTCGGGGTTTTTCTGGATGGTGATGGTGGTGAGGAAGGTGGTGGAATGTCTGTGGTGTGGGCCACAGGAAGTCTGAGGACAGCTAAGGTGGCTTTCATTCCTGAGTCCATTTGTCTCCTCTGGCACGTGAAGGACACACAGCATCTCATGACTCTGTATGATGCAACTGAAACGTTCCACTGGACGAGCATGCCTTGGGCACCTGCTGTAACCCACAGGCAGTGCCGAGGGCTGTGGATGCACTTGAAACAGGCTGCAGGGAGCTCACAGACGCCTGGAAGAGGGGATGATGTTACTCCAACCTAATGTTTGCACAAACAATATAAAAAAGTGGAATAAGTGCCACAGTTGTCATGTGAATAAACTGATGAGGGACGAGACAGGAGAAGGAAGTTAATCCCGCCTGGAGATTTGCAAGGGGAAGGGGAAGGGGTAGTGAGCGGGAGGTTAAGCAGGAGATGGTGTCTGAGCTGGGGTCGTGAATGATGGGTAGGAGTTTTATTAGTTGGGAAAGAAAGGAGAGACTTCAATATACAGCACTGTGTGAGATGTTAAAAAAGATACTGAAAATCGAGTTCCTACTTCAAATAGCTTCTTATCTGCTGGTCGAGCACCAGGGATGAACGTACATTCACACGAAGCCGAGGGACCTTGAGAACCACGACACCACTTCTGATAAAAGTGAGGGAACTTGAAATACCCATCCTTTAGCATCTGAGACTCACAGAAAACATTCGGGATCTGGAGAGAGTGGTGAGAGAACGATGGGAGAAATGGATTCCAGAAGCCACATGTAAAGGGACAGCTAGCTTGAAAGCCTAAGGAAGATTTAAACGTTGGCTTCATTTAAATTTCAGGGAAGAACTGGGGTAGGCTGGCTATAATCCCTTTGAAGGTTCTTGTAAATTTGCTTTCTTTTCCCAGGTTGTTATATTTATCCTGTTTGCCAGTAAAACCTGGCAGCAAAACCCTTTTGAACATCTCGATTTGCTTTGCTAAGTTAAGAGGAGAAGGGGGCCAAAAAAGAAGTGAGGAAACTGTATGGGAAAAGAAGGAGTAAGGCAACGGCGGAAGGAACTTGGGAAAAGGTTGATAAAGACGGCGATCTTGCACTGGTCATTAGCTCTAGCCTTTTAGATGGACAGGAGGGCCCGTCTCTCCATTTCCTCACAAGAAATAAAGAACAGTACCAGAGCGCAGATAACTGGGGCTAAACCCTAAGTGTAAGTGGGCGCAGAGCAGAGTCAGATCGATGGCAGACTGCAGGGACGGCTGTACGGAGGGGATTGGAGCTGAGCTGGGTTTCAAAGTGCTGGGAGGATTTTCAGAGGTGAAAGGAAGGAGGTATCCAGACAGGAAAGGAGAGTGTCCTTTTCTGTAATTTGATCATGGATAGAAAGCTCTAAGACACGTCCTCATGATCGTCACAAAAACCATCCTATTATGGTTGCCGGTGACTGGAGTTGGCCTGATCCCAGTGAAGACGCAGTTTGGGTTATGGGTGATAAAAAACATCACCTGACTTTGCCCCGTGTATGGCCTTTGTACGAGTACAAAGTCAGGATTCTGGTCCGGGGACTTTGTGCGCCCACCATCCTATCCCAGGCTGGTTTGCTACCACTGGAACATGATCTGAATGACTCTTTTTTTTTTTTTTCTTGCAAATACCTCTTTGAGATCCTGCTTTCAGTTTCTTTTTTTAATAAACTTATTTTATTTATTTGTTTTTGGCTGTGTTGGGTCTTCGTTGCTGCACGCGGGCTTTCTCTAGTTGCGGCGAGCGGGGGCTACTCTTCATTGTGGTGCGTGGGCTTCTCACTGTGGTGGCTTCTCTTGTTGTGGAGCACGGGCTCTAGGTATGTGGGCTTCAGTAGTTGTGGCATGCAGGCTTCAGTAGTTGTGGCTCACGGGCTCTAGAGCGCAGGCTCAGTAGTTGTGGCACACGGGCTTATTTGCTCCGCGGCATGTGGGATCCTCCCGGACCAGGGCTCCAACCCACGTCCCCTGCATTGGCAGGCGGATTCTTAACCACTGCGCCACCAGGGAAGCCTTTGTACTCCCAGTACCCAGCAGAGCAGCTGGCACCCAGTAAGCCACGAGAAGCATCAATTTAATAAGTGAATGGTGACAACACGAAAATGTATTCTAATATCAGCACCGTAAATGACTATTCCAGTGGGGTCCCTCTTAGCTTCATGGAACAGAGTGATTCCTGCAGGAGGGGGCACTCCAGGGAACAGTGTGGAAAATGAGGGCAGGAGGAATTATGCATTTTTCTGGGCCCCTTATTGAAGAGAGCCATTCACACTCATTAGCATAGCACACCCCTCCCCCATTAGATGAGCTAACGGTTTTGGAAACAATCAGCTGATCTAGTGGGACGACAGAAGCCAGCTGGAAATATCGGTGGGATTTCTCCCAGATGTTAGCTGTTACATCTTGTCCGGAGAACAGATCGAGTCTCAGTTTACTAGACTGCCATTCCCGAACTCTTTAGTGCTCCAGAGGTAGCAGGATGCGTCGAATAAGAACGTTCGTTTTAGAGACAGCTCTCCCAAAACTCTACCACTTGCCAGGGAGTGAGATCATGCATTTTGAGAACTCATGACAGGGGACTTCCCTGGTGGCACAGCGGTTAAGACTCTGCGCTCCCAAGGCAGGGGGCCCGGGTTCGATCCCTGGTCAGGGAACTAGAGTCCACACGCGTGCCGCCACCGAGAGTTTGCGTGACAAAGAAGCCCGCGAGCTGCAGCTAAGGAGCCCACCTGCCACAGCTAAGACCCAGCGCAACCAAATAAATAAATAAAAGGAGCTCGTGGCAGCGCACACCACAGAGTAAGTGCTCGGTGAAAGAAAGCCAGAATCATAATTGGCCCCACATCGTGATTATTGTGAGTGTCGAGGCCAAGCACGGTGGGAAAGAAGAGGCGACAGTTTCAGAGTCTGAGGTGGTTCCCAAGAGCCCCCTTGTGGGAGGGCTGAGACGCAGCCGTCACCCTAATGACGCAGCTGTCCCTTGGTAGGGCCTCTTCACCACACCACATGAACAGGTGCTACAGAGATCTGTCCTAGGACTGCCCGGACCAACCTTCTGGTCGCCACTGACTGATATCATGGGAAGGATCTGGATTGAAATCAAAAGCTCTGGGTTCAGTTTGGAGCTGTGTCTCGAGATAGGGCTCTTAATGTCTCTCAGCCTCAGTTTCCACACTTGAAAGGTATGAGGACGAAGCGAGATGAAGTAAAGGTTCGCATGGCAGCTGCAGGGCACTCAGTTTATTGTAACCCCCGACCTCTTTCCTGAAGGAATAAGCAGCTTGGCCGCGTCCCCTCTTCTCTAAAGAACCCAAAGCCCACTTTATGGTGTAGAGAAAGACTGTGTGTAATATGATTCCATTTAGTGAATATATATGAAAGAACATGTGTTAGAATAGGAGTAAAAACTGTGCATAGGGTACTAGTTTCCTGGGGCTGCTGTAACAAATTATCACAACCTGGGTGGCTTGAAACAACCAAAATTTATTGTCTCACAGCTCTGGAGGCTGCAAGTCAGAGATCAAGGTGTCACAGGGCCACGCTCCCTCTGAAAGCTCTGGGAAGCCTTGATCCAGGCCTCTCTCCTGGCTTCAGGGGGTGCCTTGGCTTGTGGCCACGTAACTCCAGTCTTGCCCCTGTGTGTGTGTGTGTGTGTGTGTGTGTGTGTGTGTGTGTGTGTGTCTGTGTCCAAATTTCCCTTTTTCTGAAAACATCAGTCATACTGGATGAGGGGCCAGTCTACCCCACTATGACCTCATCTTAGCTAACTACACCTGCAGTGACCCTGTAAGTCACATTCGGAGGCACTAAGGATCAAGACAGTGAAAGACAATCGCAAGTTACCAACCGGGCAGAGGAAGCCGGTTGTCTCCTCGTACCCTGTGAAAATGCTTGGCTGGATTGAATTTGAATTGTTTTCGAGCAGAGACTAGGCACTCTAAGGCGAGTGGGAGTTCAGATTCCGGTCGTGGGTCGGGGAGAATGAAGGTTTTGAGGTGGGAGAGGGGCTGCGGTGTTGGGTGGGCAGCGAGGGCCCTGGAGACTCTGGGTGGAGAGCAGGAGAGGGGATGGAGGAGAGAGGGGGCTCTCAAAGGGAACCTTGTCATCCTTGCGACTTTTCCCTGAGCCCTTATGAAGATCACCGCAGTCAATTATGTTGAAAATATTAGCCATCCAGGGTTATAGTAAGAAACGGTATTTTTGCATCAAGACATTGTTCTGGAGTTCAAATGTCCTGAATCAGAGGGCATTTGGGGAAAGAGCAAGTGACTGTTTTCAGTTGTAAAATTGCTTAGCTACCCAGGGTAGAAATTTCAAATGAGATCTTAGTAACATATGAATTTTTTTAATGAAAGTAACTTTATTGTTTTGTCTAATTATAAAAGAATAATATGCATTATTTTTAAACATTCAGACAATACAGAGGAGATGCAAAGAAACATGTGAAAAATCACCTATACTCTTACAATTCTTACATGTGTGATACACACACACATTTATATAATTACCTTAATAGCGATCATATATATGCCACACATATATATGTATATAATTTTTAAATAAATGAGCTCTTCTTACATGTGCTTTTGGTATAATGTTTTTCTTTCCGTTGAACAATCTGTTATGGAGATTGTCCTACATCGATATAGAAACACGTTGCCATTTTAATGGATGTTGGGTATTCATTCATGTGGATAAAACATCACTGATTTAATCATTATTCCTGAACATTTAAGATCATGTACAAATGTTTACTGTTTTTAGTGATGCGACGACATCTCTGGATGCTTATCCTAGTATTCCCTTTAGGATAAAGTCCTATACAAACATTAAAACATTTTAGGGATTTATTTCTTACCTCTCGCTGAAATATGGAGCCAGGATCTCGTCTTTAAGAAGCAATTCTTGGGACTTCCCTGGTGGTCCAGTGGCTAGGACTCCACACTCCCAATGCAGGGGGCCTGGGTTCGATCCCTGGTCAGGGAACCAGATCCCACATGCTGCAACTAAGAGTTCGCAAGTCGCAACTAAGAGTTCGCATGCCGCCACTGAAGATCCCAAGTGCTGCAACTAAAGACCAGCGCAGCCAAATGAATAAATAAGAAGCAATTCTCAACTGCTCCGTGTCTCCCCGGGTGCCATCTTCCTCTCCTGCCCCTCTCGCAAACGCTCTCCTGCCAAACCTATCGCACTGGTGTCGGCAGCAGGACGGAGAGAGAAGGCAATGGTAGAAGGAGGGGTTGGGTGACCCAGGGGAAGGAAGAAAAAAGTCACGTGTTTTAATGTGTTATTTGATTTCAGTTGTCACAGCTAAGTAGGTAGTGTAATCCCCAGCATGTAGATTCTAGTAAGAGAGGAAGAACGTGCCCAAGAGCACATGGCTAGTAAAGGAAAGCCAAAGTCTGCCTGACTCCAGAGACCGTTTTGCCAGATTTAATTATTTGTTCAAAATATTTTCTGCTCTCCTTGTGGGAAAGCTGTACTTCTTTCTCCACTGATATAAGGTTGGGCCGTGTAACTTGCTCTGGCAAATGAATGATAGAGGAAGTGATGTGTGCTACCTCCCAGGAGAAGCTTTAACAGCCAAGGTGTGTTTCTGCCATAGCTCCTTTTCTTCTGCTATGAGGCTAAGATGTCTCAAATATGGGATATGCTCCTCTAGCTTGGATCCTGAAACAAAGAGGGCATGTGACCTGCAGTGCGCATCCAGTGTGAGCAAGAAGTAAACCTTTGTTGTTGGAAGCTTCTGAGTTGGTAGGGGATGTTTGTTACTGCAGCTTACCAAGCTGAGGCTATCTAATACAAACACACTCTTTCCATTTCACTTTCTTGTGTCTCTTGCCCGAGCCAGGCCCTGGTTATTGGTCAAAATATTTCTGTCTTTTCCTTTGGTTGCAGAAGAATGAGGACATAGTTTTTTGTTTTTTTAATTTATTTATCTTTGGCTGCTTTGGGTCTTTGTTGCTGCACACGGGCTTTTGCTAGTTGCAGCGAGCGGGGGCTACTCTTTGTTGTGGTGCATGGGCTTCTCATTGTGGTGGCTTCTCTTGTTGCGGAGCCACAAGAGCAGGAGAGGAGTCTGCAAAGGCTTCTGGGGATGCCAACGTAGGGAGATTTCTGCAGACAGAGACAAGCAGAGGGAGCTGTGGGTCCCATGGAGCCGTCTTCTCCTTGTAAATATCCAGGAGAAAGCAACACCTAGAGAACAGCGATTTATAAGAAATAAAAGACCAGTGTGTCTTCTCTTTTTACAACCAGACCAGCACTGCTGGCCTTGCTTTATACAACTTCCAGGAACCAAATAAATCGCTTTTGCATTTTTGGCCTCTTCATGGAGATTAAGGCAGATTGTCCCAGCCCTGATGGAAGATGGAGGCCAGGGCTGTGAGCTGAAGGAAGTAGCCCACCTGGAGGCAGGGAGAGGAGTGTCCTCCTGGGGACTGGGTAGGGGATGGGCATGGGGTGTGGTGCTTGTGGGCCGTGTTGTGGAGCCAAAGAATACTGGTTGGGAAGGACACCAAGTTCCTGTAGAGGATGCTGAAGGTCTCTGGGTCTCCTGGTCCATGGAGCAGACTTTTGGGAGGAATGTCTCAGAATGCAGCTGGAGCAGCCATGCCTGACAGAGGAGGACTAGCCCTCACCATAAGCTCATGGACTTCAGTAGTTGCGGCACACGGGCTCAGTAGTTGTGGCTCACGGGCTTAGTTGCTCTGTGGCATGTGGGATCTTCCCGGACCAGGGCTCGAACCCGTGTCCCCTGCATTGGCAGACGGATTCTTAACCACTGTGCCACCAGGGAAGTCCCTCTTGAGGGTCATTTGGCACTAACTGACCCTCTTATCAGAATGGGATGCAACCGTGTGCGCATGGGTACATGCAGTGAGGTAGCCAGTTCCCTTCAGGCCTGCCTCATTTTTGACCTCAGCGTTAAGTCCTAACCAGAGAAGTTTGGTTGGTGGCTCTGAAAGATCAATACTGGCAGCTTAAAGGTCCCTGTTGACAAGCTGAACTGCTCCCCCTGCACACCTGGGGCAGGAGCTCACCGAGAACTCCTGAGCTGTCAGCATTTTGGGGAATCGGAGTCTGAAGCCGAGCTGTGGTCAGGGCGGAGGAGAGGCCTCTCGCCATCAACCGTCTCCAGAGGGACTGAGCTTACGCAGCTGCAGCATGAGTCACTAATTACAACATAGATATCTTTGTGTTTGTTTAGCCTCCTAGCCAGTTAGAGCGAAAGAAACCAACTGTGGTTCACTTGAATTGAAGAAAATTTACTGGAAAAATAACATGCTTGTTTCTAAGCATTTACAGAATCCGAGAGAGCTTTGAGAGCCACGTTCAAAATTACAACAGGGACCACATACAGCCCTGCATGTTTGCTAGCCTCTGTTCTCAGCACCTCACAGGCAGCAACTCAATCCCACGATAACACCACAAGGTACCTCCTGCAGGAAGAGACTAAACAATTCACCCAAGGGCACAGAGGATGTGAGTTGGGATCCACACCTGGCATTCAGGTTCCAAAGGCCTTCTCGAGCCCTAAGAAGCAGGAGCTACAAGAATGGTCTCCTCCCGGGAGTCTGGTCAGGGACCTATAGAACAAATGCCTGTATTTCTGCGTTCCTTTGCCCCTTTCTCAGTTTTGAGTTCCAAGGAGCTGACATACTCCCAGCTAGAGCAGGGCATGTGCCTGCCCCTTGTTGGGTGATGACAGTGGGACTGGGGCCATGATCCCAGTCCTACCAGATGGTACCTGGAGGGAAAGAGGCAATTTCTCAAGGCAAAACAAAAGTACCGTTAGGAAGGTTAATGGACGGCCAACAGCAGGGAAGCAGCGGTGCCTGCGATGGTCTGGAGAAGACCTGTCTGGGATCTCATTATGCTCAGAACCCCCGTCCCTAGAGTGCCAGCCCCTGAGCCCGGGGCTCTCCACGCAGGCTCTCTCTTAAACCTTGGAACAGCCCTTGGGGTGCACATCACTGCCCCCATTTCCAGTAAGGACACAAAGGCTCACAGAGAAACTTGGTCACATAGAACCAGGCTTGGAGTTCAGCCCTTGACTGCATAGTCCAGTCCGCACATGGCGAGGCTTCTGGGCACGTGGCTGGCAGGTCAGGAGCTTAGTCCGCTCTCCAGCCTGGTTAGCGCGAGGCTGAGCTGAGCTTCTGGGGAGCTTTGCCCCCGTCACCACCTCCCGTCCGCCAAAGCCTGAGTGGCTGGCTCGGCGGTGGGAACGGGGGATGTCAAACCAGCCACCTTGTAGTCGCACCTCATCCACTCCTGGCCTTTTTCCCCCGTTGTCAGGGTTCACAACTCAGTGATCTCAAACCTCTGTGAGGAAAGAGCCCTCCATCCCCTGGGCCACCCTGCATCCCACCCGCCACTTTGGAGGGACCGAGGGAGGAAAGTCAGAAGGTATCCAGCTCTGTTTTTACTCAAGTCAAGTGGGGAAGGAGTGGTGCTCAGGAGATCCCACCAGGGCGGGCCCCCCAGGGAGAAGCCCCGGGAAGAGGCCCCGGGCCCAGCAGGATGGGCAGGACGGGCCAGGCGGTGAGGCGGGGTCGCCACAGGCGCCAGCCGTCGGAGCCCCCAGAAGTCAACCTAGACACCTCCCGCTGCACACCGGGGCCCCGCCCGAGGGAGCCAAGACTCACCCCTGCTTCTCTGCTGCCTCAGCGCACACGGCACTAAACTCAGTCAATCCACAAGCCACGCGAGCGAGCGCCTGTTGTGTGCAGGCCCCGCGCTGGGCACACGGATGAATTCACGTCTCACTGGAGGAGCCTCGCTCCACTGAGGGCCAGGGGACAAGTAACTAGATACCAGACAGACAGTGACAAGGACTAAAATTGGGGGTAAGCAGGAGGCCAAGGGGGAGCAGAGGAGAGGAGGACCCCACAGACTCATGGAGTCCGGGAAGACTTCATGGAAAAGGGGAAGTGCACCTGGCCTTGGGCAGGCTGATCCAGGGCTCCAGGTGGGCGTTGTGAGGGCAAGTGATGGCTGGGACAAGGCTCACAACGCAGGGGGGGAAGCGAGGGGAGCGGATCTGCCGGAAGCCGGTGTCTGGGTTCAAAAGCCCCAGGGAGGGCGGAGGTGCTGACCCCCCACCAGCACACCACCGGGCCTCCTCAGCTGTAGGTGGCCAACGGGTGCCTGTTGACGCATCAGCCGGTGACTGGGTGAAGGTCTTGACGGCCAGGGTGAAGGTCTTGACGGCCAGGCTGCAGGGTTCCCCCCTTGTTCAGCAAGAGCCACAGGAGAGGAGACCTTGAGCCCCAAGGGCCAGGCGGAGAAAGAGTCCAGCAAAGACGCCATTTCTTACTGAAGGAGGAGTGCATTTCCAGGCAGGACAGAACAGATTGGGGTCTGCCCTGGTTTATGATTTAAGCAGGACAGCTGTGAACCTCCCACTTTAAACCCTTTTGTATTAGTGTGTGATAGGAGTGTATCAAGGTACAGTCGCCCCGCTGTATCCGAGGATTCAACCATCTGTGGATCAAAATTAGTTGAGGAAAAAAATTGCAGAAAGTTCCAAAAAGCAAAATTTGAGTTAGCCACATGTTGGCAACTCTTTTCTTAACATTTACATGGTATTAGGTGTTTTAAGTAATGTAGAGATGGTTTAAAGTATGTGAAAGGCTGTGTGTGGGTTACATGCAAATACTACTACCCATTTTATGAGGGACAGTTCTGGAGGCCAAGTCTGAGATCAAGGTGTCACACGGCCCTGAAGTCTCTAGGGAAGGATCTATTCCAGGCCTCTCTCCCAGCCTCTGGCAGTTCCTTGCTTTGTGGTAGCATAACTCCGATCTCCATGTGGCGTTTTCCCTCTGTGTACATCTGTCTCTGTGTCCACATTTCCCCTTTTTATAAGGACACCAGCCACATTGGATTAGGACCCACCCTAATGACCAAATTTTAACTTGCGTACCTCTGTAAAGACACCGTCTCCAAATAAGGTCACATTCTGAGGTCCTAAGAGTTGGGACGCGGACACATCTTTTTAGGTGGCCATAATTCAACCCATAACACCTCCCCTTGAGGCTGCCCCGGGTGCAGCCTTGAGTTGGGAAGGGCTGCGTGATGGAGAGGTGGCGCTCTGGCCGTTTTGCTTCTCTCCTGCTGCCAGAGGCCTGTACCTACACACGCCCACGAGGCCCATGTCTGCCGAATCCGCAAGGCCAATTGGGCTGCTCATCTTAACGGGCATATGAGTCTTAAACAAGATAAACGTAAGAGAGGAAAGTTCCGAAGCTCCCCGGGCAAGTGACAAGGCCAGGAGGTCACCACTGTGTTAGCTGTTGGTGTCCCGGGGGCTGGGTCCTTAGGACCCCTTGGCAAGAGGCAGCATTTGAGAGGAGGCGGGGAAGGGGGCCTTACCATGGGAGGGTGCAGGGCCACCTGCCTGGGCGGAAAGTCAGTGGCCACAAGTGCTCAAGGCTCTCAGGAGGGTGCTTCGAAGGTAGTTTCTCTGCTTGTCCAGGAGCCCCTGACTTTTGATTTTCTTAAACGAGCTCTCCACATCACTCTTTATTACTGCTGTTCTGTCAAAGGATTAGGACATTTTTAACTCATTTTACGGATTATCGTCAGCCACGAATTTGAAAAGCCAGCACCCGTTAGTGAGTGGAGGAGGAAAAGGGGGAGGAAACGCGCCTTGGCCCCATTTCACAGCCTCTTCCTCTGTGCTGAGTGAGCGCGCCAGACACTCGGTGAAAATTCGGCTGTCCTTGACCGTGTGCCCCAGAAGTGCGGGAGCAGGGCGGCTAGCTCTCCTGGCGCAGAGGCTCTATATCCAGTGGCTCCGAATCGCTCCCCCCAGAGCCCTGGGAAGGCAGTTAGGCTGAGGGCCAGGGAACCTAGCTTTAGGGACAGCGGAGTGAATCGCTGGCCGTACCCTCCGCAGATAAAAGCAAATCCTCCTTTTATTCTCCCCCAGAGTGCAGCTGCTTACGTGTTCCCCCGACCTCTCCATTCTCGCATTACACAGCCTCCCGGTGTAATAGTGTCATACTGTGATTTATAATAAAATATGTATTTGGTCTTCATCTCGGTTCCTGGCACAGAGCTCCTAAACCTCTAGGAATTTCCTAAGTGATGAGAGTGATAAAGTAT
The DNA here is from genome assembly GCF_964374135.1 of Grampus griseus. NCBI lineage: Eukaryota > Metazoa > Chordata > Mammalia > Artiodactyla > Delphinidae > Grampus > Grampus griseus. Next base: position 5,144,249 of record NC_139010.1, read on the forward strand.
CTTTCATGATGAGGTGATTGTTGGAAAGCCTCAGGTAACCGAAGGATGGACTGGTTGCCAGGGGAACGACCGTGTGAGTAGGGGCTGTAGCTGTCAATCCCCCACTCGGCCCTCCTCCCAGCCTCTGGGGAGGAGAGATGGGCTGGCACTTCAATCAATCACCGATGACCAACGACTTACTCAATCACGCCTGTGTAATGAAGCCTCCATAAAACCCCGAAAGGATGGGGTCCTGAGAGCTTCCGGGCTGGGAACACGCGGAGATGCGGGGCGAGGGCATTGAAGCTCTGTGCCCTTCCCCAGACCTTGCCCCCTGCATCTCCTCCGTCTGGTCGTTCCTAGTTACATCCTTTTATAATAAACTGGTGATCTAGTAAGTAAAGTGTTTCTGAGTTCTGGGAAAGTAATCAAACCCAAGGAGGAGGTGTGGGAACATCCTATCTCTGGGCACTCGGCGGGAAGCACAGGTGATAACCTGGAGTTGCGATTGGCTGAAGGGGAGACAGACCTGCAGGCTGAGCCCGTAACCTGCGGGATCTGACACTCTTTGCAGATAGAAAGTGTCCGAGCTGAGTTGAATTGTAGGACAGCCGGCTGGCACCGGAGAATTGCTTGGTGTGGGGAAAGAACCCACACGTTGAAACTGGCGTCAGACTCATAAAGAGAAACGTCTTTTCGAGCGCTGTGTCCTGTGACTGTCCACATAAACCCCTTCCACCCCTCCCACCCCTCAACTGCATCAGGACGCGCCCTCCGGGTCCTGCGGTCCCCAGCTGGCTGCCTCTGCGCAGGGCTGGAGTGGGAGTCCTGACAGCACCTCCTGCTTGCGGGCAGGGGCGGGGCGCTACGCCTCACTGCTGTGCTGCCACGTCACCCAGGCTGAAGGGGGCCTTGCTTTGACACTTCGGAAGTTGCTCTGGTTCCCTAGGCAGCTGCACGTTTGAAACGTTAATGGAGGGGAGATGGAGAAAGTCACTCGACGGACAGGCAGCCTCACCTGAACAGGAAGAATGTGAGTCAAGATGCTGCCAGGAGAGGACGGACTGTCCCTCCCCATCAGCCCGCTTACGGACGGTTTGGCTGGAAATCAGGGTTTCTCCTTCCTCTGTCTTGCTTGAGTATCTGAAAGGCAGCCCAGTGCTAGGAGCAACGGCTTTGGGTCCAGAGAAACCTTGGTCGGAGCCTTAGCTCCATCCATCAGCTTCTAGCTGTGTGACTTTGAGCCTCGGTCCCCTCTTCTGTAAAATGAGGAAAATGCTAGCACCCCCCTGGTAGGTTGTGAGAAACCAACAAAATTAGACACGTTATTTGGTGTCGGCATTCAGTGAACGCTGTCTGCCGTCATCACCGTAGCTACTGACCCAGGTCATGAGCGTCAGAGAGCTGTACCGGGGCAAGAGAGGGGAGGCCACAATGCCAGGGGGCAGCCGGGTCCAGGCAGCCTGCATTTTACCCTGTGGCACGAGAAGCACCCTCTTCTGGCCTTAGGGGAGGGTCTTTGTGGGGTAGATGTTAGTTCTCTGGGTGGGTCCTATCCTGATACCTGTCCTGCATCCTCAGTAAGGGGCTGAGGACCCAGGTGGGATCAGACCTTCAGAGGGGCGTGGCTTCTGGTCCCTCTGTGTGCTTGGCACCTGGCCCAAGCTGGGAGTATGGCACTGCATATGCCCAATACGCCTCCATCCAGCGCACAGGCCTCTGAAGTAGCAGACGTTGAACAGTTCATCCGTCACATGTGAAAGGAGACCAGAAGAGATCAATTCAGTTGCCAGGTATGGCAGGCTGAGTAAAGGCCCCCAAGGATGTGCACGTCCCAACCTCCAGAATTTGTGACCATGGCACCTTACATGGCAAAATGGACTTTGCAGGTGTAATTAGATTAAGGATCTTGAGGGGAGGAGCTTATCCTTAATTGCTCAGCTGGTTTAAGGTCATCACAGGGGCCCTTGTAAGAGGGAGACAGGAAGGCCACAGTCAGAGACAGGAGGACAGAAGTGAGAGGCTGAGTGATGCAAGGAAGGGGCCACCAGCCAAGGGATGTGGGTAACCTCTAGAAGACGGAAAAGACAAGAAAAAAGGTCTCTCGGGGTTTCCCTGGTGGTCCAGTGTGTAAGACTCCACACTTCCAATGCAGGGGTGCCTGGGTTCAATCCCTGGTCGGGGACCTAGGATCCTGCATGCAAGCCACAACTAGGAAGCCCACCTGCGGCAACAAAGATCCCACGTGCCGCAGCTGAGACCCGGTGGAGCCAAAATAAATAAATATTTTAAAAATAAATGAATAAATAAAGCCAAGGGCATGTTTTTTTAAAAAAAAAAAAAAAGAAAGAAAGAAAAGGGGTCCCTCTCTAGAGCCTCCAGAAGGAAGCTGACAGCTTGACTTTGGCCTGTAAGACTCACTTCGGACTTCTGGCCTCCAGGGCTATAAAAGAATAAACCAGTGTTGCTTAGGTCCCTGAGTTTATCGTAATTCTTGATAGCAGCAACAAGAAGCCAATATACCGTGAGAACCCACAACACGAGGGGCTGAATAAGTCTGCGGAGTCAAGGGAGGGTAGAGCCCCTCGGAGTATCAGTCCTGGGTGGGGACTGTCAGGGACCATGGAGGCTTCATAGACAGCATGTCTCCATATAGAGGTTCTGGGGGTTGGAGGTGGCTTCAGTGCACAGAACAGCGCACTAGATTAGCATCTGGAGACCCCCATTCAAAGCCACCTCTCGTTACTGTCTCAGTGGCCGGAAACACAGTGAGCCAGTGGGGACAGGAGAGGATCCTCTGAGCTGTTTTGCCTACGGGGACTCCCCCCGAATCTGGGTCACATCCACTGAAGAGAGAGGCTGCCTGCATCACCCCTGGAGCCTAGTTCTCCTGCCAAAACCCCTTTCTGCTTCTGGGGGACCCTCAGTCTACCATGGAAGGGGCCTGCCACCTGGCAAATATTCATCTGATCGCTCTCTAGGTAGACGTCTACCCGAGGCCCACCCTGCTCCGCTGGACCCCTAGCATCAGTCCTTCACACCTGTGTGACACATCCTTTACAACCTGGACCCTTGGATGGGGGCAGGCTGGGAAGGGGGATCCTGTAGGGCTGGGGTCTCATGCGCCCTGTGTGGGTCGTGTCCTCACCCCCTCCAGAGCCTCCACGTGCCTGTCTCACCCACCTTCTCCTGTTCCCAGGTGTCGTCCCTGTGGGTGGGATAGTACCCTCCCATGCAGTCTCCAGCTTTGTCACTTCATCTGCTTCAGTAGTAAGGGCACCCGAGGCCCCCTGCCGTGTCGCTGCACCTCGGTTTAGGCTGACCACCAGGGCAGTCGTATTTATCTTGGTCGCTGGCCTCTTGGCGAAGGGCTTTTCCAGCACGTCAGCGGGGCTTTTGCAGCCGTTTGTGGTAGCAGGTGGATCAGGAAAGGGGAAGCAGGCCTAGGTGGAACCCTCTGGTCTTCCGGAAGAGGGAGGGCATCGGAGGTTCTGTCAGGTAGGACTAAACTGGGGCAGGATCCGTGCCAGCGGTTAACTAGAAACAGTTAATACCCAGAAGTCGTGAAAAGAGCTTTGATCCGCAGGGCAGGGTTGGACTGCCAGTGCCCAGGACCAGATGGGGCTTCATACCCTAGAAATGGCGGGTCCAGAGTGGCCACATGGCCGTTTTAATTAAGCCCAGCGTGTAAGAGGATTGAGACGTGACTAGCTCGGGGCAGCTAGTCAGACAAAATCTAGAACAGAATCCATCCACTGACTGGATCTCTGCGGAGCACATTCTAGGTGTGAGGCCCGTGCTGCCTGTGCAGAGGTGCACAGGACAAGCTTGCAGGGTGGCCGACGGGACAGGGGAGCAGACGCATTTCCCCTGGGCTGCTCATCTCAAGGAGAGTGAGACACGCCCTGGAAGGAGTGCCAAGGGCACGTTCCATTTGGGCAGGGAAGCAAAGCGTCAAGAGGAGGTGGCATCTGGTGGCCATCTCTAGATGCTTGGTGCCTCATGTCTGCACTTCTGCTGGGTAATCCTGACGTCAGAGAACAAAGACCAAGTTTAAAAGGAGGCAACTTGGGACTTGCCTGGTGGCGCAGGGGTTAAGAATCCGCCTGCCAACGCAGGGGACACGGGTTCGAGCCCTGGTCTGGGAAGATCCCACATGCCGCGGAGCAACTAAGCCCGTGCGCCACAACTACTGAGCCTGCGCTCTAGAGCCCGCAAGCCACAACTACTGAACCCACGTGCTGCAACTACTGAAGCCCGCGTGCCTAGAGCCCGTGCTCCACAACAAGAGAAGCCACCGCAGTGAGAAGCCCACTCACTGCAACGAAGAGCAGACCCCACTTGCCACAACTAGAGAAAGCCTGTGCGCAGCAACGAAGACCCAACGCAGCCACAGATTAATTAATTAATTTTCTAAAATAAATAAAAGGAGACAATTTAGGGGCTTCTCCACAGAGTCTGTTTCAAACATGAGAATTATCTCTGAAAGGTCCTAGTTGGGTAATTTAGATAATTCATGTCTTGGTCTGTTTGGGCTGCGATAAGCAAATCCCACAAAACAACAGAGGTTTATTTCTCACAGTTCTGAAAGCTGGACATCCAAGATCCGGCTGCCGGCCAACTTAGTTCCTGCTGAGGCTGTCTTCGGGCCTTTGCGGACAGCCACCTTCTCACTGTGTCCTCACGTGGCCTTTCCTCAGTGCAGTGGGAGGAGAGGGGGAAAGCGCTCTCCCATGTCTTTTCTTTAAGGGCACTGATCCCATCATGGGGCCTCCACCTATGTGACCTAATTGCCTCCCAAAGGTCCCATCTCCTAATACCATCATACTGCAGGTTAAGGCTTCAACATATGGATTTGGGGAGGACACATTCAGTCCGTAACAACCCATATATGATGGGTTGAACGACTGAGAGGATTTCGGGAAAGCTTGGGCTATATTTCTAAGCATAATAGTAAGAACTCGTATGAGGTAGGGGTTGTTATTCCCACCTTACAGGGGAGGACCCTATAGAACAAAGAGATGAAGCATCTTCCCAAGATGCACAGCTAATGAATGACAGCGCCAAGATTTGACTGTACTGGCCCAGAGTTCTCTTGCTTAATGCAGTATGAGGCCCTCTAACACCATCCAGAATGGGAGGGAGAAGGGAGAAAGCTACCCCATGTACCTAGAAGCTACTCTTTCGGGATGCAGGCAAAGATGTGATGCTAGGCCAGGAAGCAGGTGGTTTGGCCCACTTGGAAATACATTTTTAAGCTGTCTGTCTAAACTTAGAGACTCCGCAGCAATGTAGTTCTAACCTTAGAGGAATAAAAAGGCATAAAATACAATGTTTGATTCAAGTTAAAATCCATTCAGTCATTTTAAAAAATTTATCTTCGGTCTGGATACTTCCTTTCTTTCCAAGAGGATAGTATAACCAGCATCCACAGAGACAGAGCAATCCATTCTCATTTCTCAGACGGCAGGCTCTTCTCTCGGACCAGAAAGACACAATTTTCAGTGTCCCCTGCTGGCCCCAAGGTAGCCCTGTGGAAAAGAGGAAGAGCATGTTTCAAAACACTGAAGCCAAATACGGTATGCTGTGAACCCATAACACGTTGCCAATAAGTGAACCACTTGTCCCTTGAGAAATGGTTTCCACCTTCGCCGCCCAAACCCTGACTCCTTTGCCACTAGAATAACCAGGTCCAGTTTCCACAGTGCTGTCACCTGGGCAAGGAGAGGTGTCTCGTGGCCACATCACACAGGAAGGAACTGGGGTCAAGAAAGGGTCAAGTGTGTGCTTGTCGGGACATCCCTCGACGGCGACCGGACCTCACATGGGTGTCCGGGCTCTTCCCGGAGACCAGGAGACCGGGCACAGGTCTCTGTGCAGGCGAGCACCCTGCTGGGCCGGGGCCAGACGGCGTCAAGAGAAAGCAGAGGGCATGTCTGGTGGGCCTGGAGCCGTGTCTACTGAGCTGTGAGATCATTCCCCTTTCAGATGGGCGTTTGCCTAAGGTCCCTGGAGGCCTTCAAAGATCACTCTGTTCTGGGCTCCTTGCCAAGGTCCTGGGTCTACTTGCCAAGCAGGAAGCAGGTCCACAGGCCCTGGGGTGGGACGGGCCGCGGGGAGGCCAGGGCTGGCGGGGACAGAGCCCCGCTGGCTCCAGTTCCCCGGGTGAAGGGAAGGGGACTCTCACTAATGCAGCCTCTCGCCGGAAAAGGTGGTCGCCGTGGCGATGGATCTGCAGGGACCTGTCTTAGCTTAGCATCCGCTTCTAGTGGAGCAATTGCTTTGCTTTGTATTCAGCCAGTGAGCAGTTTTTGAGCCCCTGCTTTGTGCCAGTGCCTGGCTAGAAAGACAAAGACAAAAAACAAAGTCCCCGCCGTGAAGGATTGTATAGGTTCCTGGGAATCGGTCCCTCCGTGGGGAGGGAAGGGGTGCAGCCTCAGTGGGCCCTCTGCTCTGGGTGACTGTGGTGGGGAGGGAGGTGCCCCTCTTTTCTGGGCACTGATGATGGGCCTGAGGGATGCCGGCCTCTCCGGCTCCTGCTGGGCACGGTTATCAGGGACAGGCTGAGCTGCCCGAGGACCTGGACCCCTCTAAGGACGGGTGCAAAGATCTGTGCTACCCAGGGACTTCCCTGGTGGTCCAGTGGTTGAGAATCTGCCTCCCAGTGCAGGGGACGGGGGTTCGATCCCTGGTCAGGGAACTAAGATCCCACACGCCACGGGGCAACTGAGCCCATTCGCTGCAACTAAGACCGAACGCAGCCAAATAATATTAAAAATAAAAATTAGGGCTTCCCTGGTGGCACAGTAGTTGAGAGTCTGCCTGCCGATGCAGGGGACGCGGGTTCGTGCCCCGGTCCAAGAAGATCCCACATGCCGCAGAGCGGCTGGGCCCGTGAGCCGTGGCCGCTGAGCCTGCGCGTCCGGAGCCTGTGCTCCGCAACAGGAGAGGCCACAGCAGTGAGAGGCCCGCGTACCGCAAAAAAAAAAAAAAATTAAAATTAAAAGAAGATCTGTGCTGCCCAGAACAGCAGCCACTGGCCAAACGTGGTGGCTGAAAACTTTAAATAAAATTTAAATCCAGTCCCTCAGTTACATTAGCCACCTTCAAGTGCTCAGAGCCACCCATGCTGGTGGCAGCTGGATTAGAGCAGACACAGAACACGCTGCTGTTCCTGTAAGGTCGACTGGATATTCTTCCTGCGTGGATAATTGCAGTAGAAAGTGGTCCACGCCGGGTGCCCGTGGAGGGAGGGGCCTACACCAGCTGAGGTGGGGGGCATGGGGAAGCCAGTGGAAGAAGGAAGAGCTTCTCCGGAAGCCGCCTTTCTGCTGAGCCACACCTGAGGCTCCCAGCTGTCTCCCAGCAGGACAGAGCCCAGACCTCACCTTGACCTCACCTTGAACGTTGGTGACCCTGGTCTGAGGCCCCTTCCTTCTCCCGGTGTCTCCTCATCCACTCCGTGGCTATGTTTGTACCATCCAGCGGATCGCAAACTGCATCAGAAACCCCTGGAGAACTTGTTAAAAGACAGATTCCTGGGTTTCACCCCCAGTTTCTGATCAGTAAGACAGGGGTGAGGCTGGAGAATTTGCGTTTCTAACAAATTCCTGGATGATGCTGATGCTGTCAGTCTGAGAACCACACTTGGAAAACCATGGATATGGTCCAAAGAATCACATTCATTGATTCAGTCATTCAACCAATATTTGTTTCATGCTGCCATGGGCACGGTGCTCTTTCTGTATGTGAGCAACCAGGCAAGGTCCCTGTTCTGGGGAGCCTACGTTTTCGGGAGGAGAGACAGACAGGAAGCAAACCTGTGTTGGGTGGTGATGAACATTATGAAGAATAAAGCAGGGCAAAGGAAGAGGCCCCGCTGACAGATCAAATCTGAGCAGAGACCTAATGGAATATTACTCAGCCATGAAAAGGAACAAAATGGGGTCATTTGTAGAGATGTCGATGGACCTAGAGTCTGTCATACAGCGTGAGGTAAGTCAGAAAGAGAAAAACAAATATTGTATATTAACGCATATATGTGGAATCTGGAAAAATGGTACAGATGAACCTATTTGCAGGGCAGGAATAGAAATGCAGACATAGTGAACGGACATGTGGACACAGCCGGGGGAAGGGGAGGGTGGGACGAATTGGGAGATTAGGTTTGACATAAATACACTACCATGTGTAAAACAGATAGCTAGTGGGAAGCTGCTGTATAGCTCAGGGAGCTCAGCTTGGTGCTCTGTGATGACCCAGACGGGTGGGATGCGGGGCGGGAGGGAGGGAAGTCCCTGAGGGAGGGGATATATGTATACATACAGCCGATTCACTTCATTGTACAGCAGAAACAACATTGTAAAGCTATTATACTCTAATTTTTTAAAAAAAGAAAAGAACGTGGAGAGCAGGTATGACCCAGCCTTTCTGGCCCCATTTTTGCTCTGCCCTCAGCTTTTTACTCTGAAACATGAGTTGTGTTAAAAAATCAAGGGCACCAGTCTATTCAATAGCAAGATTTTGAAGACAAATTCGATGGTGTGTGTGTATGTGTTTCATTCAAAAGAAGCCTGAGGCTGACAACTGGGCAGGGTAAGGAGTCCCTAGCACTAAGGAGGAGGCCACCATCATCCCCTTCCACGTGATGTCTTGGGACCCCCAGTCCATATGGCTCAGGCTCACTTCCAGTTCCTTTCCCCGCCCATCCCGCTCAGGCCAAAAGGCGCCTGTGCAGGGGTGGGGTGGGCAGAGCGTGGCCTGGGACCTGGGGTTCCCTCACATAGGCGTCTGAGTTCCTACTGATGGGGGGGCACAACTGCTACAGTGGGGAGGGGGCCAGACCCAGTCAAGGCTCTACTTGCCTTCTTGTCCTGGGTCCTGTCAGCCTGAACCAATTAGCTGAATGCTCCTTTCTTCTATCCAGCTTTTGGGGTCCAGACAGAAGAGTGTTGGTCAACCAACACTTTATCAACGATAGCTGGATAAATAAACACATGCGATAGAGTCCGGGAGTCAATAGCGGTCCCTTCGTAAGTGAGGACGGTTCCTGGGTTCTACCCTCTTATAAACACAAGCCTTCATGATGAAGTGCAGACCAAGTGCCTTTAACACCTAATTTTCCTTTTCAACCTGTGATATCTTTTAGGCCCAACTGTCTCAGGCCTTAAATGGAGTTTCCGATAAGGCAAAAGAAGCCAAGGAGTTTCTAGTTCAGCTGAAGAACATTCTGCAGCAGATCCAGGTGAGCATAGCTCCGGCGGGGAGGGGAGTCCCTGCAGGAGGTACGTGAAGCTTAGCGGAGGAGAGGAAAGGTCCCGTGGCAGGCGCTTTTCAGTGCTGCACATGAGGCCTAATTGTCCCACTGCACGCCTCAGATGCTGCGGACATCACACGCTCAATCCACTGACACCCCTGTGACGTCTGATAGGAAAGGGATTTTGCATGAACTCAGAGAGAATCCTAGAACAAGAACTGGGCAGAAATAATGCAGCACTCTGCGTGGCCACGTAGCCCTAGGCGGTATCTGTATACGGTGCTTTTGTACCAACGCATCAAAATATAAAAGCATCATTTACTAAACAGATGTATTTACTGAGCACCCATGCTGTGTCACACGCAAGCCCGACGCAGATCAGGAAGGCACAGCCTCTGTCCCCAGGAGCTCTGTCTGTCGGGGAGACAGCGTATAAATAAATGCACGCGTGGGGGAACTTTCCCACAGATCATGAACCGTAGAGCATTCCGGTGTCTGGATGGGAAAAAGGACTGAGGGCACTGAATTCCTAAGCAGCCAATAAAAACCATGCTTCCTAATAAGTGAAAGCACAGAATTCCGCTGCCAGGCGTTTCCTGTCCTGGTTCTGATGTTTCAGGGACACCGGAGGTATCCGTTTGGTGGGGCAGCTGTAACCATCGATTGAGTGGCTTCAACAACAGTAACTTATTTTCTCATAGTTCTGGAGGCTGGAAGTCCAAGATCAAGGTGTCAGCAGGGATGGCTCCTCCCAGGGCCTCTCTCCTTGGTGTACAGATGGCCATCTTCTCCCTGTGTCCTCACACCGTCCTCCCTCTGTGTGTGTCTGTGTCCTGATCTCCTCTTGTAAGGACGCCAGTCAGACTGGATCAGGGCCCAGCCTGATGACCTCATTTAACTTACTTCTTTCAAGGCCCTGTCTCCAAACACAGCCCCATTCTGAGGTCCTGGGGGTTAGGACTTCAAATAGGCACTTGGGGCAGGGGTGGGAGAGAACACCACCAGCCCATGACACGGGGTCTGAATCCAGGCTGACCTGAGTGATGTTGAAAGTTTTTTTTTTTTTTCTTTTTTAAACTGAGAGAGTCAGATCCTACAGCAAGAACAGTGGGTTTTGTTTGTTTTACTGTTTTCTGATTAGAGAAAGCAAAAGTATGTTATAGAAATTTTGAAAAGTAGAGAGTAACAGACAGAAGTAAGAAAAGTTCACCAATATCTCAGCCCCTGAGGTGACGCCCTCGCCGTTTTGACACGTTGCCCCACTGCTTTACACACACACACGCACGTGCAGTGTGCGGTTACGCTGCACACGCTTGCAGCTGCTCTTCTTCTTCGGTCTCTCCCACGAGCTTTTCCCGTGGCATTGAAAACCCTCACAAACCCTCATGGTTTGGATGACTGAATATTCCCTCCATCCTATAGATGTGCTGAGACTCACACGTGCACTGTTTCCAGTTCAGTAACGGGACAGCTCACCCCGGGACGAGCTTGCTGGTGTGCCCCTGTGTCTCTCGTGCTGGCCACGTTTCCGAGTGTCTTCTCCCTAAAGCTCTGTGCATCCCACAGGAGAACGGCCTGGACCACGAGGCCTGCCTGGTGGCTCAGTGTGACGCGCTGGTTGATGCTCTAACCCGGCAGAAAGCCAAGCTGCTTACCAAGATTACCAAAGAGAGGGAGAACAAGCTGAAGGTGGGTCCCCGGGCGGCCGATGCCCTCGGTCCCATCATGGCCTCCGAGCCGAGCTCGGGGGAGCACGCAGTGTAGGCTCTGGGTCAGTGTTAGTTGAGTGAACAAACGAATGAATGAGTGAATGAACGAACGAATGAATGAACGAATGAAGGAATGAACAAACGAATGAATGAATGAATGAACGAATGAACGAATGAATGAATGAACGAGCGAATGAATAAATGAATGAACGAACGAATGAATGAATGAACGAACGAATGAATGAATGAATGGGGAGAGGAAGGGCTGAGCAAGTTGGCCTGGGACCTACTTACACTCGTGTCACTTTCCCTGAAGCAATCAGCACCCCTGCTCTCCCTCCAAAGCTGGAGGGAGATGCCTGAATCCTGCTGTTTTCAGTCAGAAGGCCACTCTCTCCCATCTTCTCCCGGCCCCTGTCTTCTGTCGAAGGGACACTGCCTGTTCTCATCTTGCAGAGCAGAGGTGGCCACGGCGGGTGACAAGGCTCCGGCTCTCCCCCTTCTTCGGGCTTTCTGATGTCTGGTGCTCGCAGTGGTCAGCAGGGACACCACAGCCAGTGGCCACCGCGGCAGGGGGAGGCTTCCCCCCACTCGGCACCGGGTCCCCGGCCCAGGCAGGTGCCCCGTGAACACCCTGCCTTGACAGAAACTACTCGCCTCATTGTCTGGGCTCGACCTATTCTACAGACGTCTCCCAACTGAATCAGGAAATGTTACTTTCAAGGAAAGAAGGAGTGTGTGTTGGGGATGAGCCATGGTTTACACGCAAAGCAGCCGAGCCCCTTGAGTTTCCACCCAACGCGTGAGACTGGGGCACCGGTCACTAGGAGGGTTTCAGGGGGTGCACGTTCTCTGCTTCTCCAGCCAGAGTTCAGGAAGGTTGCTCTGTGGGGTGTGGCGACCCTGCTTGTTGGGAAGCGGGTCCATTTACCGCCCACGTAACGAGGGCACGTGGAGCTCAGGAACACAGCAGCAGCAGGAGAGGGTGCAAGGCAGCCGGGACCCATGCCGCTTGCCGCTGCAGCCGGGCTGCTGTTCCTCAATGAGACAGTTACTAGGGATACTTCTCGTGGCAGATGGTTTGGGACCAGATCAATCACTGCACGCTGAAGCTGCGCCAGTCCACAGGGCTGATGGAGTACTGCCTGGAGGTGATCAAGGAGAACGACCCGTCCGGGTTTCTGCAGGTGAGCGGGCTGGGCATTGTTCCTCCAAATCCACTGCCATGCCCCAGACTAGCCGAGGTTCTAGGAAGGTCCCTCCCAGCAGCTTGGAGTTGAGCAGAATCTCCTGTGCTCAGCGATTCCAGAAGACCTAGGTTCTCTTCTTAGCTCTGCGTCTCACTAGCTGTGACCCTGGCTCTGTGTCATCCTTAAATGAGGAGATCAAACATCATAATCCCTAGGGCTGAAATGCCGTGCTTTCGTGCCTCGACTTGAAACCCCAGTTCAACATTTTCCCCACAGATGAGAAAAGACAGTCTTTGCCAATCAAGCTGGAAAGATTGCACAGGACGAAGTGAGTCAGAAGAATCCACATGACCCGTTCCCTCAGGGTGCGGAGTCCTGCAGGTCTGGGCACGTGACCACTGCCTGCAAAGCCAGTGCAGCCTTGCTGGGCATCCTTCCAGCAGCCAGTCTGACTCGGGGTCACGAACACCTCTTGGGATCATGTGTGTGATTCAGACAGAAGCTCTGTCCTCCGTCTCTGGGGAACATGATGAATCTCCTGGACTGGTCCCCAGCAAGGGTGCATGGAGTCATGGCTCTACAGGGACACGTGCAAATGTCTGAATGAGCAGGACTTGCCAGCAGAGGAGAACAGAGCTGTGGGTTTGATGCAGTGAGAGTCTGGAGCAGAAGCTGCAGCACAACGTGGAGGAAACACAGTGGGAGGGAGGGAGCTACACGCTCCTGGGGATGAACGAGTTGCTTTCAGACCCTGGGACAAACCACTAGTATGTTTCAATTTGCAAAGTGCTGGATCTAGCAAAAGAGGGAGAGTGAAGACTGTTTTTGTATATTTTAAAAGTACTGGGCTTCCCTGGTGGCGCAGTGGTTGGGAGTCCGCCTGCCAATGCAGGGGACGCGGGTTCGTGCCCCAGTCCGGGAAGATCCCACATGCCGCAGAGCGGCTGGGCCCATGAGCCATGGCCGCTGAGCCTGCGCGTCCGGAGCCTGTGCTCCGCAACGAGAGAGGCCACAGCAGTGAGGGGCCCGCGTACCGCAAAAAAAAAAAAAAAAAAGTACTGGACTTCCCTAGCGGTCTGCTGGTTAGAACTCCGCGCTCCCACTGCAGGGGGCGTGGTTTTGATCCCTGGTTGGGAATGACCACGCATGACGCGCAGTGCGGCCAAAATAAATAAATAAAGTAAAAGAATTCTTTTAAAAAGTATCATTTGCTTCGCAAAAGGGTTTAGCCTGAAACAGCAAGTGCTTCTTTACGTTTAACATGACTAAGCTGTTAAAAGATGATCTCTGCCAGGGCGTGAGTGGGCGTGCTTAACCACCGCAGACCCCTGCGCCCACAAAGTCCCTGTCCCTTCCTTACCCCCTGCTACGCTATTTTCCCTTTGCACGTGGAAACCCTAAACTCTGTGCTTCCTTTAAGATCTCGGACGCCCTGATCAAGCGTGTCCAGGTGTCTCAAGAGCAGTGGGTCAAAGGTGCCCTGGAGCCGAAGGTGTCTGCAGAGTTTGAACTGACCTTGGACAGTGGGCCACTGCTGCAGGCCATCCACCAGCTGGACTTCATTCAGATGAAATGTAGGGGTGAGCCGTGGTTGGCCCAGTTCAGGTGATGCTGCTTCTGGAAGAGGCATCCACTCTGCAGCGCAGCTTAGTGCCCTCAGAAGACTTGGGACACTGGTGTGACCCAGAGTGGGAGGGAGGGACGCCTGAGTCACAGACCTGGGTTCAGATCCCAGCTCAGCGACCCTCAAGCTGGGTGACCTCTGTGGGTAGCACCCAGCCTGGGCCAAACTTTTCCCGTTTGTGAAAGAGGATCATTTGTTCATTCAGAGACACCTGTTGAGTGTCTACCACGTGCCGGGCACCATCCCAGGTGCTCAGCACACAGCCGTGAGCAAGTGTACAGACTCCCTCACTAGACAGAGCTGATAGTTAGAGAAAGAAATAGACAACACGTCGATAATTCAGTACAACAGGTAGTGTAATGTAAACTGATAGTGGCAGGTGGGACAAACAAGGTGCCTTTTGAGAAGGGGGCATTAGTAGACATGGGTGTGGGGGGGGAGGTATTTTGAGGTGAGGAGGAAAGAGATGTAAGGAAAGAACATTCCAGAAGGCCGAGGGGTGGTGAGTGCAAAGGCCCCGAGGCAGGTATAAGTGTTCTGTGTTCCAAGAAGAGCGAGAAGGTCAGAGGTGAGAGCAGACGGGAGAAGGTGGTGGGTCGTAGCGGTGAGTTCAGAGACCCACGGGGGACACGAGCTAAGGGTTAAGCAAAGTTTGCATAGCTTTCCCCAGGTTACAAAATTAGCAAGTGACGTCCCCCTGCCTCTCCAGAGACGTTAAGGGTACATTCAGGAGGGGGAATGAAGCTCTTTGGTTTTTTTAGACCCATATATCCAAGGGCTGAGTGCCACACCTACAGAATCTGTGAACTCAGGAAAATCCTTACTTCAAAATGCACGGCCATTTTTAAACCAGAGACACCCAGTCTCTTGTGCATCTCTGTGCTTTCTCCCATACTCAGTTTGCACCTCCCAATCTCACCTTAATCGAACTTACGATACACTTGACTCAAATCCCTAATTCCACGGGTTGACTGCCTGATACTGTAAGATGGCCTCTCCTTCCGGAATCTAGTTCCCTGGGCCTTTAAAACGCTTCCAGACAAAGGTCTCAGTGGGTCTTTGCACTTTGCCCTTCCCGCCCCCGAGAGCATCTTCCGGGCCCCAGGTGTGAGCTGCTTGCCGCCCTGTGCAGAGGGTCCGCAGAGGCCGGGCTGCAAGTCCTCACCAGCTGCTCATGGGGCCGAGCCAAAACCACTGGTTCTTAGTGGGCAGGTGGGCAAGGGGCAGCTCTTCCTCAGGGCTCCAGACCCAGAGGGGTGGAGGCACCTGCCAGGCCTCTCCCTGCCCCAGATCCCAGGACCCCCGTCCAGGGTTGAGAAGCACACTGAGCTGCGCCCACGAGCAGCCAGGAGGGACGCAGGGTGGCCACCTTTCCTCCTGGGGTGCGGCCGGGTCCACGCGGCCTCCCTGTGCCCTGCAGGGGTTTGTGCACTAAAGCCCACCTGTCCCCGTCACAGTGCCGCCCGTGCCCCTGCTGCAGCTGGAGAAGTGCTGCACCCGGAACAACAGCGTCACGCTGGCCTGGAGGACGCCGCCCTTCACCCACAGCACCGTGGACGGCTACATCCTGGAGCTGGACGACGGAGACGGGGGCCAGTTCCGGGTGAGGCCCTGCTGCTTGCCGGGGGGAACTTGCGTTGTCCCAGCCTCTGCACCAGCCCAGGGGGCTGCCCTTAGCTCTGATGCCACCAGCGAGGGCATCGGCCCCCAGGACGCAGAGCAAGTGGGCCCAGGCTCATGGGATGTGGGGCTTCTCTACCGAGGGCTGGGTCTGGGCAGGCAGAGGCGGCGGCCACAGAAAGTTCTGGATGGTTTTTCTGTGAAGACTGACACAGGTTGGAGGCCGAGGTAGAGCTCCGAAAAGGTGTCCCCCGCGGTACCCACTTCCCAGTCAGCCCAGCAGCGCACTGGTATCTGGTCAGCACCCTCCCACCCAGCACCCCGAAGCCTCTCCCCAGCCCCTCGAGGTTCCTTCACACCTGCCTTGCCCAGTTCAGTGATTAGTTCACCTGGCAAGGTGGGAAGACACCTGAGAAATATTTGTTGGGTTGGGGTGACCGTCTACGTTCATGTCCCAAATGATGAAATCTGTGTGGACAGTAAATATGCTTAGCGAGTCACAAGTGCGTCTTCTAGTCTCGGCCCGTGGTAGCAAACCTGGACGGCTCCCCACCCCAAGCCAGCGCCCTAACACATCTCTACCGCGAGACGGCACACAGTGAAGTTCAGGCTCCCGTCCAGTCGTTGTGCTGACAGGAACACCAGGGCGTACAAACTCGGGGTCTGCTGAGAGCTCCACCTTTCTGTCCCCAAGAGACTAAATAAAGACTCGTTCTAACAAACCAGCGCAGTCATAACAATTCTCACACTTCTTCTCCTGGGAAGTGGCACCCATTCAACGTCTCTTGCCAACGGTCAATATTCTCTTTGTTTCCCTCAACTGGATTGATGCCTATGTCTTGTCTTGTCTTATTTCAAGAATTTCAGAGTTGGGGAAATCACTGCAGTACTCCCTTGGGAATAATTGAGTCCCTGGGGATATGGGCTCTTTAGTGAGAAGCTGAGGTTGCTTTGGCCAGGAATAGTGGGTCATACACCGGGTCCAGAACCTCAGCCGTTCCAGTCGTGCAAATGAGCTAGGAACTGACAGAGCTCCCTGACTAACCAGAAACTGGGAGGAGAGCTTATGGTTTCGAAACGGGAAGAAAGAGGAGACTGTTTGAGATATTAAAAGAAGCAGCCAGGACTTCCCTGGTGGTGCAGTGGTTAAGGATCCGCCTGCCAATGGGAAGATCCCACATGCTGTGGAGCAACTAAGCCGTCTAGAGCCCGCGAGCCACACTCCTGAGCCCGCGTGCCACAACAACTGAAGTCCGCACACCTAGAGCCTGTGCCCCACAATAAGAGAAGCCACTGCAATGAGAAGCCCGCGCACCGCAACGAAGAGTAGCCCCCACTCGCCACAACTAGAGAAAGCCCGCGCGCTGCAACGAAGACCCAATGCAGCCAAAACTAAATATTAAATAAATAAATAAATCTTTAAAAAATAAAAATAAAAGAAGCAGTCCACAGGGCTGAACTGAAGATTCAAAGGCTTCTCCCCTTTGAAGCATGACCACTAACAAAAGCTCCACCCGAGGGCTAGAATTTATGAGAAACCACGTGTTATGGTGGGAAAAGCGTGGACGCTAAATGCAGACAGACCTGGATTTGAACGCTGGCTTCTAAACGGATTAACTGTGATCTTGGGCAAGTTGCCTACCTTCTCTGAGTATCCTTGTGAATAAAATAATGAAAATAATAGCAATGTCCCAGGGTTGTACGAGGATTAAGATGTCTTATACAGGGACTTTCCTGGCGGTCCAGCGGGTAAGACTCCGTGCTCCCAGTGCAGGGGTCCCGGGTTCCATCCTTAGATCCTGCACGCATGCCGCAACTAAGAAGTCCGCAGGCCGCAATGAAGATCCTGCGTGCCGCAACTAAGACCCTGCTGCAGCCAAAATAATAATAACATAAATAAATAAACATTTTTTGAAAAGATGCCTTATACAGCGCCTGGCACACAGCTACTATTATCAGTAACTTGGAAAAACAAATGAAGAGAAACACCCCAAGTAATCAAGCAGACGTTTTAGACTAAGCTGATGTAATGCCATAGGTGAGGTGTAAGGCTATGCATTTGGGGGAAGTTAATAGGACAGAGTAAGTGTGAAGTAAACGGGAAACAAAGTAAATGTTCTAGAAAAGGACCTTTGGGAGCCGATGCAGAAATGTCCCACCCTCTGGGGAGGCCAGGAAAAAAGCAGCTCCAGGAGTCCCAAAAGGAGGAGGAAGGTGGCAGCCTCAGCAGTGGGAGAAGCGGGGAAGGAGGTGGAGTGCCCGTCTTACTCCAGAAATGGCCAAATCAACTTGAACCACCTGCGCCTGGCCACGCCCTTCCTCCATCTGCTTTTTCCCATCATGTGTGATGACCCTTCCCTTTCAAATATCTTTTGTTTTATTTAGATGCTTAGCCCATGTTTTTTCTAACTTAATTTCCCACTGGAAACCAATAATCCCCTCTTACTCCAATCGAGAAGGAAGTGGGGTTTTCAGCAGCCCCACTCCCGGGCTCCGGAGTCCTGTCCGTCCGGCCTCTCCTCTGCGGAGGCAGGATGGTCTCGGGCAGCATCCCGGCTACCGCACCTCATACCTTCGCAGGAGAGGGCCCATCAGCCAATAGGAAGAGTTTGTGTCCAACTTGGACGTGGCCTGAGACTCGGCCACCACGTGTCCAAAATCTCCTTATTAATAACTCTTCGGGGATGCTAGCACTCTGATGTCACCGTGCGGCTAAGAGAAATTTTCCACATAACGGAGGCGCCTGACGAGCCGTCTGGGTCTCTTCCAGGAGGTGTACGTCGGCAAGGAGACCCTGTGCACCATTGACGGCCTTCACTTCAACAGCACCTACAATGCCAGGGTCAAGGCTTTCAACTCCTCTGGCGTCGGGCCCTACAGTAAGACCGTCGTCCTGCAGACGTCCGACGGTGAGCCCTGGGGTGTCTCGGGGGAAACAGATTCAGGCCCAACCCACACAGACGGGCAGACAGACAAGGGAAATCTGTGAGCTGCTCATGAGGGAGCGTGAGGGAGTGGCGGAAACAGGCGAGTCTGTCTCTTCCAGCCCCGCCCCTGCTCCGCTCACTTGGCTCCATGTGCCTCACCTCCCTGCCCCCCAGCCACGAAGGAAAGAGACACTCCTTCACCCCATTTGCTGGAGCTGGGAAGGGAAGCTAGGAGTTGAGAGGCACAGGGAGGCTAAACTCCCACTTCCGAGGGGCCGAGAGCGGGTAGGACGGTCCCAGAGAAGAGAAGGCACGCGGCTGCCAGGGAGGAACCTACCCCTCGAATACCCAGCGCGAGAGCTCAGATCTGAGGCGTGCCCACCGCGCTTCATCCTTTCAGGTTTCAGGCAACAAGAGCACGTCGGCTTTCTGCGGGATTTTGATCATCTGAGTCCTTAGCGTCGAGGGATGATGTAGGGGTCCCAGGACGGTGCCAGCCCTGTGTTTAGTGTCATTGTTTATCCCAGCATGTCCTCTGGGGAACACGTGACAGCCTGGACTGTCTCCCAGGGACAGGAGCAGATGATGCTTTCCCCCCCAAGATGGGTTCACCAGCTGTGTGCCCACGGGGGCCCTCGCCTGCCAGCGGGCTGTGAAGCAGAGCCTGGAGCTCTGGGGCTTTGGTGACCTCACTTCACCTCTCTGCGTCTCAAATCCCCCTCCCACGAGGTGGGGTCTGGATATCTACTCCCCCTCACTCATAACAGTGCCCGAAGCGTGCAGAAGGGGCTTAGAAACCAAGATTCCACGAAAGCATTTAGACTGGGGGCCTGACTGTCTGTGTTCCTTGGCAAGGTTGGGTTCATGGGATTGGGATATTGGATGAACACAGAGGAGGGAACGTGAGTGTGTGTGTGTGTGTGTGTGTGTGTGTGTGTGTGTGTGTGAATCGCACAGGGAAGAACATTCGACACCGGGTGCCCGCTTCTTGAGATGCCAGTGGGTCTGTGTCTCCGAGCCCAGGTCACAGGCTGCCACTCACCCTGCGCCTCTTGCCCCTTCCTTTGCAGTGGCCTGGTTCACGTTTGACCCCAACTCTGGGCACCGGGACATCATTTTATCCAACGACAACCAGACGGCCACCTGCAGCAGCTACGATGACCGGGTGGTGCTGGGCACGGCGGCCTTCTCCAAGGGCGTGCATTACTGGGAGCTGCACGTGGACCGCTACGACAACCACCCGGACCCCGCCTTCGGGGTGGCCAGGGCCAGCGTGGGCAAGGACATGATGCTGGGCAAGGACGACAAGGCCTGGGCCATGTACGTGGACAGCAACCGCAGCTGGTTCATGCACTGCAGCTCCCACACCAACAGGTGCGTGAGCGCCCGGCCTCCCTGTCGCGGGGCTTAGGGATGAGAGCCCTCCTGCTGTTCCCACGTTCCAGGGTCGGGAATGGCAGGCGGTGTTTTCGGCCACTTTGGCGTCCAGCTTCCAGGGAGAAGCGAGCGCTGGCCCGCAGCGCAGAGGCAGGATCGGACAGAGTCTAGAGCACAGCAGAGCCAGCGGGTGTGCAGGCCGCTCGGCGAGCCCCGCGCCTGGGTTCCGCCGCCCCTCCCCTCTGCTTTCCTCCACACCCGTCAGCCCAGCAGGGCTGTGAATCAGCCCGGCGGGAGGTGCGGCACCCTTGGGGCGCTCCTTGCTGGTGGCTCTGTCCCGGGCACCCCCAGCACTGCCTCACCCTGAGCCCGGCCCCGGCAGTGGTGTCACCAGGCTGGACACAGGAAACTCCCATGCTGGGGGGACAGGCCCTCTGGGGCTGCCCTGGCGAAGGAACCCACAAGTGGAGGGTTGTGACCCTCAGAGCTGCCTGCTTGCTGTGGGGTTTCCTTCCCAGTCTGCTGAGGGCCTTCTCCCCAGCGGCAGAGGCGAGGGGCCCCGAGAGGCCGACCTCCCTGCACGCCAGCGCTGGGCAAGGTCAGCTCTGGGGGCTCTCGGTGCTCTGAGCCCACCTGCAGCTCTGCAAATGGCCCCAGGGGTCCTGGTCTGGGGCAGGGACTTGCCCGAGGATCCTCGGGGCGGGGTTGGGGGGGGGTGGAGGCCGATCGGACCCTCCCACCTGCCTTTTCACTGGCAGTGACCGTCTCTCCAGAGGCAGCCCTGCGCGGGCGCTAAGGACGGCCTGCTCACAGACCGCGCAGGGGCCGAGTCTGGGCCCAGCAGCTCCGTCTCTACTTGCTTAGGCCACGCAGGCGCCCAGATACACTGGGACGGGCGTAACAAGAGAGAGCAGGTGCGGAGCTTTCTTTGTGCCCCATGCTGTGGGAAGCCCCTGGCTCCTACGGTTCCATCTGGGCCCTGGGAAAGTGCGACTGTGATCGCCATTTTGCAGATTATGAGATTGGGGCGTAAGGTTGATGCTCAAGTCACAGGACTCATTAGAGGCGGTGTCAGGGTTTAACTCAGGATGCCGGCTCCAGTTCCGGGGGGCAGGGGCGGGGCGGAACGGTCGGGGCTGGGCCGGGGGACCCCGGGGGAGGCTGCAGCTTGGGCGGGTCATTACCGCCACCTGGTGGTCAGCATCTGAACAGCACCAACAGGCCCGCTGCCAGTTTCCTTCCCCACCGGCGGGCTCCTGCCCTGGGGGGCCCGGCTCACCCTCCGGGAAACCTGCCCTCTGAAAACTCCCAGCGAGCGCTGCTCGCCGTTTCCCGTGCTCCCAGCCCACCATCAGCCTCCAGCTGACCAGCTCATTCCCAGTCAGGAAAGGACAAGGATGGTTTGGTGATCCGAGCAGAGCAGCCAGTGGCAAGGCCGGCTGACCTCAGCCCCAGCCAAGGGAGGGGACGGTCCGACGGCCTCGGCCCGCCCGCCCCGGTGCTGCCCGCCTAAGGACCGGCCCCGCCCGGTGGAGGCGAATCCCAGCCACCACGAAATGGAGCCTCGCAGCAGGTGTCAGGAGCGTCACGACGCACGCCCTGTGCCCCGCCGCGGGTCACCGTGGGATGGCCAGCGCCCTGCCCCGCCGCGGGGGCTGTGTTTTTAGGCGAGGGTACCCACAGCATCCTTTCGGGGATCCTCCCGTCCTCACCTACGTGCCGGGCTCCTCTTCCCAGGACGGAAGGCGGCGTGTGCAAGGGGGCCACCGTGGGCGTGCTACTGGACCTGAACGAGCACACCCTGACCTTCTTCATCAACGGGCAGCAGCAGGGCCCTACGGCCTTCAGCCACGTGGACGGGGTCTTCATGCCGGCCCTCAGCCTCAACCGCAACGTGCAGGTACCGCGCACCCTCCAGGCCAGGGCCCGTCTGCTGCCCCCGGCCCCGGCCCCGCTGCCCGTGGGCCTCCAAAGTGCGCTGGGCAAAGGGGGCTCTAAAGAAGCCGCCCGCGGTGCCGTCCAGGCAGGGAACTTACCCACCGGCCCACCTGGGCATCCCCTGGAGACGCTCCTCTCCGGCGTGATGTTTTCTTGCTTGTCCGCTTGAAAGGAGCAGAGGCTCTAGGTGGCGGCTTCGGGGCGGGGTGTGGAGGGGGCGGGTGACAGGCAGGGTGGAGAGGGCCAGGGAGGGTGAAGGAGGGAGGCAAGTCCTGCTTCCATGTTCTGGGAGAGAGGAAGGTCGGTGCCCTTGCCCGGCGTGGGCCCCGATGGCCCGGGGTGTGCTGGGCCTCCACGTGGCTTTCCCCCGAGAGGAGAGACCGAACTGAGGCGGGACCTCTCCTAAGGGTTCCCTCTCACCCTCCCTGTCCCTCTGGCTCCTGCGTGAAGCAGGCAGCCCCTCAGGGCCAGGCCCAGTCCTGGGGGCTGCGGGGGTACCGCCGGCCCAGGAGGCCCGACACACCCAGAGGCAAAATGGGAGCCCGGTGAGGGGGTGAGGGAAGCTTGGAGAGCAGTGTGGAGCAGGGTGCCAGCCTTTGTTCCCGGCACACTGCTCCTCCCCCCGGGAGGTATATGGGGTGGGGGGCAGGCCTGCTTCGCGGTGCCCACTGACCCTGAATACTGTCACCTACTGATTGATTTGTACCTCCAGTCCTTGCAAAAGGGCTTTGAGGCAGCCTGAAATATGGGCTGTTCTTCCACAGCGTTCATAGAACAGATGTAGGAGAGGAAAGAGGGCCATGGAAAGAAAGCAGAAACGCATGTAAACCCGGAGCCCCAGTCCCCCGACTGTAAGAGAGCATCAGCCTTGCTGGGGCTCCCGGCAGCGGGGGCGGCGTGAAAGAGGCAACGACCAGCTCCTGGGGCAGACTCCCGGGCCCGATGTCAGTGAGGACGAGCCTGATAAACAGCTGACTCCACAGCACAGAGGAGGCGGGCTGCCGCCCGTGGGGATCCCGGGGCAGAGGGCGGCACAGCTGCTGAGCTGTCTGAGCTCAGGGTTCACGGGTGGCAGCTCCCGCCCTCGCTCACCGCATCTTCTTTTCCAGGTCACCCTGCACACGGGATTGGAAGTGCCAACCAACCTGGCGCGGCCAAAGCTGCCGGGCAACTAGCCTCCCAGGCCCTGCTCTGCACGGCTGCCCCTCACTGCACTCACATAACCCTGAGGGCAGCACAGCCACATCCTGGGTGCAGCCCAGCAGCCACGGAGCATCTCAGAGACCCGCTTTCTTTGGGGGACGGAGGCCCCAGTCAGTGGTGAACACGGGAGTGTGTTTCCCCTCGTTCCACCGGCCGTTACAAATACGAAGAGGGACCTTTCTCAAGGGAGCAAGGAGTGTTCGGGTTTCATTTTGTTTCCTGCCCTCCGATTTAGAAGCTTGTCTTTTTGGGGGGCAAGAGGAGAGCAGGCTCTGAGACGTGAATCCTGAGAGCAGGAGGCGGCGGGAGGCGCTCGGGAATCTCGTGGCCTCAGTGTCAAGTCTTTGCTGGACTCCGCTCCTTCAGAGAACCAAGGGTGCAGGTTCCCATCTCTGCCAGGAAACGTTGTTATCCTTTAGCTTTTCGGTTCTGGAGTCTTCAGTACGTTATGCCACTTGCAGACCTAATCCAGGATGGATAGAGAGGGATGTTAATCATTCATCATGATCTTTGCCGCTCTCGTTGAACTGTTGAGAACTTTTTAAAATAGTTTCCTTAGGTCCTTCATTAGTCCACCAACCTCTCTCTCTTACACACACACACACACACACCAGTCTGCTACAATTCACTCAGTTCTTAAACACAAAAGAAAACACTGGAATCTGAATCACTATGTGAAGAGTCTCCACCTGGTGATGGCTTTTTCGGGAGCTGGCTTCCCACGACGTTCGCTGCAAACCTGTTAACTCTTCCGAGCTCGGAGGCTCTCAGACTCATGAGCGTATGAGATGGGAGTCCCTGGGGAAGTCTCTTATACTCAGTCCACCTTCACTTTGAGACCATCTACTGTCAACGTGAACGCATCATGAGAGCAAAAGGTGGCCCCGATGGCAGGGGAGGCTCTGCCCTGACGGGGCGGGCAGGACTCTGCAGGAGGCAGGAAACAGATGACGTCATGTTCCTGGTCTCCCTGCTTGCCCGCCAGCCCGGGTGTGCGGAGTCCACGTGGCCAGGGCGGGGCTCTGGGGTGAGCCCTCCCCTGCCTGCTGGGAACACCAACCTTCTCCCTTGAGTCCGCAGCCCGCTGCAGGGTCTGAGCCCGGAGCCGGCCGCCGTCCTGGCCCCGGAGCCCCTCCCCCTCCTCCCGGGTCTCTTCTTCCTTGACCTCCACCGCCTCCATCACCAACTGGTAGTACGCCGTTCTCTCTCCTTTTTAAAAGAATATATTTTATCAAGCATTCTTTTTGAGGTCGAGGGGTAACTTGTCTATTTGCTGGATTGGATTTTTATAAAACTTAGCCCAGAAACCGGCACCAACTGTGTTTACTCAGTTCACTCACTTCTACCTGCTAGTTTAGACGCTGCACTTGCTTTCTGAGTCAGCCCGGCCAGTGCTGTGCAAATCCTACCCTCTATTCAGCAGATCCGACAATCCTACCTCAAGCTCCCGCTCCCAGACGGGGGGGTGGCCTGCGAGGCCGGCTGCCCCGCGTCTGCAGGAGCCGCCTGGTGCTGTGTTCAAGCCCCCGCCGCCCAGGCCCTGGCAACCACCTGCTCGGTGGAGTCGAGGTCTTGCCCCGTCCTCGTCGTCCGGCGGGTGGCTCCCAGGGCACTCCCGCATCTCGCCCCGAAGCCCCGGCCGGAGCCCAGCAGGTGATGCGCACGGCCCGGTGCCCCGGCCGCCTGCCCCGTCTCCGCTTCCACTGCCCTTCCGTCTCACTCCTGGGCCACGGCCCCGGCAGCCTCGGCTTGGAGGGTATGGAAGGTTCCTGAAGGTTGGAGGAACCAGAGGAGGCATAGCCTTCCCGGGGCCAAGGGAGCCGTGGCCGGCAGGGCCAGAGGCGTCGGCTTTGGGATGTGTCTTTTGGGAAAGATGAGCTCGTCGGTCCCGAGGCGGGCCGGGCCGGTGGAATTGGCTCTTTTCGGTGGAGTCTGGGTGAAAGGCTGGGGAGCTCCCAGGATCATGGAAGCCGTGTGACCATGCGGCCCTGGCCCTGAGTCTTCGGGGAGGAGCTCCTGGGCATCAGCCTGGACTTAGTACCAGCCTTCGGAGAGCCAGCACCTCGGTCAGAGGGAGATGGGAAAGGGAGAAGGGAAGCCTCTTTAGGGAGAACATGACCTGTGGCTCAGAGAGAAGCCACCGGGACTCTCTCCCTACGGCCGCAGCGGCCAGAGGGGCTGTGAGTGGGGAGCCGGTGAGCATGTGCCTTTCCCAACTCCTCCAGGGGCCCAGAAGCAATACGGCGGATACTGGGGACCGCGTCAGGCTGTCCTACAGCCACCTCTCCCGTCCTCAGCACAAAACACCTTCTAGGAACCAGAACGGACCTCGGGGAGAAGGCAGGTCCGTGCGGCACACCCGTGTTCTTGAGGAACCAGCAGACTGAACAAGGGACTCGTCAACAACTCATGGCCTTGGGTCACCCTCTCGAGAAGCCTGGGATTCAGAGTAGAAGCGACAGGTCACGGGCTTCTCATCTGCCATCGAATTCCCTGTTCCTTTACAATGCGGTGACATGTCTGTACATAAAAAACGATATCAAGATGATGCTTTGGTCGGACTGGCTGACGGATAACTTGGTATTCGTCTATCAAGCAGTTTCGGTGAGAAAGGAATTCAAAGTAATTTAAAGTGTCAAGTTCCATTATATTGTAAATAACGCCCCCCCCCCCCCCCCAAGCAACGTAGTTCTGCAGTTTGTTCTTTGCTAGTGAGCCAGTTTGGTCCAAGTGTATGCCTTTCCTTTTAGAATTAATCTCTTTAAAAATTGTCCAGTAGCATTTCACTGTATAGCATCCTAGCTCCTAATTCAAAGCAAGGTAAGACATTACACACAGCCCGGCTTCCCCCTCTGTCCTGTTTGGGAAAATAACGATTACAATTAAAGTGGGCATCAGTCATCCTGACCCACAAAGGGACTCACCTAAAAACTATAAAATTGTAGATAGTTATAGGCTGAGTCTTCAGCCCTATACGTACGTATCTGTAGTTTCGACAGCAACCTCAGGCGCCCTGTGGCCCACCGACACTGGAGAGGGTCATGCGTACAGCGCAAGCCTGGGCAGAACAGGGGTTCAGAGAGCCATGGGGACAGGCCCATCCTCCTTGCTCTTAGCACCCAGGACTGCCCCGTCTCTGGTGCCCCTGCCCTCTGCCTACCAGAGCACTCTCAGGAAAGGACCAGGATGCAGGATCTATGTGTACTTCTTCCAGGGATATTTGCTTTTAAGCCTTAATTCTAGTTGCAACTGAAAGGCTTGGTCCCCTGAGAAGGCGGGTTTCAGAGCAGGTGAGCAGGCCGCTTGTACAGGAAGCTGCCGCTGGTCCCAGGGCGCCTGCTGGCTGTGAGGTCGGGAGGGTGGATACAGCCTGTGAATGCTGAAAAACACTATCAGCCTGTGAATGCTGAAAAACACTATCACGAGACCCTGGGCGATGCCAGGAGTTCTCAGCCTCAGCACTACTGACATTCGGCACGGTGGGCGAGAGCGGGAGGGATATTTCTCTGTTGTGGGATCCTGCCCTGTGCACTACAGGACGTTGAGAAGCGTCCCTGACTCACTAGATGCCAGTAGCGCCCCAAATTAGTTGTGACAGGTAGAAGCGTCTGCAGACTCCCTGGCTGAGAACCACCGGGTTATGCTGGCAGTCTGTCACGTGTCCATACGTACAGTGATGCGTGAGGCGTCCATGCTGTGGTCCCCGGAAAGCCTGTACCGCGAGGCTGCGGGCTTCACCTTGGCACCCACGAGCAGGCTTTCCCAGGTCTGCAGTGTCCTGCCAGATGGGGCAGGTCGGTAAAAGGAGGGGAGCCTCTCACAGAAGCCAATCCGTCAGGTCTCACTCTGTACTCCCCAAATGTCCCCAACCCACCCCCATGCCTAGAAAGCAAAACTCCTTACCCGTGTTTTTGCCTGCCCACTTTTTGCCTTCCACTTTTGACTGGAAGCAACAGGAACTTCTTCGGAGGGGTGTGGCCTTCAGCTGGTCAAAGAAATCTAATCAGGCATCATCAAAAAGCTATTCAAGGCCTCTGCGGATCCTGGGAAATCTCGGCTTTTCTTTTGCAAGTGAGCCAGGAGCTATTCATTGGTCACGTTCCTTGATCCACGGCTCTAACTTTAAATGGACTGTAAGACAGTGAAGAGTAGGTTTGGGGCAGGAGACCAGGCTCAGCCCCCAGAAACGCCTCTCCTTGAACCTGGTACCGGTGCGGCCAAATCTCTTCAGTGTTTCCGTGCCTCAGTCTCCCCGCCTGAACGTGGGAGCGGCCACACTAACCTACCTCGTCTGGTGTGCTGTGAGGAACGCTCCTTAGAGAAGAAAGCGGCGCGTTTCATCTATGGAGGTCCAGGCTAACAGCTCACATTCAGAGGACGTGCGGCGACTTTCCCAAGCTTTCTCTGACCAGTGTCTTCCATCCAAGCCTCTTGAGACCAGGAGCACGTGCTGACTACACAGCTGCCTGGCCGTGAGGAGGCAAAACCGGCTTCACGTGAGCAAAGAGGGCAACACAGCAGCTGTTCCCACTGTCAGAGCAGAAGAGCCGTCAGCAGGCTACGCGTCAGTGTTCCCAAAGGCGTCTGCAGGCAGAAACCCCCTTGAAACATGGAAGGAGAGTGACCGCCTTCCTGCCTCCTTGGTTATCTTAGTTCTAGTATCTAAGGGGTCCCCCAGCCGATGATGTGTCTCCTCTGTTTCCAAAGATCTCAGCAGAGGGAGTGGCTTTGAAAACCAACATCTAAGTGTGGAAGGCGGGTTAGGCAGAGGGGCTGCTGTCATCACAGGCTGGGACTCACTTGCACTACCTGGCAAGGGGGGGCTCCTGGCTTTCGCGATGAACCATGCCGACTTGAGTCAGGAGGTGGGAGCTGAGAGTCCAGGCAAACCTCTACGCCTTCTCTCAAAGGGCGCGGCTCCCACAGGGCGGGGGCTGCCTGGCCGGGTCCCGGGAGACCCAGGGGACTCTCGGGCCAGCAAGGTGGGCGCTGGTCCCCAGGCCAGGCCCTCAGGAAGCCTCTGAGGAGAGTCCAAGACAGGCTTCAGGTGTGGAAAAGTGACTGCTTGCGGCTGTGGACGCAGGAGCGTGGCGGATGCTTCCTGGGGGAGGCTGCAGCCTGAGGAGGGCTTTTCCGACTCCTCACCTGGTGGCCCGACGGCCCAGACCCCGGGGTTGCTCAGCACCAACAGGAAGTGCAGAGGGAACAAAGCAGAAAACGTGAAGTGCATGATGTAGAATTGCTGCTTTCACACTAAGCTGTTGTAACAAGCATGAGAGATGTGTGTCTAACGTTGGCAAAGGAATTTTAAGAGTAACAGAAAGCTTTGTGTCCTTGTTTCGGCTGTCGACAGAACCTGCGTCTTCCTGTCTGTGTTTGCCCCGCCCTCTCCCTCCCCCACCCCTCCCCCACCGCACCCGCTTTCTGTCGGCATTTGGCGGCAGCTCTTGGTCCCGTCGGTGTTCACGTTCCACTGGAAACACGGAGGAGGGAAGTGGGGGGGAGGTAGGCAACGTTTTTCTAAGTTTTGTATTGGTATCCCAAGCGTTTGTATTTTTGAATTGCAGACACTGTGTCTCTGGTCCTTGGGGGTTGGCTGAACTTCGTGTATTGCCTTTTGGAAAACCTGAGTTTTACCGCAGTCGTAAGCAGATTTGAAATAAATTCTTTTGACACTGCCAACAGCTGAAAGACAAGGTATGGTCTGTGCTTACTGCTCAGCGGCAAGGTCTGCCTCTCTCCAAAGCGGCCTAAGTGCCAGCTGGATGGGGCAGAGACTGTGGGGCGGGGTGGAGGGACCCCAAGGTCAATGTGCTTCTGCGGCGTGCGCCCGGGAAATCGTGAAGGGATCACATTTGACTCTCTTCTATAAGGTACCATCTCAAGCAGTCCATGGAAGTCATTTTTGCAAGAGGTAATAAGGCTGGAAATTGATAACAGTTAACATATGGTTAAAGATAAATTCACATATGAAAAATCGATCATGGGTTCCAGTGGAAGGTAAGACTTGGGGGAAACGTCCTAAGTGACCTGGGAGCATGAAGGAGACTGACCGGCCCCTTCACCCAGACCGAGCTTGGTGTCTGACTGCAAACTCTGTGCCGCCTTCACTTCCCTCGAATTATGCTCCCCAGGAGCAGCCATCTCCAGTGCCCCCCCAGCCCAGGACCTGGCCTCAGCGCTCAGTCGCCTGCCAGACCACCGAGTGCTTCAGCAGGGTTGGCGGCAGTCGCAGACTCTGAGAGCGGAGGGCAGGACGCCCCTGAGAGAGCTCTTGGCATCAACACGAAGAGAAGGAAGCAGAACCAGGCCAAGGGAGACTCAGCGAGGGCCTCACACCTCAACTGGAGTCGTCCAGAGCTGGGATGACAAGCCCCTCACATCAGGACTTCCCTGGTGGCCCAGTGGCTAGGACTCTGCGCTCCCAATGCAGGGGAGCCTGGTTCAATCCCTGGTCAGGGAACTAGATCCCACATACATGCCGTAACTAGGAGTCTGCATGCCGCAACTAAGACCCCGTGCAGCCAAATA
Source organism: Grampus griseus (assembly GCF_964374135.1). NCBI lineage: Eukaryota > Metazoa > Chordata > Mammalia > Artiodactyla > Delphinidae > Grampus > Grampus griseus. Next base: position 5,173,603 of record NC_139010.1, read on the forward strand.
AATAAAAATTATTTAAAAATAAGAAAAAATAATACCCTCAGGTCAATCATCACTGCCTGTGGCCAGCACGGGAAGGGGGCGGGCAGTTCCCGAAGAGCGCTGACCGCACTCTCAGCAGCAGAGGGACCAAGTCCTTATTCCCGATGGGGGATCTGTGAGGTACATCGCAGGGCCCACTGGTCCACCCCCCTGTGCCACACATCTGTGCCTCCCTGAGGTTTGGGGAGAAGCTCTTCCAGAGTCCCAGAGAGGGGAGCTGGGCCGAGGAAGGCTCGCTGGGCCTGGCGCTGCCCAGACACTCACCATTAGCGCCCTTTCCTCCTTACCCTAGACTCCCTCCGCCGTCACCCAGCACCTGATTCAGACCCTCATCTCCTGCGGGCCCCTGGACCCTTTGCAGTCCAGAGTTCCGGCACTTGTGCGTTTGCCACCCACACTGGGGACAGGGAGTACGAGAGACACATGGGTGACCACCTGGGCGCAGACAGACCCCTCTCTGGCCCCTGGGTGCCGGCAGCCCCACCGGCTCTTGCTGGTCAGGCTCAATCACCCCTGTGGGGTGGTGTCTTCTCGTGCAGGCAACAGCCTCGGTTCAGTGGGACACAGCTGTGCTCTCTGCTTCCCTCTTTGCAAAGTAGGGGCGCTAGGTCCACAAGGCCAAGAGTTTTGGGGACGGGAACCGCGAGTTCCCTAAGCGGGTCACCGGGAGCAAGGGCAGGCAGGAGTGTCGTGTGGCACCAGGACCGATCCACGCGATGTGCCCACGACCGGGGAGACGCTCTGCGACGGGGGAAGGGC